>NC_080632.1:73567066-74167066 GCF_027887145.1 Ammospiza caudacuta | reverse complement strand
TGGGACTCTAAGAAATTATTTTATGCATGAGCATATAGGCAGAAGCCTCTCAGCCTGCAAACCCTAGGAGCATCACTGCCTCTATGTTAGGCAGGTCCTGGCTCTCCTGTGGAGGATGTCTTTAGTGTGCCTCCCACAGCTGGTACAGTCCAGCTCTTATGGCCATTCCCAGTTCTCACAAGGAATAATTTCTAACCTCTCTGGGTTCCAAAGCCACCATGTCACCCAGAGCCACATGTACAGAAGGTGCTTCTTGTCTTTGCACAGAGCCAGGGAGGAGAGCAGGCATGCTCCTCCACAAGAGCTGTGCCAGGAGAAAGAGAGGAGTCCTCTCCTCTTACCTCTCCTCCTGTTTTCATTCTGCTGCAGTTCCTCTGACCTGGGCTGGAGTTGGCCAGATCTGATCCTGCCAGGCCAGTGCAGCACTGCTCCACAGACCAGCATTTGAAGTCAATTAGTTTTTCCACATCCCTGGTGGAAGCAGAGGGGTAGTCTAGGGAGGGCAAAGACACAAGGCTGGGGGGCTTGAGTACTGGCAGGGAAGGAGGTGAATGGCATGTTACCTTGATTTGACTATGAATGGAGATCAGAAATCTTGGTGATAAATTTTCTGGCCTGAATGAATGTGTGGAGTATCTCATTTCCTTTCACAAACTGGAAACGAGGAGGTGCCAGACAGCTGCCCCTCACTGCCAGGATGGTGGGAGTGAAGCCAGTGACTGACTGATGTGGAAGGACCTCATGGCAAGGGCTGTGGGCCAGCCCCAGCCACCACCACTACACCTCCACAGAAGCAGACAGATCCACCACCAGTGGTGCCCAGCAGTGCTCTGGAGCAGCATTTCCATCTGCCAAAGTCTGCATGAGAAGGGGGAGAGTAGAGGAGATCTGGGTGGTAGGGACCTATCTGTGCTGGACAATCAAAGTCACACAGAGGTGCTTGATGTGGCTGCATTTCTTCTGAGATCTAAGTTTATATCTCAGGTGGCACCTCACTAGCTTAGTCAGGTACTCATAACTTGGGCATGACCTGGGTATCAAGATGGTTCACACCATGACTTCAAGCATGCCCTACATCACCACTCTCAGCTGTTTTGTTATTTTTGAAGGGCCATATACTTTCTCATACAGCATAGCTACAGCAGTTTTCACTTACAATCCAGTAAAATCTAGGCTCAGCTTTGACACTTATTTTATTACCTCTATTTTCCCTGTTCTGCTTGCTTGCTTGTATAAACAGAAATATGCACATATTTAAGTTTTTCTCATTTTTCAGGAACCATTTTCTGATGCATTAGAGATCTGCTGAGAAATACTGACCTCAACTACAAAACAGGCATAGCCCTTTTTAACGTTACTGAATATTCAAGACCTCTTTCTTCTTTTTTTTTTTAATCTATCAAAGCTCTCAAGTGACTTCAATGGCATTGAATTTTGTTCAAAAATAATAATTAAGCATTCAAGTTGCTTCAGTTCAAGCAGTAAAATCATTACTCCCATTAAAATCTTTCAGAAAGAAAATATGACCTAATTATTTGTATTAAGATTTGCTTTTAAAAAACTGTTCTTAGGCTATTTTAGTTCCGAAAGAGGGTTGGTTATTTGGTATTTTTAATGCCTGAGTCATGAAAGCCTGACAGTGTGACAGAAGACTAATAACAGCAGTGCTGTAAGACAGGACCTCCCATGGCGGAACAGCCGCTCGTCTCTGCAGAGTTTTCACAGGAGAGGAGAAGGAAAAGCAACTTCACAAACACAAAACAGAATGGCCATTCACTATTTAATGAGAGTTTGATCACTAAAGGCAGAGAACACGTTTTCTTCTGGAGTGCAGGGAGTCAGTACAACCTAATCCACAGTGAGA
This sequence comes from Ammospiza caudacuta, assembly GCF_027887145.1. Lineage (NCBI taxonomy): Eukaryota > Metazoa > Chordata > Aves > Passeriformes > Passerellidae > Ammospiza > Ammospiza caudacuta. The sequence continues at coordinate 74,165,202 of NC_080632.1, read as the reverse complement.
AATTGGTCCCATTCACGTGGTGTGATGCTGCTGAGCATTAAGTGCCCATTCCCAGTAACACCAGTGAGAACTGCAGCAGGTCTCCATGCCCAGGGCAAAGTGACATGTGGCATTTCTTCCCTCTCCAGTGAAGCACACACCCTGTTCCCTGCAGCCTTTTGCAAATAGGTGTTATGGCTGAACAAAACCAGCACTCCTTTGCAGGAGGCTGTGCTTACTCGAGCCTGACTGAGAGTTCCTATATTCCTTGATTTCCCTGCTCTCCATTCAATTTTACTGTCTGCAGCAATACTGAATTCTAGAGCCATAATTCAGCATATGGTCACCTTGGCTTTTCAAGGATACTGAGAATTCATTGCTCCAGTGGGAGCAGTGGATTTCCTGTGTGTCACTGAAGCATGAAATCACAACTGGAAAGAACTTTGCAAAGTCATCCAAGTTCATGCAGCCCACCTTGAACAGGATCAGCTACACTAAGATCAGTGATACAAACCACTCCTGGTTCACTTTAATCTATTTACAAGCCCTCAGTGAGGGAGAATACCTTTCTATGTATTCAGAGCACCCCCATACAGAAATCCTTATACATCCTCATTTGTTTCACCTGGAGCACCCAGAAATAATGGCAATGTGGCATGCTGCTCAAGAGTGTTCACCATGCCCTCACTCTGCTCCTGCTGAAGATTTACTCTGCATCTGTAAATAAGATTCCCTGCAAAGGATGAGCCTGAGGTACCATTCCACAGTACACCATTCTACCATAATTTTCTCTGTGGCAAAACTACTTTAAAAGGTCCTCCTCTTTTATATGCTAGCCGTTTGTTTTCACTCTCTGATCAAAATTTACAATTCTCTCAGTTATGCTAATAGACCTGTAGAGACAAAATTAACACAGCACATGGAAATAGTCTGAATTAACAGAAACAGAACAAGTGGTTTTGCTCTCCCTCTGTACCTGACTCATTGACAGGTTTTGGTTTGTAACATGTCCTCACTAATTGTTGAAATGTGACAAACAAGGAACAAATGAACTGAAGCACAGAGATTTACACGAGCCCAGCACAAAAAGGCTGGAAAGGAACTCCTCAGATGCACTTCCACAACTCTTGGATCCTCTTTAGGCAGCAGTCACACTGCCATAAAATTGGCACCACCAAGGTCAGGTTGACTCAAACCAGAAAATTTGGGCAACATTGCGTGGGAATTGCTTTCCCTGGATCTTGAGTGGTCATTATATAATGTAGGTTGTTCTTGCAACGTGAGCTGCCATGTTGCAAGAACAACCTACATTATTATCTAACAACCTTTAATTTATTCTTCTGAAAAACTTGTCTTAATTTAGTCATCCTCAATTGCTTTATACAATTTGGAAATGCATCCATTCAAATGACACAGACAAGCATGCTGGGGTCACATGCATCTTTTAATGTAATTATTTTAGCAGCATATTCCTTAGAGTTGTCAAGGGCCAGATGTCTTCCTTCTTAGATTGAACTGGTGTTGGCTTTCTGGGTTCATTTGTAAAATGAATTTGTTAAACCTACATCTTGTACAAAAATGTAATGGGATAGTTAATAGCAGCAAATGGTGGTTTCTGGAGATAATTAATGTTCAACATCCCATTCTTCCCTTTTCCCCCCTTTTTGGCCATTGCATCTAGAGCATTAACTAATAGCATTAGGAATACAGGCAGGAGGAAAAAGACTCATTGGACACTGTAATACAAGAGCTCTCTTTAAGGAGATAACTCTAGTATTTTGGCTACTCTTGGTTAATGCAGTAGGGAACTGAAGCAGCAAAGACAGAGCTAAAAGTTTGAGCTGCTGCCATACAAACCATGGTGTTTGGCTTTTACGTTATGACTGAAAAAGGCTGTAAAACATGTAGTTACCCTTGCATGGAAAATACACACTAGCCAAAGGATTTAAAGGAAAAGTACTACTTGCTATGAGGATGTCTCTGTTCAAAGGCTGGTTTTTCTCAGTGATTCAGCAGATCAAATTAGACAATCTCATCAACTGCTTCTCTAACCTGGAGCTGTGCAAAGCATTTGACATGGTCATGGCATCCTTGTGTCTAAATTGAAGAGACATGGATTTGGTGGATGGATCACTTGGTGGACTGGAATTGGCTGGATAGTCACACTTAAAGAGTTGTAGTCAGTGGCTTAATGTCCACATGGAAAGCTGTGTCAAGTGGTGCTCCCTGAGGGCTGGCATTGGGACTGGTGCTATTTAACATCTTTGCTGGTCACATGGACAGTGGGATTGAGGATTCCCTCAGCAAGTTTGCTGATGACACTGAGCTGTGTGGGGCAATCAACACACGGGACGGAAGGGATGGCATCCGGGGGACCTCGACAGGCTTGAGACAGGCCTGTGCAAACTTCATGAAGTTTAAGGTCAAATGCAAGGTTCTGCACATGGGTCAGGGCAAACTCCAGGCTGGGGACTGATGGGATTGAGAGCAGTCCTGCAGGGATGCATTTTGGAGTGTTGGTGGATGAGAAGTTCAACATGGCTTAGCAAGGTGCACCTGCGTCCCAGAAAGCCAAGCTGGGCTGCACCCAGAGCACTGTGGCCAGGAGGCTGGAGTAGGGGATTCTGCCCCTCAGTTCCACTGGGGTGAAACCCCACCTGGGCTGCTGCATCCAGGTCTGGAGCCCCCAAAATAATAAGAAGAAAATGGAACCTTGGAGTAAGTCCAGAGGAGGCCATGAAGATGATGGACTGAAGCAGAAGGCTGGAGTACCTCTCCTGTGAACACATCTGAGAGAATAGTTCAGCATCAAGAGAAGGCTTTAGGGAGACCATAGAGCTCATTCCAGTACCTAAATGAGGCCTATAGGAAAGCTAAATAGGGATTCTTCACAAGGGCATGGAGTGACAAGACAAGAGGAATGGCATCAAACTGAAAAATAGCAGGTTTAGATTAGATGTTAGGAAGCAATTTTTTACCATAAGGGTGGTGAAGCAGGGAAGTCACAGCTGCCCCATACCTGGAAGTGTTCAAGTCCAGCTTGGATGGGGCTTTGAGCAACCAAATCTAGCGGAAGGTGTCCCTGCCCATGGCAGGATCTGGACTAGGATGACCTTTAAAAAGCTTCTTACAACACAAACCATTCTATGATTCTATGTTAATCAGTTATCTCTTGCAGATCACAGAGTGGTGATCAGGGAGGTCAGAGCAGTGTTCAGTCATTACCCCTTTTAACCTCTTGTAGCCCAAACACAAAGCCTGAACAGTCATTAACACAGGTGTGTGGATGAGGCATATTTTATCTGTGTGAGACAGCTGGTCCTGCTCCCAGTTCCACATAGAAATCTGAGTGTTCAAGAAACATTAAAAAATTCACATAAATGACAATATGCCTGGAATATGGAAACTGGAATTGGAACTTATTCCACTGTCTGTGAAACAGAAAACCGCTGCTTTACAGAAGAAAATATCTGTCACCAATTAAAGGAACAGCTACAGGTTTGGGGTTTTTTTCCTCCCCCATGTTTTAGTTCTTTAAAAAAATAGATATGATTTATTCATACACCCATTACACTTGAATCACTGCATTAAAGCATTCAAGTCAAGTGTTAGAATCTGACAGCAGAGCTGGAACTCCTTTGACACAGATGTATTGTAGTCAGTACCAGACCATTCACAACCAAGGTTTCCTCCACAAGACTCTGCCAAGGGCTTTGTTTTCTCCAGGAGCCACCGTGTGTTATCTGGGATCTTTCAATGAGCTCTCCTGCTGAGGAACTTATTTGGGTACTCGAGGCATAGAACTGTTCAGCTACCCCCCACTCTGGAGTTTCACTTGCTACTGGTGGCTCATTTCCTTGTTACAAAACTCACATTCTTGAAAACGTAAAATTTGAATGATTCAAGAAAGAAGACAGAGATTTAGAGAGGAAAAAAAATAGAAGGTAGTGCATGGAGGAAATACTTTGAAATTTAATGTGGAGAACAATAAAAGAAAATCTGCCGCATCAATGTAGAAGAAGTGATTTTTACAAGCATTTAGCCCTGCCCAGAACCTTAAAACACAGAAGAATTAGCAGAGTGATTATGAAAATCCCACTTTTGAGTAACAGGAAAAGTTAGTAAAACAGGTATGTAACACTAGCAGAGAAAGCAGAGCAGTTAGATGGAGGGCAAGGTTTAGTAAGAAACTTCTGGCTGCCAGCACTATTTCTCTGCTGTACGACTTGTAACAGAATTTCATACATCATTTCAGTTTCCACTGACATCATTGCTGCAACAAATCTAAATTACTTAAGTAAATAGATAAAACACACATTTTTTTCAGACTAATGGTGTAGTCTGGAAAACTGTTTCTTCCTGCAGATACCTTAAATGAAAGTGAATCTCGCCAATATTTTAATTCTTTGCTATTGAATATAGAGACAACCAAAAAGGAAAAATGTGCAGGTGACTGTTTGCCGTAGTATCTTATTCAGTATATTCCACAATATGTTATTCAGAAAGACATATGGAGAATAATTCATTTGGAAGGCAAAGTTGAAAAATGCAAGGAAAATAACCATATTCAAATAATAGAAAGTTACAGTAAAGAGATGCATCTTATGGTTTCCTGGAGTTTAATACTTTCTTACTGTTTAGAATAAAGGTGAAAATGTGTTTTGTTCATGAAACATTCAGCAAACAGATTATGATGAAGCAATCCACCTAATAAAGTTGAAAGGGAAAATTATAAGAGAAAGAATTACCTCCAAAGAAGGGAAATGGAAGTTTTTCATCCCTAGTGCTATTTGGACAGCAAGAAGCAAAGAATATAGTAAGGGTTTCAGGCAGCACATCCAAGTAACAGAAATTGGGCATAATTACAGCTCTGATTTGAATGATGTTGTGATTAAAACAAGTCAGAAAATTAGATGGTGGAAACAAAATGACATAGGAACATACAGTTTTTCAGTTAATTAAAAATATATTAAATGTGTAGCTCATGTTCAGCATAGCAAATTAAACATTCTTTTCTCACTCTTTGGTCTCTTAAAATTGTCAAAACACTTCAATATTTCTAAAACACTAAGGTTGAAACCATCACATGTAAATGTTTTCTTACATATTTTTCTCATATACAACTAGTCTTCAAGTTTGTTCCCATTTCACAAACAGAATCGACAACATTCACAATTCTGTTTTCCAGTACATTTAATTTAGCCCACAAACTCCTCTCTGCTGTACCTCTCCACACCTGAGGCATCACTTCTTCTGCCAGCCTGGTGCCTGGACCACAGGCACACACCTATTAACTCTTCCACAAAACATGCTTCACCTCACCACAGAGAAGGATCAAGCTGCTTATTATAATTTATACATCTTCTGGCTTCTAGCTCTGGACTCCCACAGCTAAACCATCTTTGTTAATCAGCTGGATCCCAGAGGCACTATCCTCCTAAACAGCATCCTGGGCATTGCTGTGAATCATTTACCAGGAGCAGCCTTCCCAGAGCTATTCCTCATTCCTTCTACTTTCCTCACAACCTAGAATTAACAAGCCCAAAGCATTCATATGATAAACCCTTTACTATGCCAATTATAATTATGTAAAATATAGTACCCAGGAGATATTACAAAATAGTCACTGCTCTTTTACAGTGAGAAATGTTTGTCCTGGATACAGCTGGTGGAGACAGGCTCACCAGGTTATCTTTCTGCTGAGGTGGGAACTGTGCCCCTAACACAGACTTCTCTGACTTCTCAATAATCACTGGGATCATGAAAGAATACTGCAAGAGCACCTCTTTCCCCACCCCCCTGGGGGAGTCCCCATCCTCTGTCTCAAGACCAGAGTTCCCCCAGGGCTCCCACAAGCAGGCCAGCGGGGAGCAGAGCACAGTGAGTGATGTTCTCCCATCTCCATAAGTGCCACGGTAAGGCAGGTTAGCAGCCACAACATTCTCTTGTAGAATGGTGTCCGGGAGGAACTTGTTAACTAGTGATCTCTGTTCCTTTTTCAAAAGTTGATGAAGGTCATCTTAAAAGCAATCACTTTTCTCACTCCCGCTTTTCCAGCTGGAAAACTTCACTGTAGGGAGCCCTTCTCGCACTTCCAGCTTAAATTTATTTAGTCAGTGTTGCTCTTCTAAGAATGCTGGCCCTTAGCCTAAACTGTTTTCCCTCACTGGTATTTATTCCCATGATATTTACAGCGAGTAGGTAATCATAGAATCTCTCAGGATTCACTGTGCCAGGATAAACAAGACAAGCTTTCTCAATGCCTTCAGCAATTCACTCCCTGCTTATCCTAGTTGTAGTCCCTCTCTGCAGCTGTGCCAGTATCTACTCAGAACAAGGATGACCAAAATTGCATTGAACATCCAAAAAGATATCCTATCATACCTCAGCATCTTTCTGTGCATGCTGTAAATGTCTAGGTGCATAACACAAGGATACCACCCTTTCTTCTACACCGTTTCCACCAAGGGCTAAGATTTAGCCAACCATGGGTGACACTACAGCAGCTACTTTGCCTGGCAATCCCAGCTGATGAGATCCTGCCTTAACAGAGCATGGTCCCATCATCATGACATTACATTTTATACCACTGGATTTCATCTCACTTCTCCTGCAGGCATCCAGGTCTTGCTATATGTCACCCCTCAGCTTTCCTCAGTTACAATGACAGACTCTTACTTTGTGTTAGCAGCAAACTCCCTTATTTACTGCAGAATTCAAAGTCCTTACTGGCAAAATTAAAGACAACCAGGGTCTTTGAGGACAGCTACCATTTCTACAGTCTGGTACTTCTAACAAGTCCAACTTAATTTCTGATTTTCAAACTCCATTTCAGTTGATAATACACTACTTTACACTTTACCAACTGCATTATGCATTATTTACCAGCTGCACCAGGCCATCCCAGGGGTGACAAACAGGTCAAGGGAGGTAATTATGGCCCTCTGCCCTCATGACACCTCACCTGGAGCACTGTGTCCAGCTCTCAGGTCCTCAGCACAGGAAAGACATGTACCTGTTGGAGTGGATCCAGAGGAGGCCACAAAGACGATTGGTATGATCAGTATGAGAGAGGTGGGGTTATTCTGCCTAGAGGAGAGAAGGCTTTGGGGAGGCATTGGAGGAAATAATATCTGCTTCTTTCATTCTGTTAGATAGTTCTGCTGACCTCTGAGCAACCCTTTCTAGCATTCATTACTGGCATATTTTGTAATCAAACAATAATACTCATCCTTTCTTTTAACTCAAACTTATAGCAACCAGTCTTGAAAAGTCAGATGTTACCATCAATAGCGTCACAACATGACAGACTGCAGTCAGTCAAAAAGCTAAGTCAGACTCTTCCACATTTCATAGTCCTGAATCACTACCTCTAGACTACATCTGCCAATATGCTGTCTGCCTTGAGTTCAAATAATCTTCAATTTTAGAGAAGGTAGTTGGGTCATCCAAAATAAAGCAGTTGGATAATTTAACTTCTATCCAAAATAAAGCAGTTGAACTTTCTCAGAGAAAAATTAAGGACAGATTCTGACTTATTTCTCCCGCAAAACAGTAAAGCATCCTGAAATGTGCCACAGTATTACTTAAACAATAGAGTCTCCCTGAAGAATTATATCATTCCACACTGTTTATGATTGTGCATACCATGTTAATTAATATTGTGAATAGTACTGCTGCTTTGCTGGGCTGGTGGTATTCACCTTCCAGACAGCAGAAAAAACTGTAAGTTCTAATAGTCATGAGCAAGGTTAAAATGGATATGGAGAATGGGACATAAAGACTGCCACTTGATCAACCGTGATACCAAGGGGCAGGCAAAAGCTGGATGCTTCAGGGCTAGACATCCACTGTGGTACTAAAGAGATGTGAAACCAAAATTCTGAAACCAAGAACTGCTGTTCCGTGAAACTCCAGCATTTCAAAATGTGATTTTGTTTCATATTAGAAAGCAAAACAAAAATTTTGGCCTTTCCACAAAACAACGTCCAAGAACTATTTCTGAATAAAAAAATGAAAAGCTGTAAATATAGAAACAGCATTAAATATTGCAATTAAGAGTGTAACATAAATCTAAAGACAAGACAGAACTAATAGGAGTGAAAATTGAAATACTTTGACGTGTTTTTCTAAAATAGACTTTTCCCTGGGGAAAAACACTGAAAGGAACATTCTTGGGACAAAAAAAAGTAAAAAGAGTAGACTTTTAAATACCTGTAGTTGTCAATAAAAAGTGGCATTGATGGGAAAAAGAAAAAATGCCTTTGTAATCTTTGGGTTGAAAAAAGTCACAGAAACGTGCACTTGATGTCACATCTAAAAACTAACAACTGGAGACCAAATTCTTTACAAAGGAAATAAAATATTAAACAATATACCACTGATTCGATCTCAAATTAGCATTAAAGACAAAAATTATTTGTTGATTTGGAGCACTCTTACTGGTTCTGATCAGCACTAAAAATAGGCAGACATTGTGAGAACTTCCAGTAATACTGATAACTTTTGAATTGATCTCATATTTTATTTAACAAGAACTCCACAGCAATGAACCATGGTTACCAACCACAGGGAAAGGTAGACTAAAAAATACATTATGTATCTTGTAAAAATTTACCAAGGGACTACAGAGGATGCATCAGCAATAAAGTAAAATCCCCATGGAGAGAAGAAAAGAGAGGTACTTGGTTGAGAAACACTTCAGCAAAGAGGTCATAGAATAACTGAACTGTTTGGGTTAAAATGGATGTTTAAAAGTCATCTGAGGGACACAACTTGTCACTGATGTCCATCAGGAGGACTCTGAGCTGTTAACAACTCTCCTCTGGATATCTATCCAAGCCATTCCTCATTCACCAAAGTCTACTCATCAAATCCATCTCTGATTTAGAGAGAAAGATGTTGTGGGGAACCATGTAAAAGATTTTACACAAGCCCACACAGATGACATCCCCTGCCCACTGTTTTGGTCATTCCATCACAGAAGCCTAGCAGGCTGGCCAGGCAATACCTGCCCTCAGTGAAGCTGTGATGGCTGTCTTGAATCACCTCCCTGTCCTCCCAGTGACTTAGTGTAACTTCCATGAGGAACTCTTTCATCATATTCCGTGGCACAGATGGGAGGCTGACAGGACAGAGTTCCCAGGGTCGTCCCTTCTACCCTTCTTAACAATGGGCACAATATTTCCCTTTTTCCAATTACCTGGGACTTCCCCGGACAGCCATGAATTTTCAAACACCATGGACAGCAGCTTGGCAGCTCCAACAGCCAATTCCCTCAGGACTTTAGGATGCATCTCATCAGGTCCCATACACTTACATACTACCAAGTTCCTGAAAAGAACACAGATCTGATCTCCCTCTTATAGTGATTTTCCTCCCTGCTTTAATGCCAGTTTGCTCGAGATACCTGGGAAGAAAGGCTGCCAAGAGAAGCCATTCCCTTCTCCATCATCATAGCATTGAGCCATGCTGCTTCATCAGCTCAAGGAAAAGCAGACCTGCCACCTCAGCCACGCGTGGTGCCTGAGAGTCGTGCAGGGGCTCACGCTCATCTCGCGGGCTGCAGACCAGGCTGCACATCCATCACAGAGATGCTGCACTCCTCTTCCTCCAGTAAACCTCTCACACCAGAGGCTAACAGTGGTCAGTGTTGCCTACGAAGTTGCCTTGCATCAAAGACCAGCAGACAGACCTTGCACAGCTCTGCCTCAGCACAGACTGGGGTAGATCTGCACAACCTCTGTCACTGTCACCCAGTGCACTGGGGTAACGAGTGTCAACAGAGACATTACTTATGAGACAACACGAGTTCACAAAGCATGGCCTGGAGAAAAACACACACCACTTCAACAAGTAGATGTGAATGTATCTCCAGAGATACACCTCTCTTCTCACAAGAGCTGGGAGCAGGTATGGTCAGTGCTGGCTGTCAGCAGCAGAGGAATACAGAAAGTTACTGAGAAGAAATTACAGTAACTGACCCTGGATGTCAGTCCATCCAATGCATTATTTCATAGAATCATAGAATATCTTGACTTGGAAGGAACCCACAAGAATCATTGAAATCCAACTCCTGGCCTGCACAAGACAACCCCAAGAGTCACACCATGCGCCTGAGAGCATTGCCCAAACTTTCCCTGGACTCTGTCACATTTGGTGCTGTGATCAATGCCCTGAGGAGCTGTTCCAGTGTCTGACCACCCTCCAGGTAAAGAACCTTGTCCTGATATCTAACCTAAACCTTCCCTGACACAGCCTCATGCCATTCCCATGGTCCTGTCACTGGAGAACAGAGAGAAGAGACTGGTGCCTGCCTCTCCATTTCCCCTTGTGACAAAGCCCCAGTCTGCTATAAGGTCTTCTCTGAGACTCCTCCAGGCTGAACAAGCCAAGTGAACTCAGCCTCTCTTCATACAGTATCTCCTCTAGACTCTTCAGCATCTTTGTTGCTCTCCTTTGGATACTTATTCTTGCAGTTACTAAAGGAAAAACAATGTCCTTCCAGAGCTGAAAAGTATTTTTCAAACAGTCCACTTGTATTTCTTACGAGAAATAGCTTAGAAGAAAAAAAACCAAAACAAACAAAACCAAAACCAGGTGTTCATCATATGGATTAATACTTCCACAAATGTTCCTCAGACTGCTGAGCTCAAATGAGGGTGCTTTCCACCAAGAGAAAACCTATTACAGCGGCCTGAGTGGGTCGCTGCTGGTGAGAGAGAGACGGTGAATCTTGTATCTTGATCAGAAGGCTGAATTTATTAATATATGATATAATACATTATAATTATACTAAAAAGAATATAGAGAGAGGTTTTCAGAGCTGCTAGCTAAGCTAAGAATAGATAGAAAAGAATCCACAACAAAGTTGTGTCCAGGGACTCAGTCCCCTGGCTTGCACTGATGATTGGCCCTTAATTATAAACATAGAAAATGAGCCAATCAAGGTGAATCCTATTGCATTCCACAGCAGCTGATAATAATTGTTTACCTTCTCTTCGGGGGCCTCTGGCTCCCGAAGACACAGAAATATGAAAGAAAAGGATTTCTGTGGAGAAATGTCTGCGACAAAAACCATTCATCTGGATTTACGTCTCTCCTGTTCCAGCACAGCCAGACACTAACAGCAGTGAAACGCTGTCTGATGGAGAGAGGAAGCCAGCAGCAAATGCCACCAGGCAAGAAAGATCATTATCAGCCAAATGTTCTGAGCTGCAATTAGCAACAGGCTCAGAAGAACTCGTTGTGCCTGGTGTGAAAACAGGGCAAGAAGCAAGGCACTGCTCTTGTTTGCAGCGCCACTGCAGGGACCTTGCTGACATCTCTGAGCTGAGTCCTATCCTTTACCTCTAGCAGAAGGACGCTTAACAAACTGGGCACAGACACTCCCCGTGCCATGTGCTCGTAGTCTTCATGGACACAGCGCCAGTCCTGGACAACACACAAGCACCTTGATGACATTCCAGCAACGAGCTTCAGGACCACCTGCCTGGCACCTGACAACAGCCTGAAACAGCACCCCTGGGTATGAAACATCCTTTCCTAAATCTTTACCATCTTTAAAAGCTGTCAACATTCTGGCTTCAGGCTTATATTTTCACCCTGATTACCCAAACCCTAACCAGCATCTCACATGCAGCTGAAGTAGAAATTAAGATTGCTGGGGTGACTGCTTGCAATAGTTTAGAAGAAAAAAGCAAATCTAATTAAAAAGAGCATGTGAGAGGAGAGAGGTGAAGAAAGGGGCTAAGGAAAGGATGTGACAACAGTGCTCCTTTAGCAGAGGCAGAGCCTCCTCCTGACACAGGGTGGTTGGCACAAGACCAACATAGCTGGAGGTCAGCTGAGAGAGTATGGAAAGTCATGAGGAGCCAAGTCTTCACTGTTTCAGCATTTTCCTCAGCCAAAAGCAGGAAACAGAGAAATGGCCCTGTAGTTGTTTTCTCTGGTAAGACATGCAAATCCAAGACAAATCGTAATGACCTTAGCTCTGAGAAAAAAGCCTGCTCATAAGGAGGCAAGTTTCTTTTCAATATCCACTCAAACCCTGAGAAACAGCAGTGAACACTCTGGACAAAATGACCACTTTCCCATTATTTAAGCACTACCACAACTGCAGGAATCATTTGGGATTACAGCCTTGCCTCAGAGCTGTAATTTGAACAGGTCTCACTGGAAAAGCAAAGAAGCCAGTTTCAGACATCAGAGTGTGTAAATAGGTTGGGTTGGAGTGTTGATCTGCTGGAGGGCAGGAAGACTCTGCAGAGGGATTTGGACAGGCTGGATCGATGGCCTAAGGCCAGTGGTGTGAAGTCCAACAAGGCAAAGTGCTGAGTCCTGAGCGCTGCCCTTGGGTCACAGCAGCCCCAGGCAGTGCCACAGGTGGGGGCAGAGTGGCTGGAAAGGACCTGGGGGTGCTGGTGACAGCAGCTGAACATGAGCCAGGCTGTGCCCAGGTGGCCAAGAAGGCCAATGGCATCCTGGCCTGGATCAGCAATGGTGTGGCCAGCAGGGCCAGGCAGGGACTGTCCCCCTGTGCTGGGCACTGGTGAGGCTGCATCTCGAATCCTGTGCCCAGCTTTGGGCCTCTCACCTGGAAAAAGGCATGGAGATGCTGGACGGAGTCAGAGCTGAGAAAGGGTTTAGAGAGTAAGTCAAGTGAGGAGTGGCTGAGTGAGTGGGGTTGTTTTGCCTGCAGAAAAAGAGCCTCAGCAGGCAAAGTTTTGCTCTCTACAAAGCTGTACAGGTTGCAACATGGTGGGGTTAACCTGCTGTACCAGGCAACCAGTGACAGGACACGAGGAAATGGCCCCAAGGTGCACCAGAGGAGGTTCAGGTTGGACATCAGGAGGTTCAGGAAGAACATCTTCACTGATAGGTGATTAGGGATTGGAACCGGCTGCCCAAAGGGATGCTGGAATCACCATCCCTGGAAGTGTCCAGGAAACTACTGGGCATGGCACTTTATGGTGCAGTTTACTTGTCATGATGGTATTCGGTCAAAGGCTGGACTCGATCTTTGAGATCTCCTCCAAGCTTTTTGAGTCTTTGATTCTAAACCCAAGTAAGAAGAGAATAAAGATCCATGGCAGTCCCTCTTTGCTGTTCATCAGCAAAATTAATGTGTCCATTACTCAAGATCAAGTTTCATACTTGATTTACTACACAACAGTGTCTGCTCACAGAACTGAGAGTGCAGGGTGCAGGTTTCAATACCCCACCATGGAAGAAATCATGGTAAGGTTCATCCTTTGTGCTATAACTCTGAAAAAAAGAATGTTCAATAGGAAAGTGCCTGCATCTCACCATGGCTCCTATTTCACTCTAACTACTTCATCTCCTTCATATCTTAATACTCTTTTATGATATAATACATTCTGGATGACAGTTGCTTAGCTACAAAAACCCTCAGATCAACAGCTACAGTATTAAAATATTGCCAAAGGTCAAATCCCACTGTATGATCATTCAGCATCTTATAGATATGTCTTTTATTATTTTTTCTTAGTGTCTGAAATAAATACTGAAAGACATTTTAATATAACAGGCTGTGCTCTCTAGGACAACTGTACAACCCAGGACAATACATGCAATTATATCATTATAATTACAGTTAAATTCTTATTATAAACTTTGACTACATTAAGTTTGTGTACTAGACCTAGCTCTCCCCACCCCCTCCAAAAAAACCAATCATTCCTGGAGAAAAATATAATTATTAAAAATGTGCCTAAAAGTAAAGTTGTAAAGAAAAGATCAATAAAAGGAGGCTGGATATTTGAAGGATTTGTATTCATGAAACCAGCATCTTTCACAGTGACAGTGGCACTTAAAGAAAAAATTGCATTGCAGCCCACAGACATTACCAAATTCCTAGGGAAAAGACTGTATCATCCCTGCTTTAACAGAAGAAAAGCATGGGCATTTTTACAGCTTATGCAAATTCTGCATTATACAGAAGGTGGTACATCAACAAGACATTTGGCCTGCCTGCCTTCACTATTTCCAGCCCCCCTGTTGCAGTGATCTCTTTGTACGATTGTGGCAGCAGTGTGCCAGAATCCCTACTGCTTCCTCTGCAGGCTTTATCCAACACATCTCTGGCTGTAGCCTGCATGGCCAACTGCTCACTCAGCCCACAAGGGCTACTTGCTTGTAAGCGCAGGGAAATGTGTAAGTAAATTAATTGTAGGCTTGGTGTATCTGCTGAAAATGGATTTAAGGGGTTTCTGTCTCTAAGGCTCCTTTAACACCCTTCCTGTCTTAAATCTTTCCTACCAGCCAAGTGGAAATACCTGCTGGAGAAGCTGGGCATATGCAGGTGACTTCTCCAGAGACAGTGTGGATACATTCTCTCCAGATTGCATTTGAAAGCCCTCTAAGGTTTTAGAGACTGCTGAGAATTGCTCAAACCAATCAAAAATGATACAGCGTGTTCAACATGGTTTTACAAGCTGACAGGATTTTGTTTTGACATTTCTATTCACATCCTACCCCTCTAGGATCATGGAGCAGCAACAGAAGGTTAAAAATGGAAGGGGTTTTTTTTGGAAGTTTGATCCAAACATATAATGAGCATGTTAGTTCTTGGAGAACTGTCCAGTTCTCTGCTTAAACTGTGACAAGGATGTGCATATACATCTACTTATAAAACCCTATAAGTAAACTAGCATGGTTTGCAGCATGCAGAGCTAACACAACACAGAGACACGGATGTTGCCCTATCTGCTGAGTTTGTTTTTGCTTGTGTTTATGTGAAACATCTTTGCTTTACACAAAATTACTACCAACTTGAACACCACCCTGTGAATATAGCTGGAAAAGCTTGTTTGTGTAAATTTCTGTGCTCATTTTGTCCCTTATAACTGAAGAGCAGAAGGATCAACCCATCAAGGAACCATTTCCTTCACAATGAGGTGGAAGCAGCTACACAGACCCAGGCCCAACATTAGCAAATGTATTTTCCCTGGGGTCAGCATTTGTTAGCATCTATTAGCTTTTGAGTTTCCTTAGTGATCTGAGTAATGCAGAAAGATCAAAGAAAACCCAAGTGACTTAATGAGACATTTGCAATTTCACTACAGCAGCCATAAAGAGTGAAGTGTGAAATCTTTGAGACAAGTAGATGTTAGAGACAGCTTACAGCAGTGAGGCTGAGAGAATTAACATTTCCTTTTTTGTGATGAAAAGTACTTGCTGCTGTGTGTATGTGCAGGGCCACACTGTGCCCAGAGTGCAACGACAGGAAAACATAAATATATTTACAAGTAGTCACACAGCACACACAGTAACTGTAAGCAGGTGTTTTGATGCCCAACATTATAAAACTCATAAGCACACCAAGCAGAGGGAAAAACTGTGAGACACCAGTACCTGCCTCAAGAAAACATCAGAATAACTACCCCAAACAAACAACCAGAAGCCAAGCCACTGATCACAGATGTCACCGTGGTGGTCACGGCGCCAATCTTCTTCCTCCACCAAATCCCACAGGCTACTACTGGGTATGTTGACAAATACCATTAAAGCAAAGCCATTAAAAACCTGTGCTCCTGTATTTTGTGACAATTTAATACTGTTCCAAGTTCATGACCAGAGCCATCAGACACAACTACACAGCCCTTCCTGTGGGAATGCTGTACTGAAATTCTCATGCAGACAGATGGTCAGTGATGAAATGCCACTACCCATACACAGCCCATTGGGGGTTTCATTGTGCTGGCCTGTAGACGTGGTGGATAGATTCTTCCAAAGAAATCTCCCTGCGCTGTTCTGTATGCAAAGCACAGTGACTGCCTGTTGTGTAGAAAGACTGGAAAAGTAATTAAGCACAGTTTGAGGAAGAATACTAAGGGTTTGTCAGGATTGCCCAGAGTTCTTTTGAATAGCTTGCTAATATACCAGAATGCCATTGTGTGCCTTCTGTGGTCAGGAAATAATAACCAAAAAAAAAAAGGAAAAAAAGGAAAAGCCAGCTGCGTCCCAAGGCAAACATGTGTGGTCAGGCGTGCTTGTACCACACACATTAGCGAGGGACTGAGGCTCCCCTCACCTCCCAGCTAAAGAGCTGACACATCAGCTTCGAGTCCTAAAATTGGAACCAGCTCACTGGAGCCTGCTCCTCTCCTGCAAATCTATAGCGGAGACAGACATCAAGGTTACAGTCAAGAAGGATGCAGAAAATTAGAAAAACATAGTTGCCATTTCTGTTGTTTTTCTTTTTCATATAAAATAGTTTAAGAATGACATCAGTCAATATGGAGTGCAGATTAAAATATGATCAATTCCCACTCTTCCTGTCACACAGAAACTCAAAAATTCAGCTGACGGAGGTGTGGCACCATCAGCAACTGACTCAAAAAATCCTACTTCTGGCAACTTCAGGAATCATTTTCCACACAATATCCACCTAATCATCTAATATCCATACCCTAGCTAAATCTGACTCTCCTTAGTTCATGACTGTACCCAGAGATGGATTTTCTCCTGACAGTTACTGTGGCCTACTTACCACCCCTTCTGTTAATATTGTGAATTGGATGCTTTGCCTCCATTTCAAAAGGTTTTATTCTCATGTGCAGGATATTTTTTTTTAAATTTGGTTTGGTTGCTAAGGAGGAAGCTTTAGCAGGGTAGGCAAGGATTTAGTCATATGTGAGCCACAGGGAACATTATCCTTAGAGATTAATTTGGAAATCAAGTGACAATTGGCAGGATATGTGTTTACTTTCTATTTTTTGAAAGCTTTACAAGTACCATAGGATTTCTGCATCCTCTGAAGGAGATCTATTCTTCTGTGACATTAATAAACGACAGAGACAACAAAGAGAGTATCACACTTGTCTCAAGTGTCATAGATAAAATTAGCAATTTCACTGCAAATCAGAAAGCAAACTAGATTATTAGGAACAGCTCTACACTAATCAAAAGGGTGTCTCACAACCACCTTTCAGATATACTGAAGGCAGCTGCCTCACTATGAAGTTAATTCAATGAGCACAGCAAATGTAATTCATTTGGCATATATTGTTTGCTAATCAAAGAGCATTTCTTGGCATCTAAACTGCATGTGTGACAGAATGTTAAGCCTGGAAACACATTGATAGTCCTCAAAGTTTTTAATCAAATCCAAGAAACATAATGTGCACACATGCAAGCAATTCTCCTCATTCAAGTAGTGAAGGTGAAATCTGTATTACCAAGTGTTGTTACACTGAACTGTGGTCCTAGGAAGACCTTACAAAAAATAGCTTTGCCCTCACGTATTTGTGCAGGACAGAAAGCTTCAAAACTTTTAATTTCTCCTTCTTTCTAATTACCATAACACAGAATACTTACTACCTGTTATGACAGCAAACCTTTGAGCAAACATTATCAGTAGAAAACTCCTGGTATATCTTCACTGAATTGAGTCGTAGGAGCATGAAAATGTTTTGGGCTTTGGATATTTTTTTTTTAATTGAGGTTATTTTGGGCCTCATATCTTGCATACCTGAGCTCTAGGGAACAGGCTATAGAATAACATCTCTACCCTTTCTGAAATATATTGCCTTGGAAGGCTTCTCTACTACAGTGTGAGCGTGGACCTCTACCATCACAGGCAATCACGATGAAAAGCCATTAAGCCAACCATTTGGCTGAGAGGAATATTTCACTGTGTTCTTTCCCAAAGAAAGCTGCAAAACAGCAGAATGGAGTCCGGATGGGATTGCTGTATGGAGTCTGCTCACAGATTCCCTAGTCCAATGGATGCTATGACTGAGGGAAACCATGCTCTCCCTCTAAGGCAGCCACTGCTCTTCAAATCATAAACAATTTCATTATTAAAAACAACTTCAGAGATCAAAACCTGACATGTTTCATTGTATCTGAGGCGATCTACACTTTGCCCTATTTTCAAAACAAAGTCAATATGTAAAAGGCCACTGTGCAGGTGGAGAAATAAAACAAAATAAATTACTACATGTTTTATTCAAAATGCAAAAGGAACATTTCTTAAATGCAATACTTAATTTAGGAGAAAAACCAAACCAAACAACAAACCCTCACATCAGGATTATTTGAAAAATTCAACCTTATTCATTTGAATTCAGAACTTTTAAATTCAATGAGAGGGAAGAATCCCATCCAAGTATGGTTACAAAACTGCTTCCAAAATCAAGATAACTACATTCTTAATGTAAGGCTCTACACCACCATTTCTTAAAAAGGAGAAAACAGTGTAATGTATAAGTCTATGCAGTAACTGGCAACAAAAGCACATATGTTACCCACCTGGACACAAAGATGGGATTTGGTCTGGACATTTATTTTGAAAAGAACAAAATAATATTTTTACTGAGTGATGGTTCAAGGTGACAAACATAGCACAGCTGGAACGTATGTCTTGTTACCTTTGGTGTGGATATTTTTAAGCTACTGAAACATTAAGGCAGGGTAGACTGAAGACAACTGTGCAAATTCTACTGTGAAAATAGTACTTCATCTTTTAATTGCTTGCCTATTTATTTTTAACAGAATCTTCATAAAATGAGGAGCACTTCTGAATATATTTGATGTTTACTTTTAGAGCAGTTAACTCAAAATACAGGCTCAGTTTCTATCAATATTATCATAAATTTCAAACTTACATATTATCATATCAAACCAATATTATCATAAATTTCTTCCCACAGTCTATTTTTGTTTTAAAATAAAAATTAAAAATGAGATGCCATACTTAAGACTAAATATTGGCCTTGGAGATTATTTTAAAGATCCATTTCTCTCATAAGTGCTAAAAGAATTATACAAAAAAGGAAACAACTTTTCATGTAGAAATGTGACTACACACTCGGGGACCATGTGAAAAATATCAGTTAAAATCTGGCATAACAACATTTCCAGGTTTTTCTGCCCAATTACTTATTGGCTTTTGAAGGTAGTTATAATTTCAAGATTTGCTGTTGGGAAAGGCACACTGAGAGTTCAACGGCTCTGGATATTCAAAACTCAGTCAAACATTTTCAGCATCTATTTCAAGTCTTTGCTTTACAAACAGCTTCTAAGAAGCACATTAGAAGCCAAAGATGAAGAAAATGAGGTTTGATGGCTATTTTATTGATACAAAAAGCTTTAAGAACAACCTGTTAGCTTCCTGATTGTCCTACTTCATGTTCTAAAGAACAATCAGGAAGATGTTTACCAGAGGAAAAAGTTCCCTAACAACAAGGTGTTTATCGGTAAAATCCATCAACAAAGCAGTGTTTTAGTGCAGAGAAGTGCTCTTCAGACTCAGGAGAGAGGGAGACTCCCCAGCCTGATGGAGCCCCTAAAACAGAGATGAAGGATATACCAACAGCTGCAAGTGCAGTCACACAAGTGCTTCTAAATCCTGTTCCACTGCCTGTAAAACCTTCCAAGTCAGTGTTTTACCGTGTCAGGTGAGGTTTTTACCTATTTTTTCCAGTCAAGAGCTGCTTTGGAAAACTGCCGTAAAAACAGCTCAACCTTTCCCAAATATGAGGCATGTTTTCTTTGCAGACACTGCATTTTTCATAGAAGGGGTTATGCTCCCAACAGACCTTCCTGTCACAGGCACATCCCTGAAGAGACCAAAACATTAGCAGGACACTGACCCTCATTGTAATTTTTTTACACTCTGCAACCCTTCTTTATTTTCAAGGAGAAAAAGAAAATAGCTCTTGCATCCTGGCATTAAGTTTCAGTTTTCCTACCAAGTTGTCAAGAACATAGTCACACATATATGCCTTTAAGCTCAAAACTGGCTGTGATTTATCAAAGTCAGAATGGTATAAATAATGCATGTCTTGCACAGGTGGCTTTTTTTGTAATAGAACAACTAATGGCCTGTCAATAAGCTATTCCATATACAGAAGCTATATGATAGTCTGCCATCTCTTTCCTGTATGGTAAATGAAGAAAGACTTTAAGGAGTCAAATTCTCTCTAATGGTGTCCTGCTGTCTTTGATACGATGTGTGATGGTACAGAGACAGAGAAACCATGCATCTTTGCGTAATGGCAAATCCTGCAGCATCAGGCTTTGCTGATGAGCCAGGACAGGTTTTTTTTTAATCCAATATCTGAAGCCTGATGAACAAACAAAAGATTACCTAGATCATACAGATAGATTTGTCTAGATAATACAGATAAGATTTTCCAGTACAGAAATCCTAGACATGATATTCAGTGATTATGGTAAGAAACCACATTTGGAAAACAAAGCAAATAAGCAAAACCTGCATTCAGAAAAAAAGAGAAGGTTAAGCCAATAAGGCTTATTGGCAGATTTTCTTTCAAGATGCAAAAGTTTGTCCTTCAATGTGTTTCTCTTTAAATATTTTAGGATTATGCCAAGTTCTGACTGGCCCACAGTAGCATGGAAGAAATGCATCTGCTAGAGTGCCTTTAAAAGGAATTGGAAGAACAGCACTACCAACACACATTCAGCACAGTCAGCACACCTTACCAGCCACAAACTCACCTCTCTGTGATCGTTTCTCTGAGACCACTTGCAACCCCTTTCACCACTGTACTAGCCTTTGGTGTCAGCACTACTTGAGATATGAAAAAGGAGCCTTTCTTCCTTCTTTCAGTGATTGATGCCTGCAGGAACTGAATCAGCTTTTCCGTATCTGTTGTGTTTGCCCATGGAGCTGGCATCATCTGGCCTGGCCACAGGAAGGCCACCTCGACGGCCACAGGACTGTGGTAGAACACGAGCACTTGGTGCTCCTTTTCCCACAGGTACTGGAGGCTGACTTCATGGGCAAATATAGCAGGACACATTTTGTTTCCGTATGTGTCCTTGAGCATCTGGACAAGCTTTTCATGATGGCATTTCTGCATCCCGTAGAAATGATTGAAGTCCAAGAAGACCACTTCCTTTGGGTGCTCAGAGAGAAACGCGTTGATCTCCTCCAGACCTTCCTTGACTTTGGCACTGAATAAACCGTGGGCGAAGTAGAGTTCATTGTCTGGGTCTCTGGGCTTGGTGGAAATTCTGAGATCAAAATACCGTATACCTGCCCCCAGCTGGCTGGTGAAGTTCATGGTCTGTGTAGCCAGCCACTTCCTCATCAGCTTTTTAGCCACAGTCCCAAAAACTGACACAAAATTCTGGACCGTCTCTGGCTGTTCAGGCCCAACTGGAGAGGCTTCATCAATGTAGAAGCTAAAAGAGTCATGAGACCCTAAAATACAAGAGAGAAAAATTATAAAAAATATATTAAAAGCCTTTAGTGGTTTTTCTCAATGAAAATAATTTTCTGACCTCTACCAACACCCACCAACCAACCCTCACACCCGTTCCCTCAACAACAGTACATTTGTCTGGCAGCATTTGCCCCAACAACACTTTGTAGGAGCTTGAAAGAAAGTCTGTTTCACTGCTTGTCTGGATGCTCAGTCACTCTCTTCCAGCTCTTACTTATGCCTTTAGGATCAATGAACCCAGTGGCCTCTGAAGATCAAAGCAATTCTGGTAGCAAAGCAAAACAATAAATCCCTTGAGCCAAGGAGGAGAGTTTGGCCCTGCACACTGAATTGTGCACTGTTTAGTCTGTAGAACCAAAGGAAAAAACCAAAACAAACCAATATCCTTCCACACATACCTTTATAGCCAGATAAAATAGGAGTTGGAAAAATGTCAAGGAACATAAATATTTTATGTTCTATCTTAAATCAAGTCTCATCTGGTCATACACAAGGTTACTAAATGGTTTTCCTTCTTAAATTTACTTCTAAAATTCTTTACTTTCTTTTGCTAAATAAGTACAAGACGTAGAGCGAAGAACAGCATTGCATTCCACTGATAAAATTCAGAAACTCAGACAAAAGCCTCAGCATTCAGACAAAAACTCAGCATTCAGACATCAACATGAAAGCAGTTATATGGAGTTATAAGCTGACCCTAGGAGATGCTTATCATCTTCGTCAATCATTACCCTGCTGAACACCTGGTGTTTGCACCTGGCAGTTTGCACAGAAACACTGTCCAGCTGCGGGCAGAGCCACACTCCTGCCATTCCAGCCATAGATGGTTCTGGTCAGACTCGCAGCAGCAAGCAGGTCTGCTGCTCAGCCTGACACACACTGCTTGCAAAACTCCTTCAAAGTCAGCAGGACTTGTATTCTGGAAATGGACTCCAGTACTAGGTGCTCAGAGATCCAAACCCTACATCAAAATGAGTTCACAGCACTGGTCTTGTCTGTCACCAATGCTTTTGCAGGTGCTTTTCCAAATTGCTTTCCAAAGCACGCATGCTGTAGCAAGTAAGTATCACAGTAATGAAATTCTGCCAGTCAGTCATTTCTGAGAGTGATGCTACTTTACCTGAACTGGAATAAACCCTATAAACTGAAGCAGCAGCTATAACATTTTCTTCTTTAACAACAAATGGAGTCATGACAAATCATCCTAGACTCTGGCTTGGATTTGGCTTTGTTTAATCTGAGAAATATCTTGAAATTTTGTACACACCTACTTCTTCTGGTTGCCTCTTTGAACTGCATTTTGCTTTAAATATTAAATAACTTTTCCATTTTGATGAAGCTTTCTACTGCTAGGTGTTGAAGTGATAATGTATTTCTTGCAGCACCTGATTAGATCACGCAGTATCTGGTTACACATTGATATCCTTGGGGACTAGATCTGCATACAGAATTCTAATGGTAAAACAAATTATTAGAGCAATGGCCTGTGTATCAACAGTATTACAGGGAAAATCAATGAGATGCATTAAATGTTCTGCTCAGTGTAACCTGCACTAATCTAGAAATCAAAGTAAATCCAGTCTTGTTTAAAACAAGGCACAGCCACTGATATTAGGAAGGGATGGATTTTGCAAACCCCCCCTTTGCCCATTGAAGCCCATTTTATTTTTGTAGAGTTTTATGCCAGATTAAGTACCTGTGTAAACCTGATCAACTGATTAGAGCAGTAGGCTCAAAATGGTATTAAGACTAATTAAACCATTTGTCTCTGATCTTCTTGTCTGCAGACATGGGCAACCTGAAGTTGCAGAAAACGCAGTAGCTAAAGTTGACCCCAGCACTGCCAGTGGGCACATATTGGTTTAAAATTCTTCTTAAAACTACTTTAGTCAAGAAAAGCAGCACAATTCCAATTCTCACAGCAGAAACCAAGGTGAACAACCTGTCAACAGGTACCTTTTAGCTACTGGTGATGCAAAACACAGAGAAGTGTGTGTGTGTGTGTGTGTGTGTGTGTGTGAGTGTGCGTGAATGTGTGTGTGTGTGTGTGTGTGTGTGTGTGTGTGTGTGTGTGTGAACATCACAGCTAGAAATACCTGAACACTGCAAGTTGGACAGGTCAGAAAAATATTTTTTCCTCATTAAAGTCTTTGTGCACATATTTGAGCCTAAAAATAGGTGTTTCTATGTGGATGGTGATGAGAAAACTGCACAGTGTTCAGTGAATTTTCATGTTTTGTAACCCAAACAAGGAAGCCCTACAGGATAATACAAAAAGGAAATAAGGCTTAACTTGGTTGACGAAAAATGAAGCAGAGGTCAGCTGTTCAAAAGTATGTAGACATTCATCCTGAACAAAACATACAGCAAATATTTTGTCTTTTCATATGTATAACTACTTGGAACAGGTCAATTAAATATTAATTTTCATCATGCACTCATCTATATTTCCTTTTGCCTTAATCATGCCTTGTTGTCTCAGATAGCTTACTGGTGTAACTCACAGAAATTCAAAATCCTTACACTTAGCAGAGTAAATTAGGGTATAATCTTTTCCACTGTCATGCCCAAAATCACTATATTCCTGGTAATGAGGGAATCCTGTAAAAACATGCTTTTGGCAACCATGTTTCCTTCCAAATCTTTCTTTTGTGCACAGGGACATTCCCCTCCTACATTTTCACTGGAAAGTGTTTTTGCAGGTTCTCTCTACCACCAAAGTTCAGCCTCCATGAAGAGAGGACACAGGTTACACTGAGGAACACAAATGCTATGATGCCTGCAATCTTTGGAAGGTGGTGGCCCTTGCACATCATCTATCTCTGTTATGGCAGGTCTGTCCAACAGACTTCACAGTCTGAGACCTGGAGAAGCAAAAAGGGCAAATTACTCATCCCAAGTAATTCAGGGAGCAAAAGAAGATATTCCTCTTGTGTGCAGACATAGTTTCTCACCATGCACACTGTTTTCCCACTATTTCAACAACCCAGCCTATCCAAGAAGTCAAGGATAAAGGCTCATGGATCAGCATGATGGGGATAGCAAACAAGGGGTTAATGTGGAGTGCACATACTATAGACTGCCCAGTCAAGAAAAGAAAGTGGATGAAGCCTTTAAACAACTGGAAGAAGCTTCATAACTACATGTTTTCATGGGGGAATTTTGAGACATTTGCTGGCAGAGCAGAACAGCAAAGTGAAGGACATTCAGAGAGCACCAGAAACTTATTTTTTCTGCAGATACTCCTTTTAGTAGTGAAGTTGCACTGCTGGATGTTGTATGAATTAAGGAAGAAATTGATAGGGACATAAAGGCTGATGACAGCCTTAGACTGAGTGACTACAAGGAGAAATAAGAATTTGAAATACTCAGGAAAGCAATGAAGGCAAAAAGCAGAACAAATATCCTGGATTTCAGAGCAACTGTCTTGGCTTGTTCAGGAAATTGGTAAGTGGTAGCCTGGAAGAACTCAATTACCTTAAATGCCAAGGGACTCAGCAGAAAGGGCTGAACTTGGAAAGTAACTTCTCTAAAACATATGAATAGAGTGTGAAGAAACAAGGAGGTAATGCAGGAGGCAAGTTTGTCTGGAGGAGTAACTTCTGAGTGGCATCAAACTTAAGAAGCCATTACAGAAGGTTTTAGCAAGGACAGATTGCCAGGGAGGAACAGAGGACAAAGGCACAGAGGGAGTTAAGAAGGGCACAGCTGTGAAGGGAAACCTGCAAGGAATGGGAAAGGCAACATGCAGCTTCTGCTGATATATCAACAACAAAAAAAGCACAGAGAAAACAGGTCCACTACAGAACATGGCAGGAGACCTGAAGGATGGAATGCCATCCAGAGGGATCTGGACAGGTTTGAGAAGTAACCCATGAGAATATAATGAGGTTTAACAAGGCCAAGTGCTGGTGCTGCACCTGGGTAGGAACAACCTCACTATCAGCCCAGGCTGGGCATGAGCAGCCCCAGAGCAGCCGTGCCCAGAAGGGCTTGGGGGTGCTGTGGGTGAGAGGCTGCACATGGCCCAGCCATGGCACTCCCAGCACAGAGAGCCAAACGTGTCCTGGGCGGCACCCAGAGCCCCGTGGGCAGCAGGGCAGGGAGGGGATTCTGCCCCTCTGCTCTGCTCTGCTGAGACCCACCTGGAGCACTGCATCCAGAGCTGGGGTCCTCTGAACAGGAGGGACAGGGACCGGCTGGAGCAAGCCCAGAGCAGCACCTTTGATCATAAAGATGATGAAAGGGCTTCTTCTCTGAGAACAGCTTGAGAAAGCTGGGGTTGTTAAGCTTGGGAAACAGGAAGCTGCTGAATAGCAGCTTTCCAGTACCTAAAGGGGTCTTATTTAGAAGAGAGAGAGCAAGTTTTCAAATGGACAGCCACAGGACTAGGAAGAACAGTTTTAAATTAAAGAGGAGAAATTTAGATTAGATGTCAGGAAGAGGGCAGTGTTACTCAGAGAGCAGTGAGGCACTGCATCAGGTTGCCCAAGGAAGTTGTGGATACCCCATCCCTGGAAGTATTCAAGGCCAAGTGCTGGCTAGCATTTGTAATCTGGTCTAGTGAAACATGTACCTGACCTCAGCAAAGGGGTTGGAAAAAATGACCTTTAAGATTCTTTCCAAGTCAAACCATTCCATTATTCCATAAGAAATTACCAAGAGACACCTAAAGTGTCTACACCAGCCATGACTCAAAGAACAGAAGTGGTCTGTTTCAACCACTGAGACACTAAATTTTCATAAATGGGATATTAAAGAATAAATTGTGCAGTATCACTTAGATTGCTAGAAATCCCCTGCTAGTATTTTTACTAGGGAGAACTGTCTACTGTTTTCTTTCCTGGATTCCTGTAATAGGGCAATTGGGAATATTTAACCCACTACCACTCACTATGGACATATTTATGGTTTCCCTGGAGGGCTAACCCCCCCATTTAAAAAGTAATTGGGCTTCATGCTGAAAGAAGTCCCTAAGGGAGAATACATTTTAGTTCAGAATAGTTTCTTCAGTCTCTTGGAGATTTACATAGAGGCATGGCAAATCTATTTTTGGTGGCTAAGCTTAAATATATCATTCACAAAGCCAACAAGTATACGTGAACTTTGCCATGCCTTTCCTTGCTTCCCTGTCATCTCTGGCCATCCCTTGGCAAATACAGCCTTGTAAACAGCACCTAGAATTGAACAGCACCTAGAATTGAATGAGCAATATCCTTCCAACAGCAGCTATCACACCCTGATGATCCACAAGTACCAGAAAAAAAAAAAAAAAACACAAACAAAGAGAAGAAACAATTCACAGGTTTTAGGATGTTTTGGTCTTCCTTTTCTTCCATGGATCTCTTGTCTCTATGCTAGGAGTTATCCAATAGCTTTTGGAAGTGGAATTTTTACTAGTACTTTAAGTGTCACTAAAAGCTTTACCTGTGGTCTTTCTGTATTTAGGAGATGTCATCCCTTTGTGACTATTGCTGAAATGTCACATGCAGTGCCACATAATTCCTTTAAAGACATCCTTATCAAAGAGGGCTCTACAGTGACTGACAGCTGGTAACATGTTTCTTGGATGGTGTAGAGAATAGCTAGAACAAAGCCCATGACCTCTAGTACACAGGAGTTCAATGGAAATGTTCTTGCAGTCTCATTTGGTCTGTTCTACCTGTCTTTTTTGACCTTAAAAATCAATCAGCCAAGGGAGAAGCCTTATGAATTGTCAGCTAGTTGCACTGCCACTTCAAGGAACAGCAAAGCCTAGTCATGAACCCTACAGTTAATGCACCTCAGTACTGTGTTCTGCCTTCTTTTTGAGATGGCTGAGTGCTGCTCTCCTCATCAAAGCCACAGCACATCTCAGGAAGTCAAAAGGTGCTGCCAAGAGCAGTCCAGTCCCCTTTAGCTTGCAAACTGCTTGGGTGATATCAGCTTTGTTTGATAAAAACACTAAACAGGCAAACAAAACCAAAACTGGAAGAAACAGAGAGATTATAGATTGCCCAGTGTCCAAGTGTCCACACAGGTAACTGCCTCACTTTCCAGCTGTTCTTCCAGTGTTCATCACCAGCAGTGTGTCCCTGACCCCAATTGAAGGTCACAGCTTAGTCACATATTCACACTTAAGAGTCCACAATCTAAAGGCGTGGGAAGAAAGGTAGATATTACCTCTGATAAAGCAAAAATCCAGATACTGAACAAGTCCCAAGAACAGGAATACTGGCATGATATTAAAAATTGGCATACATGTACATGTATACAGCATATATAAATAAATATACTCCTGTCCTCCAAGAAATTGCACTCTTCTGGTACTTGTATCCCATTCTGCCTTGAAAACATTGGTTATAATGTGTGAAACAGTGAGGAAAGGAAATGTTTGCTTCCTTCTTGCCCCATAACTTCCCAGAAGTGACAGCTCCCCCTGCCTCCCCCCGCATATTCTCTCCACCACCAGGTGAGTTCTGGACCAGCCACTGGAATTGCATATAAAGGTAACTTGGACTCTGGTCCTGTGCATGGGAATACATCATTGGGAGTCTGGACTGTGCTGCTTTATTGAGACTGTCCTGCAGACAAAAGGGACAATCTGAGAAACCAGGCAGGAGCGCAGGCACCACCATGCAACCATTTTAATGTGGTTTGCTTGCACAGGTGAGCTGAACTACTTTGTATTGTATTTTGGAACCTCTGCCTGGGTTTCTAATGCTATTTCTGCCATGCATGGAACTCAGCATTACCCAGCCAAAGCCCCTCAGCTGGAGCCCCTCAGTCCATATCAAATGTCCAAGCACAACTTTAACAGACTCACCAGCTACTGGACTGATCTAGGACACAGCCTAGAACTGCATGTACAAAACATTCAAAACCCAGCACAAAGCATCTGCTTCTTGTTCAGTGTGATACAGAATAGAGAGTTTATTTTCAGGGATTCAAAGAACAGGTCAGTTTGGAAGAAAACTCTGGAGGTCATCTGGTCCAATCTTCCCTCCTCCTGAGTGAAATAAAGAAAAATATGCAGACTTGACCACAGATCATTGAAGACTTCTCAAAAACACCTTGCCGAAGCAGCTCCTTAGCCAGGAAGAAAGAAGAGCTGGTAGGCCATCAGTCAAGAAATGGCATTCCATATCTAATGACCAACTTTCATACCTGGAATGACTTTGTTTTGTCCTCCCTATAAAAAAAGAAAATTTTCATGCAACAAGAGAGGATTTTAAACAATTACTTGCTCTTGTTCCTCTTACATGTCCTTATCACCTGTGAAATACTCTTGAGAATCATTTTGGTTTGTACTTTTGAACATGTCTATACTTGCTTCCACGGGGAGAATACTACTGTTGATATTGCCAGTACCCCATGACCATGATGAACTGCTCCTCACTCAGGCCAAGGTTGTTACTTACCATTTGAAGCTGTTAAGAAACAGCTTATAAAATATGGCAGTGCCTGCACTGGGAAGTGTTTCTGGTCACTGGACTGAGCCAAGATCAGTGCCTTGCCTAAGCTCTGCTTCTTTCCCACAAAGAACTCACTTCTCAAAAATAAAACAGGTTGGGAGGTGGGGAGGGATCTGCTTGGTATTAAGGCCCTAGGTAGCTAGTAATTATCACAGTATGACAGACAAGCTTGGCTACAAATCTGATTAGATTACTCATTATTCAATTCATACTAATGTTTGGTGTATAGAAAAGTACCCACATGCAATTTCTCAAAACTTCCCTCCTGCCAACACAAAGACCAGCTCCCATTCCTTTTAGAACACTGTATCAGTCAACTCCACTTTTCATATTCTCAATACTGTGTTGAAAAGTAGAGAGAAAAAAAACCCCCAAGCTGTAATTATATTTCTAGCTCTCCAAACTGTGCGAGCACATTCACAATCACGGCCACCACAAGCTTAGTTTTGCTAAAGAAACTGTTCTTTAACAGAAGTTTAGCACATGCTGCCTTCCTGAGAGTTTTCCTTCTTACTTACTAACTTCTTTACTATCCTGAAATTGTTTGTGTAGGGTGAGATGAAATAACTTTTCCTGAGACACTGCCAAGTGCAGATAGCCTCCCACTTCTTCCCAGGCAAACCACCTCCTGACAGATTTCCTTGGAGGTTTCATGCAGCCAGCACTCAGAAGGCAGCATGGTGCAGCATCACATGGACAGCAGGGACTTTCTAAGAGTCCCAGATGGTGTATTCTAAAAGCTCACCTTTAAGTGAATAACTAGTTAATCAAATGCAGATCTAAACAAGGCAGATATTACACAGGCAAATGTAAGATTAACACAGCTGAGAATCAGTAAAAGGGCAGCGAGGCCAGGACACAGCACAGGGAGGAGAAGGCTCCGTCTCCTTTTTGCCCAGCGCAGCAGAGCCCTCGCCCAGGGCTGCAGGAGCAGCAGGGCAACTCAGGGCAGCAGGCAGGAGTGGGGCAGCAGTGTTGCAGTGTGTTGCAATTTCCTGTTTTAAACTTCCCAGTCCCTTCCCAGGTGTGGCAATACCTCTCTTCCCCTTCCCCTCACCCCCGGCTGGTTTGTCAGTCAGTCTTAAACATTCCAGCAAGGCCATTGTGGGGTCCCTCGAGTTCAAAGGATGCCCTTCAGGCCTGGGAGTCATTGGCCTGTCTATGTGTCCCTCGTCCCCTGAGACCCTCCTCCTCCCACCTGGTTGGTGCTCACCTGTCCCTTCCCCTCCCCCTGTCCCTGGGCTTAAATTGAGCCAGAACCATGTGCTCGGCATTCTGTTGGACCTGATACTAAGATTCAGACATCTGTGACCATGGAATAAAACTCTGGATATTAAACTTCCAGCAGAATTCGTCTCCTTTTCCTCTTCACCGTAGCCTGCAGCCTTTCCACCCAAGGTAAACTGAGTTTCTACAAGCCTGGACTTGTTTCAGTGCCCAGAAGCAACATCCAGCCAGCCAAAAGAGTTTCTGAGGTGAAATACCACAGTTCCGCCTTTGGCCCAGCAGCAAGGGTCAGACGAGCCCAGGCACAATCTACCTGGTAATATTGGGATCCTATTCCAAAACAGCAGGGCAGCTCAGGGCAGCAGCACTGCTCTCCATGCCCAGAGCACTCCCCACTGCTCATCCAGAGCGAGTCAGGCCACCAGAACTCCTGCCAGCACTCAAAGACAAACAGAAGTGTGGGGAACATTTTTGCATTATACATGTAAAAGTGGAAAGGATCATGCTGAGGGCTGAGAGATTCAGCTGGTGTGTCTTCTCCACTGTTTTTTTTCCAAATGTGGTCTAAACATCATATCTGTACGCAGAAGAAAAGGTGAAGGAGAAAGGCAGTGATACTACTTGTGCATATACCACATTAAAAAAACACCCTGTTGAACATTTGGGCACTGCATTGAAAATTTTAAAAAGTGCAAAAGGCTTTAAACTTTAAAAACCTGCCCACAACAAGCCACTAAAAAAGTTATTTTTATTTGTTCAGTCAAGCAAAACTGCAAACATGATTTCACAGTGTTTTGTGAGCAGACACAAAGCACAAATTCTGTAATAGAAGAAGGTTCCCTTCACCTATCAGGCTAAAACACAGCAGAATTCATGGAAATACTTCAACCCAAACTTAAAAAAATTAGTAAACCAGGTCCTCATTTTTGGCAGAGCAAGAGTGAAAAAAAAAAAAAATCTAAGTTTCTAAAAATAATCTTTACATTAGAAATGACCAAGCATCTAAAACATATGGTTTAAGGTCATCAGAATTTATAACTTCAGCAGCAGACTGGACATAGCACCACAGCTTGCATGGGGCAGGTCAAGTGCTGTAGCATGCAGAGTGGCATGGTCTTCTTGTTTATTTGTTTCCATATATGGAGATTGTACAGAATATTCTAGATCACATAAATTAGCATCACATATAACCTTGTATTTTATGCCCAACTATAATTTGAATACAAATTAACTACCTAATCCCTGGGAAATCAAATTCATTGGGGCAGAGCTGTAGCTGCTATCTATTACCCAAACCCCACAAATGAAAATTCTTTTAAGTCTTTGCTTTTCTGTGAACTGTGCAAACAAATCTGGTATTACATGTTTTCTTTTCACTCTGCAAGCTCACTGCTGCTCTGATGTATGAGATCTCTATCAGATCTCACATTTTAGTTAAAGACTAGTCTCAGAAATACCATAATAGCTATTTTTCATCTTAATTTAGGGACCAGCAGACAGGAATGTGAAAGAAGGAAGGAAAGAAAAAGGGAGGAAAAAATAGCAAGAGATATATCTGATTCTAAGCATAAAATTAATGTGCCAGGAATAGTTTGGGGCGTATTTTGTTCCAGCACCAGCTCAGTCTGTCTATGTCATCAGCATCCTAGTCATATCTCCTGGGGCAATCAGAAGCACTAGAATTGTGAGCCAATAGCTTTGGGACTAGTGAGAGGCTGTGATGATCCCAGGCAGCTTCGCTGAGCCTGCAAAATGGCATCTGCCAACAGTGAGCACCTTCTGACCATAATTCTGGTTCATGATCCAAATGCATTGGCAGAAAAGGCTTGAAGGACAGCATGCACCTAAGAAAGCTCCTAAAAGAGAGAACGCTCATATTTCTATCTCTCCGTGCACACGAAAAGCACAGGTAATTCAATGTTCACACTCTAAAATAGCATCAAATCAGACAACTTCTGCTTCTTGAGCTTTTATTTGATTTACTTTCATGAAAAACATTCTTTAGTACCTTGAAACATGAGAAATTTCCCTTAAAATAACTGCCTTTGATTACACTGATATATGTCTTGCCACCTATTGTTTCTTTTTGGCAATGTAGAAGGTTTTGGATACTTGATTTTGCCTTTCCCTCACCTCTTGCATATGCCCTCTTCTTTGATTTTTTTTATCTCTGAAATACACAGTGCAGCTTTTTCCTAACTCACGACTGCATTGACACATCTACTAGCCTCAGTATAGCTCTTACTTCACTAAGCTCTTCATTCTATTTAAAAATCAGTAACAGTAATTTAAAAAACCCAACAAAATGAAAAAGGTGCAGCATTTTCTACTGAATCTAAGCATCCCTTCTAAACAGTTCTAGTGATCTTGTAGGTAACAGAAACTACTTGCACAGCATATATGGTTTCTGCATATCTTTACCCATAATTTTAGCCAAGAAAATGGCAAGAGCTGTGTCTGGACAAAATGAAACCGCATTGCAAAGCCAGTGGAAAGAATGATCACTTCAGTTAGGTTGTCTGTTTATTTTAAGATCCCTACAAGACAAGCACTGTGATCTGAGATGGATCACCACAAGAAATTTAAAAGGTAAGATTTTTCAATTTTACAAATATCAAACTGTGCTGCAAGAACCTCTGCAATGCAGAGAAAAAAGACTCTTCCTGCACTGAATTGAGTGCACTGGCCATCAGTTCACCAGAACTCTAGAATGGGACGGCTTAAAGACAATATGGATAAAGTTTTCTATTACCACACAAGAAATCCAGACTAGCTTTCTTTGCTTTTTCTCAGTCACCAAGTTTGAAAAACTGAGGCAAATCTGAGCAGCTCACCTGATGCCTAGGGAGAAAAGCTGCAAAATATATACCGTGTGATAGGAGAAATATTTTACCTTTTTCTGAGTCCGTTTGCAAAGGCTTTCATGAAGAAACACTCTTAAAGCATCATTTCAAAAACCTGTACATAAAGACTTAGCTGACTGACCACATCATGCCTGAGAGACAGCAAAAGGATGTAAAATACTGCAAAGTAAGAAGAGTTAAGATGGAAGCTTGTCAGGTGTTTTATATTTTGACTACTGCCCTTGTTACATACCCTTCCTTGTCATTTCGTTGCCTCAAATGTTCACATTAGACATCGCTCTACTTTTGTGCACTGCTTGGCAGATTTGAGGAAGAGCTTTAAACAAAGTTACTCCCTAAGCCAATCTGTAGAATGCAAGACTCATCCTCTGAGACCAGGTGCTCTAAAAGAAGTCTCTCATCCAAGGTCCTCTCAACCATAAGCAAAGACATCGTAAAGTTCAACTTCATGTACCCTAGAGGAAAATACTGAAGCAATTTCCCTAGGACCCTGAGATACAGATAGAAAACACTATGTCCTTTCTGCCAAAGCATTTTTTTTCCTGCCAAACTCTAGAAAAATATCCTTAAGCACTTGAAGCCCAAACTTTAGGAATTCACCGGCTACACATGCTCAAATGGAGCATCCCTCCAGCCCAGGGGTCCCCACACGGTCAGGAACTGTAATTCAGGAGACTGGGCAGAGGAATGGGCAAGTGGAGCAGTCTCACCACAAGGAAGCACATGGGCTCATTCAGCTGGCCATAAATATAACCTCTCTGCCAAGTTACCACATCGTGGTGTCACCGGCCTTCTCAAGCCCAGAGGTCTGCAAATAACAGCACAGCTTCTGCTTTGTTACACACACCACTGCTTGTCTGTTAGAAAGTAACTACAGAGAAAAAAACCTTTCTAGGAGGCCTCACTGTCTCCTCCATGTAATCAGTATTTGTCTTTTACATCCAACTGCATAACAAGGAAAACAGCCTCATGAAAAAGTTTTTGTACATGAGCTGTCAAGTAGAGGCTTTCCTAATTTGCCAGCTGCAAGGCCTCATGAGCCATCAGGCAGGGACACATTCTGAGCTCGCTGGCACCCAGAGCCCACAGCAGGCGTCAGAGCACATCCTCCTCAGACAGTGCTGCCCTCACACCTTTCAGTCCTGTTCCACATTGTGCTTTGCTGCTCAGATTCTCACAGAAGTTCTCCAGTCATGTTTAGTCACTGTAGACTATCTTTTCTAGGAGCACGTGTGGAAACCAACTACAACACCTGTAAAACAGAGGATCATGCCAGAAAACAGCCTCCTTTGGTGTGGTGGTACCAAAACTGGAAGACAATGAGCCAAGAGGCTTTAGAAAGGGAAGCAGCAGAGACATGTACCTATTTGGAAAAGAAGGACCCCAAGAACACCTTTCAACAAAACTATTAATTTGGTCCTTGCTAAATGGAAATATAAGCAAAGGTGAGCTGTTTTTTTAGCCATGAAAATAAATCAAAAAGAACAGAAAACACAAGAAAACACCAGAGGTATCAATCTCAATCAACAGACAGGAAATGGGACACACTTGCATGCTATATTAGCCTGTAGGTTAAATAAAAAACAAACAATCAAAACAAACCACTACACTATGATACACTAAAGAATTAAAAGTGCCACTCTTGGAAGAATCTTAGCTAGGATTGCAAAATGTATCTATCTGCCTCATCCTTGGTCTATATCTCTGCCACCCCAGTAACATAAAACTGCTTTTAATTTCATTTTGCAAACAGAAAGTAAAGACAAGTAAGACAAGTAAAGACACATAGAATAGAGAGAACTTGAACTGTCAATACCTGTCTTCTACACATCTCTTCTAAGATCACTAAAGAGGCAATTTAAAGGTCTGCATGATCAATGAACCTAGACTCCTGTCAAACACCTTGTAACGCCTAGCAATCCAATTTCAACCAGCTCTTCTTGCATTATTTGCTGCTAACATTATCCCTGCTTGATTCAACACAGCAATCAAATAAGCCACTACACAATACGGAGGGCTGCAAGAAATGAATGAAACCAGTTATAAAACAGTATTGATGTTATTTCATTTCCTAAGTTTCCAGCCTACAATCCACACCAGATCCCCAGTTGGCATTTATCAGTATAGCCCTAATGACCCATTAGGCCAATTTAGACTGCTGCAGATCTGGCTGTTAGTGTTAGACTTTAGCATTAAGAAGTCAATGAAAAAGCACAGGTGGTACTATTGATTAACTGAAAAAAACAGACAGATGATCTGTCCTTTTTCCAGACTCAGGATACAACTAATTTACACTGGATATGCTTGTGTCTTCAAAAGCAATTATTAATTTAGCTGTTTCATACTAACACTAAGTAAAATATCATCATTTCATAGTATCTTCCTTACATGTAATTGCATACCTTTGGCATCCTTTAACTAATTTCATCTGTTTTCAAGGATTCAAAAACTAACTTCAATTCAGTAAAATTTAGAATTAGTAAACATATTGTAAGGACACTTGAAAACTGAAAATGGAATGTTTTCAGTCTTGCATATGCTCAAAAAAGAAGCCATGTCTCCTCTGAACATAACAGCAATGACTGCAGTCCACCCAGACTGACATTGTTTGGGCTTCAGTGTGACACACAGCTTAGAAGTCAAAATATTGTTATCTGCAGCAATTCCACAGCTGGTGATACTGGTAAAGTTGAGGGTATTAGTAAAGCTGACATTTACAGTGTGGTGATGATGCCAGCACATATTCTTCCATGCTTCCTTTAAATTCTCAAACAACCTATGTGTCATCCTTTACTTCTGGATAGAGATTGCCTTTATTACTTGGTCAGGAATATCACAGAATATACATGCTTAACGTCTTCTTTCTCTCCACTTTTTAGCTCTATGTCATTCTGAATATCTTCAAAGTACTTACAAGGACTTGTTAATTTCTGACCCAGTTGCATGAGAATGTGAGTGGCCTGGATGGAAGGAGACCCTTTTCCTTTTCCTTAAATCATTAAGTAATTCTTCAATAAAATTACACGGGCAGAGAGCATCTCTGTTCAACAGTTGCACCTCATAGCCAAACACGATGGCACATGTTTCACAATGTGAATGTGATACAGGTGCCATTGTGCTGTTTTTCAAGGAGACTGTCAAAGTTGCACCATGATCCGTGGCTTTTTTTTTTTATCTCTCTACCTTTTCTCCAGTTATATCTCTCTATCTTTCCTCCAGACACACACATTAATTCAGCAATTTGAAAAATTTTCAGTAACTGAGATATTTTGAAAAATAAAGTCCTGTTTACTCTTTTTGGGATCATCTCTACTGGGTAAAAAAAATACAGCAAGCAACTTGTAGTTACCTTAAAGAGGACCAACTGGCAAGAGACCCAGATCTTACATGTAACTGTGTAAAAAGCTTTTCCACAACTTTAAGCACTCTCTTGGATATAGAACTGCCCTCCTGCTGGGACACCACTGAAGCTGTGAGGCATGTGAAAGCAAAGTTCCCAGGACCTTTCATTCCTCCAACCCACAGCTGTGATCCAGAGGGAGGTGTGAAAGACAAATTCAGGATATAGCTTTGGTGAAAATCTCTTAATTGCTTAATAGTCATTTCTGCAATACTGAGCTAAAAATACACTCTCCCCCATTACAGTAATGTCCTAGTAAGAAGTGCCACATAGGAACTGGGTATTGCTGGATTTTGAGCTGGGGCAGTGTTTGTGCAGACAGACAGTGAATGTCTTCACAACGCTCTCACTATGCCAATCACGGACCACAAGAACATCCGCGCTGCCCACAGGAGAGCAGCTGCACTGCCACCCTTGAGCCTGCAAACCTGCACACCAGGGCAGCCAGGAGCCCTCAGCACTGCTGCCAGTTCATCCAGCCACAACCAGCCTCCACGGCAGCTGCAGAGCCTGTCCTCTGCCCTTACAGGCATATGGTGCTCCAGATGGTGCTGCAAGGACATTGCCCACCCCTCCTGCCCGGGAAGCGTCACGAGCCATCAGACAGATCCCACATACAACAGAGAAGGCCTTTCTTTTCGCCAAAGTTCAGTTTTGTCCTGGGCTCACGACAGTAAACCTCGTGTATGGTTAAAATGTTTCGTGTTTTAAAAAGTACGTATAAAAATAATTGCACAGCAAATTGTTTATCACCTACAAAAGCACCTAGTCTGTAAATCTTCTGTTATTAACAATATCACTGACATATAAACAAAAAATACATGCCTCTTATCAGAGTGCATGTTTTTAGATCTAAATATATTCATCAAAATTAAAATTTGTAGGAAGATCTACAATCTTTCCTACAACTGGCAACCAGCCATTTTCTGCATTAGGTTACTGCCATACTTTAATTAGCTCTAATTCACAAATTATAATCACTGTCTAGAAAAACTGTTACCTTATTCTTACAGAATTCACTAGTGCAAAAAAAGGTTTCTTTTCCCACCACGAATTATGACATACCTGTCTTCCACTTAAGTACTCTGGTTTTCTGAAAATCATGTACAAACTACTAGCTAAAAGCACGAAAATCTCTGTTCATTGGAAACAATTGGCAAAAATTGGCAAAAAGGAAAAAAAATCACTCCTTTACTACAGGGACTAGTACCTTTTTCAAATACATTTCAGGAGGACACAGAAACTAATCATCAGTTCTTTACAAAAAACCTCTTGGGTGTATCATTCTTTCTGTTCCCAAGGACCTTTGAGACCCTGACTTGTGGGATTCTGTCTATTGCTGTGAGTCAATGACATCTAGGTTCTTCCAAATGTGACAGTTTTAAGCCTGCTGGTGTATAACTAAATATGCAACAACACTCTTATTGAGGAAACACAATTTTAAAATTGAAATTAAAGATTTCAACCCTTTATAATAGTGATATAGCTGTTGGTGTTACTGAAGTTCAGGTCTCATACGGTTCTTCAACATTCAGAGTTGATTTCCCAGCATTATTCCAGGCAGTTTTATTTGAGCTCAGTTTTCAAGTGCAGAGCTTTATTCATTTGCTGGATCTGCTAGGTGAAATGTAATCTTCCTGAAGCACTAATAACAAAAACCAAACATGGTGCAGATAAGTGCAAGCCAAAAGAATAATCAGCACAAAATCTTGAGAAAAAAGGCTTTCAGATTGCAAATTCTATTGTCTGAGAAGAGACTGGCAATACAATGCCTTCTATATTTGTTGAAGTGTACTTGAAGCACAGGAACTTCTTGCTCCATGAGCTTAGCTACGCAGGAAAGCAGAAGACACATTCCACCTTTTGCCTTATTTCATCTTCCCTACCCATCTTTGACAAAGTACAAATATACATTAAACACTAATTGTTTCCTTTCACAACTCAGCATCCTTTGAAGAACTCCAGAAACAGGACAGTTCAATTATTTGCATACAAAGAGCCAGATTTCATGGCACTGACTGATTTTCACGAGACAAGCAGAAGAGAGGCACAAAAGGGCACTATGGTCTGGACAGTTAATGACATATTCAAGGATGACAAGCCAAGTGTGAATGTAAATGCTAGACATGGGTTTGTGCATGATGCCACACACAACAGTGCATGAGGAGGGAGAGCAGGCAATCTGTGCTGAAACCCACCCCTGCTGCATGCTCCTTTTAGTGGCTGCACACAGGCACATCACCCAAAAGGCTCCCCCATCCTGTGCAGCAAGAGCAGCTGCAATGGAAGCAGAATCTGGCCCTCAGAGTAGGAGGAAAAGGAACAGTGAGCAGAACAGCAGTTCCCACCCTCATGGCACCATTTAACAGTTTTGCTGGTATGTGACCTTTTGTTTGCCATCAAATCATCTCCCTAGCATTCAGATCATATGTTTGTCTATTCATCAAACCCCCTGAACATTCAAACCACATACACAAAGGCTGTTTGGATCCTTCTTGCCTCTATTGTGGCAGCTCAATAACTAAGACAGGGAGCTCCCAGCTGGGTATCAGCAGTAGAGAAATACAGCAGAGCCAGAGGGGAAAGACATGTCAGCAGAGCACACTTATATAGGGAGAAAATTATAGTCTGGAAACTCACCAAAAAGTCATCCCTTTTCTTCTCAGTGTCATAAAAAAGATGCTCAAAATAATTACTACACTAGCAGTGTTTAAATGTTAATTTGTACAGTACTCTGTGGAGCATACAGTTCTGATTGACATTTTGGCTA
Source organism: Ammospiza caudacuta (assembly GCF_027887145.1). Classification (NCBI taxonomy): domain Eukaryota; kingdom Metazoa; phylum Chordata; class Aves; order Passeriformes; family Passerellidae; genus Ammospiza; species Ammospiza caudacuta. The sequence goes on along the minus strand of NC_080632.1, from coordinate 74,126,290 downwards.
GAAAAGGAACCTTACTTAGGAATCTCTGCTGAATTAAAGCATTAATAGAGGCAGTTTGATAAAAACTATGTCACCCTGTTTGAAACTAAGCCAAAGGAAAGATATGCTTTTATGACTTGGCCCCGGCAATTGTAGTGATATTTAGACCTAGAGAGTTTTAGGATGGATTTGAATCCTCACCATAAAGAATTAGGGACTCAGAAATCACTACAAAATTATAGCACTAAAACTGCCCTCAGCTGAAGAAGTTCTGTGTGCAGAAGCAGCAATTTATTGGGTATTTAATTTCATCACACAGTAGCACATTCACTTAGCTGACCCATGCTTATCACATCAACTATTTCATCAAGTTGCAAACACTTAAAAATGAAGCTTCTTGTCTAAACTGATATGGGTTATCTAAATTCCTTCTGAGGTGAAAGAGAAAGACCTCTGGTGTCTATTTACCTTGTTCACATATCTGTGACTAATGTAAGTTAGGACACTTCATTAGTGAAAGTGATTCTTTTTCTCCCTCTTCAAATGAGGAAAAAACAGCTCACTTCAGTCAGCTAAAATTAGGTGAGATGTATCCCAGCATATATATCTCTGCTACTAATTAATGAGTCTTTAAGGGGAGGGAAATATTATCCCTTTGTTACTAATGGGCAAATTAGGGTCTGAGAGGCTGTAAATTGTACTTTCAAAGAATTTAAAGTCCATCTACACTGAATGTGGACATTTAAATTCTAAAAGTGTAACCCTGAAAACCCCTCTGTGGCAGGTAATGAATAGAAAGTCTTATCTCTTTTCTGTCTCACTGAGGTCCAATTATAGCAGTTACACCTGTACAGGGCAGCTTGAAGTGTTCAACAAGAAGCATGTCTGTTTTGCTGTGGGTAGGAGCTGGAGAAACTTCCACAGAGACATAACACAGGGATGCTTTTGTTATTGCTGGGCAGGGCTTATGCAGAACCAAGGGCTTTTCTGCTTTTCTGTTTTTCGTAGTGCCATGCTAGCAAGGATCCAGCATGGGAGGCTGGAGGCAGACACAGGCGGGACACATGATCCCAGCTGACCAAAAGGATGTTCCAGACCATATGACATCATGCTTAGGATATAAGGTAGGGGGAAAGACAAAGAAAGTGGGGGAGATATTTGGAGTGATGGCATTTGTCTTACAAAGTAAACATCCCATGTGATAGAGCCCTGCTTTCCTGGAGTTGGCTGAACACCTGACTGTCCATGGGAAGCGGTGGGTGAGTTCTTCATGTTGCTTTGTTTGTACATGTGGGTTTTTCTTTCTCTGACAAACTGTCTTTATCTCTGAATTTTCCAGCTTTTAGTCTTCCAATTCTCCCCCTGATTCTGCTAGTGGGGCAATGAGCAAGCAGCTGTGTGATACTTACTTAGTGGCTGCCTGAGGCTAAACCATGACAGACTCCCAGTACAAAACAGTGTACAGTGTACTCCACCACAGTAACACACAGAAGCATAAAAGATAAAAGATGATCATGTTTTGTGGGAAATGCTGACTCAGGTTCAAGAGCAGAGGCCATTACTAAAGGGATGCAGGCAAGAACCAACTCTCCACAGCTACCTGGACTCACCAGATGGACAGAGGCAAGCTGGGCTCTGAAACCAGGTGTGAGCACCCTGTGCTGGGTGTTGTGGGCAGGAAAGTGTGCAAAGAACAAAAGGAGGGAGAGTCTACAAGACCAGAGTTGCTGCTACAGGTCCTCCAGAGACACCTGTAGGGAAACAAACACCTCTGCATATTTGCTGTACGTGAGTGGTGTTGGGACAAATGTACACAGCTTCACATAGCCCAGAGAAATCCACCATAACCCTCAACTGTTCTCTGTAAGCTACAAGAGAGACAGAAATCCTATTGGGAGAAAGAGCGTACCATAACACTTTCTGCTTGACAAACTAAAATTACACAAGCCAATTTGGTATTTCTCCCAACATGACACCAGAACAATGCCCAGATGGTCATTCCTTGCTGTACTGAGGGAAAGCATTTTTTGGAACACAGTCAGCACAACCCAGGCTGGAATACACTCAATATCCAGACAGTAACACTTTCAGGTTTCACAGACAGAGCTATTCAGACTGCGTATATTCTTAGACAGCACTAGTATTAGTGTCAGGTTGTATTTTTGTATATAACTTGAAGTCTGCTGCTTCCATTTCAGGCCTCAAGAAAGCTTTCTGTATCCAAAAGTTTATCCAATTTTTTCCAATTATAGCTGCTGGTCGTCAAAAGTTATTACCTTTCCTACGTGCCTGGGACCATCACCATCATAAGGAAACTACTGCAATACGGGAAGATACTGAATTTAGTATTGAATGGAGATTGTGCAACATGAAGAAAAATGAAATCACATTACCTCTTAATTCTCAAATTTGCACACCATGCCCAGAAGACCTATACATCTAAACCTCTAAGTATTACTCATTTTTAACTATTACATACAACTAAGTAGAGAACTTCAAACAGAGTGAAATCATCTGTTTCACTCAGCGAACTCAACTCCTCAGGAAATAAAAGAAACAAGAAAAGTGCTCCCAAACACTTAAACATGCATGCAACAAAACTAAGCACTACATAGCAAAGTCTGTTACACTGCCAAAATAATCTGGTAACAGACAAAACAGAGAAAAAAAACTCATTAAGAGGAAAATACGTCACTGCCAGCAACAAATTAACCTGGAATCCCTACAAATGCATAAAGAAGCAACACCCTTGGACACAAACCTAAAGTCCTTAAAAAATTTCTTCAATAGAAGGAGACTAATAAAAACCCAAACCTCCTAAACCTTTAATATTTTTTGTTAACTCTAAATTATTCATTAAGCTAATCCCTGTAATGCCTGGTCAATAAACCCAACTGTCAGATTTTAACAATACAGGTAACAACAGTCAGTGCTAGAAGTTTACATTTTCCCTCTGCCAAGTAAATAACCTCTGAACTAAGACTGATCTGATATCAAAGGCTCCATTTTTCAGATGAGAAAGAAATGACAGAGGATGTGTGAACCGTCAGCATACAGAGGTTGCACTTTTTGGGAGGTAGAGCCCTTCTCCCTCAGTCACCTCCACCAGCCCTCCCTACTAACAATTCCAACTTTTTGCTTTGATATGCTACTGACACCTGGGGGGAGACACAGCCTCACAGGCAGCTCATGGTCCAACAGAAAAGAAATACATCTATAAATAAAAAGCGTTACACATTGGCAAATGTGCTGATATTTCGTCTGTGTGCATCTTCCCACCTGCATAGCACTGGAAATCAACATTTTCTCAATTTGCTTGAAGAAACACACAGAAGGTCCGCTCGATCTTGTGATTTCTATGGATTATATTACCTGACTTGAATGCCAAACACAGTTTGGTATTTCCAAATATAGACCTTGCATGTATTTTTCTGAACAGTCTCAGCAAAGGGCTGGACAAAATTTGATTTTCCTTCTTCCCAAAACTGATTATGCTCAGTGGCATATCCACTCCTATACACTCCCTCCCCATCCCTCTCAATTCTCTCAACCTTCTGTTTCCAGCAAAGAAACAAGAGGAAATTATAACCAACATCAGCTACATTTCCACTGAAGCCTGTAACAGCATTTTTCCACAAATCTATTGGTTATTTCCCATTAATTATTTATTCATGCATTTGTAGCCAAATAGACAATGGTTTATATCACAAAGGGTGCACAAAATGGACAGATAACTATACAGTTTCTTAATCTGGCCGCATTCCTCCTGCAAAAGGTGGCTGTAGCTTTTCAGAAAACACAATGCAAAGGTACAATGGTGACTTGAAAGGTCAATCTGACCTTCACTTTGACAGGTTTTAGACATTAAAGGTTAATACACCCAGAAGATGCTAGCTCTGTCTCAAAGCCCCTTTTCCAAGCACTCTTTTGTGTACAGAAACAATGTTTCTATATAGCACCACAGAATCATTTGCGTTGGAAAATACTTACAAGACCATCGAATCCAACCACATACACTGCTGGGTGCCGAGCCGACCAAAGAGAGGCACAAGCACAAGCAAGTGTGCCATTTTTAAGTGGCTTTGTGTAAATTAATGCAAGCGTGTCAGAGGACACCGACACCGGCAGATGCAGTTCAGACGGTGGAATGCTGCAGGACACTGTGGCCACACACGGCGCTCTCCTCCACCCACCCTGCGAGGGACCTGCATCCCACAGCACCTGCAGGGGATGCACCCAGGGCCTCCCAACCCTGCATGCTCCCTCCACGCCACAGAAACCCTTCCAGTAACGATACATCCTAACCTCATTTTTCCTGACCAGGTTTATCTTCTTGCCATTACAGACGCAATAATTAGTCAACAAGGAGGACCTGCCGTAGCTGAAAGGCTAAGTTGTAACACAAGAACCCAACTGGCATGAACTACATTTCAAAATCTGAGTGGAGCCATATCATCTGTTGTTTAATGGAAGACTTTGCAGCTCTGTCACACTGAAGTTTCTGCATTTGCATTTGATACTACAGATACACTTTCCACCCCGCACCTCCTCCCCAGAAATGTATACTTCTAAAGGAAAAGAGGGTATCAATTCAAAGATGGATGGAAATTTAATTCCACCAAAACTGGAAAATTTTGAATAGAATAGTTTTATCTAGGTAGTATTTGTGAGCCAGAATTCTGACAAGGACATATTGTAAACTCAAAAAAAATCCCTCATTCCTGTTCTAAAATAAAAGCAGTGCTATTTAATTACTTCACCATTTTCTCCTCTGGCAAAAGCATCAGCTAAGCAAACAAAATATTTTAGTACAGAGCTGTGATTCCGTATGGCTTTAGCCAGGTTGACAAATAAAACTAGCATAAACCTCAAAACCTGGGAGGGAAACAGTTATCTCATTAAAGTGCAGCACATTAACTTGCCATCAGCTCTGCTGCGTGCTGTGCTGTGAATAAATTAAATGTGAATTCAGAAGAATTCTGACTGTCTGTGTCTGACAAGCTTTATTACTGTGCATATACCAGCAATCATCTCTCCAGTTTTGCAGGGAAAAAAAACCACAAAAAAACATTAAGGAGGCAAGAGCAAAACAGTCCAAGTTTGTCTCTTGTGGCAGTGAAGGTTTATAAGCTAAGCTTACAATGCCAGAGATGGCCTCACATAAATGCTTTCATGGCAAATGTGTAAATGGAGCCAATCTTTTGGACCCACCTGTGAAGAAGATATTTTGGTGACCTACCCTTAGCAGTTCTCCTTGTGGCCAAACCTACTGAGAGTCCATGATTCATGCAAATGCAATCGAAGTTCTCTCAAACAGAAATGCAACCTGAGCACTGACTCTGATGGATTTTGGCTCAGTCAGGCACAGGGGAGGTCACTGAATAATATATTTTCCTGGGGCAGTAGGAAACATTTCCTTACCTTCTGAAGTTCTTTGTCCTTTTTTCTTGAACTGTTGCTTAATCTTGGAGCATGAAGAGGCTCCAATGCATTAACTGTGTGTCATGCATTTCAATAAGACAACATTTGACCATGAAAAGCAGGTAGTAGCATTTTTTTTTCCATTACATTTTCTTAAGTTATATCTCACAAATAAAAATCAGGATTTGTGACCATCTTCATGTATTTCAAAATACAAATATAATATAAATGAATGCATTTTAATCAGGCAAAACCATCAAAGAACCAAAACACAAATGAGGACAGAAATGAGACAACTATCACTCTAGCTGGCTCAGGTCTCCCAAGACACTACCAGAAATGCAAGTATTCAAGACTGGAAGCCATTGATCCAGCACAAAGAAGGAATGTGCAATTATGTACGTTTTGCATCTGTGCCTACATTATACTATTCTTCAGATATGCTCAATAATAATGCATTAATATATAATTTCTGGCATGAGCTTTTTAAGACCTTATGGCTGGTTTAGCTCAATGGGTGCAGCATTACGTGACGACCATCGAAGGGTAAGCAAGAGCAGAAAAAATCTGGGGCATGGGCACAACTACGCATAGTAGCACAGGGTAAGAAAGAGTTTGATGTCCTGGAGCATGTCCAGAGAGGGGCATCAAAGTGAAGGGTGTGGAGCATAGGTCTTGTCAGAAGTGGCTGAGGGAGTGGAGTGGTTTGTCTTGGAGAAGAGGAGGCTCAGGGGGAACTTCATTGCTCTCTACTACTCCCTGAAAGGAAGATGTAGCCAGGTGGGGGTCCACCTCTTCCTCCAAGTAACAAATTTAATGAAAAGGAGAAATGGCCTCGAATTGTGCCAGGGAAGGTTTAGATTGGGTACTGGGAAGAACTTCTTCACTGAAGGGATTGCAGGCATTGGAACCAGCTACCCAGGGAAGCAGCAGTCACCATCATTGGAGGTATTTGAAAGATGGGCAGATGTGGCATTAAGGGACATGGCTTTGTAGCGAATCTGGTAGTTTTAGGTTAATGGTTGACTTGACAATTATAGAGGTCTTTTCCAACTGAAATGATTCTATGATTTTCTTCTATTGCAAAAAGCACCTTGGTTTTTGGCAAAATAAAATCCTGTAGCTCCATGCTCATTTAACTTGCAGATGCATTAAACCATATAATGTCAGCAAGTCTCTTGGACAGAAGCACACTGAATTTCTAGCAGTTCAGACTGATGGGGAATTAAAAATTAACCTTTTACTCATCAATATTTCAATGCCCTATTAGGTTCCATTCAATAGAGAATGTCCTTAGCACATGTCCTTACAAAAGAATCACAGCAAAACTGGAGAGGATGACAAGCATTTAACTGAAGAAATTACAAGGACACAGAATTATGATCCATTTCATTGCTAAAAGTTACGTTGCTTCAGATAACACAAGTTAATCTACAGATAAAATCTGTGCGTTCCATAGAAGATTCCCTTTGAGGTTGGTGAGAAGTCCTGAAGGAGCTCACCCTTCTTTGCTGACCAAACAGAGACAGCACCTTCCCAGGGACGTTTTAGCTACTAAGGAGGCTTGGATGCAGAGAAATGGCATTTGATCTGTGGCCCTAAATCCTACAGTTTTATCACTGTAGAGACAAAGAGACAAAGAGACAAAGCATCAACTCCAAGTCACTCACAGGGAACATGTCTCTGACAGGGTTACTGAGCTGAATGCAATCTTACAAAAATGTAAATTCACAGTATGGGGATGCTGAAAGTGCCCGTACCTATCTGCAGCAGGAAAGTGGGTTGTACCTCTCACACAAAGGGCTTCTGGGAAATTAAAGCTCACGCACAGCAAAACGCAATTCCCTTATCTAGTTTTTTCCCCCCTACCAGATTTCTCCAGCCAAATCAGACAGGTATTGTACAGGTGTTGAGAGAAAGGAAACAACTATAATGTATCTTTTAAATGAGAGTTGTCCAGACACTATGTGATCTGGTGAGTTAAATTAACTTCTCTGGCATTTACAAGTGGTAAAGAGGTCAAAATATTAAATACCTAGTAAATAATTTGCCTTGACTGACTAATATGCTGGTTTTCTTTGGCAAACAGTACAGGAATCATCACTATAATGTACCTGAGCAGACACAACTTATCCATGTTCTCTGAGAGGTTCTACATGGGTTCTTGCTGCTCAACTGCTTCTGCACTACCTGGGGCAGGGCACCAATGCGTGCAACTGCCACACACACTGAAAACAGTGGAACAGAGAACTGCGAAAACAGTGGCAATGTTCACTCGGGAAAAGGATTGTTGAGATTGTCAGGGTTTCCTGCAGGAAACCCTGTTTCTAAACAGGTCCTCCTTTTCTAACTTGTTCATCTATCACTTGATTTGTCCCATATTCTTTGTGCAACTTGCAAAATAGAGTTTCATCCCTTATAAACTTCCAACAGGGAGTTGTCACCTGAAGGAAAAAAACACAGAAAAATACATGTGCACATATGCAAACACCCATACACACACACACATTGGAGTCAATGCAATGATTAAAACACACCCAAATTATTGTACCCACTAACCAAGTGACTACTGTACACCACGCAAAACCATACTCTTTACAAATTGACAGGGAAATCTCCGTTCTTGGGGAGGAAAAGCTTTCTCTTGTCTTCAAAAACACAGATTTTGAAAGAACCAGGATTTGGCCCAGGAATAGTTTTTCAGTTCCTGAGGTCTCTGCTCTCTCTCACTCAATCCAAAAAGCCCAGCAGCCAATCCAATACAAAGTGTGGCTCGTTATCCTGTTTGGTTTTGGAGTGGGGCTTTTCTGTTAGTTTGTTTGTGTTGTGAAGTTTTTGTGGTTTTGATCTGTTTTGTTGTTTAGAGGGTTTTTTATAAATAATTTTAAAATTTACTAAAATTACCCCTGTGTAGAACTGAAGTTTGCCAAGTCTGCTCTGGGTATCTTACAGTCTACAAGGAGAAGAAATGGACAGACAAAAAAAGTGCAGAGGAAGAGAAAGAAAACTACTGGTGGCAGTCAAAATGAAGAGAAATTTCAAATCCCTGCTCATGTTAATGTTGGCTTGGCCTGCTATATCCCACACAGGAAGAGGAACCCTCTTCAGCTCTCCTACATGAAAGGATGGTTTAACAAGGACCTGACTCAAAGTAAGACCATGTTCATCTCTGGCAAGTGTTCTCTTATGAAAATGCCCCTGCTTATTGCAGAGGGTTTGGATGAGATCAACTTCCAAGCTCCCTTCCACATGAAACTATTCTGTGACTCTACGATTCTAAGCAGCTTCACAAATTCAGCAAGACTTAAAAGAGCACTCCTTTCAGCACACAAGGCCTGTGCCCAAGTCCCGTGCAGATCTTTGATCTTCAAGCCCTCAAGTAGAACACCCAAGTGAGAACACTCAGGTTTGCAGAGGGGGCAGAGGGGCAGGTTGGTCCTGTGACTCCCTTTTTAACAATGTCTTTTAAAGAGCTGACTTCCATAATCAAAAAAAGAAAGCCCAGGGACTGAAGCATCTCTGTAGTAAAGTGAGTGAGTTGTCTTGAAGCCCAGGCATGACTGATATTAGTCCTCTCACTCAGATTCAAGGAGATAAATTAGCTACAAAGCTCTGTGTTCAGCTGGTTACAATACTTAAGGAAGAGAAGGTTTATCTTTCAGGTACTTTTAACAACCACCTCTCAAATCAGTGGCACAGATTGGTGCCTGACAAAAGTATGGACACCAAATACTGACAGCTCCAATGTATCAATTAAGTAGTGATAACTCTGAGAAGAAGAGCCATACTGTCTTTTAACCTCTGTACCCCAAAGAGCTATATCAGAGGATAATTAATTGCTCAGATCACTATAGGTGAAAGCCTAACTCAGCTGCTGGAAAAAGCCATGAATGAATGAATTACCTACAAATATATACGGATAGATATATACACACACACACATAAATATATATAGATATATATATACGTATATACACAAATTGTTAAAAAAATTCTGCCTACATACATATGTGTATATATATACATATACACACACACACATACATACACACACACACACACACACACACACACACATATATATATATATATGAATTAAAAAGTTCGCAAGACTCCTTTGAATGTGAGCCTAAAGAGTACACCTGCATGCAACATGTACAGACACCTTCAAAAGGCTGGGATGGATCCTTGCAATCATTTGTCACATTCTAATCCCACTCCCTGTCCTTTCCAGGAATTAGAAAATGCATGGTGAAATTAGCAAGACATACAGACTGAGACAGACTGTAGTCCGCCCTGCATTAGGAAGAGGGAAACACCCTGAACATGGTCACAAAATGGGGTCACTTTTAAAATGTCTTGAAAACATAAAAAATTCTGTCCACAGGGGAGCCCACATGTATTTGCTTAAGGTTCAAGTGGGTCAGCTTAGGGCAACATGTTCACGGACCTCAGCAGCGACCTAACTCTGACTTCTTGAAAGCATGGTTTCATGAATTCCAGATGCATTTAGAAATTCAAATTTGAACTTTTACCAGTTCCATGAAAGTTAAATCAGATATCCATATTACCTGAGCAAGTCAGCCAAAATCCCAAAGAGCACTTTTTAAAGACATCGTGTCACAGAAAAATATTTGCATTTTGTTAATCTTCACTTGATATTAAAAAAGTGGAAGTCTGAAAATACATACAGATATTTGTTTCTTCTGACACCAGTGCTAGTCATAAACAAGGAATTTAAAATGTTTTCATTAACTTTACTCTTCGGCTGATCACCTACTAAAAAGGTTCCCTGTCTTTATATGGCTTGTATGCATTTATTCATTATGTCAAAGCTCAGCTGTTCACATTCCAGGCATAGGATTCACTGTTCATATTATGTATCTTAGTCCACAGTTTGCTTTTAAATAGTGAATTTGGCTGGGATTAATAGTACTGTCTGAACTTTGCAGCCTATTAATCAGTCAGATTCATCAATTTATTCTCCTATGGGCAGTGGTAAGTAAACTCACAGTAATTGTTGTCCCACACAATTGTTTTGTATAAGAAATGTTAGGCAAGTGTTCAGGGAAGTTCACTTGGTCAGTGCATTCAAGAAGGACCTTTTTGTAATTTTAATTTAGTACCTCCCAAATTAAATGTTTGTAAGCTACTGAACCAGGGTCACAGTCACACTGCACCCTATTCACATTCTGACTTTTCCTGTTTTGAGCACATGGGTAAGCACTTAGAATTAAGCTTCTATAAAACATTTTGAGAACAAAGCTCAACCTAAGCAATCCTGATGACGAAAGGATCATACTTTAGACAGAAAAACTGAATAGAAAGTATTGCTGAGAACAATGTGTTTCCTTATTGCTATACCTTGCTCTGTCTAACCCCATCTACCCCACTGCAGTCTATGTTTATAAATTCATTCTAAACAGTCTCCATATTTGACATCTTACTCTGCTGCAGGGAATGTAAAAATCCAAAGAAAAACCCTGAACAAACATTACTTTTTTCTTCCAAAAAAGGATTAGAAGATAAAGCACCTAATTCCAACGCTATAAAATAAAAGTTTGATTTTTAAAATATTGAAGAGGAAAAAATATCACAACTAAGGTGAAAAGACAATAAGTTTACAGAAAACAAAAATTCTGCAAGTCAATGTGATTACACTATCTGTTATGCAAAGCAAATAATTAAGTCTAATAACTATGAAGGGAAGAAATAAAGTAAGAAAAAAAAAGTTATAAGAAATTGTTGAAGCCATGATTAAATGTCCTTGATTAACTGTTCCACAACTACTATTCCTTGTTCAGTCTGGAGAGCAATTTTATCCCGGCCTACATACTCTCTGTATAATGTCTAATTGAATATTTTCAGGTATCACTGCCTGCTTCTGGCTCCTAAAAACCCAATTTCTGCTCCTAAAGGCCAAAAAATGATTCAGTGCTTCAGGGCATGTACAGGTGAAGCAATTATTTAGTCATCTAGGTGATACTCTTCCTGAAGCAGACAGCAAAATTGGCATTGCAGTGAAATATCCTTTCATAACCCTGCCAGAAGTAGCCTCTGTCTCTTGAAGAATTTTTAAAAATTTTATTTATTTAATAAAAAGTAGTGAAAATGGTTTGGTTTCCAACAGAAATCTCTGCAAAGTGGTGAGACTACAATACAATATTTCCTGTATTATTTAAGTCACTAAGAAATAACATTAATTTTTTATGTGTGTTCAACTATCAATCTACACTTACACATTCTATTGTTCAAGAGTACCTGAAAGGTAGTATTTTAGAGAAAAGTAATTTTACATGGTTGGTTTACAGAACAGAATAACCCAAGGGGATTAACAGACAAAATCAATAGATTCACACCAAAATCATATTAGAATAGGTTGTTCAACAAACATAGATTGTAACAGCTAGCTCCACAAGAGAAGTAACTTTAAAACACTGGAGGCTGAAATACACTTTAATTCTTGAGTATTGAGTATTTCCAGCTCATCTTGGCTCTTCGCCAGGAGTTTCCGTCCCATGACTCCTGTTTCTGATCTAAGTCCATACTCATAAAAAACTGAAGTATGAAACATAAGCAGTTAAAAACAAAATTTAAAAAATAATTTCAGACATCACAGAAAGGAAGCTTTCAACAAGAAATTTTTCATTTTTGAATGAGAGAATGCCTACAATCCGTCCCAAATAGAATATTCCTTTTTTGCAGTTTTTCGCCAACTGTGGATGAAGAAACGCATTTGTTACTTTCCAAGTTCTTTTCCTCACAATACAGCATTTACTGGAAAACGGACAAAAACAGTAAGGGCATTTCAGATCAAGGTTGCTTCACCTCTAAGGCCACAAGAGGTAATGGTTATTGATGCTGGACTGTTGCCTTGCATGGAAGAAATCAGTTCAAGCCATGGAATAATTCAATTTAATAGACTCTACAGCAACCCTGAAACCTCATACTAAGATGGAGTGCTTTTTCTGGAAAGAACTCTGATGTCACTTTTAACAGATTTCTCTTCTCAATCTATCAGTTGTTCTAGCAGTCTCATTGGTAAAAACATTCAGTTTAATTTCAAGCTGAATATATATGGAGAAAAATGACATTTATATTTCACTTCTTGACTACCCCCAGAGTATGCTGTGATAGTTATAATCCTACCAGAAAGCCATTCTGAAAAATCATTGCTCATATTCTTTAATCAGACTCAGAAACATTTTCATACCCTGTAGGAAGAGACAGCCCCATCAAAAATATGACTCTCACAGGGTCTCTAACACCAACTTTCTTCATGGTCTTGATGTAGCAAATGGTCTCTTCAGGATTTCATAATTTCTAGTATCGGAATAAAATGTGTCATTAAAAGCTTTAAAAGGACAGCTCATGGAACAGCTTACAGGACATCATCTTCAACTGGCACCCAAGGATACAGACTGAAATGCACAGGCAGGGCAAAGATCTCAACATCTTCTCCTGGTATCCTCAGCCTCCTCCTCTTCCCTTTAGCTGAGATAAGCAATCCCTCATCATTTGCTCTTCCTGAGGCTTTCAAATTCAGCTTTGACATACTAAACAGCAATACCCTCTTTCCAGACAACCAGAGAACTATGATTATGGAGCACAGCATAGGCAGAAAACATACATTTATACAGAATTACAGTGTCACATACCTGGACCTCAAGCACACTTTGAAAGCCATAACACCTTTATGAGAGTAAAAAGAGGATTGCATTGAAGGTGAAAGGGCTGTTCAAGCAGAATGAACAGAGTAACAAATACTGTGGTGATTGTGGGGTTTTGGCTTGGTTCTTTCTTTCATTTGCAGATACAGGGACAGCTCAGAAAGTCAGCATCACTGCCTAAAAAAGAAGATGATAATTTGGTATCAAGTGGACTCCCCAATATGTATCCCAGCATTTTAACGCACATATTCAGAAACTGTGCAAATTTAAAGTAACAGGAATTCTTTTTCAGTGCATATTACAAGAAAAGCTTCAGAGAGGGAGACACTAGCCATTTTTTCCGCATCACCAGATTTTTCATTAATCTTATGGAAGTATTTCTACAACACAAAACATGACTAGCACCCCAGAACAATTCATGGAGAGATCAAATTTTCTGTCTGGATCTTGCAGGGCTTAAGGATGCTGCCAGAGAATAACAACAGTGTAGGTAGTACCCAAAAATAATAGTTGAGCCAGCCTAGCTGAGATCTGATGGGAAGTGAACTACAGACAACAGATAGGGAACTGCCTGATACAGTATGTGGTCAGGTGTGTCCCATGGGTCAGGGACAGCTAACCTCAAAGTACATCTGCATATTGAAAAGTAGCATTACTTTTAATTGTTAATATATTTTCTTGCGTCTTCCCTACTTTACATTTTCTTCTAGAATAGAATGTGCTTTGACTCCAGCAAATAACTAAAATATAAATTTACTTTTCACTGAGTTAAGGCAATGACTAATTAAGGCCCAACTGGAGGTTGTCATCCTCCAGTTATAGTATAAACATATACGACACCTCACTGGTAAGAGAAAAAGAATGCAAGATTTGCTGCTTGTTAAGTAGTGACTTCTGCATAATCGTCAGGCTGTAATTCCATTGGTTCAGATTCTGCCACACGCACAACAACCCAGACACAGGCTCCATGGTGACAGATGTTGTCTCTTTACCAGACAGAGATACTCATCACAAAACTTCACTATAAAAGAGTACTGCATTTTGATAGAGCTTAAGATGCCCCCTGCAAAGAAGAGCTCAGGGAATATATCAAGTCATGTACAAAAATTCAGTCTTCCAATGCCTGCCCAGAGTTCTCATATGGTATGGGAAAACCATTTACCAAGGCATTCACAGCATCAAGTTTTATACAGCAACAGCTGTGGCAAGTCACCCATAGTCTGGATTAGCAGCAAAGTCTCTAAATTTACAATATTCTTCCAAACGTGTCCCTGATAAAGAAATATAAATGCATCTTAATTGCTACTCTCTAAACTACTTCTAAATGCTTCCTGCTAGAAAGTAATCGCAACTCAAGAGAAATCAACAAAGCATGGATGAGCATTTTTCATCTCTTAAGAAGTTTCTGTGTTTGGTGGAGAGTTCCCTCATGAGTAAACTTCACCAACATGCTGCCAACATGCAGCAGACAGGTGCATCAGCTGCAACAGACGACGGCCAGTGCTCCTGGGATCCATCTGACATTATCCACATGCAGCGTAACATGTGATTCTTAGGGATGATCCTGTGCAGGGCCTTGCCAGACCCTCCTAACTCAGCTCATTCTGTGAATGCCACATCTCATTTGCAACCACACCAGACCCACCTCCTCTTCATTAACCATCACAGTTCTGAGCACATGGCTGTCTTAGGTTGCAAATGCAAGATATACCTAGGGGTGTGCATTCTATTGCCATCTGTTAGAGGTGGGGCAGTCGTCTTCTGTTAATTGGGCCACGTGCTAAAACCAGGTGGAGCAGTTTTCTTTATCTCTTCCACTACCAATTCTCCCTCCAGATATATCTTCTGTTCATGGGCCATTGAGTCTCACTGTGTGACTGATAAAATTACATCATCCCATTGGGAGACGCTCTGCCCAGGGGGAGGAGCCAAGCATTCCCACCTGGATATAATCTGAGCCTTGGAACACCACAGGCATCCTTTTCCCACTGGATTCCCAGAGGAAGACCAGGCCCATCTACACCACCACTCGACCTCCAGAGGAGAGCTACACCCTTCTACTGGATCAGTGCTTCAACAGAACCACACCTGTGACTGCAGGAGGGCTGCAGCCACCATTTAATTGGGCTACTACCACAGGGTGTCAGGTTGTATTCTCACTCTGTCAGTGTTGTTTCATATTACTGCATTTTTATTTTTCCTAATAAAGAACTGTTATTCCTACTCCCATATCTTTGCTTGAAAGCACTTTAATTTCAAAACTGTAATAATTCAGATGGAGGGGGTTTACATTTTCCATTTCAAGAGAGGCTCCTGCCCTCCTTAGCAGACACCTGTCTTTTCAAACCCCAACAGAGGATAACAATAGCAGTGGTGATTTCTTCCCCAGCTGCCTCACCTGCCATAATACCCACTTTTGCCACCCTCCAAGTCTCTTCCTGAATTTAACATGCTTAAAATCCCCTTAAAAAAAAAAAAACAACCCTGACTCTCCGTTATTTTTATCCAACTCAAGTCCATTTCCCTGTGATGCAAGACAGGCTGCTTTTTTCATGTGCTTCTTTACATTGGTATTCCTTGTATGCTTCAATAATGAGCTTGTTATCAGCTAGGTTGTTAGTGAAAAAAAAATTTAATTAAAACAGGACCCAAACATTGCAGCAATGAAGAAGCACCATGTTCAGTACTCAGTTTTAGCAGTTCAGTGCTGCCTTCACCAGCAGCCATTCAGACTGACTGCAAACACTGCTACCAAGATTTATTTTGGATATTTTAGGAAGTATCATGCACAACAGGACAACTGTAAAGAAATTTTAACCAATTGCTTTGACAAAGTCATTAATCAGCCTCACTCTTCATCCCCAAAGAAATTCCTTGAAGCTTATTTTTCTGAAATCATGAATTCATTGCCAAGAAGAGCAGCAGGAAGTGTCTAACAGTAGGCAAAGGCCTACTGGCAAAAATCCTTTTAGGGCTTCAGTAATTTGATATTCTGATTGAAATTAAAGTTATAAAAAATTAAAAGCTATAAAAAAAATTTGTCAACAGTTTTCACTTTATACATCGAAGCTTGGCATTCATAAAGTATTTCAAGACTGCAACATTGCTTGATCGCAGCACCAAATAATCAGAACACAGCCCCGTTCTGCTGTGAGCTTGCAGAAATCTTTCACCTGCATGGTTTACCATTCACTTTACTCAAACTTCACAGCAAATTCTCTCACACTCACATTTTTTTTAAATAAGGCCTGGGCTGCAATGGTATATAGATCGTTTTCTCCAAACAGGGGTCCTGAATACAAAATTTATTAGACAGGCTATCGCAGCAATGTGTATTTTTGGAACACACATAAGAACAGCAGAAGTAAAATAGTCTTTTCAGATCCCACAAAAAACTTAGCAGCTGGTGAAATGCCTGGGTATATCGTGTTATTTAGCAGTAAAATGTGGGCCTTGTTACTGTAAATTTCACTTATTTTCCCCAACAGTCGTGTAATTAATACCTGTGTCCCTCTTTCTGAGCACAAATTTTCCTTAACTTTGCTGAAGTCTTCAAAGCAAAATCAGCCAACAAAAGACTCCTGGGCTATGCTCTAGATGCTTTCTGAAGCAATGCTTTGCAAAGAGATGGAGCTAAATCTGGCAGTGCTCACCCCCTAATCTCCAGGCAAAGATTTAGGGTAGTAACCTAAACAGCTCATCTGCATCCCTCCAGCCCTCAGAATATTTATTTCTTTTTTTTTTTCACTTTATTCTCTCTTGCATCATTTTGGAGCATGGATGAAAATACTGGTGCCTTCATGCCTTCAGGCAATGCTTATGAGGCGTCCAAGTGCTCACACCCTGCCTCTCAACCCACTAGAATACACTAAAGATTACAGCAATATGCAACTTGCTTAACAACCTTCACATCAGGAAACAACTCCCCACGATGCAGATAAAACCACCTGTCTGTGGTTCCCAGACTGAAAGGGGAAGAAGTGCTGCCAGATGCCACTAGGGAACATCCAGTGCAGGGCTGAGGCGGTGCTTGTATATAACTCCAAGACAGCACATGCAACCTTAAATGTAACTCAGAATGTGCTGCTAACTGGCCTCCCTTGCTCTGTAGAGCTTGCAAGCCTCCAGTTCAGCTGCAGCTGCTGTAACCCTTTATTTGATTCTCAAGTGAGGCCAGAAACCTTATCTCCTGCAGCTCACCCTCCAATCCATGGAGATCTGCCAAACCACTTAGAGCCTGGTTTCACCTCTGACTGGTCCCTCTTTTCTGACACCACTGGAGAGGTGGGTGATGCAATGCAGTGCTCTGCATGCCATCAGATCTGATGCACATGTTCCTTTCCTGTGAAAAATGTTTCCTTTCCTTGCTGGTATGACATAGTGCAAAGCACACAAATCTCAGGTACAAAACATAAAAAACCTGATGTATCTGCTGTCAAAAGAAGCTTTTCTCCTCTATGTTTGGGAAAATGCATGGCTTAAAGGTCAAGTCACTAAATTAAGATCTATAAAACACAGATTCATTTTCTATTCCTGCCTCAGCATCCCTTATTTTAATCAAGTAATTTAGTTTTCCTGTCAACAAAACATAGAAAACATCCTGTCATGACAGAGAAAATGAGTCCTTTATAATTTGTGTTTAATACGAAGGCTATGGAGATGTATAAAACATGCACACACTTTCCATGTTCTGACCATTTTTTTCTGACAAGCTTTAAGCCTATGTCTTTGGCTCAAGCATCAGCAAAAGGCAGAAGTCAGAAGCCCCAGACCAGCCCCACCACTAGTCACCAGTGTTTTCACATGCTGGTATAGACCTGTATCAACTCGGCAGGACTAATGTCAAAGTCACCATGTCTGATCACTTGCACTGTGATGTCTCAAGGATCTCCAGCTCTACTATTCTTCTCAGTGCCCAGCCCAGGTATCAAAAACTCCATGAATCCTTATCTTCAATGCAATACAGAAATCCACGTAGTGTTTTTGACAGCTACTCTTCTATTCTCCCCACCATAATTTAAAATATGTATTTTCAAGCCATCACATAGCAATGCAACATGAAAATCCAGCCTAGATCAGAGACCAAAGGAATTGGTCTTTTGGAAGAAGCTGTTCAAAAAAGGTATGATGACCCTTGGTGTTCCAGGGCTTCAGAAAACAGAGCAATACTGCTGTTATGAAAGAACCGTATGCAGCCTCAAATAATCCAAATTTTAAAGCCCTTTCTTGAAGAGTATTTTCTGTTTCAATGCCTATCTCAATTCCATAGTAATTCCAGGAAAAAAATCACTACATCTTTGGGAGACAAAACCCAGAAATTTCAACCTTTACTTACTGTAGTTCCAAGAGTTCTCCAGACTTCAATTACATCAGCATCTTAAAAGATATGTTGAGACTTTGAAAATAAGTTACCTTGTCTTTGAAATACTTTGGTCTAAATATTAAAGCATGTTATTACAAATAAATGTTAATGCACCATATTTTCTACAATAAAAAGGAGCAAGTCTGTGAAAGGCCTGCTACCTCAAACACCATTACAATACAGATAAAATGCAAAATGTTACTTAGTGGTGTTTCAGCTTCAAAATAATCAATTAGACTATATGCTATTTCCTCCCTTTCTGTACATAAGGGTTTGATCTAGCACCATTAGTCATCACAATGCATGTGTCAGCTGATTTTGCCATGCAATAGGTAAAATCCCCAAACTTGCTTATCTCTTGCTGTTCCCTGATTTATATTTGGGTCATAAGCAAAGACAATGGAATTTTTGGATAAAGCTGAACTGTAAATCTTGTGATTTTTTTACACTCTGAAGATAGATTATTTTTTCTTTAATGTAGCCATTTAATAAAGGTTCACTTAAAGACTATAAGCAACATAAGCTAGTACTTTTCTTTCTGACACATGCATTACAGTGGGTATTTTAGAGGGCCATATTTAAGTTCATCATCTAGTCAGCATTGCTTTCTTCAGCTGTTCAGAGCAATTTATTCATCAAGAGCTAACTGAGGCAGACTCAGTTCCACCCTACATAGTGCACAAAGTAAAAATACAGTTACTGCTCTAATTTAGTGCCATTTCATACAGATCTGCATTTACACATGGTATAAGGCAGTGGAAAACCATACTCAGTTAGATTCATGTTAAAATTTCTCCTCTTGTGAGTGAATCCTGTTATCCAAAAAACTGCTGAAAATTAATCCGAAGGAAAAAAAGGCACCTGAACCATGAACTGAGTAGAACTTATGAAAAAAAGTTCACTTTAAACACAGTAGTTCTCTTCTTTTATCCTGGATCTTTCCTGGTATGTCTGTAAGTTGGTGCAAATTTTAAAAACACATTATTTTGTCATATATAGTGTCTTTTAAGCACTGTTTTAATCTAGCAGGCAGAAAAAACAGGCATGTTATCCTATCTCCATTTACTTTCAAGTGTCATTTCCAATTAGAATACTTCTCCATATCTCTATTGGTTTTACATATTCTCTAAGTATTTCTGCCCTGTATCCCACTCTTAAGGCAGAGCAGAAGTAACACCTGATGGAAAGTGAGATGTAAAAGGGATTGCATTTTGCTTCTTGGCTTCTGCACTGCAAGAACAGAATGCTCTTGTAGACAATAGCAATTCCAAAATGAAAAGGCATTATCTCTCACTTGACTTGGAGAAGCTGCTTTCAGGGAATTTAATTTATTTATCAGCACTTCTGTATACCTTTTGAAATACAAAACCAATTAATACACCCTAAAAATTACAACAAAACACCATCATCATCTTTCTCCATGGGAAAATTCAAGGTAATTCACAGCCTAAGATACCTGGCTTGAAGATTAAGAAACATTATCTCTCTTAACATATCTGAGAGAGCCATGCTGAAAAAAGGTAAAATCCAGTTTCGAAAAGTACACAGGCCAGAAGAGTAAAGGGATATTTATAGAGGGGAATATCTCCTTTTTCTCACCTGGTCGTTAAGCCTCTTTTGTGCTATAGATCAGAGATGATACCAGAGCCAAGGCACTGAACTTACTGCACCTTTGATGAACCTTCAACACAGCACTTCTCCCTGGTCCTAAACCTCCACCTTCACCCACTTTAACCCTTTTTCAATCCAGATACAAACAGGGCTCTCCTGCAAATCTGAAGTCACTTTCCAATAGCATCGATTACTCTTGGTTGCATGAAGGATGTGGCCTCAAAGGAAACAGTAAGAATTCTGTGGTGTACAAAGCATATTAATAAGCAGCTAGGAACTGAAATCCCAACACGGACCAGATCACCCAGCCTTACAGTGGCTTGTTCTGACCCCTGTAGAGCAGGAGGATGTGACAGAGCCAAATACATAATGGCACAAAAGCCAACCATTTCTCTGCAGCACCAGAAAAACGCCATCATCTTAAGCTCTCAAAGAAGTCAGTGTTAGTTTTATTGGTTTGTATACTGTTTTCAGCAAGGAGAGTCCGAAGCATTGCTGGCCAGTTCATTAAAATTCATCGTAGAAATCCCAGTTTTCTCCATATTCCACACTCTGATTTCTAAAGGAAATCCTGCCTCATGCACACCAGAAGCAACAGCATTCATTTGTTCAAGTGCAGTTCACGTCCTTCACAGTGTCCCTTGGCTTGTTTCCCCTATTATACATCCAAAAATTACTGAAGCTGGCTTGTTTTCTCCTTATGTATTGTCAACTTATAAAGTGTTTCTCAAAACACTCACTCGGCACACGGACTAAATAACACTCGGCTAACGGCAGGAGTCCAGATCCCGCTCACAGCAAGAGCCTGCACTCCTAGATAAGCCTTGAGCATGTCTAGACATGTGTTCCCCATTCCCATCATGGACAGCACCTGTTTTGAGGTGATCTCTCCTATTGGAAAGAAGAACAGCTGTCAATTTTGCACCAGAAGCAGAGGAAGGCAGAACTCCAACTGAGCAATGCTTTGCAGGTTACAATTCATCAAAACTGTGTATTTCCATACCACTGGCAAAGTTTCACTTCAACCATGGAAATGGTGAGATAACTGTACAAGGTGGATGAAAGATTAAAGCATTAAAAACAAAACAAAACAAACAAACTAACTAACTAACTAACTAACACATAAACATGGTCCAAAACAATTCCAGGTTTAGATTCACATGGTCTAAGTGTCCTGAATTTAAACATACCAAAATATATACCAAATACATACCAATCTATTAAAAAAAATACTGATGCAACCCCTTAAAAGTGATTTTATTAGTGCAAGGAGGATGCAGATGAATACAGACAAATACAGCATCTGCTACTCAGTGTCCAACCTAGATCTTTGCCTCTTCCAATTAATATCCTCCCCCTTTTTGTGGCTTAGGTTAACTGGGAATTTCTGTCCAAAACCAGTTTCATCCAGCCTGTTCACCCCAGTGAATTAATTACTCCTACCATTGTGCCATGCTGAGTGCCAACACAATCTTCATTGCTTTCCAGCAATGGAAAAAGTAACTGGCAACTGCCTCCTGCAGCAGCTTCAAAGTGATCTCCTGATCTGCCCACCACACACAGATGAGCTCCCTTGGAGATGCAGGCACTTCAAGTCTCAGGGAACCCATCCAAGTGTTTCCCATTTTTTGATCACATGATAGGAATACATGAAAATCATCCTCACACATGAAATACACTACCCCAACTTGCATGGCTTCTGATACAGTATTCGTGAACATGAGCTACACAATTAGAACAGTCTCACAAAATCTGAGAGTTTCAACAGAAAGAAAGAAGACTAAACCTAAAACAGCAATCTCTTGGGATTCCTGTGTTAGCACCTAGAATGAGCACCTGCTCAAACTTCTCCATTGACAAAGCGACTTTTGAGTAGTATGCACAATGGATGGAAAGCAGAACTCCACCAAAAGCTTTTGTGAGCTTTGCAGTAGAAAACAAAACAACTTTACTTCCAAAGTGCAGCCTAGGGGTCAATGAAATCTTCCATAACCCACTGAGCAGACTTCCTAACCCAGCTTACTATGAGCAAGGCCAGCCTCAGTATCAGTGGGCTCCTTGAGATTAGAGCAGGATTTAGCAAAGCTAGCAAACTAATAACCTTTGAGGCTCTAAAGCATCAATTTGATTGCACAGCACTACATGTAACTCACCTTTTCTACATTTTTCTTACTCTCACTTAAATCCCAGTTTAGAAACCTTTCATAATTATAAAACCAAGCTGCCAATATATAAAGAAAAGGGTTTAATAGGATTTAAAAAAAATTTCTATTCAAACACAAAACTACTATGGATGACAGCATGACAACAATGTAAAGCATGAAGTATACTATTCATCTCACTGGAGTTTGTTCAGTTAAAAAAATGGCTACAGAATTTATTAAAGGCTAGATTAGTTCAGTGGCCTTTATCCTGGGTTTTTTTAATTACAAGCAAAATTCATAATGCAGTAGACTTCATAGATAGGTGTTTGCCTTGATGGCAGCAGCACATGTCATGTATCTCCAATCATCTGACACATCCTAAGTGACATACACAGAAGGGAGCAAAGCCTGGAACCAAAACAAAGGAAATCTGTTTCTTCTTTACATCCTCTATCTTTTAAAAGTACTCTACAACATTTTATTTTCATAGTTGAAACACTAAATAGTTAAGCATGAGGTATGTGAGCTAACCAGGTAAGAGACTGAATGAGCCAAAGATTAACTTTTTTCAATATTGAGACACCATTTCAAAAAATGGCAAAGCATCTGAAAACTGTTTTAGCAATTTGTTTCAAATTAGATTACGGTGAAAACTGAGATGGTGTTAAAATAGACAGAAAAATAGAAACCGGGACTTTCTAAAATGAAATTGCATATTTCGGCCTTTACGTATCATTATTAGCTGACACTATATAGCTGTTCAAAGTAATGGAAAAGATTAAATCAAGGTTTGCTACAGTAGGTCAAATGAAAAACCATTCAACTTTGCAAAAATTTAGATTAAAATCCAAACCTTCAGATTTTGAACCACATTTTTTCCCAATTATATTTTTTGCAGTGTCCCAAGGGCTATACTGTAGGGATTGCACAAGGAGATCCGTACACAAATTAAGCACCTATAATTTCAAGCTACTTTGAAGAAAGGGTAAGATGGGAATTAAAGTTATTCTCCCTGGAACTGGCTGCTCTTTGAAGAGCAGAACAGTCAAACAGAAATCTGTCTACTAAATCTGAATGCTATTTAAATTCTATACATTATATTTGAATGCTATATAAATAAATTATATACATTATATTTGAATGCTATATAAATTGCATACAATTAATTTCTAAAAAGCAGTGTGCATTTTAATTATTATTTCTATACAGAACAGTAGAAGAGATTGCACAGCACTCTTAGGGGGTTTAAAGTTACAGTCTGCAAAACTTTGTCTACCTAGGATCTGCATTTTAAACTACTTACACAGTTGAGAGCAGGTCACAGTTGAGCATCTTCAAAGGAAAATCCATTTTGCATGAAAGACAAGAGTTCAAGTTGCAGTATATTAAGAACCATAGGAAATTACCAAATATAAAACACACACCAAACACAAAGTTAAAGACTGTCAGAAGGTAAGGGCAGTTTGGATACACAGAACAGTCAAGAAATTTTCAGACAAGAGATTAAAAACCCCAGCAGTTCATTGAGTTGGAAAGACAGAAATAATTCCAGATGGCAACAAAGCTGTTCCCTCTGCCACACCTGCCACGGTGGCAGGATGCAAGGCAGGTTGGAGAAGGCAGTTCTGCTGGAACTGAGCCGCAGGAGACACGGTGGACAGAGATGGCTGGATTAATAAACAGCCCCTGTTGGGAAACCAAGCAAAGGCAGTTTCGAATTACCTCTGGTAGCAGATGGGCAAGTAACTGAAGGGTTCAAACTGTTTGATTTTTACGGCAGTGGGAATAAACAAACAGCTTTATTTTGTGTGTGCTAGAAACATGTCACAGCAGGAGAAATTAATGGCGAATGCCACAGGAAACTGTATCACACAGAAATATTTCTGAAAGGGTTGGAAATGACACATTAGCACGTGCAAGGCCAGTGAGAAACTGTTTTGTGGATAAAAGTGATTGATTTAAAAAGATCGTCAACAAATTAAAACAGAGCTATCCTAAAGAAAAGTTGTAAGGATATTTGCTCATTTTCTGATCAGAAAAAAAGAAAGCATAAGGTACTTACTTCTGGTAGAAAACCACTGAAAATTGAGTGCAACGCACAGTGGAAAAGAAAGAACTCTTCCAGGTACATATACATGTCAAAAGCTAATGGGCAACTTACATTATAGTTTTATTTATAAGTTTACCTGTATCATCAGTTTAGAGCTCTAGGCAAAGCTAATTTTGTACAGAAAAAAATTGGACCCAGGCAAGTGAAGCAGAGGTATTCTGCTGACCGGGAGCAGACAGAAAAGGCTGAAACAGATCCCACATCTCAAAGACAATCACCCTTCATTCTTCA
Organism: Ammospiza caudacuta; assembly: GCF_027887145.1. Lineage (NCBI taxonomy): Eukaryota > Metazoa > Chordata > Aves > Passeriformes > Passerellidae > Ammospiza > Ammospiza caudacuta. The sequence continues at coordinate 74,101,762 of NC_080632.1, read as the reverse complement.
GCCAAATCCAAATCATTGGCTATTCAAGATCAAAATTAAAGAGTTTCCTAATAACATTTAAACAGTGAAAATGCTGTGTGTCTACGTAACTAAAAGGAAGAAGTTCTAGACTTTTTTAAGGTGAAAGAATTTCCCCAAGGGAATGAGAATGGGAAATGTCTATCCAAGAAACAAAATATCACTTGAGCATTTGCAAGTTATTACAATGGAAGTTAAAATATTTGAAACAGACCTGTTCTGTTAACACAGCAGTGCTATTGTTCACAAAAAAGGCCAAAAGATTCCAGTTGCACTAACTTTCTTCTCCCAAGTCTCCCCCAACCATCTTCAATATCCTAATATATCTTTGATATTTGACTTTACTACACATCCTCCTCTTTGTGAAATAACTCCCTATGAGGTCTTGGTCTTTCTTTGCAAAGTATGATGATAGTGGGAAATAGAAATTTCAAGTCTCTGAGCCTTTTTCTAAAGATGGGTAGTACTAAAAATTTCCACCTGACACTTCTTATTTGAGGTGAGCCAAGCTAGCTCTGCTGTGTCTAGCAACTGCTTTCCAGTTGATGGACAAAGAAAGTTATATGTCAAAACTAAAAAAAAATTAAAATCCCATCTGAAAAATGACAGAAGCCAAAGAGGTCCTGGGAAAATACTTTTCACAAGAATTGTATTGTTCATGTTGCATTTTCAAGCAAAAAGAACATATGCTGAGGTCACAGGTTTCATCTGCACAAGGAAATCAGAAACAAAAGCCTGAATAATCACAGCTCCAGAAAGTTATGCACTCAAGAGATATTCTGAGTCTTAAATTCATTCAAAAGATTTTACCCATACTTTACAGACATGACCCTAGCATGCATTATGACTGCTCATATGGCAGAATCTTGGGCTAGTACCAGTTTTGGTGGAGATATGAGTTACTTACGGAAGAAAATATTCTTTTCAATCATAAATTATTCTCGTGGACTTCTCAGAATCTTGGAATATTAGCACCAGGGGAAAAGGCAACAATGATTGCACAAATTATTCATACAAAGACTCTGATATTAAACTAGACACATATTTAAAGACTGTCAGTGAGAAAGTTTATTGATCAATAAGTGGAACAATTCATAAGAAAATGCTGCCTACTGATGTCTATTTACTGCACTGCATGTAACTGATATGATCAGCTCAGATTAAGGCAGGTGCATTGACACAGCAGAACACACAGGCTCGCCATACCTCATCTTTCCGCCTCAGCTTGGGAGCATGATGATTTCAGTCCTATAAACATGCAATGCCTCCAAAAACCTACTTCTTATCCTGGTCAAAGAAGCACAGGCACTGACAAAGCCACATTTTATAAACTACTGAAAGACACCCTTCCCTCAAAGACCAGAACCCACAGTCCTCCGCCTTTTTCTTAGACAAACTGTTGAGAGCTCAGCCAGGCAGATCCTTTAACACAAGAGGCAGTCTGCAAGCACTAGAAGATGTACACCTTGACCCAAAGTCCTTAGAATATATCCTTTCATTATTCTAATTGTCATAGCAATAGAAGATTAAATTTGTGTGGCATTTTCTGGAAACTAACAGATCATCTAATTTCCAAAGATTGTATACTGTTATTTGCTACCATTATCACTTGAGGAAAATCTGCCACTTGCAGCATAAGAGAACACAGATATAGTCAACTCAAACAAAGACAAAAACCTCATAGAAAATGCATCATCCTCATATGTGGAAGAAATTAAAATAGAAAAGTTTATGATCCACAAAGCTGGCACAAGCTATATTAGAGATTTCTGTCTCATCTAAAGGGTTCCTGCAATTGGGAAAACAAAAGGACCCACCTTGAACCATGGAGAATGGAATGAGTAGAAGAACTTACTGAAATATGAGAAAAATCCAGCACAGATTTGTTATTTATAAAAGTATAAGGGGTGGTAAATAGTATAAATTTGTACCTGCATAAGCTTAGCAACTGAACAATAAAAAAGTATGAGCACAATTTTTAAACAGATTATGAACAGAAAATTCCTTCAACAATATAGTTTAAATACAATCACGACAGAGTATTATGGGACTTGTGCTTCTCTTTGCAACAGCTAAAATAATACAAGCATGTCTGTGCAAAGACAACTGAGTGTATCACCTCAGTTCCAAGCCCTCCTTCTAGACAATGAGAAATGTACTGATGATTCATAAAACAACACTTCCCCCCTAATACAGAGGAACACCCTTTGTAATGGAAAATTCATTCTAACATTTTCAAGCTAATAGTTTGTTTTCTTCAACATTAACATTGTTGGACTCTGCTCCAGAACTGAATTTCATCCAGCTGAAATAAGGTCAAAATCAGTATTCCTACTGCACAAGGGAAGTTTAAATCCTGCTGGAAAAAAAACAGAAAAAAATGTACTGTTAACTTCTTTTGGTATGGGAAAAAAAAAAGACAATGTAAAAAATTACTATGAATATTTTAGTTCTTAAACACTAACTTCAAAAACAGTGAAAAATTCACAAGTTAATGCCACCTTGACACATGAAGGTTTGGATAACACACATTCCTTGCATTAACTACTTGAATACTAGTTACATGCTAACAGCTACTATGTACCTGTTATTAATGCTCAGTTGTAGACATATGGGAGAAACCTTTCATATAAATATTAAGAATGTCCAAAAGGTTATCTCTTCTAAAAGGATGAAACCAATCCCATGTTAGCCCTTTTCCTCACTATTGTGCATGTCCACACTGTATGTTGAATATAATAATAAATCTATTGTTAAAAGATAGTGCTTAAACTACACTAATACCTATAGTCTGTGTGCCATGCTCCCTAGCTGGAAAATTCACATGAACTATATTGCTACCCTCCCCATAAGGCTCTATTTGCCAAACCTAGCATTTTAAAAGTGAGACAGGCAGATAAAAGTCTGTGTCAATTTACACTAACAGAAGGGCAAATTTCAAAGGTCTTAACGCTATGCCACTCAAATCATGTAAGTTTTTCTGCTAATTTCACAAAAAGCAAGTCTGCGTGCATTGCTGTTACATCAACAAAATAGTTCTGCCAATGTAAGGGCTCAGTCTCTGCCCCTTACAGCCTGCAGAACTTGCTCACTGTTAAATGCTATATTGGGATTAACCAGAACAGCCCACTGTAAATTGGTTGGTTTGTTTGTTTTTAATTTAAACAAGGTGTGAAAGCTTGCATTATTACTGAGAAAGCTCTGAGAAATGTCCACTTCAAAAAATTGTGGACAGTAAGAGAGCAACAGAGAGATGTAGGTGAGATAGATGTACCAGTAACAGCCTCATGATGCTTCCTTCGGTAAAGGAAGTCACTTAATGGTGATGCATAACAAAGGCAATTTTTTGCATCTGGAAGCAAGTTAAGTTTTATCATTTCTCCTCAAACCTGGAAAAAGTCTCTAAAACAATACATCTAACCGGGAAAACCACCATGCATCCCAAAGAGAATAATTTCTCATCATGCCAATATTCCATAAGAGCATTCCACAGTTTGTGGGTTAATGAAAAGTTATTACACTGGAAGACTTTTACAGCTCCAACAGAATTTGGTGGAACAATTGCAGATGCTGGGTTCTTATGCCTTGGAGGGACACAATTTTATACAGGATATATTCAACCAACAGCAACACTCAGCGTAGCTAGTGAAATGCTAGATATAGCTTGTGTAAACCATAAGAAACTAAGAGACATTTAATTCTAGAAGGGCACACCTGCGTCTAAATGAAACTATAGAAAACACATTATCACAAATTTCAGTTGCTATTACATTGTATTAAAGTATCTTTAGTACTATAACAACTGGTGTAACACGAGCACCTACTACACGAAACTTGCAAGAAGTGATCATTTCTCATAAGAAGCTTAAAAGACATTAGAGTTTCAACATCTCTGAAACCTCATTCCAGTTAGACACTTTAGAGAGGAAGGATGCTGGTAAAGAGGTCTTGCAAAACCTTGAGGTGCTCCTTCAAACCAGAGATCATCTGAAACAATTACTGGTTTGCATTCTAACATGTATTTTGCCTAAGACTACAACCATACTTAAAATCTTACAAAAAAAAAAATACTGAGGCAGGACAGGAAACAAACAGTTCGTAGTCTGAATACCATCACCTGCCATCCCTTATCTTATTTAGAATTGTGTTGAGATCGAACGTTTTCTGACAGCGACATGACACGAAGCCGCACACTGCCGCAGCCTGCCTCCCCTCCCGCAGCCGCAGCCCTGCGTCCGTCTCCGCTCCGACCGACCTCGCCGCACAAGTTTATGGGGAAAGGGGCAGTATGTGGCATTTGGGTCCTAGGCGAGGTTTACTGCTCGGGCTGCTACGCCAGTCCGGCGGTACAGGAACAGGCTCCCTTCCCTCCCCGACCCCAGGCACAGCCGCGCACTCCGCGCCCGCCGCCCCACAGCCGCTCACAGCGCGGGGCCGCCGGAGCCGCGTCCCGCCGGCGCCTCTGCCCGCACCTGCCCCGCTGGCTCCCACCCACTCCCACAGGCAGTGCAAGGCGGCGCGGCGAGGGACGGGCACGGAGCCCCGCGGCAGCGCGGTAAGGGATCTCGGCGGAACCCCGCGGCAGCACGGCCGGGGCGCGCCGCCTCCCCAGAGAGTGGAGCGCTGAACCGCGCCGAGCGCTTCGCCTTCCCGGCGCAGGGCGACCGCGGGGCGGGCAGCCGGGAGCACCCACCGGGGATGGCCAGGTTGGTGAGCGGGGTGCTGTGGAGGCTGCCCGGCAGCGCTGCCATCCAGTCGGCGAAGAGCAGTTCGTTCTTCCCCTGCGACGAAGCCATGCTGCCGCCGCAGCTGTACCGCCGCCGCCGCTCGCTCCAACTCGCCCAGTCCCGGCCACGGCCACCGCCACTGCCACAGCCCCGCCGAGCCCGGGCCCCGCCCGCCTAGCACCGCCTCCCCCCGCCCCGCCGAGCCCCCGCCACCTCCCCGCGGCGCGGCGTGAGAGCCCTCGGGGCCGGCACCGAGCGTGGCGCGACCGGACGGCACCGTCGGGCTCGGCCCGGACACTCGGTGCGCGATCCCGCCCCAAGTACCGCGGGGGTCCGGGGAGCGAGCGGCGTCACGGCCCGGTCGTGGCGGGTCCGCACCGCCCCGGCCCCAGCGCCCCGGCCCGGGCCGGGAACCCGCAGCAGAGCCCGCCCCCGGAGCGCGGGGCTCGGCCCGGGCCGGGAGCCACAGCAGAGCCCGCCCCGGGAGCGCGGTCTGTGCCTGGGATGGCGGTCGGGGCCCCGGCTGGCGGCTGGTGGCCCTGGGCCTCAGCAGAACCTCCCTGACCTTGGCGATGGCTCGGCTGAACGCCCCGCGCCGGGATCTGGCATCCCTCGCAGGCGGCTCCCGGGCAGTTTCATCTGCCCCAGATACGAACGTCTCTGTTTGCAATGTGTTGTTCATACGAAAAATAATCGGTGCACCTTAGTTGAACATGCCCTGCAGATCGAATTTTTTGGCAATAATTTTTTAATGATCCAAAGTAGTATCTTCTATTACCATCTCCAGCCTGTCTTTGGAGAAACATCTTAGCGTTGGCAGTAAGGAAGCATTTGTGTGGTTGCCTCAGGATGGATGGATGAATGAACCTTATAAAGCTCTGTGAGCCATTTCAAACTGTTAGAACAAACGTGGCCTTTTCACCTTCAGCATTACCCATTTTTGTGAAAGTTGTTTATACGTGTGTAGAAGTTCATATGGTAGAGCTGTCAAAAACAGTGCCTAGAGAGAGCCATGACTGAGGCAGGTTCACTTTATCAGTTCATCTTGAATTCTTATGAGGGTCAGCTCTGGTTCTGTAGCTTGTGTTCTTACTCAAACCCTTCTATAACAGCTGAGTTTGAAAATAAAACTTAAGGGAACAACTAATAATCGCCCTCCCTTCACTTTCTGTCTAAAGTTTCCAGAGCAAGTATAATGAGAAACTCATCCTTTGGCCGCAATTTCGTGAAAAGTGAGTGACTATTTCTGAGATATTTAAATAAAAGAAATTTTGCTGACTCACTTTTTGCAATAGAAATAGCTCTTGAGGAGAGATTTGACTGGGGAAATGTGATCATATAGTTGACCTTGGGGGAGATGTTGAGTCTGATTTGAACAATACATGAAAAACGGAGAGGCGAAAGCAAACAGCCACCAAGGCCTGTCAAGTTTTTGCAGTCCTGCTTCCTGTGTATGAAGCTGCTAATCTGCCCTTTCCAAAATGACTGGTATTAGCAAGCATGAAAAAAAAAGACAGATCCACATTCTGGATATGAAGACATAAGACTCACTAAAAACATGGAAGATACTACTTACATAAAGGTGGAAGGTGTTACATTACATCATCTTCAGAGAATGGAAGAAATTTTAGTAAAAATTTCAAGATTTTTAAAGAGCATTTCATAAGGGGCAATTAATATTTCGAACAACATGATTAAATCAAATTAGATATTTTATTTAAGGGGTAAAATTGTTTATGCATTGCACTGGTCACTTGGAAAATTGCTGATGAACTTTCATCCATTTCACTATGTAGCCTACCTTTTCTGAGACAAAACTGAAGTAATCTTTTTGAAAGATTAAACATGTTGTTCATGTTGTTGATCTCTTATGGTCTCTGAAGCTTGGGGATAACTCAGAGCCAAATAAATACCAGCAAACTCGTCACTTTAAAATGTATTAATATGTATAATGTCTAAAACTACCTTTCAGTAGTGCTTTCTACACTAATGAAGACCTGTAAATATCCCTTTCTGCACTGACTAGAAACCTGTTGGCATTTGCTTCTGCAAGTAATTTGGGCTTTTATATCTTCTTTTTTTTTAACACCCGAAGTATTATTCCTCATAGTCTGGATTTTAAAACCATGGATACTGTGCTTCATGAAAACTGGCCCACTCTAACATGTCTCACACAAATCATGCTTGAAGAGGTCTGCCTCTATTTCTAGTGCAATATAACTGCTACAATAGCAGACTTAAAATCTGTCATTGAGTCGCTGTGGATTTGGGAATCACAGGCTTAAAACACAGGCTGAATTTGAAGTGAGGTGGGATAGGAAAGGAGACTTTTATGGGACAGAATGTGAGAAACATTTATAGAGCAAACTAAGAAACACTGATTTGGAAGCTTTGATATCAAATAAAAAGGTATTTTTTTAGCTTTTCAGTGGTATGAAAAACATTTTTTTATCTGCTTGGGAGGTGTTTAATAAAAAAAAGGCAAACCATTTATCTTGATTAAAGAGCATTTTATTGTGGTTTAGTTTGAACCTGTTATCTGACTCATTTTCACTGATTTATAAACAATGATAGCCTGTAAATCAAAGGCAGAACATCCATACAAGCTTTTGTTCCTATTTAAAAACAGTAAGAAACCAAAAAAAATCACATGTTTGGCTATATTTTTGAAATCGTCACACATAGCAAGTCTGAACTGTTAAAGAAAGTAGATTCCAGGAATGAAATTATTTAAAACCTTGAAAATACCAGGTAAAATGAAAATTAAAAGCAAAAACCAAGAAAATACCATCTTTGCTTTTTTATTCACAGCTATGCTGAGCTCACTGAAGATGCCATGAAGAGATGGAAAATTGAAATTGTGCTATCTGTTCATCATGTACTGTGTTCTCCCCAGTCTGCAGTGTGTATGAATAGAGACACCTCTGCTTCCATGGAATGGAATAGAGTAATTTAGCCAATAGGAATGTCGCTTCAGCATTCAAAACTAATTACACTATTTAAAAAGACTTCCTGTTGTTTTTATTCTCCTAAAAAAATAGCATTTTTACAGTATACATTCACTGTTACACTTTTTCATTTTAGCAATCACACAGTTTGCTTTTTCATATGTCCTTGGCATCTGTTTTAATCGTGTGAATAACAAAGGACTAACAGGATCTTTTTGTGTAAGTTACATAAAGTACATTCCACTCTGAAAGGTAAAAGAAAAAATTACTTAATTGGGCATTGTATTTCTGTGACTATCCTATTATATAGAAAAATTATTTATCTACTTTAAATATATTGTTAATAAATTCAAAATGAGTCTTGGAACTGAAGAATTAGTATTGTTTAAATAGTTGAACTTTTTCAGTGGATTATGCTTCTGAGGTTGGTTTCTTCCTCCTTCTTACTACCCATTTCTATTATTAGAAGTTTTTCAGAACAAATCCTGGCTGCCATCCCATGTTTGCATCTCTCATGGCTTTCAGTGACTCTATCAGTAACACTTGGGCAGTAAAGCCTTTCCAGTTGTTTGCAGCTGAGTTGCTAATTATATTTTTGTTCTTGGAAAGGCAGTGGATCCACGATTTTCTCAATTTTGCTACTTCTCATGGCTAACAGGTATAACAAGTGGGACAAGTACTTAAAGTCTCAAAGAGTCAAAGTAGATTGAATGAGATAATTTATTCAATAGTCATATGGGTGAATAGAAGTTGTTACAGGTATTTTGTTGTCATTTTTTACTTTGTGTGGCTACTTTGAGAATCTCATCCTGCATTCATTAAGCAATCTCTGTTTAGCAGTATTTGTTTTGTCAAAACAGATTACAAAATTCCTCAGTAGTCAGAAACCTTGTAGAAACAGGAAAATAGTATTTTTTTCATTTTGTCTGAAAGAATAAATCTGTTTCTGATTTTCAATCAGAAGAAAATGTGGTTTATTCTGTACTCTGATTGTTATTCTCTACTGAGAAAACTGAAGCATCCTTGCTTGTGCCAGTAATGAATCTAAGAAACAATATTTGTTCCAAGCAGCTGACAAATTTCAGGATGATGCTAATGTTATCCCTACTCTCTTGTGGTAAATTACACTGACTGGGACAGTGGTGGGTTAATACAAAGGTACAACACATGTTTTTACTTGCATACTTTATAACCAAAGCAAAGACATGAAAAAAATATACAGAAAATTAAATAAGGTGTATAACAAGACAGTTTGTTATAGTTAACCAAATTCTGGAAGCTTGAAATAAAGAAGATAAACGGCAAATTAGAGTCTTTGTATCCAATCCTCAGGTGGAAATCAATTTCACCTTAGATACTTCTTTCCAAATAGTGTTTATCAGGTTTCTAGAAGAAGGTTTGTTTTGTCTTTTTTAACATTTTCAAGCAGAATCCTGCTATGTCTCACCTAGCATCAAAGCACACCACTGGCTACTTTTTTACCTGGTTAAAATCAAGGTGGTTTGGTTGTGTTGGCATTACTGAAAAGACTCTAATGGCATTATCAAGAACAGCAGTGGCAGAGCATGAAAAACCCTATTTTCTCAAAGCCAGTGCTATCAGATCACAGCAAAGTATGCAAATTTGGTGCAGGGAAGGGTGAGATAGAGATTGCTTTTTATTTCTAGACCAACTTGACCATGTTTAAAAGCCTCTGTAGAAGCTCATGAACATTTTGTCATGAATAAGTGTTTCTGAAGCTTGAAGGCCCCGCGTTTGGCATGGTAAGGAATTTGCAGGGAAAGCTTGATTCAAGAATTTGAATGCGAGCTCATTCTCTAGGTAGAAAACTGTTGTTTTATTGAAAACAAAAGCAAAATGAGATGGTTTAGTGGTGGGCTTACCACAGGGAATGCAGAAAGAAGCAACAGTACTGAACATAATCCTTGTAGCCTCCCAAACGCAGCGTTGGCATGGTCACAAAAGACCTTATCAACATGAAAATATCTAACTTCAGTTAAAAAAAAGAAAGCTTGAAAGACCCAAAACAACCTTTCCTCTGCTATGTTTCCCAGCCCTATCAAAAAGGAATGAGAAGTTTTTGAGGCAGTTAGATACTCCATGACTCTACTTAGTTTTGTCAGAAAATACAGCCCTTTGCATGAATACAAAATTTTGAACAGTTTAACTAAAACTTTCACTAAAAAGTAATAATAGACAAAACATTCCAGAAGATTGTTTGGATGATGTTATGTCTACTTGGGCATTGTAACCAGCACAGGCAAATTAGGAATGTTCAAGGTAGGGTAAAGACTGTTAAAAATGTAAGACCAGACCAGGTGAAATAAAAAATTTATTTTCATGGACCACATAGTGTGTTATCACATAGTGGTAAATAAAAACAAGTCCATATGTAGAAAAATCCTTGAAAATTGCAAGAATTAAATGGATGTGATGCAATCTGCTTGTATGTGTAAACCATTTAGGATGTAGTTCAAAACTACCATGCACAGTATTAAGAAAGGAGAGAAAAGAGGAAAATAGTATTTCTGAATAGATATTAAAGTACTTTTTGATTTGTCAAGGTATGGAAATTAATTGCTATAAAAAGAAACACTCATTTTACAACTGTTTCTTTACCATCAAGATACTTAGAGTGGCATTTTGTAATTTATTCTGGATTTGACTAGCAGCAGATATGTACTATTACATAGTTCCCATCTCGTTGCTGTATGATTACTTTTAAAAGAGCAGACATCTGTCAAACAGTTCATGATCTGTAGTAAGTGTTTTTTAAAACATTTTAAAGGAAACAGGAACTTCATTAAATGAGAAAATAGCAAAAGCAAACAAATGTATAATGACTGCTCAAGCAATGAGCCTTAAGCAATATTAAGTATTTTTATTTCTGTGCCTGTTGGAGAACAGTCCAAAATCAGTGAGATTATGAAAATACTCCACTGAATTTGGATCTCCTGCATGTAAAACTAATATCAGTTGGTTAATAGCTGATGCACCTACTGCACTTATATCCTAAGCCACTGGAGATGAAAAGTCTTCTCTGTTTTTAAGTAGAAAAGATGATGGATGACACGGAAGACTTTTCAACAGGAGCTGCAGTGTGTTAACAGTGGTCACTTCTGCTCTTGGCAACTGGAGTCATGTTACATGAAAGATGCATGTCTGCATCCCAGTTGAGGCTTTCCAAACAAGCTCTTGCTGACTGCATGGTAATGAAGCATTCCCAAAGGTGTTGAAAATAGTCAGCAGGACTGGTAAGATTTTTAGCACATAACTCAAATCAGTATGCCAGCCACATTTCACGGGCTGCAGTTGGTGCCTGCTGAGTGGATGAGAGGTCATGTTCCTTTGTAATTACACATATCCCATGATCGGTGAGTGGTGCTGTTTTTTCAGCCTGACATTTGCAGGTTGGGTAGTACAGGGTGCAGGGCAATGTCTCAATCCCAAGCAAAAGGGTTCTGAAGTCATCACACTTCTCTAGGGGAACAGGTTGGCACAAACGCTAGAGAAAGGGAGGTGACAATTACATGTAAGAAGAAAGCTTTTGCATGGTCTGCTCTTCCCCACTCCACTTTGTGATGTGGTGGAACACTACGTGGTCATTACTCAAGGCAACACATAAAACTTCTTCCCTGAAGCCACGGAGTCTTATTTTTGTAGCACAAGAAAATAGGGTGGGAGAGAATAGAAGATAGAACAGCAGAATGGAAAATGTGGGTATAGTAAAGAAAGGAAAGGTGTCCCCCATAAGCTTGGAGAAAGCTGATATCCAAAGGTGGTGGTATCACCAAGAGCTTAGAAATCAAGTTCTGGATTCATGTCTGCCTCTGGTCATTCATTCTCAGGGACAATGGAGTGGAGGAGCTGGTCTTGCTTTTCATCTAGAGGGTGTCTGTTCCACTGCCATCTAACTCTTGGTTTTACTGGTTTTATCTCCATGTCTCACCACTTTGAATTGCTGCCTCACTGTTGGACTTCACGGCAAATTAAATTACACACCTAACACTTTAATTTCATGACTGCACAGTACCTAGTGAACCATTCCAAAAATCTGTAAATATTTCTAGCTAGAGACCAGAAATCAGACATCAGTTTCTGAAAGAATTCTCTGCCTTCAGGACTGGGCTCTAATTGCTGTTCATTGCAACTTGCTACTTGTTAAAAACAGTTTCATTAAATGCAGCGCAGCTCAGGATTATCAAGATAATTAAGTTTGCAATGATCCATATGACACTGAGTGAATAAAAGCTATCAGGAATTCCTAATATGAGTACAATCCCCTTAAGACTAAAATTCATTATTCTTTGCAATATAAACTCAAACATTTTAGTGTCTAGGCCACAAAGTATTTTCCCAATTTTCTTGGGGGAAAATTTGAGATTACATAGGCCGAGGGATTAAATAGGATCAGAGGCTTTTCACCAGGTAACCAAAAGGCATCATAAACCAATGCAAAGGACAGAAGGTGCAGTCTTGCTCTGGCTGGCCTCCTTCATCTGCTCATCAGCAGGAAGGAGAGCCTGCAGTTCACCCTCCAATATGCTGCATATGCTGCACGATTCCAGCAGCTCATAAAGGTTGCAGCTTTAATACATTGCCTTTGACAACCTGACAGTATTTTAGCAGTGTTCTCCCATTTAACCATTTTTACCCTTTTTCATTTCATGCAGTAGCTCAGTAATCAGAACAATGCCTTCATCCACTGAAGCAACTACTATGGTAATAGTCTAACAAAGAGGGTTTCAGGACCTGCTTTTTGGGATTCAAGATGATAAAGTCTGGTTGTGTTTTATTGACGTCCCGAGTCCTGAGGAAATATACACATTGGTCAAATTAAAAGTCTTTGGACATGACTAAGTCAAACAGGGCCCAGTGAAGATGGATCACAGCAGCACAGCAGAGAGAGGAATGAGGCCATTTGAGATGAGCAGCTGGAGGAAACAAGTGCTTGCACCCTTGCCAACAGGACTGGTATGGAGCTGGGAGTGTGGCTGTTTCTGCTTTATCCCAACAACAACCACAGCAAGCATTGTGGGTCATCCACTGTATTTATTTAAGGGAGGAGGATTACTCATCAAAAGTGGAGTCTAAATTCCAAGGCTCAGCTGCAGATCCAGAGCATCACCCCAATGATCAAACAAAGCCCCACTGCTTCCCACAATAGCACTGGGTAACTCCTTTCCTTGACACATAGGCTGAACTCAGCATACCATCACTTCACTTCACATATATGTCTGAGTAGTTGTGAGGATTTTTTTCAGATATTCAGCTTTCTATTTACAAGTTTTAAGGGCAATAGAGAAAAGCAATTCTTTATAGAAATAGATATTCCCTGTCCTATCCATAAACCAGCCACTTTAACAGGTGCTTTGCAAGGGCTGGACAGGTCAGAGCATGACTGTGCTATAATGTGCAGCGTCTGCTCTTCTTCACGTTGGCTCCAGGCCCTTTGGAGATTAGTGGGGGCTCAGCCAGACAAGACAATGAAAAGCAAAAGAATTCTGGGCAAATCTGCACACAGACACACCGACCTCACCAAAATACTTTTTCTTGTGTGTGTGTGAAGCAACAGGTTTCCAATTTCTGCTGCTATGGAAAACAGAAACTTAATTCAACCAGTGAACATGCTGTTTTCATTCACCCGGGGGAGATCCAAGGTATTTTCCTCATGGTGATTAAAAGCTTTGCAATCCACCAGTGCCTGCAAAGGCACTGTGAAACAAGGCTTAGATGGACTTGGAGGAGTGGAAGAAGCTTGAGATGAAGGCCCAGTGTTCAGTTTCATTACTCTGCAGACTAAAGAAAAAATCTTTCTGAGCAGATTACGTATGTAATCATGTCAAAATCAGAAAACACATATTTATGAGTAGAAGAAAACATACATTGATTCTAGGCATAAGTATTCTGCTTGAAATCTCTGTGTGGAAATGATTCAGCAGCAGCTGAATTGTAAAGGTAGAATGCTGAAGTCTCCTCACTGTTGTGTTAAGCTTATACTATCTGAGAAACATGAGCATTGATGTGCTATTCCACAAGCCATATGAAGGGAGAGAAATACCAAAATTGTGTCCTGTTTTTAGAATTCAGTTTTTGGAAGAATTTTCCACTGCTGAAAGGGAAGTAGCAGTGGGAGTTTTGTGAATGGTCTAGATGATAAATAACTTGAATCACACACAGACTGAGGAGTCACAGTGGTTCAAATCCTCCCCGCTCTGAAGTTGATGGGAGACAGCCAACCTGCACAAGTGCTCTTTTGGCTTTCCCTACAATGTTGCAAGAGTTTTGTACATAATTTTGTTCGCTAAACAGACCAAATGTTGTGGAAGGAGAAGGAAAAGCAGGAGCTACTTTTCCTATTGCAGATGACAGTCAGAAACACTCACTGATCTGCGTCAGTTTTATTCCCTGGCACCAGATTTTAGATCTCAGGTTGAAAATTGTCTTGCATGAGGAGAGACAGATGTCTTTAAGACGTGAAACTAAAGAAAAGCTTTGAAACCAAGCTGCCCCCAGGAACAGCATTTTGAGAAACATGGCTCAAGCACACATACATGCATTTGGAAGCCCATCTGAATGTAGTTCACCACTCACACTAAAGGGGTTTTAACACTATGAGAGAATAACACCTATTAGTCACCACCAGAACTCTTTTTTCCAATACTTCTTTCTAGAAAATATTCTAGAAATTCTCCTTATAGGGAGAAGTTGTTTGAGCAACTTTCAATAAATTAGAGAAGTTTAGTTGAGATTGGTTTGAAGCACCACCTTCTTTCTGCTGCATGTTGAGGAACTGTAGGACAAAGAAGGAGGATAATTAGAAAAAATGTGAGAGCAAAGGATTTCAGAAGTTGTGTGTGTGCCAGCAGTGGGTAAATGGTTTGCTGATTGAAGTATAATGCCTTTGGGGAAAAAAATCCTCACAAAAGTACATTGGTATAATCTGAATGCCCTTTTACTGTGCACCCATTACCTGAAAAAAAGGAAGTCTTACTAAATACAGAAGGAAATTCTGGCATTTCATTTACACACATAAAAAAATGTTTGACAACATTAGTATGAAAAGGCAATGAATCTCTGCTGAAACTGTCTGTGTCTGTAAGAGATAAGAGGGCAGGAGGAAGGAGAAAGAACAGTAATTTCTTTTAAATTATTCTTGTAATCCCTTTACTTACAGCACAGCACCTACAAAACACCTTGCAATGACTGGGCAGATGCTCTGGCAGAAAGAAGAACTCTCACTGTTCCCTCACTTTTCCATTTCCTTGCAATTCACTTTTTTTTTCTAAAGTAGTGAATTCTTCAGCTCAGGTATTGTTCATAGTGACATGCTAATAGGGACCTCTACTCATCAATGCAATAGAAATTATTAACATGAAGGAATTATTACCATACTACTATTCATGTGGGTAAACATGCATGTGAAGACTTTGGTGGGTTTTGCTTTGCAATCTCTACAGCTCAACTTGGTGGCTCCCACAGCTTCACAGTCCTCTGTAGGGGGGAAACCTGCAGAACTTCTGCCAGGACTGACCATTCAAGACCTTTCCCTGCAGTAGAGGGGTGGAGTTACTGGGGAAGATTTGTCTTGTTTAACATTATTGTTTTGCCCAAAGAAAGATATTCTGGTCAAGCCTATGAAGCCCAGCTCTATTCTGGAATTTTGAAAGAAAAACTTCTCAGAAGGATGAACAATGGGCATTTAAGTGTCCACTTATTGTCTTTAAAGGATTTGTAAGAGGGAATAAGTGTTGCTTGTGCTACATCTGATAAAGCTTGAGAAGTGTCAAATATATCTCAAAAGTTATGAGGAAGGCTTAGGTACAGTCAGTGAGGCACAAACAGCAGCAGGGACAGCAGTGGCAGCTACAGTAAGTTCTGGGGGCTGAGCATGAGGATGAGCAGGGCAGAGGGTTCCTGAAGTCAGGGACATCCAAGCAAGGGCCCAAAGAAGTCATACAAGGAGCTGCTTTCACTTGGCTTGTTCAGCCTGGCCAAGAGGAGACTTCATAGCTGCCTGCAGATTCCTCACAAGGAGAAGCAGAGGGGCAGGCAGTGACAGAACCCAAGGGAAAAGCAGGAAGTTGTGTCAGGAAAGGTTCAGGTTGGGTGTCAGGAAGTGGTTCTTCACCTGGAGGGTGGTTGGGCACTGGAACAGGTTCCCAAGGGAGGTGGTCACAGCACCAAGCCTGACAGAGTTCAAGAAGCATTTGAACATTCTCAGGCCCAATTCTTGGGATGGGGCTTGTGTGATAGACACAATGATCCTGATAAGTCCCTTTGAACTCAAGAGATTCTGTGGTTCACTGAAGAGATGAGAGACCCGGAGGCAGCTCACTCCAGCAGGGTGATGTGTCAAGGGTGTTGCCACAGGCAGCCATGACATATTTCAGTGACACAGGAATCTTCCTTTGGTGAGGGGAGCAGTAACAGTGGTGGGTAACATAGGACTGAACAGGAGAAGAAGTTGGGCAGGGAGACCAAGAAAGGACCCCTGGTGGTCGAGGTCACATACAGGCCGCTGATCCAGAGGAGTCTGTTGATGAGGCCTTCTTGGTTTGGCTGCAGGGCACATCATCCTCACCCCCTCTCATCCTGATAGGGGGGTACAGCCACCCAGACATCTGCTGGCAGAGCAATACAGCCAGCTGTAAGCAATCCAGCACACTCTTGGAGTGTGCAAAGGACAACTTTGGGTCTAGGTACTGGCCAGACCAACCGAGGAGAAGCGTGGCCGGGCCTGGTGCTCACTAATGCGGATGAGCTCATTTTAGGGGTTAAGTCTGCACGCAGCCTGGGCTGTGGTGACCATGCCCTGGTGAAATGTGTGATCTCATGGAGCATGGGCCTGGCAAGGAGAATGGTCAGGACTCTGAAGGTTAGAAGAGAAAACTTCAACCTGTTTAAGGAGTTGGTGAATGAGATGCCTTGGGAAACTGTCCTTAAGGACACAGGGGCTGACCCGAGCTGGCAGCACTCTCAGGCCATTTTTCTTAGAGCACAAGAGCTCACCATCATGGTGTGTAGAAAATCTTACCAGGCAGGCAAGAAAATTGCATGGCTGAGCAAAGATCTGCTCCTCAAATTGAGAAAAAAGAAGAAAATGCACAGTGGAGGAGAGACAGGTGACTTGGGAATAGTACTGGGATATGGTTCGGGTGTATAGGGACAGCATGAGGAAAGCCAAGGCACACATGGAACTGGGCTCGGCAAGACATATGAAGAACAACAAGAAGGAATTCTATTAAGGATATAGGTAAGAATGGAAAGGCCAAGGAAATAATGGTCCCTTATAAGTGAGAATGGGGAACTAGTAACAACAGATACAGAGAAAGCTGACTTACTCAATGAGTTCCTCCTCTCAGTATTTGCTGGCTTGTAGTCAGCTTACCACACTTCTCAAGTTCTTGAACTTTAGATGGGAGCTGGGGAACTGAATCTGTGAGCAGAGAGCAGGTTTTGTACCACTTGATGAAACTAAACAACCACGAGTCTATGGAATCTGACAACATGCATCCCAGGGAAATCCCATTCTTGAGGGGAGCTGAGTGCTGCTGTTGGCAAACATTTGTATTTGAAATCTTGGCAAACATTGTATTTGAAAAGTGATGGCAGTGACACCAAGTACCTGGCAATGAGAAAAAGGGAAACATTGCTCCATTTTTAAGAAGGGAAGTAAGGAACGTGTGGGGAATTACAAACCTCTCAGTCTGATCTCTGTGCCTGGTAATTTAATGTTGCAGATCCTCCTGGAAGCACTGTTAAATCACATACAAGAAAGGTGATCAAGGAGGTGATCTGAGACAAAACAGCATGGCCTTACAAAGGGCAGGTCATGCCTGACCACTCTGCTGACCTTCTATGATGGAGCGACTGCAAGAGTCAACAGCTCCCAACCTGTACAATTTGATGCACATCAGTGCAGTGAGTGAGCCAGTAGACAACTTGGTCCTGATCTGAATTCCTAACTCGTCTGCACTGTGGCAGTCCTAGTCACAGAGTGTATAGAGTAGAAGAAAACTGTAGTTCAATACAAAAATTGAATACAGTTTGTCTTGGCCCAGTAATTAATTTTTTTATCACCTCTGTCTTACTTGAAAGTAAAAGTATTCACCATTGTTTTTAAGTTATTTTGGTAGTCTTTGGATGTCAGCTGGGGTCTGTAGCCTGTACTGCCATTAGGGATATTAAAGGTGAGGCTCTACAAAGAGCATACCATGCATCACTCTGCTGTGATACAGAAGAATAGTTGTAAATCCATTTCCGTTTTCACTGCCATCTTGTGAGAAAACTGGTAAGGAGAAGATATTCTGGGTGACATCTGAAGTAAAGTATAAAAAATGGGTGGTGTGAAAGGACAAGATGCTTTCCAGTAAGACATTGGTGTTGCTGGCACCAGAGCAGAAAGGATTTCTCTCCTTTTATTTTCAGCTGGTCATAATATGGAAATGCAATATAATGAGAAATATCATGGCCATAGGAAATATTCAGTATAAGCTCTTATAGGTAAGTGTAAGATAGAAGAGGATGAGAAAAGCCGCAGGCAAACTTCCAGCCTGTTACCCTCATATCCTTCAGCATCATTGCAAGGTTCTCTTTAGATTTTCCAGAGCATTTTGTAGCAGACATTAGATTCCTGAGCCCAGATTTGATGGCTGGAATTAACTTTATTTTTGGAATTATTAGTAGAACCAAATTTGGCATAAAGTAGTATAATTTGTGACCCTAGTAGCAGGACATACAGTAGTACCCTTCCTGGTAGGGTGTGCTACCTTTCCCTATGTTGCTCAGAGGTGTAGGATGTCCGCCGGAATCTATGAGATCGTCTGCTTGTTGCCTGGGATTCCCTGGAGGGATCCCATTGTGCCCGCTGACGGTGCTCACTCCTCCCCAGGCCCACTGAGACATCCTGTTCATGCCTTGCAGCTCGGTTCCAACCATGAGGAGTTTCAGAAGCCACGTCCCGAGCCCTGCTACGCTGCCATCTCCTGCTGCTTGAGGGGTCAAAACTCTGGCTCTGCTGACCCCTGCTGCGGCCATCAGGGTTCCACCTCCGGGACCTGCTTCGGTCCCTTTCCCAGTCTGTGGCACGGCTATTGCCACGCTCTCTGCTGGGAGATCTGTGGTGCCCGTGGTCTGCAGAATGATGCCTCCTCCTGTCTGCAGAGTGGCGACGATATCTCCTTCCTCGATTATATCTGGTGGAGCTGGTGTAGTGCCCTATCGAGTACACCTCATAGCTATTGTCTCCCACTTTGCGTAGGAGGTATCTGAAAGGCTCCCGGCAAATAGGACAAACAGGTCTATTGCGGGACCATTCCAGTATGCAAGGAAAGCAGAAAGCATGGCTGCACCAGCTCACTGAGACTGGGTTGTTAATGATGTCCAGGCAGATTGGGCACATTTGATTCTCGGAGTTATGTGGAGACTCAGCCTGGAGCTCCTGGTTGTCGCTGGCAAGAGAGGAAGAGGTGCCGTCTTCTGCCAAGCCCTTCTCCATCGCCACCTGGCAATGCAAACCAAAGAGACACAAGGCTCCTGGCCTGCCCTGAAGACACAATCCAGAGATGCAGTCTGCAGACAGCAGCCAAGCTGTCCACACCAAGCACTGAAGAGCTAGCTGTCCTTTCTACCTTGAGGCTGTGCTTGAGCTGCCACAAGGGCCAGGGACTATCCTGAGGCAGACAAGTGACACCAGAAGTGTCTCTGCGTGTGGCAGCTCTCAGGGCAGGGCAGTGACTGACCTCTCTGGCATGTGCAAGCAGGAATTGTGAAGGTGTGTAAGAGCAGTTTCTGGCCTCTCAGCAACAGCAGCTGAAGCCTGGGAATGTGGCAGGTTGGGACCAGCTCCCCAGGTCCTGCTGCTGTTACTGCACAGGAAATCCTTTCTATGCCTTCAGAAGGCAGCCAATAGGATGGGGGTCCATCCTTCCCCCCCACCTGCCAATGTCTGTCCTCTTTGGAGGAGGGCAGGCATTCTGGCCCTTCAGGGCTGCTGCACACTACAAAAGGGATTGATGTCACACATGTCACAATGACTCTGATGACCCACAGGGCTTTCAGGAACTACACACAGAAGACACAAGCTCTGACCTCAGGGAACAAAAGTTTCCCAAGTATTTTGTCTCACTAGTCTGCCTTGCTAACAAGGAGTTTCCTCTTTCTGTATTTTTTTATAAAGTCACAGGTTTTACCATTCATACCCAGCACTATGTTTTGGTTTAGGAATAAACCAGCTTAAGGTGTTTTTTCTAGCTTCTACCTACACTATCTCGTTATCCTCTTAACCTTGGACACCCTTACGTAGGTCTCTAGATTTTTGGGTCTGTTTTTTGATGGAGGAGAGATTCTATGCTCCAAGCTTGATGGTTGGAATTGACTTTATTTTAGGAATTGTTAGTAGGACCAGTTTTGGTGCAAAGTGGTATAATTTGTGACACAAGTAGCAGGACATACAGTAGTACCCTTTGTGGTAGGGTGTGCTACCTTTTCCTGTCCCACTCAGGGCTGTGGGATGTCCATCAGGATTGATGGGATTGACTCCTTGTTGCCTGGGGTTCACTGGAGGAAACCGATTGTGACGGCTGATTGGGCTCACTCCTCCCTGAGGAGCGGGGGACATCCTGTTCAGGCCTTGCAGGTTGTCCCTCATTTTGATCCCTCTGCCTTTGCTCTTCTCTTCGAATTTGTCGCCAAATATGGTGGGCCCTCCTCCGAGATCGTCTGCTTGTTGCCAGGGATGCCCTGAAGGGATCCCATTGTTCCTGCTGACGGTGCTCACTCCTCCCCAAGCGCACTGAGACATCCTGTTCATGCCTTGCAGCTCGGTTCCAACCATGAGGAGTTTCAGAAGCCATGTCCCGAGCCCTGCTACGCTGCCATCTCCTGCTGCTTGAGGGGTCAAAACTCTGGCTCTGCTGACCCCTGCTGCGGCCATCAGGGTTCCACCTCCGGGACCTGCTTCGGTCCCTTTCCCAGTCTATGGCACGGCTATTGCCACGCTCTCTGCTGGGAGATCTGCGGCGCCTATGGCCTGCGGAATGACGCCTCCTCCAGTATCTCCTTCCTTGATTACGTCTGATGGAGCTGGCGTAGTACACATCATAGAAATTGTCTCCCACCTTGCGGAAGAGGTATCGGAAGGGCTCCTGGCAGACTGGGCAAATAGATCTGATGCGGCACCATTCCAGTATGCAAGAAAAGCAGAAAGCATGTCTACACCAGCTCACGGAGGTTTCATCCTCAATGGTGTCCAGGCAGATTGGGCAAATAAAAGCTCTTCGAGGGATAGGCAGGAGCTCCTGGTTGTTGCTGGTAGTAGAGGAAGAGGAGTCACCTTCTGAGACACCCTCCTCCATCGCCACCTGGCAATGCAAACCAAAGAGACACAAGGCTCCTGGCCTGCCCTGAAGACACAATCCAGAGATGCAGTCTGCAGACAGCAGCCAAGCTGTCCACATCAAGCACTGAAGAGCTAGCTGTCCTTTCTACCTTGAGGCTGTGCTTGAGCTGCCACAAGGGCCAGGGACTATCCTGAGGCAGACAAGTGACACCAGAAGTGTCTCTGCGTGTGGCAGCTCTCAGGGCAGGGCAGTGACTGACCTCTCTGGCATGTGCAAGCAGGAATTGTGAAGGTGTGTAAGAGCAGTTTCTGGCCTCTCAGCAACAGCAGCTGAAGCCTGGGAATGTAGCAGGTTGGACCAGCTCCCCAGATCCTGCCCTTATTGCTGCATAACAAATCCCCTCTCACATATGGATTTCCCCAGTGGAGGAGGGCAGGCATTCTGGCCCTTCAGGGCTGCTGCACACTGCAAAAGGGATTGATGTCACACATGTCACAATGACCTTCTGGTGACACCACAGGGCTTTCAGGAACTAATGCACAGAACTCACAAGCTCTGGCCTCAGGTAACTAAAAGTTCCCAGCTTCAGTAGGCTGCCTTGCTATCAAGCAATATCCTCTTTCTGTGTTTTTTATATATAGTCCAGTTTTTAGCATTCATACCCAGCACTATGCTTTGTTAGAAATAAATCATGTTGAGGCATTTCTTACTCTGCTGGCTTTGCAGGTCTGACTCAACTCCTCATGCTCAGCACTGAGGAGGCCACACCTGGAGTACTGTGTCCATTGTGAGACTCACCCTCATGAGAGTGGGGTGGATATACAGGAGAGCACTAGAGAAATTGCTCAAGAATAATGAAGGAACTAGAGCATCTCCCCCATTAGGAAGTGCTGAAAGTGCTGCCTACAAACTCTTCAACCTGAAGAAGACTCTGAATGGGGTAATTTTTCAAGGTATATCCATACCTGATGGAAAGGTGCAGAGAAGACTGAGCCAGGCTCTTTTAAGGAATGCCCAGTGACAATGGGCACAAAGCAAAACACTGCAAAGCAAAAATCTTCCCTCTGAACATCAGGAAACCTTTTTTTTGCTGTCACAGTGACTGAGCAGTGACAGATCTAGCCCAGGGTGCTCATGGGATCTCCTTCCTTAGAGAAACTCAGAAGCTGTGTGACTGTGGTCTCTGGCCTTCATCTTTCAGTGGCTCTGCTTGAGCAGGGGAGCTTGGACCAGTTGACATCTGGTGGTCCTTTTTCACTTCAGTCATACTGAGGTGATTCTGTGAGTCAAAGCACACTTGTGCAAGCTAAGAAAGCCTGTTGAGGTTGCCTGATGTGGGAAGATTTCAATGCTTCTTTATGCTCATGAAGAGTCAGGTTTGCCTCGTAAAAGTCAATCATTCATGAATCTGCAACTTTTTTACCTCCAGGGGCTTTATTAGTGACTGCACAGAAAACTAACAAGCAGATTGAAAGCATGAGGGCTGTAAAGGGTTAAAGGCATTGGTATGTTTTCATAGTGTGCATTGCACATGACCATAGTTTTCCCAGGTGCTTGTCAAGTCACAGTTTACAATTAACTCGCTGCGTGTCAGCGCTGTGAAAGAAAGTGGACAACTTGATCCTGATGTGAATTACTTGATGGCAGCATCCTAGTCATTCTGCTCTGTGACAGTCCTAGTCATAGAGTGACACAAAGAGAGTATAGAGTCAAGGACAACTGTAGTTCAGTACAAAATTTGAATATAGTTTGTATTCAATCAAAGTTTGGATCACCTTTATCTTTTGACAAAGCTCCTCTTCATACCAGTCTTACTGAAAAGTAAAAATTTTCAAAACTTGCAGTAGAACTGTTGAAACCTTATCTCCCCACACTTCCAAACTGAGCCCCATGTGATCAAAGATATAGACCAACAAAATCTGCTATTTAGGCCTTCATGGACACTCAAACAAGTGGAATTATTAGCACAGAATCTGCAATTAAACCTGCCTACTCATCATTCCTGAGCACATCTTACACAGGATGATTTTCATTGTTCTGTGTACTGACCTCTCCAAAATGATCAAGGAGAGATGTGACTGGTATCCTGGGGACAGCATTAGGACTATTATAGAGCATGAATGCTGAAGTCCTAGTAAACAAAATAAACTCAGTATCAAGTGTTTTATACCAATTGAAACCAATTGCTCTTATCAGGTATATTGCCTCAATGGGAAAGGATTGATGGAAAGGATTGCCAGCTTATTTAATGACTATTCTAGGTACCACCTGTACCAATACCTATTAGTTGTATCCAAACTCAGTTGTGGATACAACTTCCTACAGCATCAATTAAAAGGGAAGGCAAGGTACCTTGCCCACCAAAATTCATAAAATCATCTGGGATGATGCAAATAAATTTCAAAGAGAATTTCCCTTTTAGTGGTATCTAGTTAACTTCATCTATGACCCTTCTAGCTAGTAAAGATTTTATTCTAATACGCAGTGCTTCAGCATATATCACATAATCATTGTAGTGGGGTTAAATAATTGTGGAATTATTACCTATCTGTTATTGCACAGAGTATAGGTCCAGCAAAATGGGAAACAAAAAACAAACCGTTCATGTTGATGCATGCATTGCAAGGGAACAACAAGGACTTATTGGTGGAAGTAACACCATTAAAGCCCATCAAGGCATTTGTCTTGACACTGAACAAAATGTTTGTCAGTTTGAAGTCAATCCTGATGAAATCCTTGGAACTGTGCTTATAAACATTGGAAAGGGATGTGTTTGTATGAGAATTATGAGAATTATTCCTGATTCCATATTGAGAGACAACATCTCTACAGAAATAAGCAAACATCTGCTTTCATAATTTTACTTAAATTGATGATTCTGTCACAACCCACAAATTGCTACACATCCTGTCAAGATTTGTTGCCCATCCTCATTGGAATGAACCTTGCACTGGTAAAAAAACTACTACAGCACAACAACGTGTATTGGCTACTGGAACGCACCTGAAGCAATGGACAATGGACACAGAACTTAATCATCCTTCATTCTGGTTTAGAAGAGGTACACCATATCTTGGAAAGAGTGAAGAAAGATGGATAACATCACAAGTGGGTCATTTTGTTCAGCCAGTCACCACTGTCTTAGGTTGCAAGGTGTGGCCGGGGGTGTGCATCCTATTGCCATCTGTTAGAGGTGGGGCAGTTGTTCTCTGTTAATTGGGCCACCTGATAAAACCAGGTGGGGCAGTTTTCTTTATCTCTTCCACAAAAAATCCTCCCTTCAGGGAGATATCTTCTGTTCATGGGCCATTGAGTCTCACTGGATGACTGAGGAAATTACATCATCCCATTGGGAAATGCTCTGCCCAGGGGGAGGAGCCAAGCATTCCCACCTGGATATAATCTGAGCCTTGGAACACCACAGGCAGCCTTTTCCCACTGGATTCCCAGAGGAAGACCAGGCCCATCTACACCACCACTGGACCTTCAGAGGAAAACTACACCCTTCTACTGGATCAGTGCTTCAACAGAACCTTCAACAGCTGCCACTCCAGGAAGATTGCAGCCGCCATTTAATGTTGTTTTATTGCTGCTTTTTTATTATTTATTTCCTAATAAAGAACTGTTATTCCCACTCCCATATCTTTGTCTGAGAGCCCCTTAATTTCAAAATTACAGTAATTTGGAGGAGGGGGTTTACATTTTCCATTTCAAGAGAGGCTCCTGCCTTCTTTAGCAGACACCTGTCTTTTCAAACCAAGACAACCACCAACAGCAGGAATTCTTAATCTAATGTTGCACACTATCAATAATTTTGTGGTTTTCTGACATGTTAAGCTTATTGTTAAATATTGTTATGTATGTTAGAGTGTGCCTACTAGCACTATTGCATGCATCTCCTCATATAATATTGTTCTAACACGTTCCATAAGGTCTTAAAAAAATTAAATCTGGTAACCTGATCAAAATTTTCCTTCAGTTTATAATTGAAGTTTAATATATCTCTGTTTACAACTACAGAGGCAAGAGGGTGACTGCACCATCATTCACCAAAGCAAGAAAGAAATTGACTTTATTAATGGATTGTGCTGGTGCTGGGGAGAAACAGAGTGACAGACAAATCCCTTCTAGCCTTCCTTGTCTTCCCAGGTACACTAAAACAATTGGTATAAGTCTCTGAAACTTGAGGGGCAGGCAAATGATACAGTAGACAAAGATCCATCCAGGGGGACTAGTCAGTGAACCCCATTCATTACAACTGTTTCAAGTTCAATTTTTGCCAAAGTCAAGTTTTGAGTAGCAAAAGCTGGTTTTTCATTCCTTTGAAACTCCATAAACATTAGGGTGAGCAGCAGGCACTGCTTTGCAATTTTAAAAGCCTTCCAAACAAAGTTTATGGAGTTTTTATGCCCCAAATCCAGATTGTGTCTAATTATTTTCCTCTATTACAAAACCTGTTCAAATTCTATGCTTCCAGTAATCACCTCCAGAAGAATGAAAATTCTGTATTTTTCCCCAGGAAAACTGTTACGGATTGCATTACATAGTTTCCTTTTTTCCTTTTGTTAAATTAAAGCGATATTTTAAATATCCTGAATATAAATTTCTCTTTCTTCACTTACTATTAGGTTTGAAGAAAAAAAAAGAGATGGTCTTATTTCCTTAGCAACAGAGTCAGGTGTGATTTATGCCACTGTGTGTTCCTGCAGCTGTCTCCAAGCAACAAAACAAACTGCAATGCCAACTCTTGTAAGCACAATGTATGGAGGGGACTGAGGGAAAACTTTGGAGCCTGTATACGCATCCCTGGCATCAAACAGGAGGCAAGACTGAACAGACATGTAGTTTTCCTAGAAAAAGGAATCAATCCAATATTCTGAACATATCAGTTCAGCCTGACAAATGCCCAGTATGCAAAGAGTAACCTATTTTAAACCAGTCTGTGTTTAGGAGACAGATGTAGATGTGTCTTAACACTTTACCAAGGTTTTGACTTAGTTTATGAAAGTGGTACCACTGTGTTTGTTGTCTCTGAGCTCAGAGGAGGCTTCTCAGAGTCTCTGCACAGCAAGAGCTCTTGTGAAAAACAGAGTAATTGCATGGGAAAAAATCAGTAATAATTCACTGTTAAAGTAGTTGCCAAAATTTGCCAAACTTAATTTGCCATTTCAAAGCTGTTTCCTCTTTGAAGTCAAGAGGCTTGCATCTACAATTGTATAATGTTGGCAAACACTGTGTCTCTAAATAGCAACTTTAAAGCTGGTGAGGCTTGCCAAATGCAATCATGACAGATAACACTATTTCCCTGAAAAAAAATTACAGTTTTCGTTAAGGTAAAATTTGCTTTAGAATCTGAGGTTTTATGAGCAAAAGCTGCAGTTTGTGCATCAGTCTCCACAAGTCAATACCTTTTAGATGCTTGTCAGGTGCAGAGCTAGGACCTGAACATGAAAGCAAGAATGCAAGCAACCCTCCCTTGTGTAAATACTTCATCCCCACTGCTATCTTACTCATACTGGAAATCCACAAAACCTCTGAAATCCAGGGATTTGCCCAGTGATGGAGTCAGTGCACCCATGTTTCACACCTCTGAGCACATTCTGTCCATGCCAGCCCGAATGCAGAAGAAGAGTAGGCATCACCCCTCCCTGGAGTTTCTCTGCCATGTCAGTGTGAACTTAGTGTGTTCTTTCAGCCTTTGAGAAATGGAAAATACCCACAGACCAGGGCCTTCCACTCATTGTTGGTTGCAACACCTGATCCATGGCTTGCAATACCAGCATGCAGAGGGGAAAGGATTTGTAAAGACCACTAGACCACCCCTCATTTTTAGGGGCCAGCTTCAAAATGGCACAAAGATCTCTTAAGAACCAGATTGCTGAGGCCAGGTATGTATCACTGCTTCTGGCGGTGCTGGTCAGGGTTCATCCCAGCCTGGTAACCAATTAACTGCAGTTTCTGTCCTTCCCAGGCAGAAATCAATTTACCATCATCCTTCAAACTTTCAAGTTTTCAGTTCCTGGGCATCTACCTAAGCAGTTGTGCTCTGAAACCAACCTGCCTAATTGCACATTAGGCAATAGCCACCTTGCCTTATATTTGTGAAAATTGCTTGGGGTTTTTTGTTTTTTTTTTTCAATAGGTTTGTGCTAAATGGTTTTTTCCTCCTTTTTCTCTTCTTTTTCTTTTGGTTTGGTTTGGTTTGGTTTGGGGGTTTTTTGATTTTTTTTGTTTTGGTTTGGTCATTTTTTGGTGTGGTTTTCTTTGGTTTTGTTTGTGTTTATTTTTTTTTTAACTTGTCTTTGGGCCTCGTCCTTTAGGAAGAGGAACAGCAGTCTTACAACAGAACATTTAGAGCATTTCCTACTTTTTA
This sequence comes from Ammospiza caudacuta, assembly GCF_027887145.1. NCBI lineage: Eukaryota > Metazoa > Chordata > Aves > Passeriformes > Passerellidae > Ammospiza > Ammospiza caudacuta. Next base: position 74,074,353 of record NC_080632.1, on the reverse strand, counting down.
GACCATTCCCCTTTACTTCAAATATTTGTCCTGAATTTAAATGTCATGTTTCTGCAGACTTTCTCTAGAAGAGCTCTCACTGAAACATTTTTATGATACTCTACCAAAATTTTCATCATCTGGCAGCTGTTCCTTAATTTAAAAAGAGCATAAAGCTGTAATGCATAATGTTGATTTTTTTTTTAATAACATTTTGACCTGAAGTGATAGATTGTATATCACCCTGGATTTATGCTGAATATTGGATGAAAAAAACATTACGGATTTGCTAGCAGTCTGCACATACACACTCCCATTGACACTGTTTCTGTAGATCAGATCTCACTGCAAGTTTCAATATTTAAAAAGAAAATATACTACATCTTTGAGACATGATGCGCTACCGAAATCAGGCTTGTTCTCCCATTCCCTTTTTTTTACCCAGTGTAATCAAACATAGAATTTTACAGGAAGAAGCAATCCCTAGGAGCTTCAAGAAATGCTACTTGGCCCTATCTCTAAAAAACTAATAAACATGAATCTAATTTCTTTTGTGAGCTACAAAAATTTTAATCATATGATTCCTATCACCAAATCTATGGAACTACCTCCATATCTGGTGCTGTCAGAAAGCTCAAATAACTTTTTCTTTAATTTGATATGGAAATTCTGATTCTGCTTTATAGCATACACCTGTCTCCTACTCTCTGTGGTGAGGCAGGCTGCTTCCCATTGTAAAATGGCACAAGGTGAAAGGATTGAGAAGCCAATTCTCTCTAAAACACAAGGAAATGCTACCTGGGTCTCCCAAATGGTCCTCAAAGTGTCTTTAGGTCCTTCAGTTCAAAATTGTGAATGCCCTTCTTGAATGTATAAATACATGGATATGAATAAGGTTTTTTAGTATAAAACTTCTCTGAAAGGAAAACCAGACCTGTAGGAAATGCAAACCCATTTCAAATGTTTTAATACTTACCTGCTTATTATTTGTATATGTATTTTTAAAAAAAATTATATACTTTTGAAGTGTTAAAGTATCAAAATGGAAATAAAACTCTCTTTTTTGCTTTCTCTGAATTGCAGTTTTATACTTAAAAGAATTTTAGAAGTGCCTCAAGATACCTGATTTTTAGTTTGGATGGTTGGGGCTTTTTTTGCTTTGATAATCCCTCCTGCAGGTGTATTTAAAGGATGACTTAGAAGTGTCAAAAATTTTATTATTCATCAGCAGGCTGTCCTTTTCATTAGTTATTATGTCTCATCTGCACTTGTTTGCTTATAGGAAGCTCATTTTAAATGGCATATCTTTGTAATTGTTCATTATTTAAATTAAAATAAGTATCCTACAATTGTTAGAGCTAAGTTTTTATCTTAATCTTTTACCTTTTCATTTGTTCAGAAATAACAATTTCTTCAGTGTCCTAGTGAGGCTTTTCAGTCTGTGCTTAGTGCTTCATATCCAGAAGTCTGACTATGGGATATTAGAAGACTGATTTCTACACTGCCTCATACCAGTCCTTGTAGAACTAATTAAATTTAGAGCTGAAACAGGTTGTCAGCAAGTCTGCATGTTGCAGTTCTCTTAGAAGAGATGGAGATAGTATTTTCCATCAGAATGCTGCAGTATCACCTCAGTTCTAGGAGCAAGTTGGTGCAAAAGAGTCATGACTGAATCTGAGAAACCTGGGAGGAAGATGAGTTTAAAGCAACCCAGACACAGCCACAAGGTCTGTATGGAAATTGTGGCCCACAAGTCTGGACAGCAGCATCAGGGGACCCAAGCACAGCCAGCAACTCCAGACTGGTAGATGCCCACTCTAAAATGCACATTCTTCACATCCCTCTCCACATCCCTCTCCACATCCCTCTCCACATTCCTCTCCTCTCCTCTCCTCTCCTCTCCTCTCCTCTCCTCTCCTCTCCTCTCCTCTCCTCTCCTCTCCTCTCCTCTCCTCTCCTCTCCTCTCCTCTCCTCTCCTCTCCTCTCCTCTCCTCTCCTCTCCTCTCCTCTCCTCTCCTCTCCTCTCCTCTCCTCTCCTCTCCTCTCGCATACTTAAGGTCCACCAGGCACCTCCTATCCGGGAAAATCCACAAAGCTATGATTTGTCATGGGGGGAGAGGTCAAGAGAAGAGCACTGTCATATGTCCCCTCTCTTTGTTGACCTAAAGGATCAGATGGGATGATGGCAGACAAGCACTCCCTCTCGCAGAGTGACTCAGTACCCCCAGGAAAGTAACAGTAAACAGGCCCTGCTTCTGAACCCTTCAGGGCAGCTCAAAATTGGATCCTTTATGTCCCAAAATCTACACTTTTTGCCTTTCCTTCCCTTCCCATTGTCATAGACCATGAAAAGGCATCTGTGAAATGTCTGTGCTTGATATTTCTGAGATGAGTTTCCAGCTCTTGTAGCAGCATTAAGTGTGTATATGGCAGTTTGGAGGAGAGAGGGGGGAGAAGATTTGGGACTGGTTTGGTTTGGTTTTTTCTTTTTTTTTAACTTCTATTGAACTGTGCTGTAGATTTGCAAATTTCTCTCAATGACAGACACATTCTTTCCTGAACATTTTTCTCCAGTATATGTAACTTGAAAAAGTGCATAATGAAATGGTCTTCTGTGCCTGCACCATAAACACACGTTAGCCCTAGAGGTACCAATTCCCAGCTGATACACAAAACCCATCTTCAAGCTCTTGCTTCTTTACTCACTGTCTAAAAGAGTAATTTCTCATTCCCTGATGAAGCTTTAACCAGTAAAGGATCACAATGGCTCCATTTAAAATTTCCCTAAACAGCAATAAAACATTATTAATCCCTGCTCCCTCTCTCGTCCCAGATCAACTAACAGCCATCATAAACACAGCAAACTGGGCTATTTGTCTATGCTTCAGCTCATGTAGGAATAATTTTCTGTTTGATTCTTCAATCAGATCTGCAGACTTTCCATCAGCTGCCTCCTTTATTCTCAGCACACACAAGACAGTAAAATTGTCATCTTTTAAAAGCAAATATTGTACCTTTCCAGTTACATTTTCATTTAAAAAATAAATCAATAGAGTTTGCAACTGATAACCAGATTGTGATTGCTTTTAAGATTCTGCTATCTTTCCCATGAGATAATCAGCACAACAAAATACATCTATTTATTATGAGGAAAACTCACATATTCAATCAGCCTGTTTTAAAAGGGGCCATAAATGAGATTTAGGATTTTAGACAGCCTGGGTAACTTTCCGTCCTCTCAATTTCCAGTAACTTCCAGTTAAGTCCTTCTTCCCTGAGAAAGGTTTTTAAGAATGTTTTAAGACTTTTATTTATTTATGTACTTACTTGTGGATATGCATGCCCCTACTCATATAATTAAGAAACTTATTTTAGTGTTTCTTTTACAGAAACTAAAAAGAGGTGAGCCACTTTGCTCTCTGCACAGCTTATCTCAAGACATCCCCTCTCTACATTGTCCCTCTCTACAATCTTCACCAGCTGCCTAAACGCAAGCACTGATCCCTGCCTTGAAACACTCCTTCTGCAATCAACCCAAAGGCAGAAGCAAAGATCTCTAAAATAATTACCTCAAAGAGTGTCCTAGCACACTTTGTCTTGCAGCATGGGGCTGTTGTGCTTTCACAATACAGGGGAAATGTTTTCACTCTGGATTTGGAAAGGAAAATGGATGAAAAGGAAGACAGAAGATGCATGCAAATATATTTTGCATAGGTTTCTGTAACACTTTAAAACACCGCTCATTGGGTGTTTCTACTTAAGTCCGAACAGATTCACTGGGGATTTTGTCATTAAAGAAGAGTTGGGTCTCAAGTGCGATATTCTTCATGCTTTAATGCTACAACATTTCATTGAAAGATTCAGGTGTAGACATCCTACCTGTGATTATCTCCTGCTGAGGACCTGAAGAGGCTGAGTGAAGGCATTTGCCATCCTCCCAGCATGTGGCCCATGATTCCCCTCATTTCTTGAACTCTCTGGCAGGGACTAACAACGAGAGTCATGATGCAACAGTGAACTGCCCTACAGCATGGCACAACCCTCAGTGCCAGCAACAAAACTGAGTGCCAAACTCCTCCTTTCACCTGGTAACCTTGCTGGAAAGCCATAGTGCTTTAAATGGATAAAGATAGGAAAAATACAGTGGTAGGAACTCTGATAGGTTTTCTTTCTTTTCCTTTTCTCCCCTATATTGTGTTCTGGTTTTATGACTGCTGATATTACTACGGGCACCTAATCAGAATCAGGCTAATCCCATTGCAATGGGAGCAGTGCTGTAATGTTGGAAAAGGCCAGAAAGGCACCCTTCTGGAAGCAGGAGTTCTCCCCGGATTGAGAGACATCTTTAGTGCCAGAGACCCCAGAGTTAAGCCACTTACATCCAACTCCCCATTTTATGAGTGGAAAAGTTGCCCATTTTTTTAAAAGCTTGCAGAGTTCACAGGTTGGGCTAGTTGCTGCTAGGGTGGAATTCTAACTGTTTGTTATTGTAATCACCTGTCATTTTCGTTAACTACCTGTTGTTGATGGTTAAAAATTCCCCCTTTTGTCGAACGTCACCCTGCTGCTGCCTGGAGGATGGCACCCGGGATGGTGAAGAGGAGGGGAAGCAGCAGCGGCATGGGCGGAACCTGTCAGTTCTTCCCACCCGAGCTGATTTTCAATAAAGGCATTAAAAAGGAGAAAGATCTCCTGCCCTATTTATTTCGCCGCAGATGGAACAACAGCAGTCAGAGTGCACTCTCTGTTAGAAATATTACAAGCTCTGTATGTTAAAGCATTCCTGTGCTGCTCCTTGGCCCAAGTCAGCCCTGCAGTGCTAAAACTCAAAGGCAGGCGAGGGGAGCGCTGCTGGCTCATCCCCTGCATCACTGCTTGGGGGTTGCACCAACTCTGGCCACCTCAAGGTTACAGCTACTTTTACATTCATACTTTCTCAGAACCGGCTTAATCCGAGATGCAGGTTAAACTTTATTCAGTTTTAGAAGTGCTTGTTCCAAGCAGTTTGGTATCATTGTGGGCTCCTTCCTGCAGTGGTTTCCAGCACAGCCGGTGACCCTGCGCTGCTCAGGAGCTGCGCACACCGTCCCAGCGCTGCACGGCTACGGGCGCTGCTCTTGCTGCGCCGCAGCTGGCAGGAGCAGATGCCTCATGTGGGACGTCCTGGGGAAAACAGACACGTACTCAAGCCCCATTCGCACATTTCTTCCCGCAGCTTCCAATGTTTGTTTCTCCTGCGGTGCTCTGATTGCTTAGGAGGGTTAAGTGCGTTTCACTGCTACTTGCCGAAGGCAGAGACACACCCCACCGCGCCGGTGTTATTGTATACAACACTCCATAATGCTCAAATTACACCAGACCGAGTCAAAAGCCTGATCTACATGGTATGTTCAGGATGAATTGATATAAAATACCATACCAACACCACAAAAGAACTATTCATTCGTGTTGTTATGCATTTTAGTCTTGTTCTCTTTTTGTTTTGCTAATGCAAAGTTGACTTACGTTCTGAAGCTATAATTATGTGTGGATTTTCATCTGCTATACGTCTCTCACTTCTCTAGTTCCCTCACTAGATTTTATAATTCTTGATAACAGAAGGACCTATACAATGTCTTCACAAGATTAAATAAGGCCAGTTAACTGTGCTAAGCTAGTTCAATAGCTGCCTGCACAAATGTAAACATCATGTGCCCTCTCTCTAAGAAACTTTGTTTTTTTTTACATCAAAGCAACATTTAAATGGAAATGGGAAATCAGATAAATTACATGTAGAAGAATTTAAGACTAGTTTTGTTTGATAAATTACCTTGAATATGCTGGACACAAAAGAAAAAATAGCTTATAAAATAATATTCCACATTAAAAACTAATTTATTATGAAATACTATGAACTGAACAGATTGCTCCTGGTGACTATGTCTTCCAAAAGCTTAGAAACAATAAATTTCTCTGAGTTCCCCTCCTTGAGCTTGGTGGTGACAGGGTAGGAGATCCATCGTTTCTTGAGGTGTGGATGGTGGGTGTGCCTGTCTAGGGGATGGTACAGTCTGGCTCCACCAGCCAGTCTCCTTCTCAGGGCTCCCTTTTAAAACTTCTTGGCCTTTCTACTTGTCCCCTCAGCTCTGGCACCAGCCTGAGCAGATGGTCCATCTGGTTGCACCTTACACGGCTGGTGTCTCTGCACCTGACAGGCTCTGGCACTTTTTGCTCTTTTGAACAGCGCCAGGCTCTGGCACTCCCTGCACCGAGACCAGAGCCCCGCACACGTTCGTGGGCGCTCGCTCCGTCCTTTCTGATGCACACAGGGGTAATATATGGTAGAAATAATTCATGCTATTAAAGAATGTATGTTATATGAATATTTTAAAATCCAAAAACCTGTCTCTGACCACCCCGGCCCGAGAGCAGATGTGTATTCAGATGCCAACGAATTCCCGGACACAGATAAGATAATGATCTACGCTTTAGTGTAAGAACAGACGCTTCCAGGACGATGATCACCGGTATCTCAAGTCATTGGAAACTGCCTAAGAGCGATCATTACTTTGCCAATTGCATCAGTCAAGATAGCCAGCGACGCCAGAATTGTATTTCTGAATGCATGGCTTCCCCGGAACCCATCAACGCTGACTACACTGACTACGCACCTGGAGCACACCTTTGCCCAGCTCTGCACACTGAAAAGAACAGAGACGAATGTGAAGAGTTATAAAAGAACTCCTTCGCCTCGGGCACAATAAACTGTATAAAACCTCGCAGCAAGAACTGGCATTTGTGAACGAGGGTGATTCTGACGTCGTAGGTCAGGTCCAGGTTCACCCAGCGCCGATCCCGGGCTCGACGCTGCCTCTTTGGTTGTGGTGGTTTTGGAGACCATAATTCGGTCGCGCAGAAAGATTAATAAATCTTTTCGAAATTTTTTGATAATTTGGCTCACGATTGATCATTTATAACACACGGGATGTGACCTCTGGAAAATGGACGGATTTGGATTCGTGGAGTTTTGACAAGTCTGAGCTCCTTGAACAGCGCTGGACCACCATCCGAGCTCAGTGCCGGGGCCCTGTGCACCCTCCGGCAGCGGCACCCACGCTGTTCTGCGCCCCACGATGTTTGTGCAGGTCCCTGCACTGTCCCTGCGCGGTCCCTGCGCCGTCAGGGCTCCTCTGGGCCACAGCTCCACCATGTCCCGCTGGGGTGCCCATCTCTGCTCCAGTATCGAGGGCTTGCCAGGTAGGAAAGCTCCGCCTGCTCGGTGCCCTGAGGCACAGGGATGTGACTCACTCCAGCTTCGAGGTCCAGGAGGGACCCCAGGCTGGGCAAAGGCTGCTTTGTAATCTGTTCCTAAGCAAGCACCCGAGGAAATCTTCACACCAGCATTTGGGGATAAGCTTCAAGAGCTTCAAGCTCCTGCATATTTCCCCACTCCTCTTCCTTCTCCTTGTTCCTCTCCTCTCTTCTTTCCTCCACTTTCCCCAAACACTTTTGGGAACTTTGAAGCTGGCAGATCAGCAGGGTAGCTCAAGAAGGTGATGTTTAGTTTAGAGTAATTACAGCATCAGATGTACATTCCCTGTGTGAAAGGGGATGCAGCCTATCACTCAAAATATGTAGCACTGACTTGCACATTTGACATGTAACTTCATGGTGTAGTTTTCTGGCTCTTCCTGTTTTATACTCATTTATGCTCTATTCTGTCCCTTTCACTTCTCTGCTGCTCAAGACCGCAATTCACAAATAGTTCTGCAACATTACCATTTGCTTGCAAAATAATAATGGTTCCAACCTTTCCTCATAAACTCAGATGCAGCTCAGAATTCAATGAAGGTGTCATCAGAATAAGTAAAATCAGAATTGCTATGCATGGATCTTAAAAGCAATTATTGAAGTCCCTTCATCTGAAGGAAGTAATTTCTCTAAAGGTTATTTAGCAGTCATTGTCCAAATACAGGAACTCACAGCATTTCTCATGCCTTTTATTACAGTGGTTTATCCCCTGTCAAGGGGGATAAAATCTTAAGAACAAAATAGCACTATAGCATCTTATGATTTGATTTTTAACTCTGCTAGCATCTCTGTGTTTGCTTATGCATAAATAACAAAATTGTTCTCTGCAGTTTCATGTGGGAACCCCCGCTGGCACCTTATGTTTCTCAAGCTGTAGGAAAAAATTGTGACCTTCTTGTCCTCAACCATACAACCAAGGGAGCTGCAGCTAAGACCTTTATTGGTCTTAAAGAATCCTTAACGCTTCAAAGCTAGGCAGTGTAGGTCCAGAAGACCAAACAACCCTTTCAAAACCCAACAGATTTAAATGTCAGAATAAAGTCACTTCAAGTTCCTGGTGATATTCAAAAATTTCCACAAGACTGGATGAAAACTATCCTCTTCTCTGACATGCCCCAGTACTTGTAGTCATGTACAGTCCAGACCAGAGGCTTCTAGAAAAAAAGAAAAGTCGAAACAATTTTCAATGTGGCTGGAGAAATTATGTGGTTACCAGGCTGTTGGTAAGCCAAGTGCCAAGAAGCATGGCTGTGAGGAAATAAAACTCAGTGAACAACTCAGGGCACTACCTTATGGGCATCCTTTCCTCTTGATGGCTCAAGAATAGCATAGTGTATGCAGTCTCTTTGGAGGAGGAAAGTACAAATGCTGACTCTTACTTGAGCTCCAGGAACTAGAGAATATTATGAAGACTTCCAGAAAAACACCCCTAGTGATGGTCCACTCTGGGATCGATACAATATCAAACCAAACTGCACAGATGGGAGAAAAAACTTGGCTCCGTGTTTTCTGTCCCCAAGAGCAAGACAGCAACATGATAGAAATAATGGAGACACATCATTAGTCATATTAATAGAGTGAAATGGGTCTTCCCAGAGTCCCAACAGAAGGATTTTTTAAAAGACTGGACAAACAGTATTTCCTGTGTTGCAGCAGTAATTATTGGGAATGGAGGGAAGTGGAGCACTAAGGAAGGAGGTGGTTTAAAAATAGGAATATGTAAATGAGAGAAATATAACACAGACAATACCTCAGCAAATCACAAACAAATTGACCTACAATGACAGAAAAAGTGCAAAGAAATAGCTTTCCAATTGATAGAAATTGCAGCAAGAAGCAAAAAGAATTGGAAATATCTTATTTTAGAAAAAACACTTAATAGACATTGCAGAAAACTAGTGGGAGGAATTGCATGTCTAGAATGTTAAAACAACTGCTTTTAACTTGGTTAAGAGAAATAAAACAGGTATAACACAAGTGGAACAATTACAGCATGTATCACAGGAGCCATTGCTCACCTTAGACACTTTAAACTACAGTCCAGAGTGCACACACACACACACACACACACACACACACACACACACACACAATGACTGAACATTAGTTATATCACCTATTAATTGGTTTGATTTTCTTTTTTAGCTAATTTTTCCATATTTGACACATACAAGAAAATTGAATGTTGTAAACCAACAAGAAGAGTACCTATATAGACAATAAGGCTTGTTTTATATTGCTATTCTGAAATTGGCATCTTCAACCTTAATGCTACCTGATGCTGCTGGATGCTGTCTGTTCTGTTCCTATCCCATCTGTTCATCCCTTCAGACTGCTAAATGGTATTTCCCTGGGTTTGTTTGGGTTTTGGTTTGGGGGTTTTTTGGTTTTTTGGGTTTTTTGGTTTGTTTTTTTTTTTTTTTTTTTTTTTGTGGGGGGTGGTGGTGTTAAGCTTTCTGTAAATGTTAACACATTTTATTTTGTGTTAAAAGGTAACTGAGAAAAAGTTGGGTTTTTTCTCCCTAAAGTTTCATTGTATACATTCCCACTTGGAAATCTTCAAGGTCAAACAGTTTTAATTGTTCTAGCTCTTTCTGACTCTTAAGATTCTTTCTGAAGGTTCAGGGATTAGTGACAGTGACAGTGATAAAAGGGAGACAGTTCTTCTATTGCATATGAGGATGGTTTTAGCCAGCTTCATTTCAAAGAGAGGACCAGTCAAAAGAGAAGGAACAAGAATGGGTATTGTCATTCTTTGAGAAAAGTTTTATATGGTCAAAAAGCTACAATTAGGGCAGAGAAATTTTTTTGGTCAAATAAATACAGACCAGATAGAAGTTCTGTATACAAAAAATAGACAAGAAGGAATAGGTACAATTAATATGTTGTCTAGCTCAGAGTATAGGAAGGTGTAATAAGGGAAGTTAATATGTTACATAAAGGTTTATGGCAGGCTTGGCAAAGAACAAAATAACTTCCATTTAATGTTTTAAGAAAAAAAAATGAAATCAAGATGGGCACCTGTTTAATGAATGCCTCTTTCTATTCCATTAGGAGCAATCTTTATAAAATAATTTGCTACTTTGTATCTGGAAAAAGGCAAGATGAGGTACTTGCAGTATTTTCCTGACAAAGATGAAAAGGCCGGCAGAAGAAGAAGCACACTAATCTTACAGCAGATACACACTTGAGACAACAAGGCCAAGTAACTTTTTCCCAAGTCATGTAGTGAATTTTCTGTGGAATGTTCTAGAGAGTTGATTTTATACAGAAAATAAGTTCTAGCAGAGGCCAGAGAAAATGTCTGATGCCTGGAAGATCTGCAACATTGTCCACACTTGAGTCAGAGCAAACAGAATGACAGATGGTGGCTTAATTTGATAGCAATCTCAGGCAAAATAGTGGAAAATCAAATAATCAATTGTAGGAGATTCAGCCGACAGAAAATGAGCCATCTTGCATCTACCATGGCAACACATCTGCCACTGCTGTTCTTTAATCTGCCTAAATGCTCAGTGAAGGTTTTTTGCTTGGCAGGCAAGGAGATACAGCTAATCTCAAAGGCTAAGGTCTTTGTGGTGTTACCCTCAGCTTTCTGTATTCTCCATGTTCCTTTCTCCCTTTCTTCCATTTTCCAGAGTCAATGCTCTTTAGATTTAGCTGGAGAAACAGCTTGTCCATTGAACTTGGAAAACAAGTTTTGCCAGATGGTGGATTTAATTAGTGAGTGGCAGAAGGTAAAGATAACTTCAAGTCTTGAATGGTGGTGGTAAATTGTGCTTGGCTCTTTGTAAAGTCACAAGTGAAAAATTAGTGTTCTAAGATATCTTCAAAGTGCTGGCTATGTGTTGGAATATTTCTTCTAAGATTATAGGAAAAATGTTACCTGACGTCTAAAAAATCATCATCAGCTGCAGTTGCTAGAGCTCCAGTGCACAGCAGCTTGCTTGTAACCTAAGCAATGAGCTAAAACATGAAACAGACTGAATTACAGAGTAAGTTTGCATGATAGCAGCAGAAGACTGTTAACAAGACACAGTGCATTTGAGAAATCAGCAGAAAGCAGAAATGCACAGCAGAATCCTCACTGAGGTAATCCCCAAGCTGTGAAAATTCAATCATAGAAGAAACACTCTTTTGACCTAACTACAAATTCAAATACATTCTGCACCAATCTTACAGTATGAGCTTTATGGCACCCAGGGATCCAGTTGAGTTTTGAAGACCAATCATTCTGATCAGATAAAAGAAAGAACATCATGTTGTTAGTCAGAGGGGCGTGTGTATATGTGTGCACGTCCGTGTGTGTATGTGTATGTACATGTTTATGTAAAAGACTGTTTGCAGGACCTGATGGAACATCTTGAGCTTCTTAGCTTTTGAGAAAGAAATGTTTCTTCAGGAAGTTTTGAGATACCAAAAAATATGACATGAGTGTGTCACAGCATGAGTCAGACATGGAGTGGAAAACGGGCTAGCAAGGATTTTCGTACTATAAATTGGTTTAAAAAACAGAGTGAATAAGTAGAAAAAGAATCTTACATGGATAGGACTGGAAGAGACTGCAAATAGTCATGGCACAGAGGTGTCCCTGTTCTCTTTTCTAAAGAGCTTTTGTAACCCAGTCTGGAAGAGATGATGATACCCAGTGCAGCCATCTGCTCAAAACAGCAGCAGCAAGGAGGTCAGATCATGTGGCTTGGGTTTTTTCTCCAAAGCAATCCTGAAAGCTCCAAGAACACAGACCCCACTGCCTCTCTTAGCAACCTGCTCTACTCTGGATTGTCCCTAAAAGGAAAAGGGTTTCCCTTTGGATATAATGTGGACTCCTTCTGTTTCAGCTTAGACGCGCACTCTCTCGTCCTGCTGCCTTGCACTGTTGCAGAAAGCACGGCTCCATCTTCTCAGTGACCTGCCCAGAGGCAAAAGGGGCTCTCAGGTGCCCTCCCTTCTCCAGTGAGGAGCAGTCCTCTCTGTCAGGCTCCCCTTGCCAGGCTCACTCTACCTACTCAACCTCTTCTTCAGATTTTGTTATTCTATAAAAAGCCAAAAAGATTCTCCAATTAATTTCAGAGATTTATAATTTAAAATGGACTACTGTTGATCTGATGGTATTAGGAGAGAGATATTGTGTTCATTGCTTACGCAAACCTGTAACAGCTCCATTGTTCAGACAATATCAGTAAGGAAATAATAATTTCCATTTCAGCACGCTGACAATTATTGGTCTTGGTATCTTGTAAAAAACCCTTTTATAATTAAAAAGATTGGGCTGCTACCAGCTGTGAATAGAGGCAATTCTGGCTGGACAGGACATAAATTCATCAAACTTTTTCAGAGTAATGAGTAAGATTTATTTTCTAATTTGGGAAGTTGATTAGTTAATCTAGGCCAAGTACTGCTGAGAAGAAGAAAACCTCAGTAAAACAAAACAAACAATCAAAAACAACCACCACCACTACCAGCCTATGTGTGATTATTCTAAGATTGTACAATAATTTCACCTGAACACAATGGGGTCTCATTGTATTCATAAATACAATATTTGTGAGTATTCTGTTCATCTAGTCTGTTAATTTACTCTATTATTCATTCTTTTACTCTGTGGTCTAACAAGAAAAGCACTGATGTTAAGGTGCTTGGAGATGCAAAACCCTTGGCCTGGCAACTTAGACTTAAATGCCATGCAAGACATGCATTATATTAAAACAACTCAAGAAAATTGCTTTTTAAGACTACCTACTCATCAAAGCAATTATTTCAAACATACATTTAATAGTAAATAGGAATTTTATAGTAGATACTAAATCAAATAGATCTCGATTTCTGGACAATAGAAAGTGAAAATACATTGTTCTGAATATGTATAATTTTCTCCAAGACCCACATGCATATCTCTTACTCTGATATATCAATTTCCTCCTTCACCTCTCCTTTTTTATGCTCAAGCCAAAACACTGATCCCAATGTAAGCTGCTTCTTAAAAATTTACTTCAGATTAAAGTAATTGATAATTGTAACCATCTTTTATTTTTGACATGGTGGAAACAACAGAAACATCACAGCAGAGATACTACGTTCCCAGAATACATCTTCTGAAATGAGAATCAGATTCACCCAGAATGAATACACCCATGATAGATGCAGTGCACATTGTGCTCAGAGAAAGCAGTTCTCTTCCACTGTGAAAGGGGCCTTATTAACTAATTACACAGTAATAACCAGAACATGCTGATCCCAGGGAGTAATGACCAGAAGGGTGTGATTTTGTCTATGCACACCTTGACCCAGCAGGCCCTGAGTCATTCATCCTCAGGAAACTGCAGTATTTTTATTGGCAAATTAAACTGCATATGAGAGCAGAGCCTGCAGGTGTATGGGCAGCATAATTTAATTGGCTACTGTGGAAATAGTTGTGTGTAAGCAAAGGGAATGAATGCCCTGTATGTCAAATATTGTGTTTGTCAAATGTTATGTATGTCAGATTAATTGAGAATAATTCCCAGACATTCTAGTTGCTTGATAATCACTACAGATTTTCCAGAAGTAACACGACTGATTTCATTTCACACCACTGTACTTATTACAGTCTTTTTTTTTTTAATAACAGTGGTCTATATGAAACCTGAAATCTCTGGTGCTTACTGATTTCAAAATAGTAATTGCAGTCATTCACAAAATTAAAAAAACTTTGAAGAGAGAAAGAGCAAAAAAGGAAGTAGCTGAATTTTTTCTGCTGCCAGCAGGACTTGCTTTCACAGAGAGGAGTGTCTCCCATTAATTAACAGCAAATAGAACCATGATCCCAAAGTTCCTGGAGAGCTGTGGAATGGCAAGTCCTTGCAGTCAACAGCCTCTTTCCTGAGGGAAGAAAGCATTAGGGAAGGGCACAGCTGAATTCAGCTTTCCTGCTGAATATGTTTTTCCTTCAACATGATTTTCCACAACACAAAATATAATAGAACTGCTTTGTTAAATCTCAGCTAGACTAAGTAATTTCTTGCAACATGGTTTTCCAAGACAAAATAAAAGGAGTTGAACATATTCCCAGACTTGAAATACATTGCTAGTGCTATTACATCTAAAACTAGAGCTAAAGACTTGTTTTGTGACAAGTAGTTTTAGTGTATGGTTTCTTCAGCTCTGCATTTTTCAGCAGCAGTTATTCCTGGAGGTTTAACCAAGACATAGACTGCTACAGGCAGCAATGGCTTGGTCACATTTGTCAGCACAGTGGGACACACACCATTGTGGTAACTTTTCAGACAAACACAAGTGGAACATATGCTCTGGACTTGTGCTGTTTTTGGAAACAATCATCTTATCATTTATGAAAGAAACAGTATCAAAGCATTGAACACACCTTCTTGAGAAAGGCAGAATGATAAAAATTGGAAAGCTGCTACTCCCTAATCTAGCATAGAAATATGAGAATGAACAATTCTATGGTGACATTCAGCCAAGGTGCTCCAAGGAGTTTCATTAAATATATCTTGAATTTTTTACTTGTCCAACATTTGTAATTTTAGAAAACAATCTTTTATATTCACGCATTAAGTTTGATTTTATCTGAGTAGACTGTAGATTCAAAAGCTAGTAGTATTTTTCCCATCATTATGTTATTCCAGTCCCTAACAATCATTCATTGACATAATTTAATTTCCTGTGAATAAAAGACAAAAGCAATATTTCAAGCCATAATTTTACAAATGAGATAGCAAGGTCCAGAAAGAATTAAAAAATGGACAAGAAGAGCCTGGGGACAGCAACTTGATCACAGGATCTGCTTCCTGCTTGCCTGGCCTGTTTCCTTGCCTGCTGCAGGGTGTGAACGTACAAAGAAAGAGGCTTGGTGTCTTGGTTTTGGTTTCGGTTGTTTTTTTGTGTTTTGGGGGTTTTTTTGGTTTTTTGGTTTTTGGGGTTTTTTTTTGTTTTGTTTTGGTTTTGGTTTGGTTTGTTTTGGTTTTTTGTGGTTTTTTTTGTGGGTTTTTTTTGTAGGTTTTTTTTTGTATGTGCTATAACCACAGAATGGTTTGGGTTGGAAGCAGTCGTAGAGATGATGTAGTTCCAACCCCTCTGCCGTGGTATTGGTTTTAATACCAATCCTTGGGCTTAAAGAAAAGTGTGCTATATACTTCACAGTAAGGCTCATGTTCAGCCCACACCTCCCTCTTCTACAGGGGTACTCAAGTGAAGATTCCCTGTGTGCCTCAAGAACCTGTCCCAGAAGCATTATCTTGCCTGGAGCATGGAATTTTCTGGATGATAGAGAAGTCCCTCAAGCAGAAAGCCCATGATTACTCTGGCAGTGATTTTATCAATGAAGATGAGGATTTTTGAATTCTGATATGAAATTTAATTGCTCAACTTGTATGTCATTGTTTTTGAGACATGTTAGCTGCATAGGCTTCTCACAGCATTCATATTAAGACAGAGGAAAAAGGAGTTGTGAGAACCTATACTAGACATGACAAAAATAAGGATCAATAGAGATGTTCCTTTACTGGAAAAACAAAATAAAAACTTCCTGACCAAAACACGAACACAATGCTGTACTTACTTTGCTAGCCTGGTTTGAGCTGCTTAAAATACTGGTGAGACAAAAAGATGAATTTCAATCCCTAAGTGTTTCCTAACACTGGTACAAAACTACTAATGTCTCCGTAGGTCTTGTCTGGGTAAAAGCTCCACCAGCTGGTCTCTGCCCATAGGTTTTGAATTTCCAAGATCTTTGGTTTCTGCCAAAAGGAAAGGATGGAAAACTACTTGTCATCTCTACAGAAGCATGGCATAAATGTCTTGCTTCCCATCCCTCAGGATGCACAGTGGGAGGGAGGGAACAAAGTGGGGAAAATAGAGCCTGGGTGACTCACTAGTATACAGACCTACATAAACAAAAGTGTCTGTCTAACTAGGATCAAGAAAGTTTTCCCTCTGTGCATGGAGATTTTTAAGTCCTCACTTATGGTCTGTTACACACCTTGGTATTACAGGGTGGCAGATGGCGGGTCAGGCACAGCACACCAGAGAGATGCAGGTACTCTTTATGTCCCATGCTACGGAGAGGGATTCAGCAGACCAAGAACAGTCTTCTGCATTTTTGTTGGGAGAGGACAGATCTAAGTTTCAGTAAGGCCATTTCTTGAGTTTGTTAGGTCTAGGCAAAAATCACTATAATTTTACCTTAGAAACAAGAGGAGAAACCTGACAGCATAACTGTCAGGCAGGACTAATCACTCTATGTGTGCCACACAGAGCTATTAGAGTAGCTAGGATTTGCCTGATACAGTTGTGCCTGAGAAAGAGATTATTTATATACCTGTTGCAATGGCAATACAGAAAGACATAAAGAGTTATCAGCTGTGCTTATTTTGAGTCAGAATGACTTTTCTTCAGGGATGCTGATCTGATGAAGAATTGTGGGGCCATTGAGGTGTAGTGGATTAACTGGGGCAGATGCCAGGCCCCACCAAAGCTGCTCACTCACCCCCCTCTGCAGCTGGACACGGGAGAGAAAATTTAATGAAGGGTGCATGGGTTGGGATAATGACTGGGAGAGATCACTCACCAAATGCCATCAGAGGCAAAACAGGCTCAGCTTAGAGTGTGAAGTCAAAATGACAGCAGGATAGTGAGAAGTAAAATGAACCCTTAAAAACAGCTTCCCCACCCTATTCCCTCCTTCCCAGTTCTACCTCCTACCCCAGCAGTGCGAGAAGACAGGGAACGGGGGTTGTGGTCAGTTCATCACCTGGGGCTCCTCTCCCTGCTGAGGAAGGTGAGTTGTTCCCCTGCTGCACTCTAGGGTTCTCCATTAACTTCTCCAGTGTGAGTCTATCCCATGGGCAACAGCTCCCTGCAAACTACTGCAATGTGAGTCCATCCCACAGGCAGCACCTCCCTCAAACTGCTGCACTGGGTCATTCTTCCATAGGTGCAGTCCTTCAGGGACAGTCTGCTCCAAAATGGGAGCTGGGCTTGTCTCTCCACGGGTCTCCCACAGGCTCACAGCCTCCTCCAGGTATCCACCTGCTTGGTGTGGGTCTCCTCTAAGGCCGGCAGGTAGATGTCTGCATCCCCAGGACCCTGAACATCTCATCACCCAGACCAACATGGCTGGATCAGCACTGGAACCAGGATCAGCATCCCATCAGCTGGATCACCACTGGAACCAGGATCAGCATCCCATCAGCTGGATCAGTGCTGGAACCAGGATCAGCATCCCATCAGCTGGATCAGTGCTGGAACCAGGATCAGCATCCCATCAGCTGGGTCACCGCTGGAACCAGGATCAACATCCCATCAGCAGGATCGGTGCTGGAACCAGGACTGGCAAAGACTTCCCCATGGATGGAGGAATGTGGAAGGGGATGACAGCTGGTCTGTAAGCCAGACAGAGTTAGTTGAAGAAGAGAGGCTGGTAAGAGCCACCTTTGCCCCTGAAAGGAGTTCTACCAAGGCCATCGACACAGAAACCAAGAGGAAGGAAAGATAAATGGGGTGATTGCAGTTGGATGTTGGTGGAAAACAGTGATGGAGACTGCCCTGCGCCAATGAACATTACGTTGATTTATTGGAGCCAATGAATAGGTACAAACTTTGTGAGAAGTTATAAAAAGACAGCATGCTGTTAAAATAAACAGAAAGAACCCTTCTGAAATGCATGGTGTACTTCTCTGTGTTGTGACTGTCTCTCAACAGCAACAGAGGAGCTTGAAGAGTTCATCCAGGATCTGCTCCAAGTGCTGAGATCTGGTGGGGCTGAGGACCTGCTGGGCTGCAGCCTTGAGTGCCTGGAGCAAATCAAAATACGGCAGCTGGAGATACAGGAAAAGGCCCAGGGCATCATCAAGGGCCTGGATGAGGCCAAAGCCAAGGTGGATGGAGCTGTCAGGAACTGCAGGAAAGGTGGGAAGGGAATGAGGAGCACAAGGATGGCACCCATCCACCAGCATTTCACTGTGGCCCCAACATTTCACTACAGCCCCAAAATCACAGTGCTCTTGGACAGAGAACTTGCAGGTCTTTATCAGCAGCTTCCTCTGGAGTTCTTGTGGCCACAGAATGGGGACCCCAGGATCCCTGGAGACCCCCCATCAGCATCAAACCCCTCCAGTGCCTACAGAATGGTGACCCTGGTGATCCCCTGTATCCCCTCTGTACTACCAAAACCAGGCAAAGCTAATACATTCCACCCCTCACCTCTGTGAGTTATTAAAACCCACAATAATCACATAAGCTTCACTTAAACAACAAAAACAATTAAACTAAACAAAAGGAAAAAATTCTTACACCAAAACCAAAATAACATCACAACACAGAACAAAAAATGAACCATTTACACAAAATCCATCCTTTGACCCTGTACCATAATAACAACAAAAATTCCGCCATCATTTTACTCTATAACTATATTCAGTATTGTTCTGTCTGTTACTTCTCCCATTTAGCACCCTTATCTTAAAATTCTCATGCTTGCCTGCATTCTCCACCAAGAAAACTGTCGTGGGTTGTTGGTTTTGCACGGCCTGCTTTTGGTAGAGGGAGGACCACAGAGGTGGCTCCTGTGAGAACCTGCCAGAAGCTTCCACCATGTCTGGCAGGGCCAGTCCCTGGTGGCTCTGAGGATGGATGTGCCACAGGCCAGGGCTGGGCCAATTAGAGATGGTGGCTACACCTCTGTGATAACATATTTAAGAAGAAACCAAAACAAGTTTGTGGTACAGTTTTAATTCTAGAAGCCAGAGAAGAGGAGGAGGTGAGAACTTGTGAGGAGACCAACATGGAGACGCCAAAGTTAGTGGAGAAGTAGGGGGAGGAGGTGCTCCAGGCACTAGAGCCCAGATTCCTCTGGAGGCTGGCGATGACCAGGATGAGCAGCTGAGCCCCTGCAGCCCTTGGAGGCTCTGGGATTGCAAAGATCCATGTGCAGCCCATGGAGGATGTGCCCCTAATGGAGGAGGCTGCGAGTGGAAGAAAAGCTTGGGTGACAAACTGATCAAAATCCCCACCCCTGTCTCCCTAAGCTGTTGGTGAGATGGAAGGAGGGTCTGGGGAGAAAAAGGTCGTTTTTAAGGACTTATTTTACTTTTCATTATTCTGCTCTGATTTTGTTAGTAATAAATTCACTTAATATCTCTTAAGTCATGCCTGTTTTGCCTTTGGGGTGTTTTCTCCCTTATCTCAACATATGAACCCCTCATTAAACTTTCTTTGCTCTGCCCAGCTGTAACAGGAGAGGGTGAGTGAGCAGCTTTCATGAGTGCCTGGTGTTTGACCAGTGTCAAATCATGGCACCTGGGCAGATGCCAGAACCCCACCAAAGACAATCTCTCACTCCCCACTGCAGATGGACAGGGAAGAGAAAATTTAACAAAGGGTTCATAAGTTGAGACAAGGACCAAGAGAGATCATTCATCAAATACCATCACAAAATAGGCTCAACTTAGAGATATGAAGTGAATTTTCCACAAATAAAATCAGAGCAGGATAATGAAAAGTAAAATAAACCCCTACAAACAGCTTCCCCACCCTACTCCCTCCTTCCCAGATGTACCTCCTACCCCAGCAGTGCAAGGAGAGAGGGAATGGGGGTTGTGATCAGTTCATCACCCAGGGCTTCTCTCACTGCTGAGGGAGAGAAGTCACTCCCTGCTGCACCATGGGGTCCCTCCCATGAACTTCTCCAGTGTGAGTCCCTCCCATGGGCAACAGCTCCCCTCAGACTGCTGCAGCACTGGGTCACTATTCCATGGGGTGTGGTCCTTCAGGGACAGGCCGCTTCTTCTGGGAGCAGGGCCCTCACAGGCTCCTCTGAGGCACCCAGCAGCTCTGCTGTGGCTCCTCCAGGGGCTGCAGGGGCATCTCTGCATTCCTATGCACCTCCTGTGCTGCAGGGGCACAGCTGCCTCACCAGGGCTGCACCAGGGGCTGCAGAGGAATCTCTGCTCTGGGCCTGGAGCAGCTCCTGCCCCTCCTCCTTCACTGACCTTTGTGTCTGCGGGGCTTTTCTCCTCACATCTTCTCACCCCGCTCTGCTCTTGCTGAAATTAAAACTGTGCAACATTTTGGTTTGATTTCTTCTTAAATACATTTCACAGAATCATTACTACTATACCACTCTGTGATTGGCCCGGCCTTGGTCAGTGGCATGTCCATCTTTGGACCCACCACGAGTTGGCTCTGCTGGACATGGTGGAAGCTTCTGGCAACTTCTCACAGAAGGCACCTCTCTGCTTCCCCCTTCCTCCCCATCCCCACTCCCCATCAAAACAAGGCTGTGCAAAACCAATACATGAAGAAATGCAGCTGGATTTGATCTGACATGGTCAGGTAAGGTAGTATTTCCTCAATGTACCAACATGTTAATCTCTCCGGTAGTGAATTTTCTTCTGTGTTATTTGAAAATTCTCAGATTATGTTTTTCCTGCAAAATGCTGTCTCAAGACTTGCAAGTAAAAGGACAACTATCTGATTTGTCCTTTACTAGGTGATAGATCTGCTACTGGGGTTTAATTTTCAGCCAAAAATAAGGGGCAAACTTCTGATCACGGCTAGATTGTCTTAGCATAATATATTAATTATATAATTTTAAAATGGCTATGTATTTTTGGGCTAGATCAAACAATGTACGGTTTCACAGAAGTTTAGAGCTCAGAAGGTGCATAAGGGCTCCCTTTACCACCTGCTGAAACCCAACCACCCGTGAAGGCAAGCCATCTCTGTCACAGACAGGAGTGGAACAAGAATGGTTGGCTGACATCTCCGCCTTACAGAGACAAGGACACCAAGTCTGGCAAGTGAGGATGCTGGCAGCTGGAACAAAGCACCAAGACACCGATGTTCAGCCATCACTTTGCCTCGCTAAATCAAGACTGGGTATTTTTCTGGAAGATAAATCATACATAGATCAATGGGTCAGGGAGAAGCTTTATAACATGTGGCATATGCGTCAGACTAAGTAACTAAGGGTGTCTTCCAGCATTTATATTGATTAATCAGCTCACCAGAGGAGTGAATGACAGATCATGCATTCAGTGAGAGCCAGAGGCAGGAACCAAGGCCAGCAGGACATATGAACTCATCACCTTCTACTGTGCAAATCCCTGCCCCTTAAATAAATAAAACCATATCATATTGTACAATAATGTACACAGGATCCTAATTTTGCCCCTGTGTGGTAGGGCTTTTTTCCTTAGGAAACTCTCTGTTTCTCTCCATGCTTCTTGTTTGTTTATTTGTTTTATTATGAGACAAAGGATAGGAGCAGTACACGACTTTCTTTTGTAGCTCATGATTTTATATCCTACATCTGAAAATGAAATGTAGCATGAAATTTACTTTTTGTAGTAATGTGAAATTGGATCAAGTAAAAGCAATTTCTGTACTCTTAGCGGGGAGAGCCCCTTAAAAAAGGCTGAAAAGGCCTCCATCCAGTTTAAAAAAAAATAACTATCAGATTTGGATCATGTCTCACAGTGATTTTATTACCATCTGATATATGGCTGATATTGAATTACAGATGGATCACCATATCAAGCCACAAAACTATGATATTTTCCTTTTTGCTCTAATGTATTGTTCAAATTCTTTCTCTCTCTGACTCAATAAAATGCATCAGACTCTACGCAGCTGCAGCTGAAAGAACTTCCACAATAAAACATTGGCTCTGTTTGCAACAGCTAGGACAATGGTTTTTATTTGTGTTCAGTGATTCATGTTAATAAAAAAATTCTCAAGAACTATAGGCCTTCAATGCTTGGATTAATTTTTTTTTTATTAATTATTCTCCCATTTTATTATGATAGTACAGTTCAGGAATCTCTGGGAAAAGTGTCATATTATGGCAATTACTGTTATTCACCCTCAGGCTAGCAGAGCAGATCAGCTGCCTGGGAAGTTGCAGCAAAGTAAGGCAGAAATATCATAGCCTCTCACCCAGTGGCTTCCCCTTGCACTTGGTCCTGCTGTGTGAGCTGGGTGACAAAACAGGAGCTGTCACAGCACTGCCCAGCTCCCCCACACATCTGCCTGGCAGCACCATGCAGCAGCATATGTTCTGCCACAGCCCACAAGGTACAAAACAGCCCCGGGGTACAAGAAGAGAAGCTCTTGAAAGAGCTTCTGATAAGATGCTATTTACCAAACCCATCCAAAAAAAAAAAAACCACAGCAAACCAGACCTCATCAAATAAAACAGCTCTGAGACTAAACTGATCCCTAGAAGTCCTCCAAAATACCCTCCTCACAGTGAATATTAAATAGCACTAATACACACAAGTTGGCAGAGTAAGTGAAGTGTGGGTTCCGCCGTGCATCTGTAATGCTGGCAGCCTGTGCATGGGGAAAACAAGCCCACTCAGAGAGCTACTCTCTTCTTTGCATTTCACATTGCCATGCAGAGTACCTAGCAATACTGCTGAGCCCCTGTGGTTTGAGTAAATAAACAGTTCCAGTTTGTAATTAGTATGAAGCAGAATGATAAAATATAATGAAAAATGAGACCTTCACCAGGCCATAAATAATTGTTTCTGACACAGCACTGAAGAGCGATTTGTCCGTGTGTAAGAACAATGCAGGACAAACAGCAAACTATGAGAGCTTTTACGCATGAATAAATTAAAATTATCTGGTTGGAAATTACACACACACTCATAGTATACACAGAGATTTCACTGACAAAATTGCTGTTCCTCTGAAGCCATAGTGGTGGAATCACCAAACTCAGAGAAGTACTCAGATGCTTGGCTTCAGCTGCTCAGGCAGCCTTACCACAGGAAAGGGATTTGCAACCAGTAGCAGCTTAAGCAGGTGCAGAATGAGCTCTCAGACAGCAAAACTGCTGTTAATTTTGAGGAATTCTGTTTCCATGGTTTCTACAAAAATATTCCAGGTAACATCAAACCACTTGCTCATCCTGTTTCAGTGATATTCCCTCTCCTGATGACAATGGTGCAACAAAAATCCTTGCCCTGGCATCCATGCCTTTCAACTGGAGATTGTCCATTCCATGTCAGGGAGCCACAGGCTGAGCTCCTTGCACTCTGCCACTTTGCGGAAGAGGTGGGTGATGGTGCCCAGGTCACTATGGCTTGCCTGGTGTCCACAAGCTCCAGAAATGGCTCAAGGCATCACTGGAGCTCTAAAACTTCCCAGTCGCCCCTCCAGGATGCAGATTCCCTCCTCACCTGCCATATTTGGCCAACAGCACTTTGTGTCCCTGCTGTCAGCTGTAAGGATCCTGTGGACCCCAAGGGCCTGCCCAGATCCCCATAGCACCAGGAAACCTCCCCTAGAAGGGTGTGAGCACACAGCACCTGCCTGAGTGCCCAAGCCACCAGCTGTGGGCTCCCCTGGAACACCACTTTGTAAGGATAATGAAATACTCCTGAGGGTGGGGAGAAGGTGAACGTAGCCATGCTTAGAGGTGTGGTTGGAGCTCACATCTGTTGGGTAATGGTCTTACATTTTCCAGGGCTTAACATTAAACAATATTATTACAAAAGAAAAACAAATTACAAATATTAATACAAATAGAAAAATAATCTGAATTTAAGTTTTCTCTTTTCTTTTTTTCTTTTTTTTTTTTTTTTTTTTTTGTTTTGATTTTATTTGATTACAATGAAAGCAATTTCTCCACAGTACAAATTAGTGTGGAATTAGTGTGGATTACAGTAAGAACACATCAAAATGGGTGGCTGTGAGAGTGTGAAACACACACTCACACACCTGTGACAGTGTGAAACATCCTGGAGCATTTAGCCATTGGAAACTATTGGCAAATGGCAGTGGAATGTTCTCTTGAAATATAGTATGGGTAAACTAAACAGAAAGAAGAATTTTTAAGGTGTGTGTTTGGCACCACAGCAAAAGGTGCAAACTGCCAGTGATAGTGTCAGGCTGGAAGTGGGAGGACAGGTGAAAGCCACAAGAGTCTCTGGAGAAGTCCCTCAGCCTGGACAACAGGCAAGATGACATGCAGACGTGGGCTTGGTAGACATGTGAATAGGAAAACAAGAAGTGTCAGACAGGGATAGTGGGAGAGCACATTTGATAGCTCGAGAAGGTTTGATTTCTATTTGCGCATCTGCAGGCAGGCAGAGTTCCGTCTGAAGCTTGCTCTGTTTTTCATGGTGCTGGTGCTGGGTGGCATGAAAGAATGGTACTTTTATCCTTCTTGTCTCTGCAAGAGGTTCATTCCCATCATCACATGTAACTCAGCCTCAGTTTCACAGCTTTTTATTAAGGCCACCAGAACTGTAGCCATTAATAGAACTCAAAACTCAAAATGGTTCAAGCCTAAATGAAGTAAAACGCTTTTCTGCAACTACATTTTTGTCTCTGACATACTACAGAATGATCCATACCTGGCTGAAGCACCATGGAAACCCTTCAAATACTACACTGATGGGGGTTCTGTAAAACCCCCTGTTCTGTATAAAATCTGTACCATTCTGTTTAGAAATGCATACATGGAAGTGAGAGGTTAATACTATGCATTAAAGCCTCTGCAGGGGCACACTGTGAATTGCTTTATGTAGTGCCTTCTGAAGTTTGTTCTTTGGTGTAAATCTAAATTTGGTGAAAGAAAAAATCTCTGTTCAGATCATATGGGAAGTATTGTTTAATGTCATTAATATTATAAAAGAATAATTTACAAGCCCGCTGTTTCTTGTACAAAGCAGTCCAACTCGGTAGACTCAAGGGCTTTTTGAAATATCCTTGCAGCCAGATCACTGGAAGAGCCTGCTGGTGTCTCATAGCACTGTCCCCACAGCCTGCTTTGGCCCAGCACTGGGCACCACATGGATTTTTCTGCATTGGTGTCCACAAAGACTTGGGGTGTTCAGTGGGACCAGCAAAACCTGGGGCTTTGTAACAAGGCAGAAAGCTCAGCCATGGTCTCTAGGGCTTAAAAGCATCAGCAGCAGAGAGTATATGCATTCATGCATGACTAGTGTGTGAGAGACTAAACATCCATGAACAATGCATTATTTTGTAGAATAAACAAATAACATTGGGTGGATTTTCTGCCTGGATAGTCAGGGAAGCCTTGGTTTTTCACTGTGAGTGATGGCCCTGATCGTGTTCCTCACCACCAGCATGACTGCTGCACGTTCTGAGTAGAAAGAGGGAATTACACCTTAGGGGTTCCAAGCATACACACCTTAGTTCCTGGGTAATGAAAGGCTGCCCTCAAGGACAAGGCAATTATTGCTCTCACAGGGCCTGAATGCGCAGGATATCTGCAAACTGGAAAGAGTGACAAAAATGTTCCTAACAAATCAGACTGGTTTGATTTTGCTTATGGACAACAACAAAGCTGTCCAGAAAACCTCATTTAACACATCAATTCCTGCTGTTTCAAGACACAAGAGTCCAACACACACAGGGAAGTGTGGTGCATCCCTGCAGAAGATTCTGATATTACAGATCCACATGCTTCTCATTTAGGGAGGTGGCAGGTTGTGAAATGGGCAGCTCTTAATAATCCTTTGGTCACAATTTCTATGCAGATTTTTGTAAAGGATCCCTAAACAATGTGTCATGGCTACCATTAGCAATGGTCCTGTGGACGTCTGTGATTATAGATAATTATTTGCCATAGTTATGAACAATTTACTGACCTTTTGGATTTCTTTATTAAGTTAGCTATGATTATTTTACTAGCGTACCCATGGTAAAGTGCTTAAAACCAAAAATGTAATGTAAAGTAAATACATTTATTTCTGAACTGTGTTTTTCTAACAAAAACAAAAATTCCCTACTGAAAGATAAAAATGTCAGTAGGAAGTACTGTTCTGAAAAAAAGGACAACTGCTGCCACTGACACATCACATCTACCTGCCTGCACGTACACAGACATGTCTGTTCAGTTCCAGGCTTTGGAATTGCCCAGAGACTTGTCTCCTTGCTGGGCCATTGCTCTCACTTTCTGTCTGACCCTGCTGGCATTTCCAAAAGAAATCTCCCTGACAGATGAACTAGTTTGGTCTTTCATCTTCTATTAACCAAAACTGATCACTAGAATACCCTGCTGCAACAGAGGAAGAAAGAGCTAGGCAGTGAGGAGCTGGAGACCTACTGACTGACCCGAGATTCTGGTACTGAATCAATGCTTTCACAATATTTTTCCTCACAGTTAAGCTTTTCTTTTCATCCTCCTACCATGGACAAAAGAAACCCAAAACAAACCAAAAAAACCAAACCAAAAAGCAGGGTTGCATGCTGCCAATGCCACATGGGAAGCTTCACAGCTTTCCTGCGTCTGCTTTCCATGCAGAGCAAGCAAAGCATACACAGCAGCAGCATGAGTAGAAGGAAAATGAACATGCTGCCTCATTCACCTTCCTTCATAGTCCTGGAAGTTGTAGGTGCTGCACCCCAGTTGAGATTTTGCTCTCAGTCTGTAGTGGGTTATTTATGAAGTTTTCAGAATACATTCAAAGAGTTAGTGCAGAAGCAAACAAAAAGAACATGCTCTTTTGGAACAGACCATACTCTTAGGCAATGCTGCATCACATTCTCCCAGAAACCCTTAATTCTCAAAAAATCCAACATTGTTTCAGTGTGTACATCATTCTGTCAAAATTACCAATTTTTCCTTTTTTTTTCAGCAAAATTGTTTATTCAGTGTCATTTGCCTACCCTTGAAGAATATAACAGAAGAAGATGGCTAAAACTAGTTTTTCTGTTCCCAAGGACTGAGCTCCCACAGTTAATGCTACACCCACTGCACCCAGCAGGTCCCATGACTTACTGTGGGAGAAGTCTAAAGTCCAGAATTCTGTTCCAGGCAAAGGCAACACACTGCTGGACATCAGACAGACAGTTAAACAAAAAGCTTTTTTGCAAAAATTTCCCACTTGGTGGATGTTATATTTTGGGCTATCACAGGTACTGTTGATGAGAGTTAGCATGTTTGAAGAGGAAGTTTTTCTAAGCAAAAAAACTTAACTTAAATAGAACTTTGTGGTTTCAAGAAGGAAGGCTGGAAAAAAGTGCACAGCAGATGGATACAGGAGGGTAATTTCAGTAATGATAATTTTGTGAAGATTCAGCCTGGAATAAAAGCCTTACAAAGTAGCATCTCCTGCTTTCCAGTGGTATTGGCAGGGCAATGGACAGTGGTACTCAGTTCAGTCAAGAATGCCAAGCCAGGGGGACTGTCATGATGACCAAGTGCCAGGCAGCAAGTGTCAAATTTAGAGAGACCCCAGGACATCTACCTTCTGTCAAGTCATTCTCAGGCCATAAACTCAGCAAACTCAGAGCATATTATGATAAACCAAGATTCATCCATAGGAAGATAACAGGAGAGACTGGGGACATCAGGAGCTCTCCAGTAATTGCAAATTGATGTGTTATTGCAGCTGTTACTATTTCCTGCTGCTGTCTAAACCACCACAGAGGTTCAAGCAGAGCAAGACAAGGACACATGCACTGAGACTCCTTTGAATGCTCCAGCAGCAGCAGTGCATGTTTACCACTGCCCTGGTTCACCAGTCACTGTCTTGGCTGAAGCCAAAGAGAAACCTCCTTCCCAGAAGCCCAGAGAGCTCCAGCACAAGTAATGACAGTACAAAACCTGTGTCTGCAGAGGCACAAACCTAATCCTTTTTCTCTGAGAGTTCCTCCCTTCACTTGTTCTGCCCCTCACACGGGGCTGTGATGCTCCACCTTAAAACAAACCCAAACCATCCACTTCTGTGACCGAACGAGCTCTTCACAACTTGCCTCTTCAGATGCTCATAAATTGTCTTCCATATGAAAGTATAAATTTATCCATAACCAACACATTTATCCTCAGCTAATAATATGTTTCAGCTCAAAAAGCTTTTCTCCTCTCCTCAGCATTTACCACCCAGCATATTTATTATGAGATATTATATCTCCCCTGACCTTTGTTTGACCTGGCTAAAGGAACTAAGCTCATCAGAGGAAATGTTGTAATTATTTTAAAATACAATTACCAGTTCTGCTAACAAGAGAGACTAGAGAGACTACAAAGTCAGGGACTGCAGTTGTAACAATTAAAATGGGAAGGTGCCTTAGAGGTTTTAGCTGGAGACAATCATTAATTTCCCAAATACGTGTTTCCCCATGAGACACAGAAATGAACAAATCTTCTACTAAGGATAAAGATAATTGACTTTACACTTCACAATATGAAATGTGTCCAGTATCCAGCCAGCCTCCAGCTGGAACAGCTCTTTGCACATCTTCTGGTCTTTGCCAGCGTGGATCTCAGGAGGCACCTCCAGCCATGGCACAGGCATTGCATGCATGAGCTGTAACAAGAGGCAGAATGCTGGCTGTGCCAGCAAAAGGAGCACTTTTTCATAGGTCATTAGTGAATTTGTTTTCCACTGACATAGACCCACTTGGCTTTATGTCCAGCTGAGTCTCTTTACAATCTTTTTTGAGATAAAAAAACAACCCCCGGGTTCTTCTCTTTATGCAAGTTGTGATTTTAAGACACTTATGTTTGTACTTTAAAGTGTCAGAAGTTGTACGGCAGCTAAAAATTAAATGGGAAATCTGACCCCATCCTGGGGAAGGAGCCTGTCGTTAAACCAGCAGCAGTCCATACGCCAAACACTCAATTTCCAAGAAAGAACAGCAGAAAAAAGTTCCTGATTTAAACAACAGTCTCCTCCAAGAAGTCAGTGGCTCAACTAACTGGACATGAAGCTATGCCTGGGACATAGCACTGGTCACCAGCACCTGGGAGGAGGTGCCCTGGAAGGGCACCCTGGAGACATTTGCCTCCTTGTTCAAATTAGAGTCCTGCAGAGGTGATGGGCACATCTCTAATACAAACCCAGCAAGAAGAATTAATCAGCTGCTGAACCCTCTGCCCTCTCTTTCTCACCGTGCTTAAACCATGGTGAGTCTTAGAACATCTCTATGTGTCCAAGAAATGTGTCATATACAGATAGCTAATGCGTGTCTGTGTGAAATCCTGTGGTGGGTTAAGCCCACCTGGCAACTAAGCACCACACAGCCACTCCCTACCCTCCACATCCCAGCCCCTCCCTGGTGGAATGGGAAGGAGAATCAAAAGTAAAATTTGTAAGCTGAGATAACTGAAAAAGAGAAAAATATAACAATAATAAAATGAGATAAAACTGAAGAAGAAAGCCAGTGATGCACAATAAATTGTTTACCACCTGCTGACCGATGCCAAACCCTGTCTCCAATACCTGAATGACCCGTTTTCAGGTAATTCCCAGTGTTTGTGTGCTGGCCACGTCAGTCTGTGTATGGCACATCCCTTTGGCCAGGTCGGGTCAGCTCTCCTGGCCATGCTCCCCCAGCCTCTGAGCAATGCAGTCAGGACACTGAAATGTCTGTGACACAGGATAAGCATTAATTAGCAACAATCAAAACACCACATGCCTCCATCATGATTCTCATACTGAGTTCAAAACACAGCACTGTACCAACTATAAAGAAAAATTATCCCAGTCAAAGCCAGAACAAACTTTCTTCTATAAATGCTACAGAAACTGCTTCCATTTGCATAAAGGAAGAAAAATATCTTTGCCCTGCAGTCTGATAAAGTGTCGCAGACATTTCTCCACAGAAATCCTTTTCTTTCATATTTCTGTGTCTTCGGGAGCCAGAGGCCCCCGAAGAGAAGGTAAACAATTATTATCAGCTGCTGTGGAATGCAATAGGATTCACCTTGATTGGCTCATTTTCTATGTTTATAATTAAGGGCCAATCATCAGTGCAAGCCAGGGGACTGAGTCCCTGGACACAACTTTGTTGTGGATTCTTTTCTATCTATTCTTAGCTTAGCTAGCAGCTCTGCAAACCTCTCTCTATATTCTATTAGTATAGTAATAATGTATTATATATCATATATTAATAAATTCAGCCTTCTGATCAAGATACAAGATTCACCGTCTCTCTCTCACCAGCAGCGACCCACTCAGGCCGCTGTAATAATAAAGCTTGTAAAAGCTGTAGGAGATTACTTCTCTTCCTCATCTGTAGTTAGTTTTTCCCAAGCTGTTACATTTTCATCCATGAGCAAACATGCTAATGGAATACCACAGCTATTTGATGACAAGCCAGAGTTTACATCCTCCACGTGGCCTCATGGGCCTCTGGCCCAGTCCTGCTGCATCTCAGGGAGGTTACAAGAGAGGACACAGCTTAAAGCTCTGGGCAGAAGCTGGATGTGAGTAAATGGCTCCAGATGACAATTAGGATGTCTGCAGGAGGAGCTGAGCCACTTGAATCACACAGGAGCCTAGGACATCACCACAGAGCTGCCTCATTGATTACCTGCCCCTCTGCCTGCCCAGGCTGCACTCCAGAAAAGGGAGATAGGAAAAAAATAAAATAAAGGCTTGTGTACTCATGGATACTGCCTGCATTCATCTGTATGGTAAGTTCTTCTCCCATTCCTCAGGATGATTTAAGCATGGTCTCTCCTAGCTTTCCAGAGAGCACGATTCTTTTGGTTTATGGTGGCTGATCTATGAAGGAGATGCATATGTGCTCAGGAATAGTGCCTGTTCCAGTGCTGGAGCTCTGGACACAGCCTTGATGCCAGCCAGGGCTGAGGACATGGATTTGTTCTGAACACATGAAGGAGCACTTTGGTGCATGCCAACGCATTGTGCAGGGTTTGAGGCAGACTGCAGGGAGTGGTGCCCATCCCCATGGCATCAGCTGCCTCCTTCATTGAAACTGCAATAGAATCAGAAATTCAAGCAACTTCATTACTTTCCTACCTGCTTCAGCCATGTAGTGACAGCTTTAATTAGTGTAGATAATGCCACAAGAATAAAATCCTGACATAATGCAATGTCTCTTGGTGGTATATAAATGTCAAGACAATCATGGAAGAGAAGTGTTGCAGCAAAACAAATGCAGTATTTTCATTTACTGAGTGATAGATGAAGATGCAAATGTCACCACATGGCTGAAGGGGGCTGTGCAGAGAAGTGGAGGTGGCTCACTGTAGCATGCTGCCCAAGCTGATGTGCAGAATGTCCCTGGGAAGGGGACAGCCCAGGAAATTTGTACTAGAGCTGCCCAGAAGGACATGTCAGGACCAAGCTTTGGTCACTCATCATACACTCAATGAATAGTTTGGTTGGTAGGAGGCCTTAAAGATTATCTACTATCTACTTCCAACCCTCTTGCCATGGGCAGGGAACCTTCCACCTGATCAGGTTTCTCAGAGCCCCATCCAGCATCATTTGGACATTTAGAGGGATGGAGCACCCATAGCTTCTCTGGGCAACCTGTTCCAGTGACTCATCAACCTCACAGTGAAGGATTTCTTCCTAATATCGAATCTAAATTAAGCTCCTTTGAGCTTAAAGCCATTCCCTTGAGTCCTGTCACTGCATGCCCTTGTAAAATGTCCCTCTCCAGCTTTCCTGTAGATGACCCCCACAGATACTGGAAGTGCTCTACAGTCTCACCAGAGCCTTTTCTTCTCCAGGCTGGAAACCCCCAACTCTTTCAGCCTCTTTGGCCTGCATGATGTGGGATACGTGCCTGCAGCTCTTTCCTTACTGGATTAATCCTGCCTCCAGCTGATGTGATGTCTGTCTCGCCCATAGATCCTGCATAGGCAAAAGGAAACACAGGTCCTTGAGGAAGAGATGGGGAGAGAGAGACATAGAGAACCCTTTTCCCAAAGTCCTTCACACAGCGAGGATTTGGACTCCAAGGCACCTTGACAGGATAAGCCATGAGTAGTAACAGGATATGACCTGGACACAGGACTTCAGTTTGAAGATGATATGATTTTAAATTAAATTAGCCTTTATGTTCTGTTCAAATCACAATCTAAATTCACTGACATTTTCAGAAGTCTCCAACAATATACACAGCACAATTAATGCATTAAAAATTCAAATGGCAAGTCAGAGATAAGCTAATAAATGGAGAAAATAAATTGTTTTCTAAAAGGGAACAAACTCTTTCTTTCTTTTGCCTGATTTTTACTGTTGGCATTGAATTCTACTTTCCATTTCAGGATTTCCAAATGTGGACCCAGGTTTCATCAGCATGTGTAGCTCCAACCACTGAACAGCACCAGGTCCCCAGTCATGATCTCAGCTGTGTGCAGCCTCCCAGCACCTCATCACAACAGGAGCAGCCCAAGTCTGCCAGACACAGCACAAGAACACGTGCAAGAGTTTCACATGCACCATTCACTGTGTGGCTGAGGATGATTCTCATTCCCTTCACTCCTGTTCAAAAAGAACCTAACAGCAGTAGGAAACACCAACCAAGACCTTGCAGTTGGAGGAGCCTGTAATTTTATGCAGCTCCTGAATCCCTGAGGAAATATGCTGGAGTAGCAAAAAGATTATGTGCCTTTTTATTCAGCCACAAAGGGATCTTATCTAAGGGAGGTGCTACACCAGAGGAATTCCCTCATGTGATGATACCAAGAAAAATTTTGATATATTATTTAGAGAAAACGGGCTAAAGCTCCATATTATTCAAAGTGGATTCCTGTTAAAAGCAGGGTTTTCATAAGCAGGCAGCTTAGGCAAAAAAAATCAATGATTAAAAATGTCAGTTGATGGTCGTCATCTAAAAAAGGACAGAAACAACCAGAAAACATGGTAATTTAGACATGTTAAAACAGGCTCTAGAAAAAAATCAATCAAACTGTTTTCTCTGTACACATTAATGACATCCTTTCCTTCAGCAAAGAATTTTTCCAGCAGTGCCACACATCGTGGGGAAATTGCAATACATGAATTTATTTTCCAAATAGGTGATCTAAAATAATATTAAAGCAGGACAGAGCCAATTTGTTACATTTCTTTCCTCTGAAGGATTGAAGTTAATTTTCCCTACTGTCAATATTTTAGTCTTTAATGCATCTATTTTCTTAAGATTTTTGTTTTCTTTTTAAATCAGATAAGCCCTTAGATAAGATAGCCTGATTTTTGCAGCTAATGCTGCTCCAGAAGGCAGGTCTCCTTTGCCCCTTTCCCTGTTTTTTGTAGGTTTCCTGTCATGAGCACCCTCCTGCAGCACCTGCCCATGAACATACCTGCAAGCTGTGGGTGAGAGACAGAAAAGTGATTAATGGAAACAGCTTCCCTGCAGTCCATGTGCAAAGGCAGACACCCTGCCAGACAGGAGTACTGCTGCAGTTTTGCCCATTTCCAAAAAGCTGAATTTATCTGCAGACAGTCCTGTCCTCAGTAGAAAAGATCTTGTCAAGCTGATCACATCCCATCGAAGGTGAGGGCAGGCCACATTTGGGATGTGGCCATCACTCAGGAGCACGAGAGGTTGTGGAAAACCAGCAAAGCCACCACAGAGTGAGCAGCGCCTTGGAAGGAAGAAGGAGCAGACTGCGGGGTGCAGCAGGGACCAAAGGGATTTTGGTGGAGGTGTTGTTTGTTTGTTTTTTCTTTTAAACCCTCATTTCTGTTCTGTCTCACTTGAGGTTTTTCATCAATCTCTCATTTTGCTGTTCAGCCCTAGGGTTCAAAGCCTTTTGGTGCCCTTGGCAACTGTGGCAAGGGAAGGGTGCTGCAGCTGCCCTCAGAGCTGGCACTGGCTGGAGCCCATCAGGAAAGGAGCATCTCTCCAGAGACCATTCCATTTTCATTCAAACTCAACATGAACGACCTTAAGAAATAGAAAGAATGCAAAAGATTCTAAAAGCTCATGATTTGTAACATTACAGGCTGTGTGACTTGGAAAGGCTTCTCTGAAGGTCATCTTGTCTAAACCCCTTGCTCAAGCAGGTCACCCAGGGCAGGTTGCTCAGAGCAGCATCCACTTGAGTGTTGAACCTCCTCAGGGATGGAGACTGCACACCCTCTCTGGGCTGCCCAAGGCATGAGGAAGGAGCTGACAGGCGTGCTATCACCATCACAAGTATTTCAGTTTCAGCTTTTCCAACATGTGGCAATGTAGAAAGTAGTATCTCTCTCAGCTCATGCTTAGCACAACTATAAAAGTTGGTTTCCACCAACTTCAGATGTGTCCAGTCAAATATATTTCCCACTAAACTAGTGAATCAGAGAAACATCTAGCTTGGAAAAGATCTTTAGGATCATCAAGTACAACCATAAGAGGCATGGTTGAAAGACTACAAAGAACTAGAAAGTGCCTGTTGCTGTGAGCAATCCACAATTCCTCTGGTGTGAAGACATTTTCAGCAGCATTTGACACCTGTGCCAGAGCCCAGAGCAAGAAGGGAAGGCTGCCTTTTTCTGTGGAGGCTCTGCAGTGCCTGAGCACCTCATCCTGACCAGCTGAGATTCTGGTTGTAGATTTATTAGCAGAATATACACACAACACCTTGTCTTTTTGTTCAAGCTTGCTCTTTCCAAATATTAATGCCCCTGTGAGTTATCTTACAATGAGACTTCAATGCCAGCAAACCCTTGCCATGATACCAAGCACAGAGAAGCAGCTAGCAAGCTGACCTGCACTGTAGGGTGCCTTTCCACACCAGGGGCCAGCAGGAGCACAGGCACTGCTCCATTCCATTGCCACTCCTGGCAGTGTCCTTGGTGGCTGCAGTGTCATTTTCCTCCCCAGTGACCCTGTGCCAGCAGTGGAATGAAGCCTGTGAGCTTCCCCACAGCACCCCACTGTCCCTGGTGCCACACAGAGCGCCCCATGGCGAACCACTGGCTGAGATTGCAGAGTTTGCCGCAGCAGCATTCTCCCAGACACTGGGAAGGCATCTGACACTGCTCCCAGCAGGGGCCTGCCATGGTGCCCCATTCCCACCAGCGAGCTCAGCCCTTGGGAGCAGCTGCTCGGATGGTGCAGTCCGGGAGGTTTGCAGCCTGGATGTGAGTGCACAGTCTGGGCATGGCCCTGGCAATGTGCGCTGTGCAGTAAAGGCAAGCGCCCCAGATGATGAGTTTAGGTTAGTCTTTACTTCACTTTCCTCGGCTTTTTCAACTGCAGAGGAAGGAATGTTTGTAGGAAATACAGCAGGGCTTGACCCGTTCATCTCTCACCTCCACTGGGGCCGTTCCAAATCAGCCCTACTGCACCCACTCAGTGTCATCACTCCCCTTAGGGGTTCATTTATTTCACTAATAACACTGTCCAACCGCCTGGGTGCACCTGTGAGCCCCTTTAGGAGAACACCAGGCAGCAGCACCATCTCCTTGCTGTTTCACCACTCCTGGATGTGCAGGAGTATGCAACTCCTGATTTGAATAATAAAGCTGATGAGGTTTAGGTATAAGTTTAAAGAGGGATCTTTTTTCTGTGTGACACAGAAGACAGTAGATGTCTTCTGCAAGGGACCCCTGCAAGACCTGGAAATACCAATTTCCCTGGGGCAGCTCCTGCTGTTTTGGCTTGCCAAGCACTCCCTTCCAGGGACTGGGGGATAGAGGCTGGTGGGGAGCAGTGAAATCTAAGGCACTTTGCCTCTCTTCACAGGCCACTGAGGCTGAGGCAAGGCAGCACCTCCATTAGACCCCAATTCAGCCTCCAGCTGGTGCCTTAAACTTTCCTGTGGTTCTACTTGCTCCCCTGATGTACCAGGATTATTTTAATTCCTTACCAGATGGGATGAAGAGTAGAAGTGGCAGGGGACAACACACAAAGAGACAAGGGACAGAAAGAATTTATGTCTCTTAATCTTAACATACCAGGACAATGCCTGGTACCTGGCCCTCAAGTTACTAGTGTACCTCTCCTGTTTCCCTCGGGGATGTTCTGTGGTATCCCTTTGAAGAAGGCTATTTGGATGTATGAAATATATCTGGATGTATTAAATATTAAAATTAAGGAAGCATTTGCCCAGTCCCTCCTCTCTTACACATCTACTAATTACAGGCTGACATCCAAAGCTGGGCTTGAGATCCTCTAGTATCTAAAACTTATGGTTTCAGTTTCCACATTTGCAAACCTGTTTCCACAAGTCTGTGCAGTAACTCACCTTTGTGGATCTTTATGAGCCCATATTTCTGTGAAGAAAAATAAGAAAAAATTCTTTTTCTTATTGCTGCAGATATGTAACACTACAACGTTATCTTGGTTCTCTTACAAACACTTCTGAGCACGTGAAGGGAGTGAAATCACAGATAACCCTTCCAACTGCTGGCATTTATGAACTGAAAACCAAGTAGTCAAA
Source organism: Ammospiza caudacuta (assembly GCF_027887145.1). Classification (NCBI taxonomy): domain Eukaryota; kingdom Metazoa; phylum Chordata; class Aves; order Passeriformes; family Passerellidae; genus Ammospiza; species Ammospiza caudacuta. The sequence goes on along the minus strand of NC_080632.1, from coordinate 74,037,970 downwards.
ATCACCTATCACCCCAAAGACAAATGAAGACTGAGAATGTAAAGAAGAGGGGGTGAGCCTCCCTTAGCAAGTATTCAGAGAGAAGCAGCCAGTTATCTTCAGCAGGTGCCTGGGATGTTGTACCCTGGGGCCAGGATCACTGCCCAGCTGAGGAGTCGGTGAGAGAAGAGCAGATGAAATTCAGCAGTGAGAACTGGAAAGGAGTGAAACCAACACTGCAAAATTAGCCCTGTACGTCAGGAGACCACTTCAAGGTAGAAGGGAGCAGCTAAGAAAGCCATGAATATTCCATAAAACTTTGATTTGCTTCCATGAGTCATTGTTACAGTGGATGCCATCCCTACACGTCACCAGATGATGTTTTTGGTGCTTTGTCGGTAACTTGCATTACTGCAGGACAGTGCCTACCGCTATGAGGTGCTGAACCCCATATCCCTTCTCATGAGTAATCAGGAGAACAGTGTTTCCAGAGTTTTACATCCCATGGTGCCCATCAGCACCCACATCCCCCCCAAACTCCATGCTTCCCCAAGTCTTAAGCTGGGCTACTTTGATCTTGTGAAAGTGCACTAAGTTTCATGAGGCAATCACAGCCCTGCTCATATTACATCACTGATCCTGTGATAAAAAGGTTTCCTTTTACTCCAAACACCACCCACAAATGAGGTATTCACAGGCATCATTGTCTGCCCAGCTGTGGACAGGTCTGCTCTCCATCCTAGTGATGGTTTCCAACAAAACAAGTCACTCTGTTTCTGTAAGCAGAGAGGCTGGCTTGTGAGGCTGGTTAATATGTCAAGAGGTGGAAAAACATGAGTTTGGTAAAGAAACCAACACCTGTGCACTCCAATGGTCTCCTCATGCATTTGGGGTGGCAGTGAATTCCCGAGCTCTATTCCATTAATGAGTGTCAGGTGCTGACGGTGCTCCCAGGAAGGAAAAACTCAAGATATCAAGTGTGTAGGAAAAAGGCAAAAACTGCCTGTGGGGTGTTGATGTTGACCCTTTGGGTGTCTAAACACTACCCAAGGTGTTTAAACTGTTTCAGAGTGCTCAGCCAAGACCTCAAACCCCTGAACACGTCACTTTTGGAAATGTTGCGCTGAGTAGGATGCACCCTTGAAGGAGAGTCCAGGCAAAGCAGGCAGGAGGGCAAGGGGCCAGCAGGGCCCAGGTAGTTTGTCTGTCCTACTGCCTCCTCCACTGTCCATCTGGAAAGCCCCTTTGTCCAAAACTAAGCTGCTCTTTAAGCTTCAAAACCTCAGCTACTGAATCATTACTTTCAAAAGCCAAAAGGCTGGCTCTTTGTTAATGTGGAAAGAAACTTTTGAAAAGTGTTTGTTCCCCTAACTTGTAGGAGTTGCTCAAAACCTTGCCAGCACTGGGGATGGACAACTTCAGCATTTTTTCTCAGTTATCTTCATCTTGAAAACTGTTGTCTGGACAGCCTTGAAAAAAACTTCCCAGAGAACATGTAAAAGCTGCTTATTTTATTTTGCAAATACATTGAAAACAAATGCTTCTGTTGCACTAAGAAGGAATATTTTTGTCTTTTTCTTTTTTAAGTGGATTTTTATTCTGAACTGTTTTATTTTGCATTTCATGGAAACAAAATGTTCTAAATAGTGGATTTGGAGTTAATATTTATCTCATTCTGTAAAGGAAATTTCACGCTTTGGGCTTCCTTTTCATTTTGCTGTGAAAACAAATAGCAACAATCTGTGGCTTTCCCAGGAAAAGGAGCATTGAATTTCAACCAGATCTGGTTAAAAAATCTCAATTGTTATAGTAGCAAGCATATGAACTGTGGAGTTTTCTCAGTATCTTTACAAACAGTGATTTCTTTTCCCCCCATTTTTCCTGAAGTTAACTAAGATTAGTGAGCTAGCAGAGGAGGCTAGGGAAGAGTCTAATTTGTTGCTTCTTAATGGTACAGATGTAAAACATTATCTAGATCCCTATTTACAGCTAATAGCAAGATAACATACCCGAGAGACAAATCATAGGCTCTGTAAAGTGCACGATAGCTCTGAAACACAGCACCCCACTGCATTCAGCGAATAACAAAGGCTTGCAAAGGCATTATTAAGTTTATTGTTAGAGAGTAATGATGATGTGAATGGACACAGGACTATAAATAATATAATTTCATGAAAGGCTGCCAAGAGAAAAAATTGAAACCAGCACCATTGTGGCACAAGGGCGGAAGTGAGCAGGGGTGAAGCCCTGCTGAGGGTGATGGAGGAGGGTCCTGGACCAGCTGCTCTGAAAGCTGCTGGGAGGGTGCTCAGCTCCTCCAGTGACCCTTACTTAAAGGGAAAAAACCAGTCTGAAATCCCATTTGTTTGCCTTCAGTTCTTGTTCCCAGGCTTTTGCCAGTGTTGCAGTTTCCCTGAGGGGGAACATTTCTTTTGCTGAAGTGTTGGCTGGAGTGGCGTGAGATGCCAGGGTGGAGGGGCCCCAGGCAAGCTGAGGTGGGTGGGTACCCAAAACCAGGCAGCACAGCTTCAGCAGCAAACCTTTCAGCTTTGATAAAAGGAAAAAATCGTGATTTTTTTTTTTGTATTTCCTGCTGAGAGCAGTCTCGTTTGCCAGACTAAAGCACTTTCCTCTCATGTTATCTTGTGGCAGAGCAGGAAACCTGCCTTGCTGATAATTCAGGAACACGCGCCTCTCCGCGTGTTCCATGCAGCACTTCTCCCTGGCCCTGCAATACTGTACACACAGCATGACAAATCCCAAGAAACAGTCATGTAATACCCTCATCTTTTTCTAGGGTTACTTGAGGACTTCCATTGTGAGCAACCTGGGAAACTGCCTTGAACAGCAGGATCCTGTAAGTCCCTTTAGCCACAAACGTCAGAGGAACGACCCCGTTGTAGGGCGTGGTGGAGGTTGCACTGTCCCTTGTGCCTGCTCTCTTGGAGCAGGTTCACCCTCATCAAAAGAATGTTTGCATTGGAATACACCATTATTTGCCAGACTTACCACCCTGGGAGAGTCGCTGTATAATTAATTATGAAAAGGGCATTTAATAGGGAGAGGTGCAGATGGCCAAACCTGCTTTTTACTCAGTAACAGCTGACATGAAGGTTAAGGGAAAGGATGAGTTTCTAATGGTGCTGTCAGATGGCAGGAAAAATAGTAACTTTTCTGGTAAGAGGAAAACTACCACTATTGGCCAAAAGTTGCTGTTTAAAACAAGTTTTACAAGACTTTTCCCAGCCATGGGCATAGACAAGGAACAAAGTTGCTGTTCTCCTGTGCATGGGAGAACAGCAACTGCTCCTCTCCAAAACTTGTTAATTTTAAAATGAGCTGATTTTTCTAGATAGTCTTATCTTTTCTTTTGTCTTTCATTGCACCAAGATCCTCTGGGGACTATTCCAGGGCCTGATTAAAAGCCAGAGTCCAAACTGAGCACACTCAGAGCACCCTTATCCCAAGCCCTGGCCCCCAGCAGATCCTTCCTTGCCTGGAGCTGCCCCAAGGGCAGCAGTGCTCACATTGGAACCCTGGCTCTGGCATCACACACATTTCCCATTTTGTAATCAGAGATATTTGTTTCCACCTGTCCAAGAGTAATCCATGGGAAGTAATACACATCTCCACTACTGAAGAGATGATCTACTATAGATCTTGCTCTGCCAGCACTTCATGAGCTTTGTCAGTTCTAACACTGTCCAAAATACAAATTGGTAAACCTTATGCTCTTCAGTCATCTAAAATGCTCTCCGATTCTGAAAGCTGAACTTTCACTTACTTGCTGTCTCACTCTTCCCTCATTTTAAGTGGCCACAGGATTTTCACGCACTACAGCTTTTAATAAGATGCGCAGTGGCTTTTCCAGGACAGGCAACAAGATGGTGACTTGGCCAAAGAGGTTTTAAATTATCCTTAAATGATCCTGTGGCATTTCTAGTCCCATGCCACTTAATATCACTGTAACATGTTTGCCTACCATCTTCTCCCCCTTTATCTTACACTCATGTGCACATGTTGAGGATTCTGTTAGGATCATGTGGAAGAAGAGGTATTTTTAAAAACTCTTGTTATAAGAAAAAAATTAATTTCTTTTCCCCACACAGGGAAAAGGGTGAAAAATACTGTATTTGTACATGACTGGGGGGAAAGAAAAACAGTGGAGGGACAACTTTGTGGGAGAGACAACCCTGCCTGTGCTTTCTGGAGATGGTTCTTAGCTGCAGGGATTTTTTGTTTACTAGGGTTAGCAAATACCTCTGCAATCTTACTGTGAACACTCAAATAGCAATTCAAAAGAGCTCTCTTTTTGAATAATATCTTAGCCACAGCTCCATGTCATGCTTAAGGACCTCTAATGTTTTGTGATGCCTTAAAAATTAGTAACAGCAACAAAGCTGGCAGAAGGTGCTGGTGGGGGCTGGCTGGCATCCTGCCACCCAGAGCCTCACAGCTGAAGCAGCAATCAAACCCTGGGGCTCACACCACCCCAGCAAATCACACTTTGCAGAGGAATTAATGCTTATGCTAGACCACCAGCTTAACTCACCTAAGAGAACAGAGCAGCTTTCCTTCTCTGCAGTCCTCTGCAGCTTAGTGCCAGAAAACAGTTAAGAATTGACCTTTCCTCCCGTCATTTCAGTGCATTTGGGTGTTATCCCTCTGCGGATGAGGGATATTGTGAGTGCACCATTTCCAGCCGCAGCCCCACCACTCCCCAGGTAATTGCGCAGGACGCTGACCTCCTCCTGCTGTGGCACATGTAACCACATTCCCCAGCAGGGGTGGCAGTGCTGATTTATTCAGCAAGCCCAGTTATCTTTTTTCATTTCCCACCTTAAAGATTCTGTGTAACTAGTGGGACTCCAGCTGTATTCATTTTTATTACTGGAGGCTTCACCTGCAGATAGTGGTGGTAATATTAGCACTTGCTTCCTCTTCTCTAGCCCCAGTAATTATGAAGATGAATGTCTGCTGCTGGGTTTGATTTGACAAAGCTCCCTTAAGCTGTTAACCACTGTGTGAATATACAAAATTTGGAGTGATGAGTGGCAAGAAATTCACCGGAAAGCCGTTCTCTTCCTACCCTCTTCATTCATTAGATTTTTACAGAACTTGTTACATTAAATCTAGTTGTAGATGTATTGTTATTATTAGATTATTTCAGATTATATTATTATTAGATAATTTCTAGATTTTAGTGCAACCTTTCCTAATCACTTGAAAGCCAAGTACTTTTAATATTTACTGCGTACTCAAAGATGAAAGAATACACTGTGGATCAGTAATCCTGGGATCCTTAGGCCACATTCTCACTAAATTAATACACATTTAATAGTTCATGTTTAAGTAGCTAAAATTGCTCTGGGCAACCTCCACTTCCCCACACTTTCCCCATGCACCTGCCCCAGCTAAAGCATCATGTTGTGCATATTGTTTTGTACTAAAAACGGGCTCCCTTTGGGGTAAAATTGTCAGGTACTGCCAAAATTTGTTATGTCAAAAGTGCTATTCTGTACACAGAAAGCCTTCAGATGTGTCCCTCTAATCCAGGGCTCAGCACTCAGCACTCATCATCTCTGGGAGATGTGAAATCTCTGCAAAGCAGGCTGAAGGGTCTGCCCATGTCAGCTCTGCACGGCCTCGAGCAGACTCGGAGAAGGGAATGGCAGCGTGGAGAGACCTGCATTGCACTGCACTTCCCAGCCTTCCCCGGGACTGCAGTGTGTCCCGCTTCCCATCTGCTGCTGGGTCCTGCTGGCCACACCCTGCTGCAGCCAAAAAGCCCTCTCAGGCCACGATGCCTGTTCTCTGCCTGCCTCTGACCCTCAACTCTAAGCTCATGCTCCTCGAGGTGTTCCTGGAGGCCCACAGGTGCACACTTAAATCTGATTAAATTTGAAGATATATTTAAACAACACATGCACTTGTAGAGATCACCCCAAGGAGGATCCCACCCAAATCAAGAGCCAGGAAGCATGACCTTGGTGGGTGGGTTTGCTGCCCCAGGACCAGCAGTGCCATGATGTGGTGCTGCTGCTCCCTGGTCTCTCTACCCCTTTCAGCTCCACTGTGAAAACAGTCTGTTGCAAAGTTAAAATCCCCATGGAAAAAAGATCTCGCATTGTTGCTTTCTCAGAGGGATTGTTTTGCAATAAGTCACACAGCTTGTTTTGAAGAGATATACTCAGGAGCAATTTGGATAATTAAGCCGTGACCTCTCCGCTTTTGAAGTGAAGTTATCAGTGATCATACCCCTTTCCCAGTTTCTCTGTGAGAGGTTACCTCCAGGTTTTTGTCATTACAATTTGATGATGTTTTTCTCAGACTGGATGAGTTTTGCAACTCCACATCCTAAGAGGTCTGAGGCTTTCTCTGTAACTTTGTCCCACTGGTGTACCAGTGATGACTTTCCTGCACAACAGAGGAAAAGTACTTTGGAAACTATAAATTGGCTTTTGTGAAGCTGTGGTTTATTTTATATTGATCTGCAGCTTCTTCTTCTTGCTGCAGCAGTTAATATGTCCTAAAAACGCTGAACTGCTCTAATGAGAATATGGATATGGTGTTGCAGAATAATTTCATCATCCTTCAGTTTTATAGCTAGCAGATTTATGCAGTTGGCTTTTTTTATTTTTCTCCTTTTCCAGACCAAAGGTTGCCTGAAGAAGACAGGAATCTGAAAATGTTGGTATTAATCAATACAGCAGCAGAAAAATCAGCAATACCAGCCTGTAATCCTGAAGAAGTATTAGCACTACGATGAGAAGCATCCTCTGGTGGAACTGAGAGTTCCCATAGTGGTTCCACCATGCAGGACAGAAATTGAGTTTGTGCCACTTCAGTCCCAGATCTCAGCTCCTGCCTTCAGTTCCAAAGAAGTCCTGAGCCTTTCTCAGCCCCGTCCCCCACCATTGTATATGCACAGCCCACAGGACAAGCATCTATGATCTGAGAAGAGCCATGTCCAAGCCTGATGTCTTCCTTCTTGCCCCAGCGGGCACTGCAGTCAGGAAAATGCCCAGAGCTTTTCCTGGCTCTGTCAGGAAAATGCCCAATTCATCACCTTCATTGGAGTTTATTATTTTAATTTTTCAAGCAGAGCAGTCATGTGATCTCCAAGTTGAAATAAAACTGGAGACAGAGAGAAGAACGTAGCGTGCATCTGTGTTTTTTTCAGACAGGAGATGTGTGAGAGGCAGTTTAGAAACTGGCCAGAACACCAGAGGCGCTGGTGCTCAGCAGTGGCTCGCTAACACCATTCCCCAGCACCATCTCTGCCCGTGATGTCTGCTCTGCTATTCTGGTCTCAGTTCCCCTGCTGGCATGGCTCAGCAGAACACGGGCACACACACTACTACCTCCTCTCCTCATGCTAAGAACAAGTCCTGGCAAGCAGGAAAACTGATGAAATTTGAGCAGTCTTCCTTGAGCAGAGGGAGCTACTTGTTTAGGATTAGTAGGGTGCCAGAAAGAGGAAAGCATGGGTGATGGGTTTGATTGCAACAAATGCAAGATGGAACTAAACAAAAATGAGAGGCAAACCAGAGTGATTGATTAAAGTTTGTATTTTTAGGGATATTATTGGACATGACAGCCTTGCCTGCTATAGCATCACATAGCTTGTCTTGTTCTTTGGACAACTCTGAGTGACAGTGTTAATTGCTCATACAGCCAAATTTTCAAAATGGGTGGGGGAAATGTGATTTTCCAGGATATAGGCATCGGATCCAATTCATAGTCTTTATGCACTCATTGCTTAAACAGATGAGATTGAATTTGTATTACATTAATGTATACTTTCTTAAGTGGTATGAATGTGTTGCTTCTGTGGCTTGCCTTTGCTTTTTGGGTGGTAACATGTGAGATTGATTTTCATGTTGTTTTTTGTTCAGTTTTTGCAAATTAATTCTCCTCCTGGCTGCAGTTTTTGCTCTTCTTGAAACAGGTTTTCTCTGCATTTAGAGAAGTTTTCAGTTCCCTTTTTACTAGTTTCCAGCTAGAGAACTAAAGGGAATATTAAGCAATTTATTCAAGTAATAAAAGTAATTAGCATGGGCATCTACAAACAAATTGGATTAATTTAGAGAAATCAAAAGGGAAAATCCCTCAGTGTACTGTACTAAGGTGCCATAGCAGTATATTGCTTGACCTGCCTGTTCTTTAAGAGACTTGCCAGTTTTGTTGCTTGCCCCAAATCACCTTGCAGGTAGGTGCCTACATATGGGACAGAAAGAAAGGAGGGGCAGTGAGTTGCTTACACATTTGAAAGCACATGTTACTAAAAGAGGAGCCATCCTCTGAAGGACAGCTCAAGTCTTGCCACTGATGGGCGAATGCATATTGCATGAACATCTCCTGCTCCTTCTTGACTTCATTCACAGCCTTGTGGCTTTTGCCATCCTTTCTGCTAAAGACATTATTCCCTGGAGCAGCTCTCTCACCCAGCTCCCTGAGCAGCATGGCTGGTTAGGTGTTTTTCTGGGACAAGAAAGATGTACTCCGAATCCTACTGGTCAGGGTTAGGAGCTGAACCTTTGCAAAAACTCTCTCTGCCAAGTCAATACAGGGAAAGAAACATCATCACAATTTTTCAAAGGAGCTGGGGCTGTGTTGAAAACAGCACAAACCTACATTCAAGGTGAGACCCTTTAGCAGCCAGGTGGGTGGACACCAGCTTGTAGCCCTCACACAGGCACAGGTTTGAGAGAAGCATGATGATCTGCACTGCACCAAGGGCAGTATTTCTCACCCATGTAATAGCCCAGGGGCAATGCCCAAAAGCACTACAGCAGCTGCAGTCTAATAATCTATCCAAGACTGACACAAATTAAACAGTTTTTCTCTGGATTACATGCTCAGGGGACAGTTTTAAGTACATGGAAATAAAAGTTCTATTTTTAGACTCTGCTGCTCCCACAAATAAGTCATGTTCTGCTTGCTTCTGCAAGCCATTACACCAGTAAAATACAATCAGCAGAAAGTATCATGGGAGGCAGATGGAGAATCCAATCACCTTGAAGGCAAGGATTTCTCCCCTGCCCTTACTTCTTCCAAATGTGTACAAAAACATGTGAACCAGAGACAGCAAGTTTTCATAACACAAACACAACAGCTACTTTTATCTTTGCTGGAGCCTCAAAACCTGATGTTATGTAAATACCTTGAGAAAAGTAATTTCTTCCTCATCCTGTTGTTCTCTGAAATTCTTTTGTTTAAAGCTGCCAAACACACTGTGGAATGGGTATGTTAAGATCCCTAGTCTCCAGAAGCCGATGGCTATGTGCAAAAGGAGGGTTCTGCTCTCAGAAGAATACTGCTGTACAGCAAAGAAATTATGTCCTGGCCAAGTCCCCTCCCAATTCCTGGGATCCCCAGCCTCCTCACTGGTGGGGTGGCATAGGAGCTGAAAAGGCCTTGGCTCTGATCAAGCACTGCTCAGGATAAGGGAGACATCCCTGAGTTACCAACCCTGTGTTCAGCACAAATGCAAAACCCAGCCCCATACCAGCTACTGTGAACAAAACTAACTCTACCCAAACCCCAACCAGCACAATAGGCAAAATGGAAGACATACAAGGTACCACAAAGCTTCCCAGATACGCCTGTAACTTTCTCCTGTTGTCAGAGGAAAACATAACCTTCCACATTCGTGTGAGTGAATTTCAGAGCTGCAAGATTGCTGCATTATCTCTGGGGTTTTGCCACTTACCTTCTAGCCTCCTTCACAGGGATGCTGGATTTTGACTACGCATATAAATTACTGAAGAGTTTCATTTCAGAGAAAAACATCAGGGTTTTTTTTTTATGACTCAAAACATTTTTCTTCACATTTATCAACCTGCTTTCTGATGATACCGAAGAGAAAACGATTCTATGACACATTTATGCATGACCTTATGGCAGGTATGGAAGGATGACCCCACTACACACAGACAATTTCATCCCTTTGCAATCATCTACTTTATCATTCAGTAGGTGGTTAATGGAATTTGTCTTCATGTGTCATCTAGTACAATTTTCAGAGTGCAGCCACACGCTAACATCGATGATTAACATCTCAAATATGATCAGTTCTACAGCAGTTTTAATCAAAAGGTAAAAAATCTCTTCTCTAAGGACTACATATGCAGTCCATTATTTAACTTGATTGAAAAACAAGTCATTTTGAAAATGAATGTGATAATTATGTTTGAGATTGACCAAACAGAGACACCAGTGAGAAGAGAGAACATGCAGAATCCAGCTGTTAACTGATTTTTGAGCTTCATTATTTCTGTTTATCAAACCCATCCACATTCAGACAAGACCTTGAGGTTTTGCCATGGGCTGATGTGCAATATGCTGGTGTGAACACAAGCTAAACTTTTACTTCTCCCAAAAGCAGAACAGAACACCTCAAAAAATGGTAACAGACAAATTAATAAACAAAACCTGCAATTTTAAACCTTTATTATATCGATTGTTTTTGCACATAGGAAGGACTTTGATGTTTAGTTTGCAGAGTTTACAGCACAGCTATGTTTTCTGCATTTTTTTCCTTTTTTCATGGACAAAAAAATCAATAAAATATAAAGCGGAGTCCAATGTGATAACATAGTAGAATCATCATCTTCTTCAGGACAAAGAGTAACAACTGTCCTTGTTTGTGACGTGCTGTCAAGCAGGGAATGATTTCAGTCCAAATAAACCTCAATCCCTGCAATGCCAACTATTGCAACTACTGCTCAGAGTATACCTTACCTATGAACCACACTTGTGCCCACAGAGAGGGAAATACTTAGGAGAGCTTTAATTTTTATTTTGCTTAATAAATGAATTTTAAAAGTGGATTCAAAGCTTGTTGCAATTATCTTGTGCGAACTCATGACATTTTCATAACAATACCAATATTTTAATACAATCTTTTGTCCTCAAGATACAAAAATTCATGTGTGACATACATATCTTGTCTCCTGTTGCTACAGCATCATTGCTGTATATGGAGAGAGCCTGTTCTCCTTTTATCCCCAATTTTCAGCACCATGTGCTTTTGCTCTCTTGCATTAACACTGACACAAATAAGACACAGAACTCAAATGTACAGCACGTATGACAGTCTTCAAGTACTCTTCCACACGATCAAGTGTGATCCCCAAGTTGAAGAGAAACAAATAACCTTTTGCACAGACCTTAGCTTCTTATTCCTCACAACATCCCTGTGAGGTAGGAAGAAAAACATCCCCTTTTCCAGCAACAGGAGACAAGGCAGAGAACACAGCTGCTCATTCCACAAGGCAGTTAGTGGAGAACCAGAAAAGCTGGAAATCAGGAGTTCTTGGGTCCTAGTTCTTTGATTCAGAAACCAAGGTGCTAAACTCCCAGACATTAACAGGTCATTAGTCTTTTTATAGCCATGTATAAATGACAACAATAGCTTCTGTGCGTGTACCAGCAAAGGAAAATTCTATGGCAGAAGCAGTGTACACTTGATCCTGCCCTCAGACACTTCTCCTGCACTTCATAGATGTGTAAATGTTCACTGGAATTAACTAATCAGTCCTACAACTAATGTAGCATAGGTAATTGCAATAGAGCAACATTTTCATTTATATTTCTTTAAGACTCGCCCATCTATTTAAATGTTTGTGTTCTTTGGTCTTTTTGGTTTTGTGGGGTTATTTTCCTCTGGATAAGTTAACAGTTAGTGCCCTCCCCTGTACAATAGTTTTTTATAATTCTTGCTTACCCTAAAACCATCATCCATTTTGGGTACTCTATACAAGAGCTTTGAGTGAGGATGAACAAAACACCTTCAGGGACTACATCCATTCCCTCAGAGTAGCTCTTCAGAAGGCAAAGACAGGCACCTTTTGCTGTGCACACCACCACAAGGGTCAGAACTGTCACTGACCCTTCCCACATGGATTAGGGAAGAGGCCTGTGGGCTGCTCTATTCAAAAGTGAAACTGTTTACAGTGAGCTAAAATAGTCAGGTTTTATTATATACAGACTATACAGACTTTTAATCTTCAAAACCTCTGTGAGCAGAACTTGAGTCTACCTCCACAGAAGAAAAAATGGTCAAAATTAACTCGTGTGGAATGAGTGAGTAACACAGGCAATACATCTAAATAGCCTAAACAGAGAAAACGTGAAAATTAACATCCTGTGTTAAGATATCTTGGAGCACTATGATAAATGTAGTTTTAAGTCTTTGATGAAAATTACCTATCAACCAAATCACTTGTATACATTAGTCATGAAATTAGCACAGGTCTTTGTACAACACACTTCTTTCCCACAGGCCCAGCATCAGGTCTTGCCTATAGATTCAGGCTACTCAATGGCCTACTACCCACCAGCAGCCACAAATTCAAGTCACAGTTTAGTATCATGGGAATACTTTTGTACTGGCATAATGGTGTTTACAAAGGCATTTTGTTCATTTCTATCTGGGATGAAGCGTAGTTTGTTATGGTATTGACAAGAGATTATCAAAGAACTGTTTAGGGTAATTGCAACTATACAATATAATACCTCCAACTGAAGCAGTTTTACTGCTGTAAAACCCATGTATGGATCAAGACCAATTTTGTAGCTGTTTCCATGAAAGAGAAGCAATTCATATTTTAGAATGGAAAAATGCTGTACGAAGACTAGTACAAGAGCTAAATACTGCTCAATTTAGCTTGCCCAAGAAATGTGTTACATTCCTTCCATTACACACATTGACTATGATGAATCCCTTATTCACTTAGTATTAGAATGCTTTTCTATGTCACGTGCTAAACATGCTTATTACATGCATGATAGGCATTATATAAACTTCTTGTGTATCTACATTTTGTTTTTCAGTCACTCAATATGCTGCACTCCTGATGTCACACATTATGTCAGGAATTATTTTAACTGAAGTGTTTTACATGTTCCTATTTATATAAATGACAGAAATGACAGAAACCATTATATTGGAGAGAACATTGTATTTTAGTAAATGTTGATTTCCAGTCAATTCATGCTCTGTGTAACAAAGACATATTGTACTGATTTGGTATGTGAGATCCAAAGCTGTCATATCATCTGTTTGCAAAAGTAACAAAATATAAAAATGATTTTGTAATTAACAGGGAAAATAAGGCCTTCATCAAAATGACTCTGAGATAATGTCTTTTCATTTTGATTGTCTCAAGATATGATGAAATCGGGTTCCAAACTCTTTAGATTTTTCTGGTGCCTTGAGTGACAAGTGGTGCATATTGCTTTTACCCTTAACCATCTGTATTCCCTTCAGAAGACTCATCGAAGTGTCCAAACCTTCTCTTCCCCTGTTTCTCTATGAGGCACTGGGAAGACAGACCTGACTGCAGAAACTATATTCAGTTGCCTTTGACTGGGAGGTGAGGAGAAGCATTATATCTGGAGAACAAGAGCAGTTCATGTGGGATAATTGTGCAGCTACCAGTTGCCTGCATGAGGACACTTTTTCATCTTCCTCCTTGATACTAGCCCCATTCTAGTTTGTATGACTGAAATATGAAGGGTCACAGTTGGACTTGGGGAGGTGTAGACCTCTCAGTACCAACAGACACACACTGTGGAAACAGCAGATATGTTTAGGTCCCAATTATTTCCACTGGTTTAAACAATTTTGTTACAGACTGATGAAAAGGTTCAGGAAAAGGAATGTCCATACTCCCAATATCTCTCTACAGATACATATATTTGTTATAGACCACTCCAGAAAAGAAAGACCCACACCTTTAGAGGAGAATGGACGTGGTAAGTGCTATAGTTCCAGAGCAACAGATATCATCAAAGGAAGAGGCAATCATAAGTTTTGCATGTTTTTTTTTCTAATTCTGTGTAAAAACACCCTAGCATTTGGCAGAGAGACTACAAGGTTTTTTTTTTTTCTTTTTTACAGCAATCATTAACATTTCACTATAATATGATTCAAAACTTAGAGAATATATTCACCATTCCATTAAAGCTGGTAATGTTATGAAAGCAGAATACAATTAAACATATAGTCAAGCCTGAGTTTAACTATCTGGAAACTACTTAGAGAGCCCTTAAAAAAAAAGAAAAAGAAAAAAAAAAGTAACATTGCAAGACGGTCATCGATTTATTCCATTTGGAAACAAGCCTTCTTGCGAATTTCGCCCAGTCTGTAATTCGCAGTTAAATCTGCCTCATTGGTATTAGTTTTGGTGAAACCTAGCAAAAAGAACGGGAAAAAAACCAACAAAAGTTGTCATACAGGTAAAATCTAGCAGTACAACCCACCATTCACTTCCACCTGTATCTACTATTACCATTGAAGACTCAAGGCACTGTACTTATTTAACCTGCCATATTTGCAGTATATTAGATAAACACCACCACAACTAAATTTTCTGATGCAAGAATACAAGATATGTGTGGTGCCAGTACCCAGACTCTCCGCTTCATTTATTTTGAGATAGGTTATTGTGTAAGAATGCAAGCATATTAAACTTGGGCAGATGAACCTGTACTTGCCCCCTGCAGAGTCTTCTGTGCAATAATGTCCATCTTTTGGAAGATGCATATGAGCAGGGGATACGCAATGAAAGGTACACATACACAATAAACACTCTGTAAATATTGTATATGGATACATTTGATGGGATTGTTTGATGATGATATAATACAATATCAAATTTATATTTCCTATTTTTAAATGTCATTCTTCCATTCACATTCAATTTTATTTGCTCGATGATTATATAGTTAATTAATTCCAATTTTGCTTTTTTAAAAAAAAAACTTTCATTTTCCCATTCACAATAATTTTTGTGTAGGGACACATTTATGTACTCCATTATTTTAATTCACTTGCTCACAAAACTCAATTAGAGATATTCTAAGATGTACCGCAGGCCAAAAATAAAACACAGTAAGCCTAAACAGGAAGGTAGATGAGGAAAGAAGGTGTAAATAGTAACAATACTTTCTATAGCAGCAGTGGTTAACATTTGCTTGAACTTTCACTCAGGTCTACACAAAACATCTGAGGAATAGGTCTCCACAGAAGGTCCAAGCCCCTTTAATTATCTCCTATTCCCAGCCTGATGCCCTAGGATGAAGATCAGAAATAACTCATGTGATCTTACTTTTTCAGGATGAAAAACAGTTCCGTGGATAATCTGGCCCCTAGTTGATAAATGTGCCCCATGGAAGCATCACCTACAGCATCCTCCTGCCTCCTTAACCCATCTTTTTCAGCTAAAAGTACTCAAGAAACTAACTCATGAAAGAATAATATATAAGTGCCTTTTCAAGCATTAATGCCTCTTTCTTTTAGAGGTACAGGGATGTATTTTCTGTACCACTTAGATTTCTACGTGATCTTTCCTCCAGCCACCGTGTATCATCATTTATAACCTTATGAGACTAGCCACTGAGGAAAACTTAAGTTCATGAAGAATGTGTTTACTGTATCAAATGCTAATGAAATGTTTTCAGTGGATAGCAACAATTCATTTTTTTTTTCAAAGTTGTGTGTGAACTAGGATAATAAATAGATGTAATATGTACAATGCATCAGCATTCCTGTATTAGTTCCAGAAATGCTTCAACATTTCAGAGTCCAAGTAACTATATGCCCCGCTTTATTTGGGCCTACTTGTGCCACAGACAGGGACAGCTCCATTCAAGTAGAGCTAAACACTGGAGGATGAAGATAGAAGCATTAAAATCTGTATTCTGCAAACAACAGCAAAGGCAATTACTGTAGAGATTTCTATTTTTTCTGATGTTGTTGATTTCAGTACCATCAAAACATCAAGTGTTTTACATTTGATGAGCATATTCCATTAAATGTGGTGTTGTGGTGTCTGCACATCTGACGCTAACAGCTGTCATTTGTGCGCACCACTATCCACTTCAGACGGGTCTGATGTGCCATAATGTCTGCTCAGGATAAGGAAGGTGGCGAGAGCCCAGCACCACTCACAACTGGACCCAAACACAACTTTTGCTCTAACTAAAATCTGATTAAATAAGCAGAAAAATGCCGATGAAACAAAACAGATGGTTTGTGCTTGGAAAACAAGCAATCAAGTCT
The DNA here is from genome assembly GCF_027887145.1 of Ammospiza caudacuta. NCBI lineage: Eukaryota > Metazoa > Chordata > Aves > Passeriformes > Passerellidae > Ammospiza > Ammospiza caudacuta. Next base: position 74,021,919 of record NC_080632.1, on the reverse strand, counting down.
GAAATGTAGAAAGCATTTCAGGACTCCCTGAGTCCACCAGAGACGTCAATCCAGTATCACTGTGTGCTAGGAAGACAGCATTTAGTAAGGGCTGAAAGGGCTTAATGCAGACCATATTCACAGTGCATAGCTTCAGAATTGCTACTTTCTATGGTACCTCCTAAGCAACACAGTCTTAATATTCTTTCACTTAGAGGAAGAACACCTGATCTTGGAAGTTTCAAATGCTTTGCTAATGTTGGACAGGTAGGTGTTCCAGGAGGAGTCTGCCTGTGCAGTCCAGTACGTGGCCCCTCAACTGGTAAGAAGACACACAGGCTCTGGGGCTTGTTGCAGTCCAAGCCTGTTAAATCTCTGATTTCCAATCCCAAAGTACCCTTTTCAGCTACACAAACAGCCCTATGCTTATTTCATTGAATTTCCATGAAGCAAGCACTCCTTCAGGTTCTGATTCTGAATAAGGCTGAATTCTGTTAAGTTCCAAGTTAGTGTTCAAAAATTTAAAATGAGCCCTTAAAAAAAAAAAGGCAAAAAAAAAGAAGTCCCTATTTGTTAAATTAATAAAAGTTGCTTATCTCTTATTAACACCTATTTTTCATTTCAGAAAAATGCAAACCACAATTCTAACATCAAATATATATGTGTATATATATGATACAAAAATATCTCTTAATGGTTTTCACAGCAGTGGTGATTGATCAGGAAAAAAACCCCCACAGCTTCCATGTAATAATCAACTCAATCTTGCAATAGCCTCAAAAAAAAATGTTACTCAAAGGAAAATGTACTTCCACAATATAAAATCTATATCCTGTATCATTTTTAACTCAGTGGTTGAACTTGGACAGACAATTCCTTTTTAAACATACGCTAGACGTGGCAGATGCTTTTTCTATACACCACGTTAGCTTTGAATATTTTGAAAAAACAAGCTTCAAGATTAAGGGAAAAAAAAAAAGTTGTGATGGGGATTTGTGATTTATCCTGATTATTTTTATAATTAAATACATCTGCAAAAGTATGTTCTGTCATGGTTTCATCAATGCTAAAAGGTAGTACAAGCCCAAATAGATTGCCTGCCAAGGTGGTCTATATGCTAGGCTACAGCAGATCTTATTTAAGCATGCAAGATAAGCCAACATTTTGTCTTCGCAGCACAGTAAATTTGAGAGCGAATTGTTTATTTTTTACATGATGCCAGTCTATAATGAAGATTGTTGACTCTAAATCATGTTTCCTTTGACATTTTGTTTTGCAAATGTTCTTTAGGAGATATTTTTCCAAGTAAGCAAGCAGGCTGTGAAATGGAACTGTGTAGTCAAATGTGTCTTGAATATGGCCATATAGACTATGAATTTCTCCTCTCCAAACAGGAGTAGTCTACATGGGCTAAGACAGTTACATATAAAGATAGACCCATCTCTTAAAATCTCATTTCTAGTGAACTCAGAGAGACATTTGTTTTAGTTCAGATCATACATGGCATCTACTGAAAAAAAAGCTACTAGAAAAAGGGGTCAGTTCCTCATTTTCCCCTGATTAGCTCTGTTTCAAACTAGTAAAATATATGATCCTGCTTTTACTGTGGCAATACAGTATCACTAAAGCTCCTGTTACCGATATAAATAAACCCAAGATGTCTCATTCAGTGAACATAAATAATCACAAGCACAACCATTACTCTTGCAAGAAAGCCTGAGGCAGAGTTTTGAAATGTGAAAAAAAAAGGACCAAGGAGGCTGCATTCTGAGTAACTGCCAAACACTATCCTCAAATTCCTATTTTCTGAAATTCAAAACTAAGCAAAGAACCTGTAGCTGTTTGCTATATATGTAATTTAGGCCATCAAGGGTCCAGTATTACACAACAGCAACCCAGTCTTGCTGTCAAAGATTTCCAGAGAAGATTTGGTAAGGATTTCAATGACAGCAGGACTGGGACACTGTGACCTGGAAAGGTTCTTTACAGGATGGGGGGGCGGGAGGGAAAGGAAAGAAAGGGCTAGTGCACTTCCATGCCACAGGTTAATAAACAAATAATTGAGGTTCATGTCATGCGTTCAATCTGCAGTGCTGTAGGGACTGTGGGCACTTTTGTAAGGAGCCATAAGTAAATCACACCAACACCTGCACGTGCTCTGGCAGAGGTACACGCTTTGCAAACAAGCATTGCTTTGCAAGCATTTATGCAAGCTACTGCTTTCAAGGTAAGTACATGTAAATGTATAAACCAAGAAGCATCTACATTTTTCATGCCCACAGCTCGTGATTTCATGCATGACTGCAGCAGCCGAACAAAGCAGACTGTGCTGGAGTTTGCCTTCTGGAGAACCAGGAAATGATGCCTGTGAATTGTCCCTTCCTGACCTTAGAGAGACATCCCAGGGAGCCAGACAGTGAATTGTTCCAATACCTCTCATCAACTCCTAACTTCAGGCTACACTAAAGAGTTTAAGTTTTTATCACTTGTTTGAAACATTTCCAGGAAAGCACCAAAGAACGGTGGGTGGTGTTAATCTTTTCTTTCGACCTAATTGCCTTGCCCTGTCATACCTGCTGCAAAGCTTAATCTCATGGCCTAACAGTTTAATCTTATCACTTCTTTCTCTGAATTTTTTGCTTGCTTCTGCTTTCACTGCCTTGAGCACAGGCAGCTAGCTTTCACTTTGGGAAACACCACTTAATTGAATCTCTGGGTCATCTCAACCAAAAAAAAACCAGGTCTTTTCAAACAAGCAGGTTTGGAACAAGTAAGGAGTGTTTCCAGTGACTTCTGCAAACAGAAGTCCTTTGCCGTAGTTCACATCTGTTTAAATGCTTACTAAAACTTCCACTTTCAAATTCATCATGAAGTTACCCCCCAAATTAAATCCAAAAGAACAAAGCAAAGTGACTGACTGTGATAGATAAAAAACATATAAAGATCATTTTTAATATTTTACTTCTGGATGCTAGCAGCTTGACAGATCAGGCCAAGAAAAAGTAGTCCTGGCATTATCAAAGTTTTTAAAAATTGATAATTTTCTACTAGAGCAAAGTCAGAAGCTGATTGAATCATTTCATTTCCACACAGAACTGCTGTATATGTGTCCTGGGGTGACATTATGATGCTTGTATCCCCATCCATATGTTCTGTACCTTTAAGACTGTCTCTGAAGAGTGAAAGTTTTGTTTGGGATTCTCTTATCAGGGACACAGAGACGGGCAGTACATAGGGCTGTTTTGGCTTTTTTTGCTTTTGGCTTTCTGCTTTGCTCGCTCTCTCTCTGCTCTCACTTCTGCTTGCTTCTGCTTCTGCTTATTAGCTAGTTCTAGCTAAACAGTCCAAATACCTTCCTGGACTGTTTCTCCTCTCCTTCAACCATCTTGAACCTGCTCTGGACTGGGACCTGGAAACACCGAGGATTTGCACCTTGTGGCTGCAGCAGCTGCCCCAGCGCCGGAGGAACTGAGAACAGAGCGACCACCTCCGAGAGAGACCTTCTCATTTTGTCACCTTTTTCAGAGCGGTGTCACCCGGTATTGCTCATGTTGTGTGCTGGAAAGTGCTGTGCCTGTCAAATAAACAGGTTCTTTTCACTTATCTCCGAGGAATTCTTCCCAAACCAGTTGGGGGGCGGGGCCATGTGGGTTTGTTTTCTGGAGGGGCCCTCCTTTGGAGATTCTCTACCAAATTTGCCCTAAACCAGGACAAAATATTGATGCCCATCCTGGTGGCTCAAGAGAGTGGAAAAACCCTGTTTTGACTGCATTTTGGTTGCTATTATTCTGTGTTTGTTTAAAGCAGCTAATAGCCATGTTTTTTGAATTCATGTCTATTGGGGTGAAGGTTTGCATGCATTTCTGGTCCCTAGGGTTTTTTGAGATTTTAATACCTCTATGGTCCCTAGGTTTACTTTTTATCTAGAAATAGCTTTGGTGTTGTCCCTAATACGTAGTTTTTATATCAGAGGGACAGTGACCAGAATAGCTATCCTGCTGGGCTTGGTGGCAATGATTTGTAAAAAGTTTATAAACATGCTGGGGTCTGCTCCAGGTATGAATGTTTCATGGCTATGGTTATGCATCCAGTTTGTTAGAGGAGGAGCAGCAGGGAATGAGGTTTTTCAGCCTCTGCTTTCCTTCTTCTCCTATGAATCGTTTGCATCACTAGTGAAGGATGTTCAGTTTCCCCTCAAAGTTAAAGAAACCATCTTTCTGGTATTCAATCTGGTAACCTTCCTCTATACAGCCAGGTTGCTTCCACTTTAAATTAAGAAATAATAATGACTTCCCTAAAATATGACATGGAAAGCTAGGAACCTAGCATCATTATGTTCAACAAAGTGATTCTGTAGCACTATAGCAACTCTGCAGTTGCTGGCTACAAGTCTTTAATCCAGCATCTTTTTCTCAGATAATTAAAGGTATTTTCAGCAGCTAACAGACCTTTATTTAAAATACCTAAGGAGAAACACACACAATCATATTTAGTTATCAGAAATACTCTCTTATGAACAAAGGAAATAAATGAAATTTCACAGGTTCATTGCTCAGGAAGTTTCCTTACTACCAAGAATATGCTCAAAATCTTAATAAAAAACCCTCGCACATACTAAATGCTCTGCAGTCTATCAATTAGGTGCCATAGCCATACAATGAAACTCTGCAAAAAGGAGTATTTTGCTTCATTACTAAATATTCCTGAACTGTTTTTACAGCACAATTTTTACACTGTCATACTTGCTGCCCCTGCCAAAGGAGGGTTGAATTTCCCCAAAAGACTTCACAACACAGAAAAAAAGATGCTGTATTTTGAAAATTTGAAATGCTGATGTAGGGACAGGCCAAGAAGAAACTATATTATCAACCACACATGCATTCAGTTACACTCTAGAGTGCTACAGCTTTCCATGAATTATGCAGTTTTGTGTTTTCATTACGAAAAACTTAAGAATGAATGTGAATGTCAAAAGGCAGGGGTTTTCTGGATTAATGCAGAGCATAAGTTCAATTTATACAAGGCAGTCTTAGAGCAGTTCATTGATTGCCACTACTAAAACAGAGGGGAAAACTGTAGTCACTCCTGTCAAGAACACTCACAACTCCACCTAAAGATAGCATGGAAAGTCAGCTACAGAGAGTTAGGTAAACTAGCTTATACAGTGAAAAAATAAATATTTATCCATCTTTTAGAGATGAATCAATTCCCATCTTCAAAGCATAGAAATTTCCTTTCCACTTGTCTTTTTACTCTAATTTAAACTTTATATAATTTTTTAAACTTTACTCTAATTTAACTTTATTTCTCCATCTCTCCTGGTTTTCTTAGCTTCTGATGCTTCCGACATCATCACACTATATTAGCTCCAAATTATCTTTCATTGTAAATCCCACACGTAATCTATTCAGTCCTCACGTATAAAGAAGAAACTTACTTCAACTACAAGCCTTCATGTGATAAGTATTTGTGGAGAATATTTGTTCTGACTCCAAACTGTTCCGGTTTGTAAAATTACTTACTGCGAAGTCACAGCCAGTGCTTTTCTTGATATCATCTACAGTCAGTCCTTCCCAGATTTCAATGAGGGTCAATCCCTTCTTCTTGTCCACATCAAACACTGCCTATTAAGTTTAAAAAGCACATAATTTTATTATCATTATTATTATTATTAAAAGAGAAAATGAGGATGTAAATGGAGTAACACTGAACTAAATGGTGTGCTGAAGTAGACAGCATTCCTTCAGTAACATAAGATGTTACTTTTCACTTTCATAACTGACTAATACAGGTTTCTGCTACATTTATTTGTACGGAGAAAGAGAATCTAGAATGTGTTAGAATATCTAGAATCTAGTATGTATTCTAGATATTCTAGAAAAAGTGGGGGGAAAGTGCAACTGTACATCACTGCAGGAAATGTGGACCATGTCTGCTGCTCCAATCTGAGAATGGGAGGTTCAAAGGAAAGGGCTGAGATGTTCTTTGCTCTAAAAATATGTCCACCAAGACACCACAAAAGAAACAGGGAAGAGAATGTTTTCCCAGTGTTTTATTTAATTTCATGGCCAGTAGAGAGATCATCTTTGGCTGACTATAAGTTTCTCCAACAGCTACTGCATACCCAATGCAAATGCTAGAATTTTTAGAAGCTAGCAATGAAAGAAAAGATGCCCTGCAGTATTTTTAAAAGAAAGTCTGAGAGGAAGAAGCTGAAGGAGCAAAGGCTGTTCTGTCTGATGTCTTCATAAGATATGCACTCCACCTCTGAGAGTTCCAAGTGCATCAAATAAAAATACCTGTAAAACAATGTGCACTTTAATAGTGCCTACCAGAGGGACATGCACAGGTTGCAATCAAGTTGCCAGGGAAACCATAAGGTCTAAAGTAATTTTCCTTAAAAATAAAAGTTTAGTAGCAAATGACCAGCAAAGCTTCAACTTGAAATTAAAGTGAAGTCATACGCTTGTCACAGAAGTGTCCTGAAGCCTAATGGTCCTTTGGGCACATGAAACTGCTTTTCATGGGAGTGGAAAAAGACAGGTTCTTTAAGTCCTAAAAGAAATGCAGGGCATAAGGAACACTCCAGGATGCTAGTGCGGAAACGGAATTTGCAACACTATCCAAATGTTGTTGCACATTTATATTATTTCCTAATAAAGCCACAAGATCTAGCAATTGATAAATATTAGAGACATTTCTACTTGTTTATTTTCTATTAGTCCTTTCCCTCTCATTTTCTTTGTACCTTACATTTGTACGTGGCCAGTTGGTAGAAGAGTAATTGAAAAAAAAGAAAACTTCCGTATTTTAATAAATTTTCCTTTACTTCGTGAGGAAAAATCCTTTAGATGTAGCAATATCCCACCATGAGAAAGCAAATTCTTCATCAGCACCTTAGATGCTTTGTAGTTGACATGACAGATGGCTCACAGAGGGACTACTCTAAGTCCTTAAAAATGTAAACACCAAAAATAAAAGGAGTATGATTACAGCTAAAACCTTAAGCACTTATCCTTTGCTGAAAAGATCCACTAATGTACTTTGAGCAGCAGCAGTATGAGATGCTCATATGTACTTCCACTTATACTTTCCAGAATAAATTGCTTCACAAATGGAATCAAGTGTAGGACAAAAGAACTAAAGCTCTGCTACAGCCACAGGTTTCTCTCAAACAGTATGCAGTATATATGAAAGAAGCTGCAAATTGTCCAACCTATGTGTGCTCCGCTGGAAAAAAAAAAACAACAAACAAAACAAAAGGACAAAATCAAACTAAACAAAAAACCTAACAAAAGCAAACAACAATGCACCTTTGCCTCCCAAGCTGTGATTACAGCTGTATTAGAAAACTGGCATGTCACAGCAAATTTTCAGAAATACTTTAGGGGAAAACAAGGAGATGAACACTTTTCATGCCTGTCACATGTGGCATCTTTGTTCTGAAGGCATCTTAGGGTACAGTTCAGTATGCCACATGTCAAAACTTTAAAAGGAAAAATATGAGCCCCAAGACCTCTGTATCAGAACCCCAAGGCCATCTTTTCACTTAGGTGGCAACAGATATGGAACATATTCTTCAGTTTTGCTAAGCTTTGCTATTGTTACTAGGGATAGAGGAGGAAATTTTAAACAAGGAGTCAAGAAAAGTACTTTACCTTTTCTGTAATGATGCGGTCAACACATTGCTTCCCAGTAAGTGGTAAACTGCATTTTTCCAGGATTTTATGGACATTTCCCTGTGTTTAACAATACACATATACCAGTTTTTTAAAAACTCAAATATGTTCATGAAAATCACAGCTGTCACCATTCAGTGCTATTTAAATACTCAATGTGCTCAGAACACTCTTCAAATTCACTTCAATGGCTGACTAGTAAGAATCTTACTGTACCACTGAGAGGACTCCTGAGTTTAGAAGTCCTGCACACTGCTGCTTAATAATCTGCCCTTGCTGCTAAAATGAGATATATGGAACAAGAGATATATGGAACCTCATTGATGTGAGGACAAAAATTGGGGAACAACACTATGGGCAACATATTTCCCTGTCTTATCCTTTATCACAAATAGTATGTGCAGGATCAGCCACACACAGAGGAACTTCAGATCCCCAGAGTTCAAGTGAAGAGTCATGCTGTCAAAACAGTAAATCCAGTTTACTTATCCATATTGTCTCTGGGAAAGTCCTTGGGTTTTTTTCCATTCTTCTTCTTCATAAAAAAAAAAAAAAAAAATTTAAAAAATGTCTCTTGATCATACTAAGTTAATGTAGGCTGCAAGAGCCATGAATGGATACAAGGTAGATGGATCATTACTTTTCTGGTCAGTATCTGTAAGTGCTTTTCAGAAGTAGTAGCATTAAGTGCACACTTCTCTTATTACCCCATGCTTTTATCTTTTTGTCTAATTATCAATTTTCAGTTACGCATTTCAAAAGTCTCAGAGAATAACATGTCTCATTTAACCATTTAGAATCATCATTTTACCTTAAGGCTTAATCAGGGGCCATCTCATAGCCAGTCTGACTCCTGGGTGATAACACAATGAGCAATCCATGTGCTTTTGAATTTATCTTTCTCTGTGAGGAACTGTTTCTTCATTCCAGTTACTTTCAATTGATCTACTTTTATATCCTGTCCATCTTGGGAATGTCCTTGTGGAATGTGCCTAAGAGCCAAGATGAATCTGTGCTATTTGTAATATCTTCATCAATATATCAGATACACTTTTCAGCCATGTGAAATGAAGTGTCTCTTTGTGGTACCTAACTGAGACTGAAAGGCATGGACTTATGGAGGTGACAGCCTGAATGGCTCCTGTGGCCCCGAGAACTGATACATTTGAGCTTCTTAACACTTGAGCTGAACATTGTTGTATCACCAGCTAGCCTTAAAGATGAAATGCATTTCCTGATCTTTTCAAAGGTTAGACTCAATGATCTTGTAGACCTTTTTCAACCTAAATGATTCTGTGACTTTTGGAATACATCCATCAGGGCACTGTAAGAAGAGCTAATTAAATGGACCTGCATGATTTTTACCATCTGAATTTATTCAGATTTATTCAGGATTTGTTCAGATAAAGGAAAAGACTATTGTGTAGATACATAAAACCTTAGGTGTTCCAGTCTGCTTTAAATAAAAAAATTCTGTTGTTGAAGAACAAAAATGTCCTTAGTCTTCCACAACACGTTAAAATCAGAACTTTTCACAGAAAGGAATTTTCAATTCAGTGTTCTACATTTCAGTCATGCCCAAATCAAGTGCTTAAAACCAGTCTCCAATCTGTTTTTCTGAACAGTGTAGGCAACTCATTTCACAACATGGAACAATTACCAGCCCCTACATTACTGTGTTTTGCAAAACATGTCAATGATGGTATGGGGGTAAGGACTTGACTTCTAATTCTCTCAGGTAGCATTTAGCAAATTAGACATAAATGCATAGGGACTGTTTTGGCATTAACTAACAAGATTATATTATATTATTCTTTTCTTCATGGCTATGAAAGAAGATGTAATTTAGAAAAAAATGCATTAAGAAAAACTAATGAATTTGACAAAAGGCCCATTTGCCAAGTGTCTCTCAGTGGCCTAAGCATATAGAGCAAAAATTGAAATATCCTTCTGCAAATATGCCCTCTTGGTTCCTGATAATGCTGTAATGCACAGATTTTCTGAGGCAGAGACTATTTCCAGACAGCGGTATTTAATTGCCATTGATGAACTCAACCTCATAAAATAGTTTAATCCTTTCTATATAGACTTAATTCCTTGAGATTTTTGCATCATTCTGCTATCATCCACAACTTTATTAGCTGGCTGTGGAAAGTGTTTCTTCTTGTTTAAACTAATTTCAGTCAGTTATCCCTACATTGTTTATGAGGCAGTGGCAATTCTGCATCCACCTACTCCATTCCTTCATCATTTTGTGTACTTGTCTGTTACCCTTCCTCAACAGCAGTTCTTAAGCTGATGATTCTTCCACAATGCTTACTTCATGTTGTCTCATCTATCTTCTGTACATTTTGGTTTTCATCACATGTAATTTAAAATGTAATTAACTTGGGACTGAGCATATTTGTTTTTATTTGTAACATACTTCATATCAGAGTTTTAAAAGAGCAAAATTCCTTGAGTATTTATTAGAGTGGTTAAACAGTTACTAGTTCCACCATCATAATTTAATGTAAATTATATTCTGCCTGTGCTGCCAGGACTCAGCCTATTTCTATGTTTAAAAACTGCAACAGGTCTACTGAAAGGAAAAGAGCTATTAAACTCTTTAAAAACTTACTTTAATGTTTAACAAGTCATCACTACTATCTAAAGAAAACAAACAACTAAACTTAGAAAGGATTAGAAGGTCCTTGACAAGATAATAAATCACACAAAACTGGCACAAGAACTACCTCTTGCAGCACCTCTTGCACATGTCCAGTGAAGGCACTGCCCATAACCCATATCTTCCACCATATTTCCATTCATCAAATCTTGACTGCTGTTGATTTACAGGAAATTTTAATGTCTGATGGTAGAGTTCTTATTTATTTGGAGAAAAAAATTACAGAAATGTCCCTTTACTAAAGAGCTAGCAGACACAAGAGACTGTCTCAGTACTTGCAAACTGTTCTTTCACTCAGTAGCACACTGGGTTTTGAGCAGGATGAAGGATTGCTCCGCTGATGCAGACATTCACATGTAGTAAGTCTGATAAAATATTGGGTGTAAAGAATTGAAAAGCCATGTGTAGAAAATCAGCTCTGGAAGATGGAGTCACCCCCAACAAAAGGTTTCTGACTTTCAGAACTGGCTTCATGGGTGCTATATTTATTTGACTATAAAAAAAAAAAGGGGGGAAAAAAAGGAAGAACACCTGAAAACTAACAGCAGTTTTGATCTCTAAACACTAGATTTCTATAGGACACAATCCTCACACTTGAGTAAGCAAGAAGCATCACTATAAAGACCCCAGAAAGAGGCTAGGTAACAGGAAAAAGTGCCATTTTAAAATAAGAATAAAATAAAAATATTGCATGTCGTTAATTTGGCAGTGCCTTTGCACAAAGGCGAAGAAATGATTTATGAAAATCTGTAACTGCAGAAGTGCACACCAGGCACACCATGCACAAAAGTGGACAAAGTAGGTATACATACACCAAAATAAATAATTCTATGCCTGACCTGCTCATAACAGTGAACCTATCTCTGTTTTCCTTCTTTTCCTGTTTCAGTACTCCTACAGACAAAACAAAAACAACCCAGCAAATAATTTCTAAACACTGTTTTGGAAAAATATTTTAGCAATAGTACTTTTAGGAGAAAAACGGGTTTGATTATACCGAGTGTGGATTCTAAGCCTTAACTAAATTCCACAGTAAGTAGACATTTAGCATAAATATTTATTCAGATCACATGAATACCTAAAGTGTGTGTCTGAGCAAATGGATAACTCTCTATGTCACTACAGTTTTTGGGAGGCTGTGTGATAGTGATCCAAGCCATGAAGATGAATTCATTTAATATTTTCATTTACTCATATATGCATATGAACATGACAACTATCAGGTTAAACTCAGCCCTGTTACTCAAAATGTGCTCCTTGAGATTACAGTTTAGTATAAATTGTGAAATTACAATATTTTTCAATATATATTTGTGTTTATTTTTAAGTGAAAATTATTTTTTAAAATCTCATTTAAAAAATACAAAACAGTTCATACATTTACTTTCATATTTACGTATTTACTACAGTTTACCATGCAAATTCTGACAAGAGATATTACTTTGGAAAATACAAAATTAATTCTTGTTGCAGACATATAATAACTTTGGAATAATAGAAACACAATAATTTTTTAAAAAAAGTAAAGATTTTTCTCTTTCAGTATATTTTTCTCCTGTGTTAGAAGTTTCAAATGCAAAGTTTCCTATGATATTTTGGGGGGGACTTCTATCTATTGCATATACCTATATCAATGCCCTCACAAACAAGTCTCTAGATTAACCTCTTACAAATGATGTAAGGTAGCCTGCATCTCATCATGCCAAAAAAATATATTCTATTAAGCTGTCAGCACCAATTTGACTGGCAACTTCAAAGGTAAATATCTTTCCATCATAACCATGGGAAATCTCATTTTTCAAACTATTCTGAGGTAAAGAGTAGAATAGCAGCTACTATAGCTTTGGCAATGGCTATCCCCTTTAAATTTGCATGAAGTAGCTAAAAAAAATGTGTGCAGCTTTTAAACTTGAAGTTAATATTTCATTTTTTCTCCCATGGTGAATGATTCACTTACTAGAGGAAAGGACCCATATTAACCCAGCCTCCAGTTGCATCACCATAATAACAGCAAAACTGTCAAATCCTCCCAAAGTAGCAGAATGGATATGTCCTTTTTTTCCTGTTTTTTTTTTTTTTTTGTCTTTTGTGCAGCACAAAACACTAATTTAGAAAGTGCCAGAGCCTTACCTTGGCTGAGTGTTCCATGGTGACAACCACTTTGGTCTGCGCACTGGATACCAGGTCCATTGCACCCCCCATTCCTTTCACCATCTTACCCTAAAATGAAATTTTTAATGGAAATGTAATATTATTTGTTGGTTTTGGCTTTTTTTTAAAGATAATATTGTGCCTGCAAGTGACAGCACAAGACAGTCAACACTTCCTGCACTGAAAGCCCACCTATTTCACAACCATAGTATTCAAACACCAACAGAGGGAAATGAGCTGTCTCATTCTTGGCTCTGTTTGATGCAAATAGAAGAAGAGTGATGAGCAGAATAAGGAGAGCTACTGCCATGGCTCTTTCCATGGGGTGTAACCAAAATCTGAGTAGTATCATTGGCTTAGTGAAAGCACTTACACTGAGGAGCAATGAATTTAGTTCCAAGGGTTTTGTCCCATGAAAGCAAAGAGTTCATCTGTCTGTTGATGGAAATGCTACTGCTTCCTCAAAAGAAATCTCTACTTATGAAATGCAGCAACAAGAACATCTGAACACTGCATATCCACCTCACAGTTTAGAAAGTCTCTTGCCACTTCAGAAACCCATGCTTTGTATCACTATATCAGCAGAAACCAATTGGGTTTGGTCTATTCCAGATGTCTGTAGAGGTCATTTCAGAGTATGGGTAAATACATAAATGTGGGTCAATATTCACCTCTGTTTGTCCCTCAAAACATGGAACGCTTTCAGCCTCTGGACTCATTCTTCTCTTAAAGTGGGATACAATTGCACATGTTAAACCAGCAGGTGTTTTGTGGTGTGGTGTTCAGCTATCTCTATTTTTATTTCCTGTAATGCTATTGCATTCAATCCTGCCTATTTCCATTACCTTAAACTGGATGTATCTGATCTTGGAAGGTAAAGAGGTCCAGACCTGACACTAGACCAGACTACTGACAGGAGATGATCAGAAGTACAAAGCTCTGTGAGTATGAGCAGAGCAATCACTTTTGAACAAGCTCTAGACCCCAATAACTAAAGATGGCAACAACCTCACATGCCAACCCAGAGCTGCCAAGGAGGAAAGAAAGGGAACTGCAAGAGGGGCTAGTGGGAAACATGACGTAAGGAAGGCAACAAGGATGGTGAAGGGCCTTGAGGGGAAGCCATATGAGGAATGGCTGAGATCAGGTCAGTCTGGACTTACAACTGTCTTTATAGAGGAAGAGGAGGAGCAGGCACTGATCTCTTTTCTGTGGTGACCTGTGACAGCATGTGAGGGAATGGCCTGAAGCTGTGTCAGGGGAGGATTAGGTTGGAGATCAGAAAAGGGCTTTCCACCTAGAGGGCAGTTTTCACCCAGGGCACCGGAGCAGACTCCCAAGGAAGTGGTCACAGCACCAAGCCTGGCAGGATTGAAGAAGTGTTTGGGCAATGCTCTCAGGCACATGGTGTGACTCCTGGGGATGGTGCTGTGCAGGGCTAGGAGTTGGACTTTGATGATCCTCATGGATCCCTTCGAACTCATAATACTCTTATTCTGTGATTCTGTCAATTTTACAGATGAAAATTAATTAATTTCTGCCTCAAATGGTTTGCATTTTCTTTTGAGTGGTTAGATGGACAGTAATATAACATTTACTGTTACAGATATAAAACCTAAAAGTTTATGATTAAATGCCTGGAAAATTTCCTAGTGCAAAGCTCTTCTCTTGTGCTTCCTTTTATCAGCTATGTGATCCAACACCTTACAAGTATCAGCACCTAAGGTCCATGATAAAAAACATATGGAAGAGACTTGTCTCAATAAACTCCCAGGCCAGCTACTTGTTAGTCTTTAGATCATTATGGTCTCTTATGTAATGAAGGCAGTTGTATTGGTTTGGCACAGCCTGGTTTTTGGTAGCAGGGAGTCCACAAAGACAGTTCCTTGTGAGAAGCTGCTGGAAGTTTCCACCATGTCCACCAGAGCCAAGCCCTGATGGCTCTGAAGCTGGCCAAAACTGGGCCAATGGGAGAGGTTGGTAACACCTCTATGATTACATATTTAAGAAGAAAATCAAAACAAAGTCATAAGGTTTCAGCTTCTAGTCAGAGAAGAGAAGGAGGTAAGAACACATGAGGGAAACAACTTGGAAAAGACCAAGGTCTTTGAAGAAGGAGGAGGTGCCAAGATTCCTCTGCAGGCCGTGATGAGACCATGGCAAAGCAGCTGTGCCTCTGCAGCCTGTGGGGATCCACAAGGGACACAGAGATCCACCTCCAGCCCATGGGGATCCGTAAGGGATGCAGAGATCCACCCCCAGCCCATGGAGATCCACCCCCAGCCCATGGGGATGCGTAAGGGACGCAGAGATCCACCCTCAGCCCATGGAGATCCATAAGGGATGCAGAGATCCACCCCCAGCCCATGGGGATCCGTAAGGGATGCAGAGACCCAGCTGCAGCCTGTGGGGATCCATGGGGGATGCAGAGATGCACCCCTAGCCCTTGGGGGAGGTGCCCATGCAGGAGCAGGTGGATGCCTGGAGGAGGCTGTGATCCAATGGGAGATCCAGCAGAGAGAGAAAGGCTCCAGCTTCCAGGCTGGAGCAGCCTGTCCTTGGAGGACAGCACCCCCTGGAAGAGTGACCCATGCCACAGCAGTTTTGGGAGGAGTTTCTGCCCATGGGAGGGACTCACAGTGCAGCAGGTGTGGTTTGGCTGCTGTTCGTGGGAGTGAGCCCACGCTGGAGAAGTTCACAGAGAACTGCTCCCATGGGAGAGACTCCATGGTTTCACAGCGGAAGGATTCCTCTCCCGGAGCTCAGGAAGGAAGTCTTGGTGATGAACTGACCAAAATTCCCCTGCCCTGTATCCCTGCCAGTGGGAGGGAGGAAGGGGCTAGGGGAAAAGGTGTTTTAAGGGTTTATTTTGCTTCTCGTTATCCTCCCCTGATTCTGTTAGTAATAAATTTCACTTTGCAACTAAAGTTGAGCCTGTTTTGTCCTTGAAATATTTCTCCCAGTCCTTGTTTCACTCATGAAGCCTGTGATCATTTTTTTCCCTTTTCCCTCCTTTGCCTAGCTGTAGCAGGGGAAGGTGAACAAGCACCTCTTGTGGGTGCCTGGTGCTGGGCCAGTGTCAAACCACAACAGCAGTATTTACACACACACACACACACAAATATTCCCATTTCCCTGCTGTTGGCATAGTGAAGAACAAATCACATCTCCCTAAATCTATAAACAAGCCCTTTGGCACTGTTCAGTCAGACTAATATATTTATCACATAAATTATCATTGCTACTAAATAGTTCTTTGCAAATAGAAATCTGGAAAGGATTTATCTCTGTCCTTAACTTCTTGACACTGTTCAGATCATTTTCCATCCTGCCTGGAAAACACAGCTCTCACAGAGACTGGAGTGACCTCCAACCTGCCTGCCAGAAACTCCATGACAAGATAATGCAGGATATTTGAAGATTACATATTATCTCCACAGTAACTCAGAATATGCTTGCATTGAGGATCAGGCTATCAATACATCTATCCTGACAATGCCATTAGCTCATTTTCCAGGTCTTTTCGTTCTATTAACTACAAAAGACCTACAGTGACAAGTAAATTCCTGAGGAACTAAGTGCTGATGAAGGTCAACAACAAATGTACTGCTGAAGAAACCATCATACAGAACTGAGAGAAGAGACATTATCCCTTTGTGTGTGAAGAAAGAGGAAAATGCAAGCTGAAGAAAAGGACTTCAGGATTTTAAATTGCTTCATCTGCTCCTCCTCTTTAGGAAAACAAATTCACCACTACAGGGTGGTGCCTAGTAAAGCAAATCGATTCAGCATTCAGCATTAAATGCAACTAACCAAGTAATTACATGCTTTTATTCTGAGGAAGATCCAAAGCAGAAGAGACTTACATTGCTCTCAGTGCACCTACCAAACCATCTGTCCTACATTACAGTCTGTATTCAAGAACTGCTGAAACCAGAAGGGGCATTGTTTTTTTCCTTACCTCCTGTTAATGGGCCCATCAATGCCTTTCTGCATGACTCAGAGATAACTCCCTCTGGGAGCCATTTCTGTTTAGTGGACCCACCACATGACTCACAGAATGATACCAGCCCATTGTGAGATGCTCTGCCCAGGGGGCAGGAGCGAAGCATCCCCACCTGGATATACTCTGGGGTTTGGGACACAACAAGCAGTCTTTCCACTGGATTTTCAGAGGAAGACTACATCCTACTACAGGATCACTGCTCCAGCAGAACCACATTTGCCACTCCAGGAGGACTGCAGCCACCAATCCAACTGGACTGGTGGCTGGTACAACACCCTGACCGAGAGAGTGTCAGGTTGTATTCTGACTGTATCAGTAGTTTTTCTTTTGTATTATTGCATGTATTTTGGTTTTGATTTCTTTTCCTTTTCCTAATAAATTGTATTTCTGACTTTCACTGCCTCTCACTGGTTTTGCTTTCAAACCAGAACACTACCATAATTTGCATTTTCCCCCATTTCTCCCCCACCACACTGGAAAAGGGGATAGCCACACACTAAATTTGAATTAAAATATTCAAGGCTAAAAAGTGGTTCCAAAAAGACACTTCACTCATTTTTGCCCTATCCTGCTCCCTCAATTAATTTATTTAAGATGATTTTTGTTAGTTTTTAATTACAATGGTGTTGCTAGCTTAAGAAACCATTCAGAAGGAAAGAATGCTGTCATAGAGCACTGGTAATGTGAAGCACTTTTATAAAACCCATTTCATCAGACAGAGCTTGAAGTAACAATAAAAGATTTTTGCATTAGCCATGCACTTCTGAGAGGTCCAGTGTTGGCAGTTATTTATACAGAGAGTTGGGTAGAGAACAGACACAAGCTGACAATTTCCTTGCAACTTCTCTGTTACAATACAAGTTGGGAATTCTCCTTTTCCCATTGTGCTTTCATCAGCAGTTTCCTCTGAGTCTCAGTCCAAATAACACTAGAGTGCAAGACATGGAAATTTTGGACCTGATACTTTGGGTTTTAATTGACATCATCGGTTGTCCTGCCTTCTTTGTGTAGACCTACATAAATGTACACAGTATTAGTGAAATTTCTTATAATGACTACTTATTGCAAAATGAACTGTTTTGTTATTGTGGTAATGGGGCATCTTTAAGAAAAAGAGAGAAAGGTAAGTTGGGATATTTTCTCATCTATTGCATTTACATCTGAACATTTGAGTGGTCAAAATTTATTTATTTGAGTGGTCAAAATACAACATGAATGAGTCTGAGGAATTAATTTAGCCTAATAGTAATTCCTAAACAGGAACCATTGTGTTTGTTTCATCACCTATGCCACCCAAGACAACCTGGCATTCCAGTGGAAACTTGTGAGTACTCCAAAGTGGGCCAGGCAAAGAAGATATTTTTCAGGAGAATGTGAAATTTTGCCTGAATGGTATTTCAATCAAGTTAGAAAGGTGCTACAACAAGCAGGAAACAATTAATAAGAAAATTCAAACAGATAAACAGCTGAAGAAGAGCTAGATGAGAAAAAAAGAGAAAAATTCAGGAGCCTTCTAATACTCTTAAGGTTTTGAATCCACACTGGTGCCTTAAAACCTTCCTCTGCATTCCTGGGGGAAGGACTTTTCTTCTGTAACTGAATTTTATAACTGCTCCCAACATTATATGAAAATATACACTTGAACTGTTTGCTTAAGTTAAAATAATGTGATCTTTTGAGATAAACAGGTATTCCATCAACAGTACAGCAGAGCAGATGCTAATGATGAGTTCAAGAAACAATGAAAACTTGTTAAATACCTCTTGAATAATTCCATTCAAAACTGAACATCAAAGCACAGGCAAGGTAAAAATGTACCCTTGCTTGGAAAGGAATCAAGCCACTTCCCTCCTAAGAGTCCTTGCCCATGTTTCCAACTGACCTAATACTGTATTAACAAATAACATTCAGTCTGAAATTTCTCTTTCCTTCCGTTAGATAAAAGAGTACACATACCTCACACTATGCTTTGTTATATTAACAAAGTTAATGAAACTGCTGTTTCAAGAAGTCTTACAGAAGATAACAAGTGCTTCTAGTTTAAACTGCAAGCTTCCCATTTAACCTCAATTTTCAGGCATCCCCCTGAAGACTGGAGAAGATGCATAGGAGGAGAGAGCAAAGATGTCAGCATTGTCTCTCCTGGCCACAGACACAGACGAGGTGTCAGATATTAAAGGAAAAAAGCTATGGAAGGTGTCCTTATCAAAGGAAATTATTGTATCATGCCAGGGACAGACACTAAAATTCAGAGCAACTGGAACAGTACAAGATTCACAGAGAAAAGCAAAAGCTAAGGTAATGTAGTGGCTACATGGTACTGCCACCACAACCACCAACTGTGGTAATGATGCAATCAAAAGGATAAACTGAAGGCTCCTTCAAAGATCTCCGCTCTGCCCCTGTCTGCAGTTCTGCTAACACACATCAGTCACACAGGTCTCCCTGTCTGCACCGACACTGTCTGCCAGCACTGATGTGTCAGCATCAAACAGCACAGCACAGTAAAGGAGGTCATCAGATCCATACCTAACGATCTCATCAGTTGTGGGGTTACACCTGGTTGGTTTGGGAAAGCACATATTAGCTCAAAATTTTGTTTTAGGAAAAAAACCCCACAAAATCAGAAGGTAATATTAAAAAAATACAGACGCATAAATCTACTCTAGCTTCATAAAAATGTAGATGTCTCCTTTGCCCCTTGGTAACAGTCCTGTCCTGTATTTAACGAACAAGTATATTTGTAGTTGATTCTAAAATGAAAGTCACAACTCTTCCAGATCTCACTTTCCATTTTTCCAGTGAAAAAGACTGGATGAAGATTGTATGAAAAAAAGATGGATAAAGCTCAAGCATTCTGAACTATATTTCCTTGTTGTATTTTACACTGATTTTATGTCCTTACGTATGTCCCTCTTACAGAATTATTGTAATTATACTGTCAACTAGGACAGCTAGATTAGATCTTACTCTGAGGAAAAAAAACAAACAGTGGGAAGTCATTAACAGGATTTTTCATTCAGAAGAGTGGGTAATGCAACAACACAACAATAAGTTGATACTGGCAGAATACAACAAAACGAAGCACACTCTACATGCACAACAGGGTAAATGTATTTTTTAAAAGATACTAAAAAAACCCTAGTTGTATGGTTTCACCATACAAGAAATAGACTGGTTTTGAAGAATGTTAATCAGGTATCTCCTGGCACACACACAAACACATAGTGAAAATTAAAATCAAAAAGTAAGTCCAATTTCTGAAAGAATGGAGTATAAGTTCTTGAATGATTTCTTTTTCTTGGCAAAATGTAATAATAACTCTACCCTAAAATTTAACATACACAAATACATGCACTAATTATATTTTTATTTTCCATTATCAGAAAATTAGGGCTGCATGAAATACATGCAAGGAAAGTTGGGCAAATTTAATTCCTTTATTCTCCCCTAAACCCAAATTGGGTTTAGGGGAGACTAAAGGAATTCTTATTTCAACCATTGGTAACAGATTTGAATGACAGAGTAAAATTCAAATGAATACGCTGAGAAGCCGCATCTCAGGAGCAATGCAAAACAGTCTGTGACACGCTTCATTGAAATGGATTTGCTTTACAGTGATGAATGTTATTTCAGAGTAATGGGACAATTAAGCTGTCCATTTACCTTTGCATACCATTTCCAAAACACATAGCATAGCATGCAATAATTAAATTTTACTGCCAACATAATACTAGTCTCACTTGAAAGTGATGGCTCCATATCATAGTAACAGTTCTCACCACTAACCCACAGATCAGAAGTCCTTTGACATATGCTTGTATTTTTGAGACAGGCAGAATTTCTTCAGCTGCTCTCATTATCCAGAAGGCAGAGCTGCCACTTCCCACACTGAAAATTTAGGAGTATGAATAAAATACCAATAGGGAGCTCCTACATTCCTTCTATGCAGTCTGAAGAGAAATAAGCATGAAGAAAATTGATAGAAAAAGCCATCAAAAATGTGGAAGTAGTAGAGCCAACATAATACACTCTGTTTCTCCTCTTTGGCTGCAAGCTTTTGCAATAGTGATAATTTTGTGTTGCAAATGCTCTACAGGGCTTTCAGGCACGTTTGTTGGGAGATAAGCAGTAAACTGGTACATTATTGTAGGTGTAATTTCAAGAAGTGTGTCTGCAAAAACCTAATACATCTTGATACTAAACCCATTTCAATGTCCTATTGAAAAGTAGATTTCCAAGAAGTCTCTGGCTAACTTAAAGTCCCATCCTTCTCCTCTGTTGAAATACTGATGTAGCCCTACTCATGTCCTAGACATCAGACAACTTAATAGTATTACTGAGAAAAACTTGGTATTAATACTAAAACAAAACAGTCATTAAGTATATTTAATCTGCATATTTTCTATTCATACAGATTTTAGCCCATTTTTAGTACTTCACACATTTCATGGTTAATAGGTAAAATACTTGCAATGCTGTACATCTTGAAACAAAACACTGAGTTTAATGTATTCAATGCCACAGATATACCAGGACAACTAGGAGAGTAACTAGACAATGTGTTAGGATTCAAAATGAAAATATGCCCTATGCAAGGCATTCCTACCCAAGCCAAGTGATAAACAGGCTGCAGTAGGGCTCCTCAGAGAAGACCTACAGCGCTCTCAGGCAGTCAGGGACGCAATCAGGGATAGGTGTTCTTTCTTCCAGCATTAAAAATTATAATTTTGTATAAGAAAAACTCTTGGTGTGGAGACCTGCACTTCCAGTTTTGCCACTACAAATAGCTAAAGGGAAAAATAAAACCAAAAAACCTTCATGCAGACACAGAGTTGCCCATTTACCTTTACATTAAAAAACATCTTTGCTAATGAGGTCTGAGTGTCCAAAACTGTGCAAAATATGTACTTTGAAGTTCCGTAGAAAAGCTACCAATAACATATAAAATCATATTCCTAATGTCTTAGGTTATACTAACCTCTACAGACTGTACATTAAAGGATTTATTATTGAATTTGAATGGGTTTCCTCATTTCTTCTTTTCAGATAATCTTTGATAAAGCTTAGAATTTTTTCTAATTTTATTTAATTCTTAATGTTTTAATCCTTTAGGTTTGGTTACTCCAAATTAGAGCATTAAAATCTCAGGCTGATGAATCTAAAATTTAAGGATTTTTTTCTTAAAGAATGGTACAGATTTATGTATCCAAACTTCACCCCCTGCACAAATTACATCACTCTCTTCTTCTCTTAGTGTTAGCTAACTGCACTACCTTAGCAATCTAAAAATTAATTTTAAATTTTCCAGTTGAAGACTATATAAAGCTAAAGTTTATTTTCCGGATTTGTATTGTTTATAGAGATTAGGGATGCTAAATAGTGTCAGGTCCTGTATCATCTCTGAGGCTGCCTGTTAATTTCTGGACACTAGGCTTTGAGCCTGCTGTCTTAGGAAAAGGCCAGCTTCTTCTGCACCTTTGGATGTATTCTGTCTGCCCTTGTGAATTTACACAAGTCCAGTCTATTAACCACTCCTCATTCCTCTTTGACGGTGGGTACTAAGTGCTATATCTACACATCTTCCAAATACCTCCAGGGCTGCTGACTCCACCACTTCCCTGGACAATCTGGTCCAATGCTTGACAACCTTTTTGGTGAGGAAAGCATTCCTAATATTCACTCTAAAACTGCCCTGAAAAACCTTGAGGCTGTTTTGTCTTGTACTATCAGTTGCTGGGATAAGGGGCTGACCCTACCTAGCTATAACCTCCTTTCAGGGAATTGTAGAGAGCAGTAAGATGTTCCCTGAGCCTCTTTTTCTCCAGGCTAAATACTCCCAGCTCCCTCAGCTACCCATCACAAGCCTTGTGCTCCAGACCTTTTACCAGCTTTGTTGCCCTTTTGTGGACATGCTCCAGCAAAGTCCTTCCAGAACTGGGCAGCTTTCCAGCCACTCTGTCCCAGCCTGTGGCACTGCCTGGGGTGTTGTGACCCAAGGGCAGGACCCAGCACTTGGCCTTGTTGAACCCCACACCATTGGCTTCAGTCTATCAATGCAGCCTGTCCAGATCCCTCTGCAGAGCCTTCCTGGCCTCTAGCAAATCAACACTCTCACTCTACTTGGTGTCACCTGCAAACTGACTAAGGGTGCACTCAATGCCTTCATCCAGATCGTCAATAAAGATATTAATCAGGGCTGGCCCCTACACTGAGCCTTGAGGAACTCTAGCAGTGACCAGCCCCATATGGACATAACTCCTTTCAGCACCACTCTCTTGGCCCAGCCACCCACAGTTCTTTACCCAGCCAAGTGTCCCTCATCCAAGCCCTGAGCAGCCAGTTTGTCCAGAATTATGTTGCCAGATATTATGACAAAAGCTTCACTGAAGTCCAGGTAGACAACATACACAGCCTTTCCACCATTCACTAAGCTGGACACCCTGTCATGAAAGAAGATCAGGTTCTCAAGCAGGAACTGCCTTTCCCAAACCCATCTGCCTGATGCCCTGGTTGTCCTGTATGCCCTGCATGATGGCACTCAGGATGATCTATTCCATAACCTTCCCTAACACTGACAGGGAAGGCCAGTGTTGTTAACCTTTGCTGACAGACCTGCAATTCCCTGGATCCTCCTTCTGGCCCTTCTGTAGACAGACATCACACCTACAAACCTCCAGTCACCTGGCATCTCCCAGGTTAACCAGGACTCCTGGAAAATGATGGAAAGTCTCAGCGAGCACATTCACCAGTTCCCTAAGTACCTTGGGATGGCTCCCATCTGGTCCCATAGAATTGTGTGTATCCAAGTAGTGTGGCAGGTCGGTGACCAGCTCCCCAAAGTGTGGAGGTTTTATACTGCTCCATGTCCTTTGTTTTCCAGCTCAGAGTGCTCAGTACCTGGGTAACAACTGCTCTGACCATAAAAGACTAAGGCAAAGAAGATATTAGGTACTTCAGCCTTTTCCATGTCTTTTGTCACTATGTTTCCCCCTGCCTCCAAAGAAGGATGGATAACTTCCTTAGCCCTCCTTTTGTTATTAATGTATTTATACATTGTTTACTGTCTTCTATGGCAGTAGCCAAATTAAGTTGGACTTTGGCTCTTCTGATACTCTCCCTACATAACCTCATGAGATCCTTGTAGTCCTGCTGAGTGTGCTACATTCTCATTAATGATTTACTGCATAGTTAGCTTTTTCCCCTGCAAGAAGTTTCTGCCTAGTGAAATATGTCATGGACATTTAATCCATTTTGTGCTTTCAGATTCATCAACTTCCAGCAGCAGGAACCCTCCACTATTGCTTCAATACTTTTTCTGCTGCTACAGTGTGTCAGCTGTATCAGTAGTCATATTAGGGTTGTTTAATGTTATGAGTTGTTCAGAAATGCATATTAAAAAGACAGAAGCCTTGGTGTCACAAGGGAACACGGCAGAAGTTCTGGTGTTTTGTTTTGACCTATTCTTAGCCTCTGATAACATGTCACAACAATAGTCATAGTTACTTGTGTTCTCTTAGGAAGGATGGGGAAAACAAAGCACTACTCTGTGCAAGCCGCCACTGTAGTACTTTGTAGTAAACTTGGCCCTTGCAGAAGGGCAGCAGAAACTGTTTCATGAATGCTTCTGTTCTTAGGGTTTCAAGAAGACACTAGTTGAATGGAACAGAAATGAAGCAAGTACATGCAGGGATATGTGCAGTCAATCCCACAGCTTTTAAAACCACATGTGAGATGTGTGGCAGCACAATGCTGCTGCTCTGTAAATGCTGGGAAGCGGCCCTGCTGGCAGCAATTTCCAATATTAACTGAGACACACAGATAGGCTACCAGAGTCCTGCACTTGTGTAATGAAAGGTGGCTCCATCCAGTAACAACCAGCAGCCATGGGTTATCTGCTGTGGCCTGACATACTCCACGATCATGACCTCCATGTTTCTCTTCAAACTCTCTTGGCCAACTTCTCACAGACTCATTCTGTTCCCAGGGGATTCACAGAAATTTGCCTCCTTCTCCTTTTCCTCCTCAGAAACCCTCTTGTAAGTTCGAGAAATACCAAAGTGAGGAAGACGAAAAGCCATTAACTAGTAGTGCTTAATGGAATAAAATTACCAATAAATGCCAGTATTTAGGAAGTAACTTCTGCCTAAGCAAACAGCATTGCTTACTGCATGTGCTTAAAATATTCACACCCTCTTCTTCCTTTACTCAGGGGATTTTTCTCTCCATTAAAAGTCAGCAGATAAGAGCAAAAAAAAAGCTATAATTACTGCAATGAGACTTCCTCAGCTCAGTTCCTAATAGTAAGTGCATGTACACACACATGCACACACTAGGCCTCAAGTGTTATCAAGCTCTTATGGGACAGAAAGGTCTGCTTCATAATAGTACTTGTTCAAAACATACAGAGCTATTACTTGCCTCTGAAAAAATGGCAAATATCATCAATACAAGAATCCAAAACTATAGTGTATTTAACCAAAACAAAATGAAAAATTTTAGAACAAAAATACAGCTTGAAGTTTCCTTACACTATGAGTTTTCAGCAAAGTCAATCTTTGTATCACCCACACACAAATCTTGTGACTAAAAAAGGAACACATCTTGCCCATAATTAAATGTAATTGACTATAATATATCATCTTATTTACAGGAAAAGCAGGGAGACCTGTTTATCGATGGGCTAGTTAATCCCATTTTTAAAATCTGTACTGTAGAATAGCAGTAACACATCAATAAAGTAGATTAAGAATCATCCATCCAACAGATCTCCATAAAAGTAACCAAAGAGAAATTACTGCTGCTTGGAAAGGCTCCTGGTTGGGTTTATGAAGTGTCATTGGCATATTTACTCTCAAGTAAATACAGCTCACTGCAGAGTAAATTTCCAAACAGGCAAAGATCAGCAAGAGTGGAAAATGACAACAGCAAAAGTCACGAGGATTCATCTGATGTATGCTGTAGTATGTAATAACAAGGTACATCTCAAAGGTAACAAAAAGTCAAACAGTCTTGAAAGTTGCACTTTATACTTTCCCATTTTGAAAACATACCTGTTATTCACAAATTTGAGGTTGCACAGAACTGAGAGGCAACTTCATAGGTAAGATAACCAATACCAGATATAAAAAATAATCTTTTTGATAAATATGAATGCAAAACTAAAATCACTATCTTTTAGATAGTGATTTTAGGGATGAACATGTAAATTTGCACCATTTTGAGAAGGATCACAATCAATCTTAGCTTCAATGTTTCAAGAAATGCATGTGTAAATGAATCTTGTTATCAGTACAAAATGCTGTCTTCATCTTTTGATAGTTCAGATCTTGAAGGGCCCATTTCAGCCTAGCCATAACCCTTCTCATTCCCCACAATTACTCACACAGATACCTGGATTAGCCCTTCACATAACCCTTTCTCCCACATCTGCTTGTATGGCTCCCATGTCAGACACCATCCCCTCTCAATAAAAGCACTTTGTGCCCCAGCCACTGCTCCATGACTTCCATGCTCAGAGGTCTGCTCACAGACTTCTGGGTTCAACTAATGCTTCTCCAAGAGACAAGGACATTCATTTGGGTTTTTGTCCACCTTTAATCATCTTTCAGTTTCCCAAGGCCCTTAACACTGCTCAGGCAGGTAGAAATATGTTTCATTGCTTTAAACAAGGCTAATAAGGAAGTTTGCCTCTAGACATCTCTGATACATACCGTATCTGAAAGTACCATATTGAAAGCTATTGAAAATATCAAACTTGTCAACAGTATGGAAGTCACTAATGTTTAATGCTAGAACATAAAGTTCAAAGAATGGCTTAATGTTATCCACTGCTTAAATAATGCTGGAATTAGCTTATATTTCTATCATTGAAACCTGAATGTCTGTTTGGCTAAATACAGTATTATTGCTTTTTCCTTAATGTATTTGAAAGGGCAATGCTACAATCTTTTGACAGAAATACAGAAAAATAATGCAGGCTCTTTTTATAATTTTATAATGAACTACATCCTGGTTTACACTTTCCTCCAACTTACTGCTCCAGGAACAACCATACAAGAGTCATCGCTCTCAAGAAAAGGCATCAGTCCTCAGCCAAAAAAAAGAGACATTTGAAAGGCATGGACATAAAAGGCAGAAAAAAGACTTGCATAAATAATTTTTGCTTTTCACAATGCTCAAGCATAATTTTAGAAGGCTTACTTCTGATAATGGATTGCTTGGTGCCAGCAGTATGCAGGAAAAATACACATATCCTCTATTTTACTACTTTTAGCTTAACAACTCCCATTCTATTTCTGCCCTTTTCTCCTTTGCCTGGCCCTCAGCTACATTTTTGTTATACTAAACAGAGTACACTGCCAGTAGTTCAAAAACCTACTTACAGGAATCATCCAGTTGGCCAGGTCACCGTACTTAGACACCTGCATAGCTCCAAGCATCGTCAAATCAACATGGCCTCTGTTAACAGAAAGTGTGTAATTAGCATATCATGTTCAAGTAACAGCCCACAAATCTTAACAAGCTTTTGTTCATGCTCATTACATCAATTTTAAAATGGTGGCATATGACAAATGTAGCAACTGTTTGTCACACACGTAGCTGGGGTTTTTTTCCCCCCCTAGATGTATCACTGATGCAAATGTCTCTCTTTATGCTTACTGAGCCTCAGAAATGTTCCTACTTTTGTCTGGTTTGGTTAATTGCATGTGCAGTCAATCATCTCTGAACTCATACTTTTTAGTGCACTCCTTAACGTATTTACATGCACCCATTATCTTTTCAGAGCCATTAGGATTTAGTGTTTGTTTGCATCCAAACTCCTTTCCAAAAAACAAACAAAAAACAGGTGCAGACGTTGAATTTCCATTAAGGAGGTGGAATGAGGATCACAATTGCAAGCTGAGCAAAGAAAATATACTGAGTGCAAGTACAGATTAGATACTTGGAAATGACCAAAAAATAGTTGTTAAAATGTCACTACAAATGTGTTTATAGATGGCCAGGTGGTAGTAGGCACAAACATCACCATGGTATCTATTAGTGCAGCGTTTTTTTATTTCCAATAGCTAGATTTAACCCTCTGTAAACCATAACTGATTAAGTCCATGATAATTTTACAGGTTGTTAAATGCTAACCGCATTTGGAAGAAATACTTCTGAGTTCTGCCACTGATGCAGTTTATTCTTTTCCTGTTTCAAAAAGATTAGAGTTTGTGTTGTTACATACCCTCTTATCATTGCAAATGATTCATCACTAGAGAAATAGGAAGAACCTGGAAGAACAGTGACTGTCTCCTTACCTGTAAAAGAAAAAAGATACAGTATGCATTTTGTTTCTTTGACAAATGAAGTCACAGCTATTTACCAAGAAATAAGAGTTTTTTATAAAATTCCTTTGGATTCAGTACAGCTACAGCCTGATTACACTTACAACATCCCATGTAAACCTAATCAATCCTAATGAATTGTGAAGCAGTTTGTTAGAGTTTCTAATGATAGGCTTGCCTGCTGTTTGACCACCAGCAGGTCCAGGCAAGCACCAGGAACATCAGAATGTAGGAAATATCTATGGATTTTAGCTTTCTGCTCCATTTACAGAAAAAGTAAGAAGTAACTGTCTTTTGAAACAGAGGAAGATAAAGCCTTCAGGACCCAGAGAGGCTGCAAAGAAAAGCAAGCCGATCAGATTGAACAGTTGCTAATGATGAAAAATACAAAAAAATAAATGACAGGTCTAGTCTATTCTTGCTTTTTTAAAGGGCACAAGAAAATGTGCTTCTGTGTTCTGTACTGTGCTCTGAACAATGCTTGATGCAAGCAATGGAGCACACCTGGAAGAGTCTTTATTTTGACTCTGTTCAGGGCCCTTTTCTTCCTCTTCTGCCTGTTCTTTGAATCAGTCTAAGCAACAAACATTTACAGAGGGTGCCTCTGATAAGGCAGAAGAAACACAGATGAAGATGAAATTATAAAAGAAGCACGGTAAACTTGAGAGAGGAAAAAAATATACAAACAAAAATATTTTAGCAAGATATGACATACTGTAACAACAAAGGGGAAGGAGAATGATGCATCATTAAACAGTTTCCAGAAAACAGAAGAAAAAAGAAAATGAGATTAACTAAGAGAATGGGAAAAGGGAAAAAAACTGTGCATAAAACTTAAATAAGAGATCTAAGATATGTGCTTTACCTACTGAACTCATCTGAGGCATATTTTATGCCATTTGTATGGAAATTAAATAGAATAGTATAGAATTAAGGTCATACAAGTGGTCTTTCACACTTCTCAAGAATTCACCATGCTAACACTCAGACCTGGTGAGACAGCTTGAATTATCTTTCCCTACAGGACACGCACCCAAAGCAGTGACAGAGAAAACAGGGTTTCCAGGCAGCAACATGGAGAGAGAAGCCCAGGATAAAGTGACAAGGTAATGATGAGAAGAACGACACACAGGCTTAGGACCACAGAATAATGTCAAAAGAGCACCACATTACCCACTTCTTAAAATGCTCACAGGAGGTCAATACTTTAAAATATTTCTGCTGTAATACAGTAGTATACTTTTCAGTTGCAGTCAAGATATCCTTCATGAGAGACATTAAAAAAATGAAACAAACAGAAAAACCCACACCTATTTCAGAGCATTAAAATTACATTTGCAGAGAGAAATTTGGCAAAAGCCCAAAACAGGTATATGTTTTAAAAACTTTGAGCTGGACTTTGGGGCTGAGGGATCATTCCAGTTAATGAATGAGAACAAGATTAATTTCTATTTCTCTGCCATTCAGCTTCTGTTTTCTTCACATGGTAGATTGGTGGTAGGTCTGATGCTTGTCTATCCCATGTCCTGTTTACTGCAGCTTCAGAGGGACATGTGAATGTGCTTAACATCGAATTAACAATAGTACAATAATCTAATTTTCTTGTTGCATTCTGACATGTTATGTTAGCTTCATGTCTTCCAGACTGACTCTTAAAAAAATTTATCAACTATAAATAACAATTCAAGACCATCTCAATTTCCATGTTAAAGCACAATTTTTTTCAGATAATAAATTAGGTTCTTGGATATTTTTTTCACTGTCACTCTGTTAATATGTTCGTTTTTCATACACACCCATATTAAAACTTAAGTTCTAAAATGCAT
This sequence comes from Ammospiza caudacuta, assembly GCF_027887145.1. Taxonomy (NCBI): domain Eukaryota; kingdom Metazoa; phylum Chordata; class Aves; order Passeriformes; family Passerellidae; genus Ammospiza; species Ammospiza caudacuta. The sequence goes on along the minus strand of NC_080632.1, from coordinate 73,992,280 downwards.
GCATATAATTTCACTCATAGTATTTTTTTCTTATAAATATTTTTATTCTTCCAGTGAATCCTCTGACATATTCCTTCCTGTAGTTCTTGAAACAATTACATATGTACTGGTGAAATGCTGGACTCAATTTCTTAAATGATTTTTTATTTCAAACCAGACAATGGCCTCAAATAACTCCACATTTAAAATATAGTAACAGAGGCAATTACCTAGTGCTATGATAAGCATCATTTAGCTGAGCCAAGCAGCAAATGTTTCACATCAGTGAACAATTGCTGGACTGATATTAAATTAAAACCATTTTATGTCAGTGCTTTATCTCCTTTTGACTTTTCAGAGTTTAATTGTACTTGCTAACAGCCACTGAGAAAAGTACTCCCTGTATAAATACATATGTAGACACTCATCCATGTATTTGTATGTATGCATGTGTATATTTGAATAAAAAAATGAAATGTGTATCTTTTCCATATGAAAAAACAAGTCTGAAATGTCAGGTCTATAATCAATACCATTAATATCAATGACAAAGTCACAAGGCCTATTTCTGTTTGTCACAATGCAATATTTAAATGTATTTTTACACGAAGACAGAAAATGTACATAAGCACAACTTCTCCATGAAAAAAACAGAAATCAGGCGGGTGCACTAAATCATAAGAAACTTACATTTTTATATTGAATTGCATCTTCTGAGGTGAAATGCCCTAAAGCAGCTGGGCAATGACAGTATGTGAGAATTGCCATTCCCGGCTAAAAGTGGCAAAAGCAGCTGCCCACAGCAGTGCCCTTGGTGCGCCAGATGCCAGCTGCGCAGCTCTTTCCCACTGCCTTGGCTACCACTCCCTCTCTGAATGCAAATGAGTTATATTCCTGGCTGGGAATAAACCAAGCCATTATACACGGGATGTTTTAATACATGTCCCAAACATAAATCATTGAAAACCATTTTCTAGAAGACTCAAGGAAAAGCAGCAGGAAAACAAACCCATATTCCTTTACATGCTGCTCAAAACAATCTCACTTCTGAAAAGGATGATTTAACCATTTACTGATGGGCCTGGAAGACAGTCTCTCCCCAAAGAAGAAGATTATCGCTTAAAAGAAGACAAATGCATTAATATTTACTATCAAATAAAACAGGTCTCTAGGTTTAAATACTGTATCAAAAGAAAAAAATTAAATTACCATGGTTATTCTTTTTCCATTAATTAAATTTAATTAAAGTATTTACCTGCATTAATCAGATCTGGATCTACTTCATTTTCAAGTGGATAAGGACCCTGACAACAATACAGATGTATGTCAAGCATTATAATAAAATATCTCTAAAATATAATTAATAATTGCTATATTATTTCCAATGCTTATTACCAAAACCAGATCATGGCAGACATGCATTTTTTAATCTTATTAAATCAGAATTCTGTTTTTTACCTGGAAAACATCCTGATATTACAAGCCACAGTTTATATCAAGTAACATATCAGGTCTTTAGGACTTATTGTTCAAGGATGTTAGAATTACAAAACAATCATGAAGTGAGAGGTTTGTTTGATTTGAGTTTCTTTTTGTTCTTAATCTAAGTGACACACATTTTTCAAAAAAAGGTCATAACTGCAACTTCATAAAGTTATATGACAGTAAAAATAATATACACTTTAAGCTTTATTTAAAAATATGTTTGCTAAGGTTTACAATGCTTAGTCTTACAAATTCCTGATGGTTTGAGTCCAGAATCTTAAGGACATCCTTAGCAAAGTAGCACCATAAGCATAAAATTAGCATTTCCTAGAAAACTTCTCTGCAGCAGAGTGAGAACTATACAATGATATAATATAGCATATATATTTTTAGCAATATCATAATCAAGTTGGAGGCGCACAGGAAATAAAACCCAGCCACAGCAAAATAAAAACACTACAATAACTGACCAAGATATATCCTTACCAAACCCAAGACTCCATTTTCACTCTGTAAGTGAACAGTTATGTCTGGACTGATGAAGTTACTGGCCAACAGTGGGATACCAATACCCAGATTAGCTGAAAAAAGGCAGTTAAGGCAAAAACACTTATTGCAAACGAGTAAATTTTAAAAAATTACTTCTATACTATGAGCAGATTAGAACTGTTCCACTCACAAGCACTTTTGTTTTTACTTAAATACCTCATATTTGTGATTAATTATTTTGCCATTTGGACTGCCTAATTGCATTCTGTCAAATCCTATATATGATAAAAATATCAATGTGCAACTTCTACTTCAATTGGGTATTAATAAAATGAGAGCACCTCAGAGTCCGGTAAAGACAATGAGCACATTAATCAATCTGTTCTAAACAAACCAGATGGGTTTTTTATTCTAGTCAGCAATCACTTCAACCTATAGCACATCTACAGTGTGTGGATAAGGATACCATACATGCCATCCTCAAACTCCAATGCAGCCCGTTTGATGATCCGCTCCCTCACATTGTCTCCTTTTTTTTGCTTGGCTGTTGAGTCTTCAGGCTTTCGGATTGATAAGCGCTGCAAAGTAAGAAGTAATCATAAGTAAAGATTAGAATCCAGATTCTTGCTTCTCAAGACACAAAAGCTTGATTTGTGATTGCACTGAGATACTTGGTCTAAGAATAAAGTCATTTACTCATCTTCTACAAAAAAACCTGACCTTTTATTTTATGCATTCAAGCTTAGCTAAGCCAATGGAGTAATCAAAAATTGCCAGCGACAGCCTTAGAGCAAAACATTATTTCTTTCTCTGTATTGCCAAGCCTGATACATAGAGAAGTGGTGAAGAAGGCACCAAGCACTGTGCAAATACTAGCAAGTCTCAGATTCATTACCCCAGAGATACCTAAATAGATTTGTAAAAAGTCAGCCAAAAATACAAATACTGCTCTCTTTCTGCATTCATTCAATTCAATGAGCTGTTCTAGATTTATAAGGATTGAACAGACAAATGCCATTCATCTAAAGATACTGGGGAGCTAAGAATCAAAATTTTCAAACATAACTCTCAATAATCTTGCACACCCCATGAATTTGTTTCCTGTTATTTTCTCATCTTAAGTTAATGTTTTGTAAATCACATGCAGGTGAAAACACCATGACATTTAAGAAGTTTGTAACATCTTTCTTTTAAATTATTGTCTACATAGATTATGTTCTTTGCACATCTCTCCAATGCATGTAAAATTCATCTGGGAATCATCGTGTCCTGCACCCCCGTATGTCTTCCTATCTTCTCCTACTTCAGGCTACAATTAACACATCAGAAAAAAATTATCCTGTTACCTTTCATCACCACAAAAGAATTTTTGCAGAGTCACTTTCTCCTTAGGCAGTCAGAAACAGTCAATATAAATCCTTTTGAATTTCCCATCACCTTCCTTTTCATGCCTTGGCTATTTTCCCTAGAATTGCTTAGTTTGTGGATTGATAAAGTAGGAACAATTACAGAGGGTTTCTATACAGCAAAGAGAAGGCTGGATAGAAATTATAGCTGGTGCTAGAGAAACCACTTTTAAGCTATATTAGGCAGGAACTGCTATTTAAAGCCAGTAAGAATTATGACAGACTAGCTTCTCTTTATTTCTTTATTTCTTACATTCTTCATCTTCTCTCACCACTTACCATACCCAATGCTTTTCTGCGTACAGCCAGCTGATTTATAAAATTTAACAGAAGAGTAAATAAATCTGCCATTTCCTTCCTATAAAAGCAAGAGCTGCCAGAATTACAAAACTGCATAATCAAAATTAATCTCTGTTACAATTTTGCTTGGCAGTTTATAGTAGCTTTCTCCCTTACCCCTGCCCCCTTTTTTTCCTGAAGCATATAGGGAAGGGGGCAGATGATGAGGTAGGTATTCACCAGGTATTCAGTAGGTATTGACTAAATAGATATTCACTTACGCAGCCAAGATGCAGCAGAAGCAAAGTTTAATAAATGAAAAATTATTTCTGTCATAAAAGGTAAAAAGCTTTTCTGGGAGATAATGCAGCCATTCAGAAGAAGAAAACAGGCCATTAATTGTAATCTGACCCAACACAACCAGAGGGGAAAAAAAAGGTTTGACACATCTGTTTGCAGTCAATTACTCAACAACATGCAAGATGCTTTTGCAGAATGAACAGACGAAATTAAAAAAAGAGCTTCTTAACCTTAGTATTCACAAAAGAGAATGCTCAGAGAAAAGGCCTTGTACGACTTCCTGGGACTTGTGCTTTGATTTTAATAACAGAAGTTTAATTATTAAAATCCATTTCTGCACTTTTTTCCCACAGATTTTTTCTCCTTGTGTCATATATCTTCCCTTCTACCAGCTTATTTGATGAACAATTCCCACCTCCAGACTACAGAGACACAGAAGAAATACAGAATTTTCAGCTGCACATTAAAAGGATTGTCACATCACCAAAATGAATATAGGGACATAGCCTGAGTGTGACAAAGTCATAGAAACAACAAAGAACAATTACATAATCATAATTTTATTGGGTGTTTTCAGTGGTGGAGTATTATTGCAGCAATGTTAATAGCTATTGACATCTTTTATTCAGACCAGAAAGGCCACCAGTTAGAAAAGTCCCTGATAAAAGAAAAGGGAACAAAGGTTTGCAAGACCTTTGCAACATAATATAATTCAATGTACAGCACAAAAGGGACTGAGGCTGGCCCTACATGCCCACATCAAAAGCTGTCCAGTGGAAAAGAAAGTCAGATCCTTGTCTAGGTGTTCCCCTTGTCATATCTACAGCAGGTGAACTGAGAGGGAAGGAGAATTTAGTAGCATTTTCCACTAGATTTTCAACTGCAGTAAAGTCATCCAGGGCTACAGCAGCTGCCCTAAATTATTCAGGAACTGAACCAGACAGTATGTAGTGAAAGAAAGAAGGCTCAATCCTCGGGCCCCCACCTAACTACTTAAGTACCTATCTAAGCTCCAGTTTTTAGCAAAACTTTATGGGTCTTTCTCACACTATTTTCTCAGTGTTAAGACTTGGTGGCTAGACTAAACACCACGTAAATTTTAAATACACTCCAAGCTGAAATATGTTGTGACTGAGAAGCTGAGCTACTTACTTCAATTCTCTTCTCAAACTTCTCTCCTTGTAACAGACGATCAACATAGATTTTGGGAACATGAATGTCTTCTGGGGCAAATGCTCCTATATCAACAATTTCTTCTACCTACAGAGTAAAAAAGAAAAGGGAAAAGATTTAGAAAAAATTATTCAATGAGAGGTTTTAATACCAATGAAGTTTTGAAATGAAACATTAAATTTACAGCAAATGATGTCAAGAAAACTAATGAATGGGACAAAATATATAGTCTTTAAAACAGATTAACTTATCTGCTTATCTGCTCTCTTCTTTCAAAGTATATTTCTTTACAAAAAATTGAAAGTAATTTATAATTTTACCAGCCCATTTGTATGGCCAACTTGAAGAAATAATACTGTGTATATCAGTTACATCAGAGTTGTTTGTAACTACAAAAAATTTCTGCCCAAACAAAGAACAATATGCTACTAACAAAATACATAAATATAAGGCAGAAGTATTAATTTAGAGGATATAAACACAGAAGATGAAACAAAAGTGTTCCATAGTGTACTCAAAACTAAAATACAAAACATTTGAACTGTAATAATGGGTGGCAAGAAAGAAGACAAAAGATGAAGATCTAGAAGTCTTTATAGTTAGTTGAAACAGAGATTAAGCACAAAATGACACTCATCACCTGTAGTAGATTTGAAATGTCACCTATCAGGAGCAGCCCAGATAATAGGGGTTTTCCTTCCTTCTAGGCCTGAATTGGGGGTGATCGAGTAAGAGACGCTGCTATGGACAGATACTTGCAGCTAAGACTCTCAGCCATGGCTGGTGCTTTCCCTAACAAGTCTGAGGTACACAGAGCACATTTCACTCTGCCACACAACAGACTCTAATGTTAGCATTATTTGCATTTGCATCAGCCACAGAGAAAACATGTAATGTTAGAGCAACAGTCAAAGATAACATACAACAATCTACTACAAAGGACATAACAACGTACTCAAAGATCAAAAGACAATTTCCAAACTGCTGTATCACCAGAGATTCATTAAACTCTTAGGAATGCCCAAAGCTTAGTAACTCCAAAACAAGACCAGGGATATGGTAAGGGTAAATCTCTGAACAGCTGTCACCAGTGAAGCAACATTAAAGAGTTTAAAACTCAATTTGACAACCTACTGGACCATATGATCAATATTAAAATCTATAGTACGTCTGATAGAAAATTACCTTCCTACTGCGCCTTGAAATGTGACAATAAACAAACAAAGAAACCAAACAACCCACCCTAAAAGCAGGAGAGGGAAAAGAAAAATTAAAAACTAATGATCACAAAATCAGGTTCAGATGATCCCCAAAAAAAACCCTGGTTAAAGAGACAGAAAGGATGTGCTGTGAAATCTGCAAGGCAAACATTCTAAGCAAAAGGCAACAACAGCTACAGCAACACAAGCCTCAGTGCTCAAGGAGAATAGAGCCCACATCCAGAAAGCCATTACCCACAAGATAAGGAGAGCCAATCAAATCAGTATCTTGAAAATTCTGATTTGGGTATTCATGAAAAAATGCTAAAGTTTCATCCATCTCACTTGAAGTTTCTAATTTTATACGCTCATTTTAAGATTAATATGGAGACCACGTCAAACACAGGGGAAAATTAAAAAATCCTGAAGCACACAGCTGAAGCACATTGCACTTTTAGTGTAGTGACTACTGTCAGATCATCCTCAGAAGACAGGAGAAGCAGGAAACAAGACTTTCCAATGAAGCAATAGGCAAGCAGATGATCTGCTACCAGCAGAATTCCAAAATTCACCGTTTCTAATTACATTTATCTTCACTTATCAGATGGAAAACTAGGCCTAGGGAATACTAATCGCTCTGATTTGAACTTTCTCACAGAATAACTACATTTATTTGCTGCAGCAGCTGAGATTAAAAATCCAAAATCTTGGCACAATTCAACTAACTCAAACAGAATTATACTGTCAGAAAACTTGACACACTGAATTTCTCCCCCCATAGAATACACCGAATAAATTATTCATCAACAATAAATTATTGGATTTTGTTATCAGTCACACCATTCTGCTAATTGGTTTGTATTTTGTCTCTTGGGACACATCAGTCAGCCTGATAGCTTTTCCTCTATTATTTCCAAACATTATCCTAAATGAACACAACACTGCAAACTGTATTTTGTCCTAGGGATTTCAGGTAAGCCTAAGGATCACTGACAACTGGAACACCTTTCCATGTTCTACCACTATGTGGAATAAGCATCAAATGTAACTAAAATTAAATATGTTCAAATACCTCCACAGTAGTAAAGAGGAATTTTGAAAAGGGATTAAGAATTTGCATGTGATATATGAAAAATTAACTGTCTTCCAGTTCTGCAAGTGAAATAATCAGCACGTTACACGGAAAAGGGAGAATTCAAGCAGAGGAAGTACAAACGCCATCTGAGTGCTCCAGCTCTCTCTCCCAGGGAACCGAATGATGAGGCACCATAGATGGGCTGCCTGCCACCAGCACAGCCAGAGATGAAGCTGAGCCAGCTGAAGTGACACCAGGATATCTGATGGCTATGGGAATCAGCACCCCAGTGCCTCTGGCCACTGCAAGGCATTGCCCCAGTAACCTCCTAGAGAAGAATGATACGGCAAATTCAATAGGAAGGACCATCACTGGGCGTATTCACTTCTCTTTCAGGTTTCATGTTCCTTTATGAGTCGGCTCTGTAACACCTCTGTAGATGAAGCCTCAAAGAGAAAGGCAGGAGCACATCCATATTAATAATTCAAAGGATGCGTGTGAGTTTTTCTCCTGCTCTGCTCTCATCATACATATGCTTCTGTTCTTTCTTCTCTGTACTCACCCTGCCTCAGGCTTTATTTTGTAACATACAGAAGAATCTTTGTAAACATCAAAAATCATTATGTGTCATCCCACCCAAAGACACCAACTCTGGCAAAGCACAGAGAGGGAACTAATCAGGGCAGACCACCTCCTGTACTCTTTGTAATTAGAAAATCAAAATCCTCTGGTACCTTTTAGATGGCCTTGATCACATGTGTTCATCTTAAATCTTCATTTCATCAATGAACAAAAAGACAAAAAATGTTTACATCTTTGTAAACATTTTGTAAAAAGGAACTACGAGAGACCATGAGGTCTGACTTCCCTCTCCTGGGAAGGCTCTGATGCCTGATTCAAAAATCCTTTCATTGTTTGAAGAGTTTCACAGTACTGGAGATTTCTTCCTGGGCATAGTGTTCTTGCAAATCTTCTCTGATTGCTGACAGTGGAAGGAGGATGAATGAATTCAGTCCTTCCTAAACACTGATTTATCTGTAAGTACACCCAGAACATAAAAGCTGTTTTCCACTATGATTCACAAGAGCCTTCTGCCTTCCTTTTTGTATCAGCATTCAGAGGCAGTGGTCCTTTGCTTCACAATATCACTTCCTTCTGTAATTTACATACACTTTTCTCTTGTAAAGCAATTTTAATTCCTTTTCCTTACAGAAATTCAGCTATTCTTCTAGTTTTATTCCAGAATTTCTGAAGGCTCACAAAAAGAAAAAGGGAACCTTGATAGATATGGAAGTAAGAAAAGTAAATAAAGTAAGAAAAATAAAAACTATGGTTCCTTACCAAAAGTTGATAAGGAAATAACAATGACAAACTATTATGCCAAAACACTCAAAAATAAAAAAAGCCTTTGTTTCTAGTATGTTCCTTTTATCTATTTCTGCAGCCCAATTATGTACTTTATGATATGTTAAATATTTTCGGCTGGCTTATTTTTAAATCTGTTTTCCTAAAACTAAGCTATAACCAAAAACTGCAATTTAATTCCTTATTACAGAAAAAAAATCAAAAACATGTGTGCATGAAAGAAAAAAAGAGATGGGGAGAGAATCACAGCCTAACAAACCTATACATTTTTAAGTAGCTTATTTTTATACTAACTTTATTAAATCTCTCTATCACTACCCCAATTATCCTAGTTCATTTCAGTTCTTCAAACTGAAATAATAATCATTCCTAGCAGAACATTAGTAAAACAAATCATTACAGTTGGTTAAATGTCCAAAATAACAAGAGGAATGAAATAAAATTTAGCCACTTAGATGCTCAAGACAAACTCATCAGTACACATCATCAGTTCACTACTGGAAGAGTCAAGATGTCAAAAATTCTTTGTAACATTTATAAAATCTTAAAATTAAAAAAAAATTAAAATACATAATAAGAGCTATAAGAATAAATTTTATGTGTCTGCATTCAAGATCACAGAAACTGTGATCAACCAACCATTCATGATGGTTAATGACAAACAATAGGGGAAAAAGTTAATATTAATTGTTTAGACTGAATTTCACAAATAGCTTTGATATTTTAAAACTGTGAAATATACTCTGAAGACAGTCCACTCGAAATTAAGACCACACTATACAAACTTTCTTACCTACAGAAAAAAGCAAAGCAGGTTACTACAGAGTTCTACAAGCAGGCAGATGAAACAGATGATCTTCTGAGTCGAATTCTTTCCTTTTGCAAGATCAGACAGACCGTGAAATTTCAACTGTCAAAATCCTACAGTAATGGAATGCTAGCCAGTCAATATCCCTACTGAAAAAGAGACTTTTATAACTTTAAAATCAAGCAACCACCAAATAGTTGATCAACATTTTGATCAACAATTACCACATTATGGTCATATTAGACTTCAAACAGACGTTTTCATGAGCTTACTGAAGGACAGGGAACAGTAAAAACCTGTAAAGTTCATATTTGTCAGAGAATCTTTCACACAATGAGCCTGGTCTGGGTCTCACTAAAGATGCACACTGAAGGTCTGCTTAGCCAAATAGTCCTTCTTAGCAACAGGATCTTAAAAGGCAGCGCGGTACTTCTGGTTATATTCTCCCAGCTGCCAGCAATGTGTCAACCGCAGGATGTCCTCAGCCAGAGGCTGGACATACATCACCTTCTTCATAGCTTCTGATGAGCCAGGAACTAATTGTTTTCATGAAACCCAAGAGACTCTATTGATGCATTTCTTAAATTTAACTATTATGTAAAACATTTCTTATTACCTATTGTAATTTCACTGTGTGCTCCCTTCTCTGTGCCATACAGAAATAGCACACAGCAGTTCTTTATTTGTCTGTTTCATGTTGTTGAAGATCTTATGCACCTTTATGTTTTCCTTCTTTCTAGTAGAGTGTTATCCTCTGTAAACACCACAGAGAAAAACAGTGAGATCTGTAGCCAGTGTGTTGTATCTGATGATTAGGAAAGCAAAACCGACATAAATCTCCTACATTTTCGTCATGTGGCTACAGATCCTCCTAAATCAGGAGACCCTCCTAGAATATACTCAATTCACATTTGTTTTCTCTGCTCTAAATCTCCTCAATTACCGCCTATACTTGTAGTTGCCTCAGGCTTAAGCTCCTCTCACACTTCTCTGCACCTGCTCCCTGTTTTCTTCAAGGGCCCCTTCCCATTGCACGCATTTGACATCTTCCTCCATGCTGTACTGCTGACAGCAAAGAAAACAGACAGCAGTAAATAACCAGCTCTAGATCCTCACACACAGCAACTCCAGGACATATACCACAAAGAAAAGAGGAAGCACACTTGATTATCTGCACTTGTAAATTATCTGCACTTGATTATCATGTACTTGTAAAGCTGTGCGCATGCATGAAAGAATAAGAAAAATTTAGCCACAAGTCTCTGAAGAGGGTCTCCCACACACATAGCACTACACTTCAGAAATTTATGAGCTAGTGACATATTAGCACAAAAAGGATACACAATAGTCTTAACTTTCAAGAACATGTTCAAAGTCTGAAGAAACTGACATTTCTCAAAAAAATTCTTCCATTAAATTGATGGGCTTGTTTGTTTGATGACTTGCACTAATGTCTATATAATTCTGTATCCACTAAAAAGTCAAAATGAAGATAGCTGTTTTCTTACCTCCTTAAATTCACTCATTTGCATTTTAGTCTATTATTTTATGGTAAAATTACCTGAATTGAAAGCATGAGAGATTACTTTAAGATCCAGCAGTCCAGCAGGCCCAGCATTACCAACCAAACCAGGCTCCTACAGCAGGTACACCTAGGGAATGATTCTTTCTGAAACGCTGTGGTTGCTCTGATATAAGTCATCAGTAACCTCCTGCTGGCTGTGATCACATTTTGTGACTTTTCCTTTCTTGATGAAATGAGGTGATAAAGCACTCAATTTGTATTCAATACCTAGGTTCTTAACACAAAATAAAACATAACCATCCATGTGGAATATATACAAAATCATCTCACATCTGGAGATAGAAATTTTGGAAAACTGTTTTTTTAGATTATGTATTATGTAATTATTTTTCAATCATAGAATTAAATAACGGGAGAAGAGCCAGAAGGCAACAAACAAAACTCCCACAATTTGTGAATATGGTCTTCATTTGCTAAGGGCCAATCAATAGCAGAAGAACCTATTTAAGCCATACTCAGCTGAATAAGGGGACTGACCTCATCCCAAATACTTCCACTCCAGAACACAAAAGCTTCTAACAACAGTAACTGTACTGGAATATAATTTGCTATTTCTGCAAACAAAACATATGTTGCTTTAAATACATTATTGCTGTACTTTGTTACTTATTTTCAAATTGCTTTAGATTGACAGCCTTTGAACTTATTAGAAGGCAAAAATAAATAAATTACTTTTTTATTAAAATTAATCCTTTGAACTTATTAGAAGGCAAAAATAAATAAATTACTTTTTTATTAAAATTAATCCTTTGAACTTATTAGAAGGCAAAAATAAATAAATTACTTTTTTATTAAAATTAATCACATTTTACCTGTAATAATTGAACTCCCAAAAAATCCCAACCATAATCACAACAAAAGATTTTCTTACTCACATCTGAGAATTGCAAATGAAAAGAGACAAGAAGAGCTCTCATATCCTACACATTCCAAGAAATGTAACTTAAAGGTCAGGAGATAGATTTCAGCTTTACTTTCAAAAGTAAACTAAGTGGAATTTAAATACTGAAGTGAGAAGTAGAAAAGCAAAATAAAATTAAGAAAAAACCCAGAGATTTCATTGCACTATCAAAGGTGGGTTTTGTACTTTAAAATCTATTTAAGCACAATCAAACCCCACTCAGATTCAAGGAATATCTCTAACTAAGGATCAGACCAGAGCATGCTCAGCAGGAGATACACAGCAACGTAATACCAACATAAAACAATGCATTAGCAGCTGATTTGTAGCTAATTCTGTTGCTGCTTCTCTCCAGTAAGAAAAAGAAGCCCTGCAGGTATTTCAGTAAAAGTAACAAAAAGGTATCTTCATCCAAAAAAGGCATGTTCTATGCATGCATCTATAAGTTCTCCTACTTTCAGATGTTCATTAGAGACAGTGGTGATTTTCAAAGAGTTCTGGAAGCTACTTGACATGCTACTGCTTTGTTTCTCAAAAAGGAATTAGTGTGGTCCATTCCACCTTCAGAATGACAGCAGATATCCCAACCTCCCAAAATATTGAAGATAAACTTCTCCATAGTTTTGAGGAAGAAATTAGTCAGGGTACCTTTCAAGGGAAAAGTTTGAAAGAAAGAAAACAATTGATGTGGCTTAGACACTTTCAACAGACCACAGAAATATGGATATAAAGAGAATGTCAGTAACATATTCTAAGAAGAATTAAAGTTTTCTTGCACTTAATTGTTATCCTTCCTAAAAGGTGCCTGGAAAAGAGAGCAATAGACACATATGGAAATTAAAAAAGCCCTAAGAATAAAGTATTTATAAAAGCACTTTTTTATTATTTGAAGCTGGCAGAAACATTTAAATCAGTCCTTTAAACTACAAAAATGGAATTTTTTGCTTATCATAGCCTTACAAGAAAATTCAAATTTCACTAGAAATGGTGAAAAATTGTCTTGAGCACAAGTGCCCCTTATCCCACTGCTTATAGAGCCAACTGAATACATACCTTCCCCATTCTAATTGGGATTATTTCACAGAATCACTTGAGTCAGAAGGGACCCACAGGAATCATGGAATGAAACTCTTAAGTGAATGGCCCATATGGGGATCAAATCCACAACTCTTTGCCTTTCTCCACTTCCTTCAGCAACAAGAAGACTGATAAAATACACTTGACTTATTCCAAAGATTAACGAAAAGGAGGAGTATGCTTGTTTCTCTGTAATGAAATCCAGGAACACACCTGTTCAAACATGGAGTTGCTTTAAGATTTGTTTAGTTATTGCTCACTCCAGATGAATCAGAAGTTGCAAACTAAGGATCTTAGTTTATATTCATGGGAATATAAATGGGAGTGCATTTCTACACACCAGACACCTTGAATGCAAGTTCTCTATAACAGAACTTAATAATATTTTGGGGAGGAAACTAAAAAGAAAAGACAGGAAAACTAGGAAACTGTTTAGGACACAGAAAAGGAAAACTATTCTGTTGTCCTTGTTCATTCGTTTACCATCACCTGCAGTCATTATTTTACCATTGTCATGCAGAAAAATCAGTATGATTTAAGTCAAGCCAGTCTTCATATCGCAACCCATTACTTCTCTTTAAATATTCACTTTTTTACTGAGTAATTCCATAGCATTTGCAGGGGATGGATTCTGCAAGAGCTAAAAGGATGCTGCTAACATCTGATCTACTGATTCAATTACTCAAAAATTTTCACTCCAGCAATAGTTATGAGGCTGCAGCTTTTCAAATCTCCTATGTTGATCACCTGAAAAGACACATTTGCTTCATGTCAGAATGCAATTTTTTGGAAGATTTTCAGTTTGGATGTTAAATCTTTCTCATTCTACGCTAGAAATCTTCATCAGAGATGTTAATAGCACAGAAAATAAATTAATGCTGTAAGACACCAGGATAGATGCCTGTAAATTCCTTGAATCATGCGTAGAACTCTCACGCATTTTCAGTCCTATAATAACACATGATTTTAAATGCAATGACAGTTAAGTCATTGATTGATTCACACATCTTATACACAAAGCAGAGCTGAAAATTTAGAGCATTTTAAATTTAATTTTCAAATTTTCATGATAGAAGACACGAGTACTGTTAGTGAAATATACTTCAAATGCACAGTCTATGAGGCTTTCTATAAAATGTTATGAAAAACCCTCTAAATTTAGCTTTAGAAGCAAACAGAGGCTTTCCATCAGTTTCTCCCGCACACTTACTGCAGATTGCCAGGAAGTATCTACTGATCAACTGCGAGCTTCCTTTTTCTTGTTCTTATTGAATGTCATATTTGTTCTTAACATATGTGACAAGGATAAAAGGATTTTTTTCATTGAAGAATACATTCACATCTGCAATGAACTTATGAAGCTGAATGCTGAGAAAACTCATGATACACATTCAAAAAAGTATAATTTAAAAAGGAATAAAATATAAGAGACAGATAAAAGAAAAAAAACAAATTCAAATCTTCCAGCAATGTATTATAAGGAGGTAAAATTACCTGAACAGCAGTCAGCAACAATTTGATCTGCTATGAATTTTAACTACTTAATATTCACTACCTGAGCAACAAAGTGCCAAATCTGAAGCCATTTAATTAGATGTTATATATAAAAGAAAAGCAATTGTAGGAAAAAAAAAAAACTCAACAACCAGGAAATAAAAGAACAACAGCTAAAAAACCAACATAAAACTCCATCCAAACAAAAAACATCCACAAACCCCACATTGCAAAATTAAATCTCAAAGGAGTTTATTCCCATGAAATCATAGAACAGTCACAGAATACAATATGCTGTGTTGGAAAGCACCCATTAGGATCATCAAGTCAAACTCCTGGCCTGGCAGAAGACACTCCAATAATCACATCATGAATCAGAAACATGTTAGCTAAATGTGACAAGAACTACCATATGAACTACCTTCTAGCCCAGTACTACTTATATTCCAGTACTTTTCTAATAATTCAAAAAGGGTCTGTGCCACAGCTGTACAAATGTTTTGTTGTTCTGTTCTGTTTTTAATAAGCACATGCACACACAGAAGCAAGGAACAAAATACATTGAAGAGAAATAAAAGCAACAGAAGAGTACTCAAGTCTGGGAGCAGGATTCTTTTTGGGAAACTAAAATTGTTGACGCAATGGTGTGTAAATGTTTCTAGGAGCTGATTTTCCAAAACAATACTGGTGGTCCCTGAATTTCAACTCCAATCCTTTTCTGATTTGCTCTTTAACTTTCCATGACTGGCATCGTTATGGCTGCCAAACTGGTTGTTAACATTGCTCAGAACTGTAGGAGAAACGGCATTAAGCTCTTCAGCCTTCATTGTAACCTGCACAGATAATTTTAGTCCCTTCACTGAATGGTGAATGAAGTATTCTTGGTCTCCCAGTCAACTATGTATGTATTCTTAAAAAGATTTCTTGCTACTTTCAAGTATTCTTTATTTTGTATTGGGCTGGATATTTCTTAGAAGCTTAAGCTTTTTGGTTTGCTTTGGCTTTGTAATGCTTAGTCTCAGACATCTGAGCTTGGATCTCACTTTCTATCATGTTTCTTTTCTGTGTTTGAGATTACAATGACTGTGATCATGGTCAAACTCCTACTGCTCTTCCAATACTTCCTCCACATTGGAAAATTTTATTCTCAAACTCATTAACACAGTCTTTCCCTAACTTCATTTCTTCTTTGCTATACCTCCCAGAAGGTTTCATCAATCCAAGTCTATGAAATCAGTCTTCCCAAGAGACATTCCTGATATTTTGCTATTTTCCCTTCTACACTTTAGAAGAATCATGAGCTTGTATTTCAAAGTTGCTCTCCCACAAATGTCCACTCAAATCTTTCAACTAAGATTCCTCTGGGAAAGGTTATTGTAATGTCTATACATTATATTTGGGTTATCTAAATTTAGACCCACAGGCATCCCTGACTCAGGATTTAGCCAAGGCCTAGGCATGTAAATACACTTATGCAGTCAAAAGCCCCGACTACCTACCTACATATTCAAGATAAAAAGCTTTATATATTTATTTTATATATACACACACACATATATATATGCATGCACACACTTATATATATAATGTATTATAGGAGCATATTATGGCAACTAGAATTCTACTGTCACTAAAAGCAGCTGGTAATGTGGCAGGACTAAGAAGTTCAGCGTCCATCCTGTGACAAATGGGATTCTCAAAAAAAGCCTCTCTCCCACTGCACATCCATGGGACCCTCCCTCACAACCATTGCCTAAACACCCACAGACTCATCATTGAGCAGTTAAATAATATCAACAAAAGCTATAGCAACACAAAAGTTCAGTGGCTACAGCATTTGAACAGAACTTTAATTCTACATCTGTGTCTATTTATTTCTATTTAATTCTATTCTATGTCTATTCTGAACTGTGGTTTCACAGAAACACACACTAATGTAAAGTGTGTGAGGGCACTCTGTGCCCGTCCCAAAGCCGTCCTCTACCAGGCTTCACTTTTGAGTTCCATGGCTAGAGCATCCAGGTAACAAAAAGTTTCTATTAGATTACTGTTTCACTTTAAAGTGGTACTTACAGGTTTTTCATAGTAAACTGTCACTGCGTAAAAATCTTGAAGAGTTTTTCAGAAAAGAGCTGTGCATGTGAGGAAAGTTTTGCCATTGTTACAAGCATTTGGAGGTATAGACATACACACAAAAAAAGGTTCATTTCAAGTTTCCTCAATAAAACCAAATGCCATGATTTAGCACAGATAACATGATACAAATAGCTTATTTCAGTCTGATTCTGTCCCTTAGTGCCATGCAGTTCATTGTACCTGAGAAAATGGTGCTCACTGATGTGGCTGTGTGGTTACTAGGCAACCAGAGATAAAATGCAGGGCCTAATGATTTTTATTTAATGCATTTTTATGAGAAAGTACACTCTCTTTTCCCTTGATATTATTTGAGGTGTAAATGTTATTTACCCAAGGAGATATATTTAGCCATCCTCTGTGATCTGAACAAGAAAATTATTCAAACTGGATATTCAAACAGTCAGTCAATAAATATTTCTAAACATATTGACCATTACCACTACCAAAGACTTTCATGGTGGCAGTGGCTGAGCTCTCAAATCACTTCACCAGTGAAAAATATTCAGTAGATATCACAGCAGAGAATAAAAAGAAAACAGATAGAGCTTGGGGTCATTTGGGACAGTTACAGACATTTATGTACTCTTTTCTGTGGCAGAAAGCAGGAGCCCAAGCCTATATCACCCTTTCCCATGTTATCATGACACCACATCTGGCAAGGTCACACCATGCTTTCTACTGTGACTTGGGTAGCCCCAATTCCCTAAAAAAAGAGGTGTCATTACCAAAGTCCCAGTGAGGTTCTGGTCAGAGGCGTCTCTACAGGGAGATACACATGTTAAGAAGCACTCTGTTATCACAGCCCTAACCCTAGGAGTCTAGGCACACATCCAAGAGCCCTTCCTGCAACTCCAAGCTGCCTCACAGTTCATTTCCCATCACAAAATTCTATGGCTCTGTTGAGGGTCCTGACAGCAGTGACACCTCCTCAATTCAGTTTCACCTTCCTTCATTAAACAGGGTTGGAAGTGCTACCACATCTTAAACATCACACAAGCTCTCAAGTTTTTTCACAGGCCATGCTCTTCATATCAGTCTTTACAAGGGCTGGTGGCTTGTATGTAACTTCTGACCATTGAGTTTCTTTTGTATTGGCCAATTTCTCAACCCTCCCATCTTTGTTACAGGAGCAGGAAAGTGTTTATAGCTCTGAAAAAAACAACCTGAAAGCCTCAGGTTGAGCATGTGTGTGAGAGCTCAGGTTCAAACAAAGCTACAGGTCTAGCTGCATGCTTAACTTCTGCAAGTTCTGCAAGCTGAAGTGAGAAGCGATGAACTCCCTGCATCACTTCACTTTTATATATAAAGCCAAAATAACTGATGCTACCAACATTATTTAGCATTTGTCTCTGCAAAGGTTAACTTCCAAGTAACAGGAATCATGCAATACAGTGGAATTTTTTTTGACCTTTAATAATGGGTCACCTTCAAATTAAAGTAGAAATTCCACTGGACTTGACACAGTTAGATTTTTATAGACAGTTATCTGTTCCTCATATAACCCATCCTTATTTTCTTGACAGCAGATTCTACTCCCTCTCACTTAGATAAACAAAAGAGATGCATGCAACAGTTAAAAAAATTTGTGCAGATCAGTAAGCACTTGTTGCATTTAATTAGAAGCTTACAATCAATGTATTTCTGATCCCAAAATGAGTACTGATTGGCTACTTCTGACCATTTCCCTATTCAAAATAAACAAGGCTGAAAGTTTTATCTGCCATTTTAAAAATCAGTAATTCTTCACTGCATGTCCCAAATATAACAGGTAACAGTCTGACTTCCTCCTTCTTCAGACACCACTATGTGCAGCCAATCTTGCTTCTCACAATACAGGAGAATTTTTAAGCAAACAATAGCTATCAGCCTGTGAGTCGGAGAAGTGGGGGGTTTTTATTTCTTATCTCCTTTTCTTTTATCCTTCACATCGACAGAATTTGTCTGCCTCTGAATTGTTACAATTATTAAGTGTCTGTCTGTACTTCAGATAAGAGTGTATAAAACACCACACAGACTAAAACTAGAGAAAAACAGCATTAAGTAAAGAAAAAAAAGTCCTTCACTGTGTATGCATGTCAGATTTCACATCTCCCCAGGTTAACATTTGTTAACATGTCCTGCAAAGTTATTTCCAGTTAACTTTCTGTTTTCAACAAGTTCACAGATACACTGAGATTGGATTTCCAGCAGTTTATATTTCATTAGTATCTTACTATGCCAAATGCCATACCATATTTGTATCAATGATCAGAAACTAAAGTAAACCTCAGCAAGTGGGAAACAATCCTGAAAACCCCAATTAATCACTTTATCTTTGAAGACAAGCCTGACCTGCAGCTATTTTGATGAAAAGGAGCAGAATTGGCTTCAAGTCTCTACTCCTAGATACTAGAACTGTCTGCTTAAATTCAGTTAAATGTTCAGTCAGTTACAGAAACAGAGCTGGGAACAAGCACCAGAATCTGGAAATCCCTCCTGCCAAGACAGTATCTGAATTACTACTCCACACAAACCTTTTTCTTCTCCCTGTAAGTGGGTTTGAGAATTTCAATCTTCAGCCCTGACCAACTTCAACTAAAATTTTTAGTTGCCTCAGTTCCCTATTGATGAGCTAAGACAACTTAAACTGCTCAATGCTGAGGATGTACTAGACACCATACAGAGACATTTCCTTCTCATTCCCTGGGTTTTAACTCTTACACCCAAACACAACATTCTGAATTCCACTTTGAAAGGGTGACATTTAGAAGTTAAGTCAAGGATGGTTCAAAATATTTGTCCTAAATCTGTGGTTTTGTATCTTCATCTAATTTGTCCATAAAAAGCAGAATTGCAAAGTAATATTAATAACGCATCTTGCAAAAAGATTGACAGTTTTTTAAATGGTATTGAAAATGCAATAAGACTCACAGTGGACACAGTTCACAGCAGATCTACTAACAACTGATAAATGGAATTACAGCAAGAACGATGTCACATCAGCTGCTCACTGACAAGAAAATTCTACCCTATCATACATGGATAGAAGAGCAGAAAGAGAGAAAGAAATGGAATGTAGGTGGAAGGCTTTGATCTACTTAAATTCTTTAAATGCCAGACTGAGCAAGGTATAAAGGACAAGTGTCTAGAAGAAAAGATTCTTTATTTAATTTTTAGATAGAAAAATACTTGAAACCGTTCTTTAAAACAAAACATGAGAATGTTTTGCTGTATTGGCACTGTAAGTCGTGGCAAATGTCATGGTATTTTTTGTGATAGTTCTGTAAGGCACAAAGAAATAACTAAAGTTCCCAAATGTACTATCCAGAGATGCTTATATAACAAATATATTTTCCAAATAACATCTTACAAACAAACAAACAGACAAAACCCCGAGCCAACCCCCAAACAAAACAAACAAAAAACCCTGAAGAAATAACAGCCTCTTCCATAAACCATTTTCTAGAAATAGTCCAGAAGAGTTTGTCTTGATCTTACTGCCAAACTGCATTTAGCTTTTATTAGGCATATAAAAAAACTTAACAGAGAGTGAAGAAAAAGCTAAGCGAGCAGTCTATCTTTTACATATTGCTATGCCTTAACAACTCTCCAGGCACCAATATTTTTTTCAGAATAGGCTGCTACATGTTTTTAAATATTCTCATTTCAGACAAAGAAAAAGGGCAAAAAGAATGGAAGAAACTTCTAGATCAGCTAGTTCATCCTCATTCTCAAGACACAGCCAAATGTCTGTATCTCATTATGGACTGATATTTATGTAATTTATTACGTTTTAGAGACCACAACTGTGATAGCTCTGTGGTTTGCCTAATCTATGTTGTTATGTACTTGATTATATTTTCAAGAAGTTTTGCATAAAGTCTTATGTGAATCTTCTCAAACAGAGCCTAAGCCTACTCTTTTCCTCTTTCATCCATGAATTACTTTATTTAACAAATTTGAAGGCTCTTCTTTGTTTCCCTTTCAAAGGCTGATCACAGCAAACACAAAGTCCTGCACAGCATCAGTTGTACAGCAACAAAGAATTACTCAGCAAAGCAGAGCACAGTGTCAGGAGAAGGCAATCCAAGGAGAGAGGTTAGACCAATGACCCTGATTTGAAATCCCCCCAGCCTGTCTCCAGAATACCCTATAAGGTAAAGGGGTATGTTGACTATACCAGTATAGGGCTTACTATGTTTCAATTCCCTACCTCCACTACAGTGGTTTTTGCAGCTTTGCACATAGGTTGGTTGAAATTTCTTGCAGTTTTCCTGAAAAATAAAACAAAAAAAAAAAAAAGAAAATTAATAAATATTTAAGGCCATAATAGCACAATTAAGGGCTTTTCAGAGATAAGCTACTAGAGGAATGTCTGTATTTTAAGCATCACAAAGCTTTTTGCCAAATAGATGAAAAACTAATAAAAAAAGTGTAAGGGAGAAAAAAGTATTGAGGAATTGTGTTAGATGCATCTGAAATGAAATCATATTTTTCTACATTAGGAAGTATTTATTACAGCTCTTTTGACTTTAAATCAGCGCACTGTTTAATTGAAATTGGGTATGTCAACTGATATCTTTATTTATTGGATCCAAAAGCAGCAGCAAGCTGGACTTTGTACAATGCCATTTTTTCACTACACAAGGAATGAAATTAATCTCCACAGGGGACCAGTACCAGGCCTAACAATCTCTCAAGCAAGCTTTCCTAACTCAGACTAGGATTTCAGATAGCACTTTACCCAGTAGTAAATGTAATCCAATTTTCTTAATTAAAAACCAACAAACAAACAAAAATACCACCCAAAACCCACAAAAAAAAAAAATTAAACAAAGAAAAACACCAAAAAACCCAACAAGATAAAAAACCCCAAATCTCTGTCAGTTTTGGCACTCACTCTAAGACTCTGGCATTCACCCTAAGTACTCCCACAGAGCATTTCTGTATAAAGGAAAAAGAACCTCTAGAGAATAAAAGCAATACTTAACATGTATACCTGTGCAACTGTACCAAGATCCTAGGAGCACAGGGGAAACAAGTGATCTGTGTCAGCCACTCCATGTGTTTTCAGAAAACAAACAAAGCAGCGTGGCACACTTAATAATTAAGAAATACTATAAAGGCTTTAATGGTGTTCCACTGATAGCTTCACAGCATTTTTCTCTGTTAAAAAGCAGAATTTCTGAAAATTTTTCCTCAAAATCCATGAAACCAGGTTTCAAAACAAGACAAAACCTCCTTTCCCACAGAAACATTTTTTCCCCCCGACCATTCCTGTTTCACAGACTCACAGAATCATTTAAGCTGGGTAAAAGCTCTTAAGACGAAGGAGTCCAGCCTGCAGGGGCTCTCCCCTGCCTCCCCCGGGGCCAGCACCGTGCCCAACGCCGCAGCCGCTCCGAGCCTCGGGGCGCTGCTGCCACCGCCTGGCTCGGGGGCAGCGCCGAGAGACGCGGCCAAGGCCCGGCACCACCGGCATCCCAGCGCACATACCGACACCATCAAGCTATACCCGAAGACACCTGTCTTGGGCAAACCCCGTTTTATTGGCAATATATAGCAGCTGTGAAGCCTCTAACAAAGGGTCAACCCTGTCCTGGGGGCATCAGGCACAGCATCGCAGGCTGGGCAAGGGAGGGGATTGGCCCGCTCTGCGCTGCGGCAGCCTCAGCCTGAGTGATGGGGGCAGTTACTAAACTGTTAGAGATTGTGCAAAGGGGGGTCACAAGGATGATGAAGGGCCTGGTCTGTTCAGCCTGGGGGAGACTGAGGGGGCACCTCACTGCAGCTACGTCTTCCTTGTGAGGGGACAAGGAGGGGCAGGCACTGATCTCTGCTCTGTGGTGACAGTGACAGGGCCGAGGGAATGGCCTGAAGCTGAGTTAGGGAAGGTTTAAATTGGACATCTGAAAAAAGTTTTTCACCCAGAGAGCAGTGGTCACAGCACCAGCCTGACAGAGCTCAAGAAGTGTTTGGACACCACTCCCAGGCACAGGACGTGACTCCTGGGGATGGTGCTGTGCAGGGCCAGGGGCTGGACTTTGATGATCCTTGTGGGTCCCTTCCAACTCAAGATTCTGTGATTCTATGAATATCTTCTGCCCATGGGTCTTTTTGGTGGCTATACACACCCAAAAGAAGTATGTAACAATAAGAAACAAAAGAAATATGTAACAATAAGAAACAAAAGGAAAAAACCCCACAATGTGAATTTATACTCTCCTCTGAGAGACAAAAACAATACTAGTTAGTAGTGATTCAGGAAAAACTCCCCTAAACTAGGCAGAGTAGCAAATGAGAAGAAAAACAGAGATAGAAAACCTGAATTAAAATAGCTAAGAAATGGATACAGATGGGGGAAAGGAAGATGACAAAACAATTCAATATTTCATCCCAGGTAACTACTTTTCTGAGCCAAAGACTTTCTCTAGATTGTAGGGGCTACTCTTGCCAGTAAAAGAAACTGATATAAAATTATTTTTACATAGGGAGAAAACTACAAGAAAACATTTCATAATGTTAATTTGACATTAAGAAGAGCTAATGGTCTCTAATCTGACGTAATTTATAAAAGCTTCTGCCATTTAAACTGTTCTTGAGTTAGGTAAAGTTGTTTCAGAAGCACCAATCTTTTACAGGATCAAAGGCTTTATTTCTAAAGAACACACCATCCAGAAGTTTTATGGGATCAAAGGCTCTTATATAAAGAGCACAGCATCCAGAAGAAAAAAAAAACAAAACAGAAGCACTACACTACACTACACTTATTTTCCAACACAGAATAATGTTAACGAGTTAGCAGTAGGAAATTCAAAAACTAGCTAGACAAATTTGCATTTTTATTTTAAGAAAAATTTCTGGACATCTAGATTCAGCAACGTCTACAAAGTTCCATTGTTCCACTGGATTTCTAAGCTCACCCAAAAGCATGACATCTTTTCTCCCAGAGGCAAAAGATAGCAAACTAGCTCATAGCAGACTAAACCAACAAACTACATCCACTACATACCCAGCAATATGAAGATGCAGAGACACCTCAGGTATGAGCTGAATTTAGGTATTGCAGAACCAGTTGAAGCATGAAGAGATGACCTGACATGACTCTCACAGAAGAGGCTCTGACTCAGGTCATCCCTTCAACATTTCCACTTCTTTGTCAATAGTCTATTTTCATCACCAACAAGCCACATATTAGCTTGTAAAGCCGAGGTACATGGGGACAGAACAACTAGAAGAATGGGACCAGGTGAAAAGGGAGGGCAGCCAAAGGAGACAGACAAATCACTCTCTATGATATTTGAAAAGTCATGGCAGTTAGGTGAAGTACCAGGTGACTGGAAAGAGGGAAAGATGATTCCCATCTTTAAAAATTATATAAAGGAGGACCCCAGGAAGTACTGACCTTTCAGCCTCACCTCTGTGCCCGGGAAGATCATGGTGGATACTCCTAGAAGGGGTGCTAAGTGGCAGGGAGGACAGGGTGATGATTTAGGAGAGCCAGCAAAACTTCACTTCTGTTAGCCAAGTCCTGCCTAACCAATGTAGTGGTCTTGTATGATGGAGTGACTACATCAGTGAATGGGAAGTGGTTATAGATGTAATTTATCTACACTTCTGTAAAGCCTTTGACGTGGCTTTAGAGCCCCACAACATCATTGTATCTAATCTGGAGAAAGATGGATTCGACTGCATAGACTGTTTGGTAGATGAGGAATGGGTTCAACAGTCACACCCAGAGGTTAATGATCAATGGCTCAGAGACCCAGTGGACATCTGTGACAAGTGGTGTCCCTCAGGGGTCTCTACTGGGACCAGTGTTATTTGATACCTTCAATAATGACACAGAATCTAGTGCATCCTCAGCAAATTAGCAGAGGACACCAAGCTGAGTGGTGCTGGTGACACTTCTGAAGAATGAGATACCATCCAGAGGCACCTGGACAAGCTGGAGAAGTGGCCCTTTGGAATCTGATGAGGTTTAACAAGGCCAAGTGCTGGTGCTGGGTAGTGCTGCACCTGGGTAGGAACAACCTCACTATCAGCCCAGGCTGGGCATGAGCAGCCCCAGAGCAGCCGTGCCCAGAAGGGCTTGGGGGTGCTGTGGGTGAGAGGCTGCACATGGCCCAGCCATGGCACTCCCAGCACAGAGAGCCAAACGTGTCCTGGGCTGCACCCAGAGCCCCGTGGGCAGCAGGGCAGAGAGGGGATTCTGCCCCTCTGCTCTGCTCTGCTGAGACCCACCTGGAGCACTGCATCCAGAGCTGGGGTCCTCTGAACAGGAGGGACAGGGACCGGCTGGAGCCAGTCCAGAGGCTACCAAGATGACCATAGGTCTCACACAAGGAAAGGCTGAGAGAATTTGAATTGTTAAGCCTGGAAAAGAGAAGGCTTCAGGTGACCAAATTACAGCCTTCCAGTACCTGAAGGGAGTATTCAACATAGATGGACTTTTCACAAGGGCATGTAGCAACAAAACAGGGAAAATGGCTTCAAGGTGAAAGAGTGGAGCTTTAGTTTTGATATGAGAGAGAAATTCTTTACTGAGGGTGGTGAGAAAATGAAACAGGTTGCCCAGAGAAGTTGTGGATGCCCCATCCCTAGAAGTGTTCAAAGCCAGGCTGGATGGACCTCTAAGCAACCTAACTCAGTGAACCGTCTTCCTGCCCACAGCTGGAGGCTGGAACTGGATGCTATTTAAGATCCCTTCCAAACCAGGCCATTCTGGGATTCTCTGACTATCCATAGAAGTACTCCCTGATGCTGTTCCTAATGAGCAAAGCCTCAAGAGGTTAAGATCTTTCTTAGACAAAAGCTAACCATTGTTCAGTGGTGCAGAATAGTTCACTCAGCATGAAGATGCCTGAAATGAAATCCACCACAACAAGCTGTATGGGACAAAAGATCTGCGACCCATGAAGTAGAACTTTGAAAAAAACCAAACAGTTTTAAAAGCAGCTTTCTAAAAAGTTGATGCCATTCTGAATTCCAGGACAACAGCATAGCTTAATGTATGAGAATAGGAAAAAAAATAATGCCAGTCTGTGGTCCAAGTAAGGGTACTTTAAGTACACTTACACTTACATCCTCTACATTTATAAAAGCTCTTAGCTTGACAGCGATGAACAGTTTGGCAGACACACCATGCTACTGGCTTGACACTGTCACAGGAAACAACTATGAATAGTACCACACTGCTGTGAAAGTGGTAGCAAACAGCAAGTTATAAGATGACCCTGTGTTTCTCTGTTCTGTGTTATCAGATAATCTTGTCTTATCCAGAAACAGAATAGGTCACTGCTTATCATAAACACATTCCTTTGAGCTAACAATATTCTGTATGGAATAGAACACCAGATGATGATCAGTTTCCATCTTCAGTTAGTTACAGTGGAAGGGAGGAGTCAAGATTTTTAGGTCTTCACTCCAGATGGAAGTAGTATCTGTTATCAGCTGTATTGTGTGAATGTGGGAGACAACGAAGACTTCTGAAAGGAAAAGCAAGAAGGAAAGGGAGAGAGAACAAGAGAACATAAAGAAGAGGGGGAAAGGAGAACACAACCAGTCTTTCCATGGAGAATGAAAGAACTTTTGAGAGGTATCTACTATGCATCAGTATGCATCAGTAGAAAGATACAGGATAAAAGCACACAGAGTAGTGGCTCAGGATCAAAGACAAGGCCAAGGGGGGAGAGTTTCCTGTATTCAATGTACCAGGCCCTACAGAGAGCAGTTTAGCAGCCATCAAATTCATCTGTACACATACAAGAAAGTTCAGCTTTCAATCAGAAACCGTATTATCTTGCCAATGGGCAAGTCAAGATGCCAAGTGTTGGGCAAAATAAAAACTTAATTATAAGTTTTCAAGTATTTTAATTTAGTATTAATTATGTGGCTATATAAATATATATGTATAGATATACACATAAAGAAAAGCATTACTTTATGGGTGTTATTTTGTTCACATATTTTTCAGTTGTTTTTCCAACTCCTTGTTTGTTCCATACAGACTCTCAATCAGCATGTGCTTGTAATAATCTGCACATGGTAACTACAACACTCACCTTTTCATCTGATAGCCATAAGACAAACAAATAAAAACCAGGCATTAAACATAAGCAAACCTCTCCCCTGCTTCAGTCCAGGCCAAACCAGAACACAAACAGAGCAACCCATATAAAAGATCTTCCCAGTAGTGCAACATCAAACTTTTCATTGCAAAGATGTTTAAATTCATATGATGCCTTTCCCTACACCACTGGTGATGATGAAATAAACTTTAAACACATCTTTCTTTAGACAGAATCAGGTTTCCCATCACTGACTGGCCAGTAAACTGACTCAGTTTCCTTCTCTTCTGTTGTGCATGAACCTGTACTTCTTGGGTAAGCCTTTAATTGCTCAAGAAAAAGGACCCAAACTAGCATGAATATTGAAAGAAAGAGAATGTCACTAAGTTTCTCAACAATCAAACAATCATCATAATGACTTTGGTCTGCTGTGCCTCATTTTTAACTATGAATGCTTTACTTCACAGCTATGTTTGAACTCTCAAAAGTCATTAGAAAAAGCAATTACATTTTGGTGTTTTATAGCAGTGTAATTTGACAGTAGGGAAAGACAATATGAAAGAATATGAAATCAGTAAAACATTATTTTCCCATAACACAGGAGACAGGATTCTCCTTCTCATTCATTACCTAAACTGTAAAATAATCTTTTCCCACCAGTAAACAAGTCATACCTGAAAATTATGTTTCCTGCACGATCAGCCTTCCATGCCTTCACAAGAGCAAAATCTCCTGTAATAGATTTCTCTAGAATAAAGTGACGGCCATCAAACTCCCTCACCTATAAAGAAAAGTCCAAAATTGAGATGTAGGTTTCTTCCAACAGATATCACATGTAATACTTATTTTAGGGGTTAATTTTGCAGACTATTATATTTCAGCTTCTTTTTATACTCTGTACAGTTTTTACTGAAAAGCTGTATGATAACAGAGAGGCATGGAAACCCCAGTTTTATCACAGGTATAAGCCCTTGTTTTATCATAGTGTCTCCAGGGAAACATCATGAGAATCCATATTCCTCCTGCTCCATCTACTGGAATTAGACATGCTTTGTCCTGCACATCTACCAGCTAATCAAAAACTGAAATGCTAAAGCAGAATTATTGAAAAAGGCCAAAAGCACTGCCCACCACCAAATCCAAAATTAAGTCAATTCAAGAAAGACCTCTCAAATCATGTCATTTAACAGGCTGAGTTTCATTTGGTTTTCCCTGTATTAATGATCAATATTTGGAACGAATGACACTATGCCTGAAGCCAAAATATGGAAGACGGACAGAGCTAGTCTTTCAGTCCTATATAGAGAGGTGAACGACCACCTCTCTTAACAATGTAGAAGGTAAGAATATACACAAATATTACTTGAGAGGTTTTTAAAGTTGCTGAAAGGGGAAGTATGAGGAAAGTGTATCAGATGTCAGTTTGCCAATACCATAAAAGGCAAGATGAGCCTTTATAAAATGATACTTCTGTGCAAAGTGGATGTGGAGAATGGAATCAACAAATCACACTAGTCATGTTTTTAGCACTCCATCATTATTAGACTGAGTAAGGGAGATTTTCCCACAAATGTCAAAAGCAAAACAAAATAAGAAAAATGTTATTAAAATTATAAGCTGTTTATTGAACAAAACATTCTTTCAAGTGGTGAAACATCATAATGATGTATGCTGTAAAAAAGTTAAGGGAATATAAAATATTAAGACAACGTATAGATACTGCAAATAGTCATGTATAAAATACATGAAAGCCACAGGTTAAAGTGGAATTACCTTTACCCCAGAAAAGCTCTTGAGGTGAAATTTAATGTTGTATGCAGCCTAATTGGAACACACAATATTAGCCCCACCCATTTCTTCAAGAAACATTATAGCACTGAGACATCCCTTCTCCAAATTCTACATCCAACTTCAAAATGAAACCCTTGCTTCTACCTTGAAAGCCACAGTCTTTTTACTTCTTTGCAATTTTAAAAACTGAGACTAAATTGCATTTCAAATGTTGGGAAATTAATTTCCTGAAATTTGTGTCAACTGAGCTCTTGCCATTTAACATGAGAATGCCCCATTTCTTCTAAGGCTGAAGCTCCATGTGCAGCTGCAGGGCTGCTTACTGCATAGTGCAGTATTTAAGGAGCACCTGCCCCATGAACAGGTTTTACTCTGAACTTACTTTGAATACACAGAAAACCTGGTCAAAAAACAGTCACATGAAGAGTAACTCAGCAAGGCAGGCTTCCACTTGGACCAGGTCTTGATGCTAAATCACTCTAAAACTGTAAAAACTTCTTTAACACATCGCAGAGGACAGCAGTAAGCAATGGAAGCAAAGCTGATGTCTCTGGTACCACAGACATCCAATTAAATGAATACAGTAAAGTTCATAACTCCTTCTTAAACACCTGTTTATCTTGTAAATATGTTAGAAATTAATTTTTCAATGGTGAAGGCTTCCTAATGGTGATCAGACCTCTTACCTCTCTTGGCTGGCTGGCAATGGCAATGGTGCCATCTGTGTTGTACTTGATGGGTGCACCCCCTTCCTGCACCAGCGTCCCATAACCAGTACTGGTGTAAAATGCTGGGATTCCTGCTCCTCCTGCTCTAATACGTTCAGCAAGTGTACCCTATGGGAAAACACATTTAAGAAATCATCACTTGGGAACAACAAATCAAACTTTGATGAATGGCTTGCATTAACTTTATTTTATATCCTGTTCATTCCTTCTGCACACAGTAGACAGGTGTGATCATCTATTTCTTCCTCACATTTTAGCTTTCCCATGTGGGACTAGTACTGGATATGGAAAGAAATGCTTGACACACAGTCATGAACTGCTCAAGATGACACTGTCATAAAACCACCTCCCAAATGCCAGGGCCCAGCACTTGGCTATGTCTCCTCTCCTGCAGTTTGTTTACCAACCAGTTATTATTTGTTTCCAGACCAATTATTCTTGAGAACAGTACAGAGTTATTTTTCTTTTTCTCACCCAGCTACATATCCTAGAAGGTTTTTCTTCTCTAACAGATGTACATTTTTCAACATTCTAAGAAAAACTTCAGAGCCCACTCCTAGTCAAAACAGCCAAGCATGGCAGATTGAGAAAGAAAGAGGGAGTCCAGTAATTTGGGTTGCCCGTGCCAAGAATACCAAAAAGCTAACAGAGCAGTTTTTATACTCTCTTTAACCACCCTGCCTGCACTCTTCTCTATGTCCAGCTATAGTACAGAATGCTAACAGCAAAAACTCCTCATTTGCCTTAATTATAAACTTATGGCCAAAGATGTGTATTTGCAGTTCATTAATGTCATTTCCCAGATTTTTTTAAATATTCTCTTGGATTCAAAGCAAGACAAAAACATCATGATCAATTACCCAGTTTAACAGCCTCTACAGGCTGTTAATAAATAATAGTTAATAAATAAAAATAAATAGTTTTATTTTCCCCAGTAATCCTGCAAGAAGCACAGTGGCCTCTGGTTAACTTTCAAAATGGTGGCAAGAGGCATATGCAAACCATGCAATGATACAGAGTCCTGTGTTCTAAGAAGCCTTATCATTTCATGATCTCACCATGATGTCTTCCTTACTGTGCAAGAATAATACAAAAATCTCCCATTTTGCCTAAGGTTATACCATACTATTTTAAGAAAGACTATTTTTCTTGACACAATTGACACAAATATTTCAAATCCCCACATCTCCTAGCAAGCAATTAATTCACTTTACTGTTTCCCCTTATATACTGTAGACCCATTAATTCCATGCTGGATCTACATAACTTATCTGTAGCCACAGAGCCAGATGCATGTCTAAGGAGTTCATGGTCACCTTGGTAAAAGTGCTGAACATTAAATAGGAAGGAAAATATGCATTGTGAGATTTGTGACGTTTGAAACATCAGACATGACAAGTGTCTGGCTATTTTCAGGTCTGCTGACTGGGTATAAAAGGAACTGTTCCACTCATGTCTGTAACTCTAAGAAACATTCTCTCACAACATCCTCATAGGCAAGCTCAGGTAGAGTGGACTAGATGAGAGGGCAGTGAGGTGAATTGAGAACTGGCTGAATGGCAATCCCAGAACATTACAATCAGTGGCACAGGATATAGTTGGAGGCCTGTTACTGGTGGTGCCCCCAGGGGTCAATACAGGGCCCAGTATCGTTTAACATTTCATCAATGGCTTGGAGGAAGGGCAGATGCCTCCTCAGCACGTCTGCTGATGACACAAACCTGGGCGGGGTGGCCAATACCCCAGAGAGCTCTGCGGCCCTTCAGAGGGACCTTGGCAGGCTGGAGAGATGGGCAGAGAAAAACGATCTGAAATTCAGTACAGGAAAATCCAGGGTCCTGCACCTGAGGCGGAATGATCCCATGCACTGTACAGGCCAGGGGCTGGCCTGCTGGGAAGCAGCTCAGAGAAGGACCTGGGAGTCCTGGTGTCCATGAGCCAGCAGTGTGTCCTTGGGACCAAGGCCAGTGGTGTACTGAGGTGCATCAGGAAAAGCATCTTCAACAGGAGATGGGAGCTTCATTGTGGGAGCTGACTCTGCCCCTCTACTGAGCCCTGGTGAGGCCGTGTCTGGACTGCTGTGTCCAGTTCTGGGCTCCTCAGGACAAGAGAGAAATGAACTCCTGGAGATGATCCTGGAGTGAAGAGTAACAAAGATGCTTAAGGGAATGGAGCATCTCTCTTATGAGAAAAGGCTGAGGGAGTTGGGCCTGTTCAGCCTTGGGCAGAGGTGACTGAGAAGGGACCTTATTAATGCCTATAAGTATCTGAAGGGAGGAGGGACCAGGCTCTGTTCAGGGGTCCTGAGCAACAGGACAAGAGACAAAGGACAGATGCTGATGCATGGGAAGTTCCATCTGAACATGAGGAAGAAATTCTTTACTGTGACATTGGCCACACACTGGAACAGGTTGCCCAGAAAGTCATGTAGTCTCCTTCACTGGAGATATTCAAGCAGCACCATCTGAACACAATCTTCTGCCATGTGCTCTGAGATGACCCTACTTGGGCAAGGAGGTTGGACCAGATGATCTGCTGTGGGTCCTTCCAACCTGACCCATTCTGTGATTCACAAGAGAGGGAGCTCAAGATACCAATCTTAATGAAAATTTAACACAGTTGTTTTCCTCAGACATTTATATAAACAGATGTTTAAAGCCCAAATTTTATGTGTCACCTCTGAAAATGCCACACAGTAACAAGCTGTAGTCTTTGAAGTTAGAACACCAACTTCACAGAAGTTGATCTCAATAGAACATAACTGATATCAATGATTTTAGGATCTCATTGCGTTCATGCTATTTGGGTAGCTTGGCAGTGCTAAAATAATTAAAAATACGGTGCTAAAAAGTAAAGTTTTAAATTTGCTTATAACAGTACACAAAGAAGAATTTCACTAAGAGTTAATGAACAAGCCAAAAAGGGTTTTATCTCACAATGAATGAAATCTCCGAATTTGATTCCTGCCCACTAGATGGCAGGCATTGCCCACGCAACATCCCCAAAACCTGCCACCAAGATGGGAACAGAGCAGCTTCTTAACTTCCTTCCTTTATACGGGGCCACAGTACTGAGCATAGTTTATGCCTTTTTCTACCATCTCCATATGTGTGTGTATATATTTATACATATTTTTATATATATATATTTAAAGCTTCAGATGAATATAATCTACTAATAATTAATTCATTCCATTAAAGGAATCCACACAAATAACACACAGTCAGTTCTTAACAAATGCATGACCCTAAAATGGTGTATTGGCTTTGCAAGGTTTTGGTAGCTAGAGGGGTGGTTTCTGTGAGACTATGCCAGAAGTTTCTCCCAGTGTCCAAAGAACCAGTGCCAGCTGGTTCCAAGACTAAGCCCTTCAGCAACAGTGGTAGTGCCTCTGGGACAGCATATTGAAGAAGGAGATCTTCTTGCACTGATGTAAGTGCATCCAGAGCAGAGAGGAGTGTGAATATGTGAGAGGAACATATTCTGCAGGCATCAAGGTGAGTGAAGGAAGAGGGTCAGGAGCTGCTCCAGGTGCCAGAAAAGAGATTCTCCTGCAGCCTGTGGCAAGACCATGGTGAGGCAGCTGTGCCCCTGCAGCCCATGGTGGGCCACAAAATCCACCTGCAGCTCCTGAAGGATCCCACACCCGAGCAGGTAAATGCCTGAAAAAAGGCTGTGACCCTGGGAAGTCCATGCTGGAGCAGGCTCCTGGCAGGACCTGTGGCCCCAAGGAAAGAGGAGCTCATGCTGGAGCAGGTATGTTGGTAAGACTTGTGACTCCATAGAGAATCCACACTGGAGCAGGAAGAAGGTAGGGGTAAAGTGTATGTAGGGGAAGGGGGTGTTAAGATTTGGTTTT
This sequence comes from Ammospiza caudacuta, assembly GCF_027887145.1. Classification (NCBI taxonomy): domain Eukaryota; kingdom Metazoa; phylum Chordata; class Aves; order Passeriformes; family Passerellidae; genus Ammospiza; species Ammospiza caudacuta. The sequence goes on along the minus strand of NC_080632.1, from coordinate 73,959,102 downwards.
ACTTCTCTTAGCCCACTCTGATTTGACTGATATTAAGCTAAGTTCCCAAAGATGAGTCTATGGTGCCCAAGATCCTAACTGGTGAGTGATCTCTCTCTTATTTCAACCCATGAGTCTGTTGTTATATTTTCTCCTCTCTGTCCAGCTGAGAGGAGTTAAGAGTGAGGCTTTGGTGAGCACCTGGAATCCAGTCAGGGTCAGGCCGCCACAGATGGCAAGTGTCTTCTGCATACAAGGAAAGCGTTTCGATTGAAAAAGAATTTTTAAAGAGCACTTAGGCATTATTCTACTCAATATTTTAGATGAAAAGAAACCACACTCTTAGAGACACTCCTTACCTGTGGTGTAAGCTCAACTTCAAGCTCACCAGATAAATACTGGCGTTCAAACTCAGCGTTCTCTCCAACATACGATGACACCATGCGTTTTATCTGCTTTGTCTGAAGCAGAAGACCAAGTCCAAAATTGTCAACACTGTGTAGAAAATGCAAAAAAACAGACAAAACAGTTTTACTGTAAAAAAACACTTGATAAGCTGTAATGACTTAACAAAAAAGGACAGAGTTATCTCCCCCACACATCACAAATTGAAGACAAAAAACAAATTCCAGCCTTTAGAGGGTAAAGCATCAAAGCTACAATTAAAATTTAATATTTCAGTTTTCAGACCTCATCTCTTCCAAGGCACAGAATACATCCAAAGAGTTCCAGTTAAATTCATTTCACGTGTTAGGAGCTAAAAAATACCCGCTTGACAAGTGGTGTTATTTTACATATCTGATCCTTCAAAAAGCCTTACCAAATTAATAAAAAGTCAGACATGGCTTTGAGTGAACAAAGACATATTTTTGTTTACACTCCTGCTCACTGTGAAAAAGACAAGTGATTGCTTAGAAGCCCAAAGAGAAAGGCATATTGACATTTATAATGCTAGTTTCTATATGAGGTAAGAGAATTTTTTGTATTTAAATTTTCTTATAATAGTAAATAATTAAATCTCTTACTAAATAACCGCCTACTCCAACAAAGGATTTTGTCACTACAAACAAGATGTTCTTGTCTATGTCAACTGAAACTGAACGCCAGAGATGCTATATAACATTTTTCTTGTGCCAGTACTTCTAAAATTCTGATATCCTTATCTTTGTATGCTATACTGTGTACTTCTGGATTAGAAACATTTCTCAGGAGTTCCTGCAACCAAGGTTTCTCTGTAAAAAATGCTACTTCAATTCAAGGAAATACGAGGAAAACATATAAATATGGAAATAAACATAGATGATATTATAAAGAAATGTTTCTTTCACTTTTCCAGCCCATTATGCAGGATGCCAGCAGACTGGTACATGTGTGTGAAGCTCCTCCACATTTATATTGGTCTCTGAATGATATAAGCAGACAACTCAGACTTTCCAGTCCCTCTACAAAAAAGATGCCATGATGCAGAATTACCTCACAAAAAATGTGTTTCTGCCATGAGTTGGCTCAATTCAATACGACTTAATTATCCACACAATGGCTTGACATTTCAGGATAAGAAAAACAGAAAAATATTAAAATAATCTTTTAAGTTATCAATCATTAGCACTTTGTAATTAACACATATGTGCTTACAATATATGAATCCCATTGAAAACACCCTTCCTAAAGAAGAGCTGTAAACTAAGACCAGATTAAAAAACTTTACTATTATGCAGTATTCTTTTCAAATATAAACGTGGAAATGCTTGCCAGCCCCAGCACAGACTGCAGTGCTGCAGGTGAAGGGAGAGGGGCTGAGTGAGCAGGACCAGCACCAGCTCTTCCTCTCCCTCCACAATACTCTGAGGGCTGCATGGACAGACATGCAGCCCCAGTGCCTTCGCAACTGCATGCATCATGAGCACTATTTTAAGGTTAGGACTATTTTAGGAAGTGGCCCACTTCAGTGCATACTCAAGCACTTTGGAAACTGGATGAGAGGAAGTGAAACCAGCTTCTCTGACCTGGTTCTCTGAATTTATTCTACGTTCTCTAGATACAAAAGAATGTGATTTATTATAAAAGCTTGCTCCACTCTCCAACTCTGACCGATTAAAAAAAATTTAAAAATCTAACCATGATGCAACTTCCAAAATGTTCTGGTGCCAAAGCCCTGGGACTAAAATGTGCGTTGCTTAGAAACAACCCGTGTTTCTAACCCACCACAAGAAAAAAATCCTCCAGCTTGAAACTAGAAGAGCTAAGAATAGAGAAGAAAGAGGAGTCTTGTGGGCAAAAGAGATTACAAAAAAAAATAAAATTAAATTAAAAGCCAGAATTTCCTGTATAGATTAATTCAAAGCAAGACAATTCCTCTCACATGAAAACTATCTAACCCTGACATCTCATTATAAAAGGCAGTAAACAAATGTAAAAGACCAGTCAACATCTGTGTGAAGCTCCTCACATTTATTTTGGTCTCTGAATTATATAAGCAGAGAACTCAGTTGAACAGGTTGGTGTAATTATGGCACTGTGTGGCAGAAGTGCAGAAATGAAACAAAACTGTACAGTGCTTTTAGTGCAAGAACAACAGGAAGCTTCCTGAACTGCTTGCAAGCCAGAGTTTGCAATCTCTGTGTATCACTCAGGTGGTTAACACTGCTCTTATCATTACAAAACTTGGAAGTTACCAAATAGAAAAAACAAATTCTGCATTAGACAATGAAATACTGTGTGCATTGGTGTAAGAAAGGATGGCAAGAGAGGGCCAGGAGTAGATTTGTAATGGTTAAAGAAATTTCTCCTTCATTTCACTAAGATCCATAATCCTTGCTCCTACATTCTCAGAAGCAGCTACTGAAACCATATTGTCCTTAATAGGATTTTGCATATCATCCTGCAGGATTCCATGTGGATACACTTGATTTCCTGATCTACTACTGCGAGGTATCTTCTATCAAATGAAACTGTAGTTATGAAGAAATTAAGCAGAAAGTTGCACAAAGGTTATCCTGTCACACTCATGCCAAGTTGTTCTTCACTTCTTAAGTCACTCTTTCTTACTCTTCTCCTCCAATGTAGCAAATTTGTTCAAAAACAAAATTACTGTGAGGATCTGTTACTGAGCATACAACAAGGTCATATTTCCCTAGCACAATGAGAACAGGAATTTCACCTTTCAAAAACATGCACCAGGAGGTTCTGCCTGCCTGGTAACACAAAATTACTTCAACTCCCACATGCATTTAATCTTCAGAGCAACAGCACAAAATCCTGTTGCCATTATTCATATAAGGTTTTTTCAGATGTACATTTCTTGAAAGAAAATACACTGCCATCCACCTCCTTTGAGGATGCAATCTGTATTTAGGTTTCCAGCTAAAATAACCCTTTTGCTTTCATGTGCATCAGTTTCCCTTCCCATCATGTCCCTTCAAAAACCCATCTTGAACACTTCAGCGTATTTCATATTTCCTGTTTTTCTCTTACATGTCAATGTCCCAAGAAACACACATTTCACACAGAAACACTGTTCTCACTCTTATTTTCCCTACCCTTTGATTTTCATGTGACATCTCTATCCAAGATTACAACTTTCAAAAACCTCTGGTTTATGGATACTTCTTTCAATGTAACAGTTCTATGGCAATTTTAAGTTATTAGTTCTTCCTTGCTGCCTTTTGCTGCTTTCTTGATCATGTTGTTTTAAGCAAAGAGCTTTTTGAACTTTTCAGCTTTGATTATGTTTACCCTCAAAATGTTACCTATAAAGATTTGCCTTGCAGGCTACACTCCACCTATCAAACAGCAACCATAGAAAGAAAAAAAAAAGAATCTTTACTGAGTGCATGAAAAGAATATACGCCATACACCTATTTCAAAAGCTGGATTCAGTCCTTTACAAATTAAAACAAAGGTAAATGCAATAAAAATATGCTGCCCTAGATAGGAAGGAAGAAGGTGTGGTAGAAGTTGACATAGTTGTTATGAGTGCAGTCAGAAAAGGGAAAGTACACATTAGTGCTAGACACTGAATGCATTTTTACCTTCAGATATGTTTGGATTTCTAGAAGTTTGCCCATTTTGTATTAAGATGAAAAGTGAATCAGTAAAATACATGAAGTGCATATAGGAAAAGAAAACTAGGCATTAATTAAGGATATCAGTGACCCAAGTTACCCCAAACTATTGATATAGACAAGAAAAATTAAGGATCTCTGATTGTCTAGCAACACGTTCATTCTAGTTGTTTTGTCCCTGTCAGACCTACAAAAACTTCCTGACAAAAACTATGTCTGCCTTTTCTAATTTAAAAAATTCACCAAATATGACTCCCAGACAGATCTAGCCCACACATCTCCAGTGTACTGGAAGTAGTCAAAGACAACATGTCGGTATTTTACTGAAGATAAACAATAATCTGCTGCTCTCAGCTCTTCTTCTTTGGTGCCTCAAGCATAACACATTCTACAGCATCACAGGAAGAACAGATTACCTAACTTTCCAAACTGATAAAAAGCCTCACAAACCAACAAGCCCTCCACAGCCTGATGAAGCAGGAAACAAAAATTTGCATTCTTAAGCAGAAAAAAATGGCTACTTGGAATGTCACACACTCTGGCACAAAACACACAATGGCTTATTGTTGGGGGGGCTGTGTAAAAGGAAACATCACAAGACAATTACAATTCTCCCCTCTCTCTGCCTTTGTAAAGATATTTATTTGTTTCTAAAACATGTGGGTGTGGTCAGAACAGGCCAGCTGCCTTTACTGGAGGAAAGCAGCATCAATTAGAATGAGGGTCTCCTTCTAGACTTCTTAAAGAGATAGCTTCCTCTACTAATTGTTCAAAGATTCTCCAGAAGCTGATATTCCTGGGAGATTACACATGACCAGAAATTGTTAGTTATGAAATATTAAAATGAATACATTGAGTTTTGGAGAATTAAAATATGTTGATCAAGGAGCTAACATGATGCACCCCCTGATCTTCCTTCTCTCATAATCTGGGAACTGGAAGGATAGGAGGGTAAAACTACACCACCCCTGAAGACTACAGATTGAGAAGGAAAAGCATGCAATGAGAATCCTGTGGCAAGGCTCCACCTCAGACAGAAACTAAAGTTTCTGCAACTAGCTGTTGCTGCCAAAAAATGCACATAAATGGTTGGTTCTACTCCAGGAAAACATTTTATATAAAGATACCAGTCAGCTTCTGGAGATAGACAGGCAGACATTTTAGGTATTCATCAGCTCCAAGTGTTACATAATGAAGCATGAAACTTGATAACAGACAGACCTGTTCCAGAGCTAGAAATTTTCTTGGCAATAGGCTAGGGGTGAGGAAAGGAACCAATTTCCTCTGACATTCTCCATGTAGAAGATGAGAGGCTGATTTTATTTGCAACTTCAGCTTTTCAGCCTTCAAAAGGATTTGCTCCGAGTTACATGCAATTGTGCCTTCTGATAGGTCCACAATTCTTAAGGAAGACCAGATATGCTTCCCAAGTAAAAGGAATGCATCAATCACTGCCTGCGTGGCATTTCTTAGCAGCAGTCTTAAGCTTTCAGGCTTACAGGGGTGCCTGACTATAGTATGAAACTTTACCAACATGACAGTTATGTGGACGGAGGTACCACCTGAGTTCTCAGGGACACACATTCTTAGGTCCACAAAAATAAAGTATAATCCTGGCTGCACCAGAAAGATCCTTAACGGCCTTTGTGCAGAAAATTAATAAATGCCTACTAGATGGTGTTTCTTGGAAGACACTGAACAAAAGTGCAGGCACACCCAGGGCAAAATTAATGCAGATAATCATATAATAGTTCATTATACCTTATCTTCCCCAATCTTATAGCTGGCTCATAATAATGACACTATGTCCTACCATAATTTCCCCATATGTATGGCTACTAAAGAGCCAGCTCAGATGACACTGTGCTTCTCCTTCTCTGTCCCTCACTTCCCAAAGGGTACCAAAAATGATAACAAGATGAGGAATAGGAGTTAACAGACACAGAAAAACAGATTCAGCTCTATTTGCCTTGTTGTTTCTTGACTTTAGCCAAATGCCTTGACACTGTCTTCAGGCACCTTCTTTTCCTAGGACATTTTCCCATGTGTCTGATTGCAAATTGCTAAATGGAAAGCAAAAAAAAGAGAGGATGAAGCTCTTTTAAGAAAAAAGAAGCTTTCTGTAGACTGAAAAGAGAGGTGGAAGAGGGAATTATGGCTTCTACCATATGCTACGGTGGTCCTGCTCAGGAGACAATGACAAGAAGGGAAGGGAAGGGAAGGGAAGGGAAGGGAAGGGAAGGGAAGGGAAGGGAAGGGAAGGGAAGGGAAGGGAAGGGAAGGGAAGGGAAGGGAAGGGAAGGGAAGGGAAGGGAAGGGAAGGGAAGGGAAGGGAAGGGAAGGGAAGGGAAGGGAAGGGAAGGGAAGGGAAGGGAAGGGAAGGGAAGGGAAGGGAAGGGAAGGGAAGGGAAGGGAAGGGAAGGGAAGGGAAGGGAAGGGAAGGGAAGGGAAGGGAAGGGAAGGGAAGGGAAGGGAAGGGAAGGGAAGGGAAGGGAAGGGAAGGGAAGGGAAGGGAAGGGAAGGGAAGGGAAGGGAAGGGAAGGGAAGGGAAAGGGAAGGGAAAGGGAAGGGAAAGGGAAGGGAAAGGGAAGGCTGTGGAAGATCACAAAGCCTTGTGTACAAACTGGCATTCCTGAGCCTTACTCTCCCTCTACTCCTTCTCTGCAGTGTCTGCATTGGACCCTTGTCTTTCTGCTACTGAAGTATTCTCATGGGAACTCTGTCCTCTCTGCTCTCATAACTTCTTTTTGAGTCTCACAGCAAAATGGCAGTATTGTTCCTCCACCATCCTCCTCCAAAAATGATGCTCTTCTGCTGTCACAGTGATGAGTGCAGGCATATAGGCCAAGTCCATGCAAGGCAGATAATTTCTCAAGAGGAGAAATACCACAGATTGCGTGGCTACACCAGCAGCAGTCTCCCCTCTCCGCCCTCCTTTCTGGTATGAAATGGTGTACTGTGTTTTTATAATAGCAAGTCAAACAACACTATTCAGAATGACTAAAATGTACCATATTTTTCCTTCACAGAGAAGGTATATCGTATAGAACTAATCTGATAAATATTTAAATTTCATCATGAATGCATCGCACTTTAAAAGTCACCAAGCCGAAAGGCAGATTTAACTTTGTCATTTCTACAACCAATCTGTCAACCATTGTTGAGTTCATTTGTCATCACAACCAGAAAGTTATCTCCACAGCTGATTTCGCAATAGTTCCACATAGTACAAAGTTAGAACAACCTGCCCTGCCAAAATCCTAAATCACCTTCACACTAAAATTAGCTAGATGACCTAGGCAGATTTTCAGGGATTTGCAGTTCAAACAGTGTCAGCAATTCAACAGCTCTAATAAAGCACCTGATTAGATTTTTTTAAAGAATGCAGACAATTTAGAAAAAAAATCAAATTCAAATAATCAAATTCACTGAAAATATATAGTCTCCTGATTTTGGCAATTTGCTATGTGCAGGATTTTACATAATTCCACTCTTCTCTCTCTACCAAGAGAGGTAAAATCACAGGTAGCCTTCTTTTTAATTTCTGAAAATATATAAAATTTGGGATATTTGAAGAATTTCTTATAAATATACAAAAATGACACCCACAATGTAAGACACTCTGAGCATCACCTTGATCCCATCTCTGTGTACATACAAGCCTCTTTGCCTGTTCCATAGACATTTTCAGTTACATTTTAACTTTCTGAACCAAGAGATTATCTAATTTGTACCACTAAAACAACTCAGTACTTAATACTATATGGAAAAATCTTCACAACCTTCTGTGAATTTAAAATGCAATTTCCACGTGATGGTCTCATTTTACATACACATTTACATTTGAATATGTTTTTAGTAAGCATAAGTAATATTAAGACAGACAGACATATAGATATATAGATATTTTAGTAACAGTAACAGTGGAATTAAGCCATATGAGTTACATGCAAGAAAAACCAGGGAATCCACAGCAAAGATGGCAGACACATTCTGGTTTTAACAGAAATGTACCATTCAAAGCAACAACTGAAAAATGAGATAACCTTAAACTTTACCTTACAGAACATTTATCAAACCTGTCTTAAATCCAAATTATTTAATTGTGAAGAATATAAAGATACATTTTGTGCTTTAGAATATGGGGTGCAGTAAGTTTACCACTGCATGTGATCCCACAGATATTGTCTTTTGGGGATCTGGGAACCACAAACAGCCCAACCCATTAGGAAAACAAGAGTATTTTTCTTAACAGAGCTAAGTAATGGCATTCAGGCATCATGCTCAAAAGTGCAAATGCTTATCTCAAAGTCATCTTTTCCTTCCTAATGCATAATATTGTAACATTAAAAGACCTCCAAAAAGAATACAGAGACCAAAGGTTCAAAAAGCTGATAATGCCTTATAAGAACACAGTCTGAACCAGTGATAATCTGACAGACGCTGTCAGTCTTCTTTCAGATGATTGCCCAGGTGATAAGCAATTATGATCTTAACCGTGACTTCTCTACTTTTAGTCCAAGTGAAAACCTTTTATTCAAAACTACTGCATTCAAAAAGGATGCATTTTTCAGTCTCAAAACCAGACAAAACCAAAATTTGATAAAACAATCAGACCACATACACAGGTATCACAAATAATGGGCTTCATTTCCAGTCTGCAAAATTCAGGTGGTAGATACAATGCTAATTTCAGTATGTGATTATAGCCAAGATTATTTATCTGTTTTATTAAGCACAATTAATTAAAAAAAAATTCATGCACTTTTTTTTAACTTTCATTTAAAATATTTGGCTATGTTTATAGTTTTTGTTGCAACACAGGCCCTGAAGCAACAGGTAGCCTGCATTAGAAAGTCTTAGTTGAGCCAAAGCTGAGCCTAATTTTAGCTGAGCCAAAACATCCAAGTCCCAAGTTCCAAGCAACCTCCAAACAGAATGCAACAAGATACCATGAAGTTACACGGAGATGAGAAAACAACCAAAAAGGTATGGTATACTAATCACAGCTATTTTGGGAATTTACTGAACCAATGTTTAAAATGAGATTTAAATTTTTTATTTATTTATCAATTCATTTACTTTCATTTATTTACTATTTTGAAATATTTTTATTAATTTTAATACTGGGAAATCTGGTATGGTATACTAATCACAGCTATTTTGGGAATTTACTGAACCAATGTTTAAAATGAGATTTAAAATTTTTATTTATTTATCAATTCATTTACTTTCATTTATTTACTATTTTGAAATATTTTTATTAATTTTAATACTGGGAAATCTGGAATGAATCAAATTAAAACAAGAATGAAGAAAATGCATAATAAAATGGATTTTGATAGCCCACTGAGACTGAATACTCTCAATTTAAAGGGCTTACAAAACACAGTGTAAATAAAGCATTTACTGTGTGAACAACATAAGCAAAACAAGTTATAGGAGAAGGTGTGAGAGGATGTATTTTGAAGCATACCTATCTGTCACAGTTATCTTGCACTATTGCCCTGGTTCACAAGCTTCAGTTTCCCCTGCAGCAAGTTGTGTAAATACCAGAGGTACTGGATATTTGAACTGCTTCACTTTCAAACACTTTGCCTTGTTTGGCTTGGCAAAAGAGTAACTGCTCTTAAAGGTGCTGTTTCGCTGGCCAGCACACAGCATGAGCATGCGCATAATGTGCAGTAGCAGACAGTAAGCTGAGCACCCCATCACACTACTGTACAACTTGTCATTGAAAAGCCTTAAAGAGGCCAAAACCAAGACTTCACTTGCCAGCAATTACATGATTTGAAAAAGTTTTTGCAGGAGGAATCCCCTCCCAATTACACTGCAGTACAGAACAGTAAGTAGAATGTGAACTTGTGAACATCCTACTCCTTTGAAGTTGTTTCCAGACATTGCCAAGCATTTCTAGGCTCTGCTGAACCTTGTTTCCAGCTAGAAAAGTTGGCAAGAACACTTCAGGACTTCCTAATTACTGCTCTCCCTTAGATGTAAGTGAATCGCTGTCTCCACTGCTGCTATTTTAGTTATAAACAGACAGCCCTGTAACATTCCATGGTTCTCACATATTGAAAGGCATGTGACTTAATCCATGCAGCTGCACTGCTCTCCAGAATAGGCTGGCTGTCCATGCACTTGGCTCCTTCCCTGCTCCAATTACAAGCTGCCTGCTAACCCCTGCAGGACAAGAAAACCTGACCACAACCAATTACCTCCTATTTGCTGGAAGAGCTGGGGAGAAGAAAACAGCTGCAGTCAAGAAACTGAAACACAGCCAGGCATCAACTACAACACAAGGTCACCAAAGAAAAGCACACTAAACCATATGGCAATTTGAAAGTGGCAAATTACTCATTCCACAAAGTGCCTGACACCTCAACATTACAGGAACAATTGACCCTTGGAATACAACTGCTGTAGGGTATATGATTGCTGTCCTCCTTCATTTGTAAAAGCATTTATTGGTGTTCCAATATTTGATAATAACACTAAACTTTTGGACATGGTATTAGAAGATGCTTAGAAGACACATGGTATTAGAAAAGCATGCTTTTTTATAGGCTAATTAGCAGATTAGAAATTGTAGCAATTGCTGTTATGTGAATTCTGACTTTATTTCTGACAACAGTTGTGTTTTAACCTGGTTCCCAAACACTACCATACTATAACAGGCTAAATTCCACATAGTAGTAACACATAGTAGTAAATACAAAGATAGATTAAACAGTTATTTTATTATTATTTAAATTTCAAAATAAATTATACTGTCCAACAGAAGAGCAAAACTTGTATTTTTACAAACTAGACTTTTAGAAATAATTCTAGATGCCCTTGAGCATTTTCAAATTGTTACACTGTTCTGTGAGGAACTCTCCAGGCTTTCATGAATGTTATGCAAAACTAGTTTCAAGAAACAGGAATTAAATTTTGCTTTCCTGCCAGCAGCCAGTGGAAATTTTTACAGAAATCACTTCCACCTCAAAATCCAAAGAATTTTCAGGAAAGTTAACATTATTCCAATATAAATTAATTCTAACCTATAACACCAGAAACTATATTCAGAATACAATACAAAATGTCTTCCTTTTCATCCTATTCCACAGTGCTTCTCTTTCTGCCTTTACTCATATTCAGACTTTCACCTCCTCTTCAGGAACATCTGTTCAACCTCTCTATCTGCAAATATATGTGTGTTATTCAAAAATAAGACTATGAGGGAAGTTAATGATCTCTATTCTAGTGCTTGACCTTTCCATGCAAAATTATTTTTTACTTTCTTTCTTTCTTCTTTTTATCATCCACCAGAAATTGTTTCCCACAAGATTCTAAGGAGCTTAAGTTTGACTGTGTATGTACCAAATACCAAAAAAAAAAAATCTGTTATCCAATAAATGTGCAATTAATATTTTACATATTAATATTTTTATTTAATTTAATTTATATTTTCATCAATGCACTTCAACAGAAGTGGCTGTAGTTATGTATATGGGGACCATTAGATATTGTGAAGCTTATATATATCTATATTGTGGAGGTATAAGGTATTAGGTATTGTGGAGCTTATTATGTAACTATAATGAACAGTTTGTGTAAAAATTAGCCTGAATGAGAAGATGAGAAATTAAACATGAAAGAAGGATTCTCAATTTCAACCCCACATGAATTTAAGGGGAAAACATTTAAAAACATAAATCAAAAATCTGAAGACTCATTAAAGAGACTCTCCATTCATTCATCATAGGTATTCTCTGCTGGTTTTGTGTTGCTTGGAATTTTTTTTAAAGTAACAAATACAGCAAATACAGTAAGAGGGTCAGAAAGCACCAAACTGAGTTTAAAAATATATACCCATTTGGAACTTCACAAAAAACCATACACACAAAATCACTGATACTAGATTTAAAGTCTCTCGGTTAGACTTTTCAGTTATAGTCAACCAGTTAAATACACAAAAATTTAAATAAAAATATTATATAATATAACTGCAACTCTACACCATGACAATTGGTCCTTGACAAAGTCGAGTATACACATAGTACTGAGCTTCCTGGGCTCCTTCCAAAAATAACACTTTCAAACCAAGCTGTCTGGTTAATATAAAATTATGATGTTGAAAAGAAAAATATTTTTAATATATATCAGCCTTTTCACATAATTGGAATTTTTAGTCTGTACTTATTAAACCACAGACATATGAATACCTACCCTGCATTGTTACTGACTGCTGTTATTCCCTTTACCCCAGTCTTCAGTAAACCCCCAATGAGGTTTTCAGGAATCCCACACAGTCCAAAACCTACACAAAATAAAAAAAAAAATAAATTATTTTGTGACAAGTGTTTGAAAGAACATAGAATGTTTAGAAGTATGGGAATTAAAAATATGTTCTGAGAAACTCCTTAGTCAATTAAATAAATCAGCATTTCCAGAAAGATTTGCTCTGGGAGTACTGGAATCTCCCACTCACCCGACACTTCCCAGTTTGGAGAAGGCTCTTCACCCATCAGCCTGGGCTTTTAGGGAAGTGCTCCCAGGCTATGGCTCTCCACATGTATGTCCTCAACCCTGTAACCACTATTCCTCCTTCTCTTTCTACCCATTCAACCTTCCTATCTCTGCTGCACATCCCATTGCTTAGCCTGTGTAATTAGGTGATAAAAGTCTGGGAGTCTGAACACCCTTGGGAGGATATCTGCCTGGAATCACAAAAATCTAGATCTCCACCAAGGCACAAGAGCCTCACACTGCCAATTGAGAGACTCCAGCACCTCTAAAATGAAATGCCATGTCACACTACAAGGACTACCTTTTCACAGAATCACGGAAACAATTAGGTTCTAAAAGACCCCTCAGATTTTCAAGACCAACCTATCTTGGCCTCAAATCTTCTTTTCTTCATGAATTAGCAACAACAACAAAAACAAACATAATTCCTGCAGAAGGAATTTTGCCTCATTATATATCTCCATTGAAGTGTTTTGCAATCTTACGTTCATTCCTTCTGCAATATCAAAACAACTTAAGAAATAGTTAAATCGCTTTTTTTTAAATGCAGATGGAACAGCGTGAAATTGTGGAAAGCATCTACAGTATCTAAAAGCTCAAGTCACAGTGAAAGTTAGTATGATGCAACTTCTTGACTCTACTGGAAATGCCACACATAAGCATTAAGTGCAACGTAGATAAGTATTATCTTCACTTCCTAACACAGAAACAGGTTAGGCAGTTTGTTGACGGTCACAGAGACCCAGAGACTGTGCAGGATACAGAGAATGCAAACATAAAATAATCAAACCATGTGAAATGACAATGCTATCCTGAAAACTCCCAAGGTCATTTTCTGGATTCAACCAAATGGAGTCCAGTTTTTGGTTTTTGCTAGTCAGGAAAAAACCCTGTTTCTCTGAGGTTTTTCCCCTTCCCTATGACACAACCTGGATTTTCTCACTGAAAGAGTATGCCCTTCATGAACAGAAGGGCATTTTTAAAAAATCATGCACTTCCGTGGATTCTCAAATTAGTTAATAGTAAAAGAAACAAGGTAAATGAGTAAAAAGTATCTCATTAATATAACATGCTTGCAACCCTAAAGAATTTCAGTATTTACCACCAACAAGTACAGTTGCCCCATTGGGTATATCTTTTACAGCTTCAACAGGATCAGTGTAAAATTTGGTGTTGCGATGACAGCTGGTAGAAAAATAGCACCCACAGATCTGCAACAACAATAAAAGAAACAAGTGAGTGAACAAAAGGCATTGGCTTTATAATGAAGACTGTGCCTGTGTCCAGATAAGGGGGAAATAGATACAAAAAGATATTGCTGCTGTAAATACTAGACCGGGGTGGGGAGGGGAAGGGAGAGCAGGGGTGAGAAGGAAGGAAAGTAAAGTGCAGGCGCCAAAAACAAGAGAATTCCATCCTGAATTACTGACAAATTGTGCCTTTCTGAGAACAGATTTACAAATGCAATTCCTCAGCCCAAGTTGGAGCCATCCACAGACTCCTTAAACCTATATATTGCTACATTAGCTTCAAAAGCATCCAGGCACTTAGCATAATCAGAAACTGCTGAAAGAAAGACAAAACCACCACAAAATTTGAGTGGAAGCCACAGAACGATAGGAAGGACAGCACTGTACCAGCAGTATGGTAAGCAGGGACACCCTTCCACAGAGTGAACCTTCCCCCAGTTTCCTTGTGCAGTCTTAGAACTTTCTAACATGGTCTTAGAGATCCTCATGTTGTTGAATAACAGTCCATAATCAAGGAGACTCCAAGAAGTGCATGAAATACGGAGAGCAAGAGGAAAATCAACATAAATCCCACCCCCAAACCTGGACCTCACAGGGCAAAGCCATTACACAGCAGTCATCATAACTTATGTATGTACTGTTATGTACTAAGACCACACTTACATGTTTTTTTCTTTAATATTTAGCACTAATACCATGCATTAATACTACTCAAGTATTTGTTCAGGCACCAGAAGGAAAACTGACACCTAAGTCACTGTGTTGAAACAGTCTCAATAAATTCAGAAAATCTGGAAGCTAAAGTACTACCTACTGGTGTTTCAAATTCTAGCTTGATAGCAGGAGTGAAAAAAATTATATTGCGAGAGAAAAATTAATAAATAAACAAGGTAATTTACACACTTTGAAGACAATAGTCCAGTTCTTCCCTGAAGAGCTCTTACTTTAAGAGTTACCTACAGTTATAACGAGGGCAACAAATTTTGGCTCAGTTTCAATATTACACAAGCTGTTCTCTTTTTATAATTAAAGCTGCAAGAATTTATACTGAATATTAAGAAAACCCATCTGAATGGAAGCTTACCTCCTTCCCAGTGGATACCCTGATGTTCCTCTGCTTTCATGGGCTCAATAAAAAAAATCAGTATGTGGGTCATAAGAAACAATGTCATGTGAGAAAAACTGCAAGAGCCTTCTGCATGCCAAATTAAACCATGAATGTTTCTCCACTGATCCATGGTACTTGAAAAGTCACAGAGTCAGGTGCAGTCCCTTGAGACTTCCCTGAGGGAAACATTGTGCCCACCTTTAAAAAGGGTAAAAAAAGGAGGACACCAGGAACTACCAACCTGTCAACTTCACCTCTGTGCCTGGGAGGGCCATGGCACAGATCCTCGTGGAAGCTGTGCTAAGGCACAGGACAGGAACATGATTCAGCACAGCCAGCACAACTCCACTGAGGGCAAGTCCTGCCTGATCATACTAGTTACCTTCTGTGATGGAGTGACCACATCAGTGGACATGGGAAGGACTATGGATTCATCCGCACTTCTGTAAAGCCTTTGACACAGTCCCACACAACATCCTTGTCTCTAATTTAGAGCGAGATGGATTTGGTTGCATGGACTTGGGGGATGAGGAATTGGGTGATAGCAACATCCAGAGGGGAGTGGCAAAAGGCTTAGATGGATACTGGTGTTCCTCAGGGGTTCATGCTGGGACCAAGACTGCTTAATATCTTCATCAATGACAAAGAGAGATCAACTACACATTCCGCCAGTTTTGCAAACCAAGTTAACCAGCGCAGCTGATAACCCTGAGGGATATGATGCCATCCAGAGAGACCTGGACAAGCCAGATGCTGGTGCTGTACCTGCATCAGAGAAACCCCAGGCCTGAGTACAGACTGGGAGAGGAACTCATTGACTAATTGGTGCTGCTGGTGGGTGAGAGGCTGCACATGGCCCAGCCATGGCACTCACAGCACAGAGAGCCAAACATGTCCTGGGCTGCACCCAGAGCCCCGTGGGCAGCAGGGCAGAGAGGGGATTCTGCCCCACTGCTCTGCTCTGCTGAGACCCACCTGGAGCACTGCATCCAGCTCTAGGGTCCTCTGAACAGGAAGGACAGAGACCTGTCAGAGCAGGTCCAAAGGAGTATTAAGAGCTGGCAGCTTTAGGAATCACAGTACAACAGGGCTGCAAGAGGGCTTGAGTGCCAGGGCTGGAGGGAAGCTAGGCCTCTGCTGTGTCCCTGTACCCATGCACAGGAAAGTATTTCAGAGGCCATGTGGTACCTTTTCTTAAATCTTCCCGACTGTGTGCAACAGTGGTGAACAGAGAAGCATGCATTACACAAGTGTGCATTCGCAGGTTGGATGTCTCCAATGAGTGTATCTGCTCTTCTATCCTAAATATGTTCTTCTCCTCGTCCCTTTCCTACCCACCCGGTGTCTGAGAGCAATGGGCTTTCAGGGACTTGAGGCACCAGCAATCACCTATGCTTCCCTGCACACCGAGGCAGCAGGCTAAAACCTCAGGAACTGGCAACAATTCTGGCAGGTTTAAGGAATTAACATAGGGCTCCTTCCTAGAATAATCAGATTTTAATTATCTGGAAAAGCAAAAATATGACATAGTAAAACAAAACCTGAAAGTGCTAAGATTTGTCCATTAGGATATCAGGAGTAGTAAACAAAGGCATGAGAAGGTGAGCTTTTTTAAAATAAAATAAATTAAGAAAGGCCACAGAGACAGTCCTGGCTGAAGAAACAAAAAAAAAAAACAACTTTGCTATGGTTACATGTGGGTTGGAAACCATTAAATCTGCGCGATTTGGCAGAAGCTTCCCATAGGAAGGGAGCTGCACGGCTGCACAGCACACATTTCTGGATAGCAGTAGATGGCGGGGCTGCCAGCGAGCTGTGCACACCTGCTACCCACCTCCGGGAGAGGAGGCGGTGAGAGCAACACGGCAATACACAGCAACACACTGTAACTGTGCTGCCTTTTAAAATGATGGGGATCTAAATTAATAAATATAAATTAAATGCAAAAACGAGACCAAAAAAACCTTAAGCCAACTCTCCTTGCCAGCGTCTCAAGGTCACCGCATCCCCGCCCGCCGCCGGGCCCGGGCCTGCGGCGGGGCCGCGCTCTGCCCTCCCGCCTGTTCCCGCCACCCGCGGGGAGGCCGCGGGACAAGCCCCTCACGAACAAAGCCATCGCTGCCCCGCGGGGCGGGAAGCGCCTCCCCCGGCCCGTAGGGCGGCCGCCCACCCGCGGCTCGGCTACCCGTGCCACACACGCCTGCCCCAGCGCGGGCAGCTGCGAGCGCGATGTCGGCCAAGGTCACCCGGCAGGCTGGGCGAGGCGGAGGGGCTCGGATCCGCCTTCCCCGCCGCCCCCCGCCCTTACCTCAGCCCTCCGTGCGGCGGGGAGGAGGATGCGGCGGCCGAGGGGCGGCAGGACGAATTTGAACGCCGCCATCTTCGCGCTGCGCGGCTGTCGGGGAGCGGAGCGGGGTCGGGAGCCGGGCCGAGTTGGGGCGGCGGCTGCGGGAGCCCAAGGCGGGACGCGGGGAGCAGGAGCGGCGGGACAGCGGAGCCCGCGGCGGAGGGAGGGTGAGGGGCTCGGCCCTGACGTGCGCTGACGTCGGTGCGCCCGAGGCGGGGCCGCCGAGCGAGGCGGGCAGGAGGGTGGGTTGGGTGCCTGCGGTGTCCCCTCAGCCGCCGGCTCCGGCGGGGTCCGGGAGAGCTGTCCAGCCGCCCCGCGCCTGCCGAGCACAGGCAGCCCGACCCGGGCGCTGTCCCACGGGAGGGAGCAGCCCCCACTCCTGCAGCTCCACTGATACCTCTGAGCCATCGTCAGCGGGTTTGTTCATCAAAACCATCAGAATCCGCGCAAAACACAAGTGGGCAAACTCCATCAACCAGCGGCACACCAGTGTTACAATGCTATAATCACTTCAGCAAACAAGAGCTTTTCCTGGTTTTCTTTTCCTTTTCCTGTTTTCCTTTCCACAATTACCACAGATGGATAACTCAGATGTGCCATCTCAGCCCTTTCCCCCATAAAGTTAAGGTGGCTTAAATTTCTGTGTTGTCATTTGTGACCAAGGACTAGAAGCACAAGAATTAAGCAAAGGGCAGAGCCTAAATGGTTAAGTTTCCTGAGCACGGTGTCAGGGTGACCCAGACTCCAAAAACCACATGGTCTCACAGAGACCGGGAAGCTATGTTTAGGTGGGAAAATGTTACTAGAATAGATGTATACTTGTTTAAGCGACAGCCACGTGATGGGTCCTGATGGCCCTTTTGTTGCTGCGAAAGAGTTCAAAATATGCCTCTGCTATTATTTACACTTCCTAAAAATACCCCTAATCATCAGTACATGCCCTAAAGATGCCCAATGCAACAGAAGGATTCACAGAAAAAATATGAGAATTGGTTTATAGGCAGGAAAAGAGAAATTCTCCTCATGCACATGATGGGAGATCACACTTCTGGCAGGTCATGCTGACCCTTGTCTTGTTTCCAGGCAGTTTCCAATGCAGCTGCCAGCCTCACTGTAATTTGCCATTGTGGCAATCAGCACGTGGAAGGGTAAGCGACAAGGAAAACAAGGCCTTCAGAGTGTGCTGCTGGTCTACAAAATGTTCCTGCAGAACCTGCTCATTTTATTCAGAACACTGGTCCCCCCTTGCTGCTGGTGGCCTGTGGCCTGCCACTCTCTTATATAAGCATTTTGAAAATTGCTGGTTCCTGTACTTACAATTCACATAACAGGCAAACCTTGCAGATACCACTGAAATGTGGTGGGGACACCTTCACTATTGTGAAGGTTTTCAGTAGTTTTCTAGTTGTTCACCATATTTAGCTAGTCAGTTAAGTTTGGGATGGTGACATGTGAAAAAAGCTACAAATTACAGGGACATAATAAACTAAAACCAAAATAACAGCACAGCTTGTATTCTTATGAGACGAAGCATTAATATAACAGTTTCACTGGATTTCTGAACCTTGGTTCTACCTAAATCTTGTATAAACAAGTAAATTCCTTAAGTCATGTTTCCTTTCATGACAAAACTTCCCTAAGCATGGAAAAACTTGTCTAAGGAAAGTTTATTCTTTTCAGTTCAGTAAACTATCTTCCTTTAAATCAACAGAGTGCATTCTAGAATTTATCAAAGTGTTCAGCACTGAGTATTTGTTATATACCCAACCAGCATTTATTTTGCATGGAGTTTGCACTGTTTGAGATTCCAACTGTGCTTCTCCTTGCAGATTGAAGGAAAGAGGCTAACAGTATGCAGTAGGTATCATGATGAGTATTAATACCTCCTTGGAACACTATTATGCAAAACTTCTTGCTCTACTTACATAAATTAATTAACTAAATTTTCCTTATCAGATGACACAGATTATGTTAACCCACTTTTTTAAAAAATTGCAAAGTTCACATGCTTTGGACTGCAAGCATTTTATTTTGGCTTAGAAAAAGTCCAAACATTAGTGTAAGAGTAGATAATTTTTTTTTTCTGGAGTAGCTTAGAAAGGACAGTAGATCAAC
Organism: Ammospiza caudacuta; assembly: GCF_027887145.1. Lineage (NCBI taxonomy): Eukaryota > Metazoa > Chordata > Aves > Passeriformes > Passerellidae > Ammospiza > Ammospiza caudacuta. The sequence goes on along the minus strand of NC_080632.1, from coordinate 73,939,728 downwards.
CTGTACTTCAGATGTCTTAAAAGCTGTTCATACAATGAGAACTACAACTAAGCAGCCAGTGTGAAACAAGTCTCTAAAAGGATAAAGAATTTTTCAATATATTATTTTTGTTCAGTGAAGTAAATCACATGACAGCAGTAAATGAGAGTCAAAACACTTTCCAAATTCAACAGCATTTACAAATGAGGAGAGTTTTGAACCCTTGGTGCCCAAAACAAGTTAGCAGGTAGACATTCTGGAGCTACCACAGGTTAATCATTATATACACTGTATAACACCAGCTTACTTATACTACTACCAAGCATAAGATGTCAAAGTCAGCACACGAATACAGTGAAATAATATTGCCCAAAGAAGCCATCAAAGAGCGAACAGGTAGTTCAGAGGTTTGATTTACCCGCACAGGGGGAAGAACTGGAATTCTGAGGTAAGAACTTTGTTTCTGAATGATTTTTTTTTCCTTTAATTAATTTATACTTGACCCAGGCTTTAGCTAATTAAAATTTAGCAATTTACCTTTCTTTCAGACTGACTGGAACTTGACAGAAAAATTCAGTTAGTGAGGTATGTAAGCCATATATGGAGGCAAAGAGAAGGGAAAGCTCATTTAACTATGCAGCAACTAGATCACACAGGCAACACCTAAACTTATCTTCAACATGTTAATAGGTCCCGTTCTGAAACAAGACTTTGGTTTTTCAGTACTTTTGATTGTTACTCAAAATACTAAAGTATTATTTATATTATTCATTTAAGAGCACTTGGAACTCATCTTTGAGTCATTTGATTCCCTTGACTTGGGATGGCAGGTCAACGAAAGTTGAGGCATTACTTCATGGCATCCTCACATTCCTGTGAGAATGGAGTGCTACAGGGAAAACAAACAAAGAGAAGATAAAAAACTCATTATATTGACCTAAAAGCATTAAATAATAACAAATACAATGAGAATATGAAAATACTTATGAGCTCTGTGTAATATGTTCAACAATTTTAAGATCAACTCATAGCACTTACAGAATATATGACTAGGGGAAGACAAACAGGCTGCTACCTGCATGACTAATGATCACGCTAGGAAGTCATGGGAACTTAAATATTCAACTTATTAACAAGATTTCAGTGAAAGGAAGATCATTACAAAAAAAAAATTACTAGTCTAATTAAAACTATATATGTTAAAAGTCAGCAGGAATTAAACAAATGTAAGTTCAAACAGAATTAAACATAAATACAAAAGACAAAATTAAGCTGGGAAACAAAAAAATAACAAAACCTTCCAAACCCTAAAAGCCATTTTCTAGAGGGTTGTGGAAATGTAAAGCAAATGAGAGAAGCAGCGAGCCAAGGATTTTGTAAGGAACAACACTTGAACCTCTGAGGAATCTCTTTGCTAACTTTCCTTTTATAGTCCTAAACTTAAGGTAGAGAGGGATACCAAATAATGAAAGGATAGTGAAGCTACATAATAAGGAAGAAGCAACACCCCTTTGGCAAGAGCAGTTCTTTATCCATTAAGTATTTCTTGAGCAGGTAATAGTAAGTCCTCAAATATTTTTGTTCCAGTGAATATTGCAGTAGAATACTAGAGCTCATTTCATTAATATTATTTTTTAATTTAAAAAATCTAAACTAAAGCTAAAAAAAATCCAAACCAAACAAACAGAAAATCCCACTAATTGTATGAGGAGTTCCATACAATGAAAAACAATCTTAGGGGTTTTGGTTTTTTTTTGTTGTTGGTTTCATATTTGTCCAGATTTTCTTATACCAGACTCATATTTTGGGTAGAAATTTGCCCTACTTTCATCTAAATGATACAGAAGCTTCTATGTTTTGTCAGACTATCATATCATTATTACAAGCTAAGATAAGCAATTATGCAGAACTTTTTAGAAGTCACTGAATACTTTATACTCAGCAAAATTTGAGAATTAAGCTACCACAGCAAATTATTTACCTTGACAGCACTTGAGAAGTAGCCACTAAAATATCAGCAGTTAAATCAACAATTAAGTAGTTACCACAATTTGGTAGTCTTAAAAAAATGGCAGAACTTCAAACTTTCTCCCCACTGCAAATGCTGCATCTCAATTCAAAACCACAGCACTTAACAAGGTCTAATTATACAGCACTTAAAATTAAGGTATCATTTTTCTTTAAACAGAACTACAGAGTCTGTTACTCAGCATGATCCTTGGCACTTCTATTCACAATTATATATTGCTCATTTAGTAACTGGTGTTAATATTGTCTAAATAAGTTAAGTGCAATAACCTTTGACAGTGACAGTCAGTATATCTAACAGTTCTGGAGAAAGGATAAGTGACTTATCATTCCTTTACAGTAGGAGTGATGAAACCTCAAAATGTCTATTCAGCAGACACTTGCAAACATCAGCTGCACAAGTTCTGTATGCTTGTGTATTTGATATTTAGGAGGATGGTATAAATGCCTATTCAGAAAATGCTACTACCCTCTGACTCTTCACATTTGCCAGGAATTTTCTGGTGCAACAGAATCAGAAAGTCTTTTCCTCCACACCCTCTGATCAAACTGAAACAATGGTGTTTTTTACACTCCATACCAATGGTGCTGTAAGGGTAAACACAGCAAAAGTAGCTGCAGAAACAACAAACTCTAAACAGGAATCCTGAGCAGCTCTCACATGACAAGTCAGTTCATGTTTGTTAGCACTACTGTAACAGGCTTTTCTGGATTTTGCAATGCAACGTTACATTAATAAGCTGCAAAGCATTCTTTCAAATAAACCTCAAGAGCAACAGAATGTACCATAAAAACAGAACTGAGACAGACTTTGTAAAACTGCTAGTAAACCAATTTATTCCTTCCATTTGATACACAACATACAAAATGAATACAGAGCCTTAATAAGATTATGCAGGTATTCTTTTGCAGAGGTTATACACAGTAAACAGATCACATGCACACACCCAATCCCACACCTCACTCATGCTATGCAATAAGACCACAAGGCCAAGCTGCCAGGGCTGTAAATTAAGAAAGGCAACACCTGCCTGTTTTGCCGGTTTTGCCTGCAACCGTGGTTTCCTCTTTGAAACTTGGACTTTGACATCTATTTCATGGATGTGGAGCTAAATTAGAAAGCACCATTTCTTGTCTACAAGAATCTAGCATGCAAACTCATGCATGTAGTCTAAGCCCTTGTAATTACTTTATCATCTATTGACAAGGGAGACAATTCAATGCATGCACTGAAAAAACCAAGTGCCAATCCATCTTCCAACTGGTATGGATGCTAATTGTTTTTCCTAATTCTTCTAGTCCATCCAACTGCAGAAGAGCAGCTGTCTGGGGGTCAGAACAGCTTCCTCCTTAGAGTGGGCAGCTTATCAATGGCTTGGTTCATATTCTCAACAGTCCAAAACTTGCATGTCTAAAAACAGACAGCCCTTTACAGTGACATCCCATTTCTCAGTCACAAGCAAATTAACAGAATTAGTAAGGAAAATAACAATTTGCACACAAGATAAATGGAAAAATATGAAACTTTTTACTGTTAATTTTTTTGGAAGGTGAATTAAAATGAACTCCTACAATTCACTTCTCTATCTTTTTAGAAGGCCTCTTAGACTCCTTGAGTCTTAGAGTACCATGTTTTCCTTCAGCCACCCCTTGTTTTTGGTAAAGTAAATCTGTCTGATTTTAAAACTAGTTCTACAAGTACACACTCAGAAGGAACTCTGAAGGCTGCTAAGCCTAAGCAGAAGATTCCCTGCATTTAAAAGCACACAGTTGCTTGTTGCAAAGCTCTTGGGCTTCTTGCTCTCAATTTCAGCATATCCGACCATCTCATCAGAGATACTTTCTTTCTGGGGCCAGTTTGTTTCTTTGATGAAGACTTCCATGCTCTGGTTTTTGAGTTTTGTAGTTTCAGTAAACACAATCATTTCACATTGCCATCAATTCCATGAGATGTCCTGGTTAAAAGCTGGACTGTACTGAGCACGTTGGTGACACCCCGTGGCATCCTGCTGAACTCTCTGACACAAATGGCTTCGAGGTTTTTGACATTTGTTTCTCAGTACCAATGCCCGTTCTCACTTAAGACTAGCAGTAGCAGGCACCAATGAAACGCTACTTCTGTAGCAAATTTGGCATAGAGAACATTAAGTAGCAATGGTAACCAGTAAGATTGGATTGAAACTAATTGCAATGGGAATGGCAAAAAGGTGTCAAGACTCACACATAATTTTAGAATGCATAATCACATGACTAGATTATTTATCCAAGTGATAAACATGATAGTTTAGTAAATTTATATTCTAGCACAATTATAGCGTATTTGTATTGTTAATAAGTTCAAGCAATCACTTGAAGAATTTCATTTAGCTTGCCAGTTATACACAACAGGAATCAGAAAATTTGTCAACAATCTTGAATTTTTTGTTTACTTCACAGCATAAAACCTTGACTATCATTATCATAGTTTGCCACTTCAACAGTTGCACACTGTAACAGAGGAATTACTTTTGACAAGATTAGGTCATCAAATTCAGTATGTTTGTATTTATTTTCTTATGACTTTGGAAGATGAGGTATTTAGTTGAGCTTAGGCTCAAGAGGGTACTCACTGCATTCACAGGTAGCGGATTTCCAGCAAACCAACCAGGATGCCACAGACCCCTCGTGTCCTCCTCTGCAACACACATACAACAAACACGGACTTCTGGCTCAAGCAAGAGCAGTGCATCGATTTGCATAGCTGAACATCCAACTGTAATACTGGAAGAGGGGTCAGGAGGCTTTTAACATGGATGAGCCTTCAACCATATTAATCTGAAAGACGCAATCATGTAAGCACAATTTAAAAGTCAGTGTCATAGAGAGTCGGAAGACATGTCAAAAGACCCAAGTAGCTCATTAAACTAATTTTCTTCCAAGAATAATGCTTGCCAGACTAAGGCATGACACCTGTCTCATGTACATTTATTCATATCCACTGTATGATCCTTTCAGGAATGTTGATTGGTTGGTTTGGGCTTTTGCCCTCAAGACAAACCCCAGAAGAAAAGGAAAGCTTTAAGTGCTAAGTGTTACGTAGATTAATACAACACCCCAATTAGTGGATTTAATTTTGCTATGATCCAAGGGAATTAACTGTATAAAACCTCTTACAAAGACAAAAAAAAACTTCAGTAAATGCCAAATAGGTTCTCTCTGTGGATGCTACACATAACAGTTTCATAATGAAGCTACAGTCTCATTTGCAAGACATTCAGATCAGCTTGATGATTCAGCTGCACACTAGGTCTGTGCAAGAAATGAGCAGCATTCAGTCAAACAAGAGAGTTGATGCTCTGAACCCAACCATCACACTAGAATTAATACAATTAAAGATGAGAACGTGCAGTAACTGACAAGAGTCTGTTTTACCAAAGAACATTACTTCTGTGTTTGCTGTAAGTCGACTGTGAAATAATACCATAAATTATAAACATAGTGATCTGTAACATTTGAGACTGGGACAAAGACTGATGTAAGCAAGTTCTCCCAGACCAGCACTGACAGACAGAAGGTAATAAACGAGATGTGGCGGGCACACCATTCCTCTGGATGAAGGCCTACAGTGTACACACCATTCTTTGTTCATTAACCATGTAATAGACAAACCCAGGTTTCCCTGACTGTTGAAAATAAACCATTTCATTACTTATAGATCTTCTTGTACTGAAGATTTATGATTCCTTTTAAAAAAGAAATTTCTTCAGATCTCATTCAAACAGCAAGAAGTTCCTTGTCAGTCTTTAATGCTCCCCTCTTCTAGGAAGGTCACTTTAAAAGACAACAGTTCTAACATCAAAGTTCAGTGCATGCCACTCTAACAACAGATATCAAACTGATAAATTACCTTCTATGTTCAGAACCTATTTCACATCCAGTACCACATTGTTCAAGTAACAGGCTGTAAGAAAGCAGCTGGTTCATATTTTGTCAGGGCACCACCTGAACTATAAATAAAATAGAAAGCAGGTAGGACAAAGAACAGCCATATAAGATCAGGTAAACAGAAATATGACACACCTGAAATTTCTAATCATTGGCATTCATATGCCTGTCCAAAATAAATATATTTCTTATCTATTGACACAAAGGTAAAATTCCATTATAGATCACCCTTATTCTCTGATTTTATGTTTGGCAAGGACAATATGAATATCAAATGCTCTCACCTGGATATATTTCAGACTACACAGCCTAATTTTAAGAGGGATGAATGAATTTGATACTGCCCTTTATAATGTCATGAATAATGACATTATGAATAATCTCATGGTATTATTCCATATGACTCTAGAGTCTGGAAATCATTTCATAATCCTTAATCCCACAAACATGAAGGAAATATTTGGTAATGATTTTCCACTTCCTTAGGATTATTCTGAATAAATTCCAGTTTTCCTCCCCTTCCCTGGTAATTTCAAAGCCATGAAGAAAAAGTTCCTTTTTTGAAAAGGAAAAAAGTTCCTTTTTTGAACTTGAAGAGTGTCTGAAAGGCGATTACCATACTATTGACCATCAGATATTATTAGAGATATTATTATTTACAACATACACATGAAGCTAACATACAGTAATAAAGACCTCTGTTTCGTATTTTCACGGCATAAGTACAAATATTTATTTTTCTTATATTCAGTAAGAGAAATATTTACTTCAAATAATACAGTGAGGAGAGACAAGTGGAGGACAAAATATTCTGCAACACATTTTTAAAAATTTAGCTTTACTCAAGTATTTTTCTAACCAAATCTTCTTGTACTCCTCAACTAATTATTCATGCTTGCAAAATAAGGGCAAATATTTATTTTTGAAATCACAGCAATTCCGTGCCATTCTAAGATGCTGTACCCTCTTATAGCTTCTGCCATTTTCTACAGGACTTGAAGCATGCTATGCTGCTTTATTTGCTACAAACTCAAACTAACCAATTACATCTGTATTAACATCCATGATACTCTCCTTGTAGTTTAAAACACAAATTTTGACCACAGACTCTAAAACTGTTAGGCATCTGGTAGTTAAGGAATAAATCTAACAACTTTTGAGTCTTGTACGATCAGGTCTGATCTAATCTTTTTATCTTTCTAATTCCACTATTTTTTTCCATGACTTATTACTTCCACCTCCACACAATCTTTTTTTTCCCTTCTTTTTTTTTTTTCCTTAACATTAGGAGTCTGTGGCAGTACCAGTTGTTGGTTTCTCTGGGTCTGGACTGAAGGCACTTGAGACAGTAATTCGTGTTCAGGCTCAAGTGTTTATTATTTCTTATCAGTAAAACAGTCTCACTACTGTGGTTTCCGCAGCTTTTCATTAGGAGGCACAAAATGGCCAAAAATCTCTTGTTACAAGGTCTTTTAAGACTAAACTATCCAATTAAGAATTGACACCTAGATTGTTTTCCCTTTTCTGCCCAATTACAAAATGCCACCCAAACCCAAGAAGAAGAAGAAGAAGGAAGAAGCATGAAGAAGAAACCCAGGATGACACCCTGTGCCCTCCATCTTGCTTCCATCCACAACATACTAAAAATCCCAAAACCAAGTGATACACCTACACTACTCTCTATAATCTACTTCACGCTTTTGTGGATTCTAATCTATCTTGAAGTCTAGGAAACTTTCTCCATGAATGAGGGTCAAAGTCAGTGCTCCCCTGGGGTCAAGGCACCTCAGAGCAGACAGAGAAATATTCCTGGTGCCCTGAGTTTCCACAGGTCAATTCATAACCATAGCAAGCAGTAAGGAATCCAGTGATCCTCAGGCTTTGTATCCTCTGGTCAGAGGACTAGCTTGCTGGAAACAAGTTAGCTTTTTTTCCAGAGAGCAAAACAGTCAGCAGTCAGAAGGGGACTCACAGGAATCTGCTCCCTCCTAACCAGGGAGGGGAAGGTGCTGATCTCCTCTCTCTGGTGACCTGCATCAGGGCATGAGGAAATGGAATGAAGCTGAACCAGGGGAAGTTCAGGTTGGACATTAGGGAGTTGGACTTGCTGATTGTTATTGGTTCCTTCCAGGCTTAGGTATTATAAATATTACCTATTTTAAGGGTCACAGTTTAAGAAAATTTGCACAATTCAAAAGATCTTTAAACTGCTAATAATGACAAAAATTTATCAATTACTGCTTTACTTATTAAAGCTAAAGACATTTCCCTAGTTTAAATAACATTAAATACACAAAGGAACAACTCTCTTGTGTTTAAGCACTGTTTCTTTAACTTGCAATATAAATAATATATGTCCTAGAGCTACTGAAGCAGAGTAACTATGTATATCCAATACATGACTTATCCTAGTATGTTCCAAGTTTTCAGGTATTTGGAGATGTCGAGCTAGCCCAGTTTACATCAGGGCAGTTAGCAACTGTTGATGGAATACCACGGGACAAAAATAATTCCCAAGCGTATCATTACAACCAGCCTGTTCTCTAGCACCATACACATTTACGCACACACACCAGAAGGACAAGAGCATGTGGTTTGGAAGGAAAGAAGCTACAGAATCCTATGTAGCAATCTACAGAATCGACTTTAATTTGCACCATGTATATCTATATGCACATATACATAAAGATTAATTTATATACAAACACAAAATATCAGAACTATAGCAGCAATTGCCCCTGAAGGACAAAATCATGCCAGCTTTTCCTCTTCCATCAACCACACTGTTGACACACAAGAACAGTGTGTCTTCCTGTTGTTCTTCCATCAATTTAGGAACATTTGCTAAACAGCAAACACCTTACCCCATCCATATTGATAACAGTACCCTTAAAAACAAGTAGTGCTAGGCACTGAAAGAGCACAAATCCCACCTGAAATCCCTCACCAGAGATCATTTTATCTTAACTGTTCCCTAGAGTATGAAGTGAACAATGTTTCTGCTTCAACGTAATTTATGGTGTCATTCAGAGTTTCTTTTTAAACATAGAAATATTCTGAAAAATATTTGATGCCCCTTCATGTGAGGCTCTAGAAATTTGAATGCTACATTTCCCAAGCTCTGAGAAAAATGGTGAGAGGTAGCAAACCCTGAACCAGTCCACTCTCCTTGAAATAGCTGACAAAAAGGGATTTCATTCATACAGTGTTGGGAATTTAGCTGCTAGAGACTGGAAAAATACAAAGCCGTGGCTAATTCCAACTTCTGTACCTGTGAGATAGCGTGTCCTTGGGCCTAGCTGTAGTAGGATAACAAATAGTGAAAGAGACATGAGAAAAGAGAGATGTAACCCCTAAGGAGTGAGGAAGAGTTCATGGTATAGTTTAACTAATAGATTGCCTGGCTTACAGAATATTCATAAGCTTATTATTTGCTGTATAAGTGTTTGATGCTTTTTTCAATAAACCGGACCTGTGATGAACCATCTGGTGTCCGGGTCCCCTTCCTACGACAAAACAGGTTCTAAGCAAAAGTAAAAAATAAGGCAAATGAGATCACCATTCCCTCAAATAATCAGACACCTTGTCTTTCACCTTCAGAAAGGTGCACTTTGCATGGTGTGAGGAAAAGGCTGGCACAGCAGCTCCATAAACTACAAAACAGAGCCTGGGGGTTTAGTGCCCAAGGGAATACAGCTTGGGGAAGGGATGGGCACAAGGCTGTTTCAGAGCCCCGTCCAGGCAGGAGAGAGGCAGAGGCTGCCTGGAGCGAGGGCTTGCCAGCTGCAGCGAGGAGGCACCACCCCATGCTGGTTCAGCCCCCCGACCCTTTTCCAGGCTCTGTAGTCTCTCAGTTACTTGCCCAGAAGTCCTGTCCTCTCTGTTCCTCACAAACCAGCTCCCAGTGGGAGTGTGTGGGGTATGAGAGAAACAAATGTTAAGAAAATTGCCTCTAGAGATGTCTTCCACATATCATGATAAAAATCAGGTTGGGGGAAATAAAAAACCAAACACTACAAATATCCCAAGAGAATTGTCTGTCACCACCTTTTTTAATCTTTGCAGCAGCTTTTATTTTACCAGCTTGGTATTAACAGAAACACACCTCTTTCATCTCAGCATATGATAAGGTCAAAACCAATTTCACTGGATATTTACACAAAGAGTGGATAACAGTTTCTGGGAAAAAAAAAGTCACTGCACACAGCTTTTAAAACGGATACAACAAAATTAAGCTGCAGCACTGCATGAAGCAGGAAGAAAAAATGCCACTTCCTTTATCAGATGAGTCAACATACAACCATTTAGTGTTTTGTTCTGGCTTAGGTTGTTTGGGGCTCTTTATTATTTTTTTTTTTTACAGGACACATCTTGAAGGCTGGGTGACATCTCCTTCATTATTAAGGACGGATACACCTCTCCACTTGACTAGGTATGAAAAAAAGCAACACTTAAATCATAGCTGGGGATTGAAGAGGAGAGGTAAGGACCAAGCAAGCAAAGGATCTGAAGATGAGGATGTCTCAATCTCACAAGCCTTTTGAAGTCCCAAAGCTGACAACATAGAAAGTGCTGTATTTCACTTAAGCCATGAAGCACCATCTCCTCCACTCACAGGTTAGCTACCAGAATACTTTTGGTATTCATAACATGGCTGTTCCTTTGATGAAAAATTGCATCTGAGTATCAGCTATGCAGGAATGAACAATACATATCCAATCAAAACACTGATTTCTTCTATAAATCAAACCATTTTGGGAAGAAAACACAATTTTTCTTTCTAGGTTCTACTTTTTTGTTATATTTAATCTGTTTGGAAACTCTTTCATAAGACATAAGACAGATAACAGCAAAAATAACTCTGCCTGTAAGTAGACAGCTTTTCACTTCCAAAGTACTCTAGAAAGTGACACTTTCTTTTTGGGGGATGCAGGAAGAGGAAGGCTTAGCAAGTTTCTGCTTGCTTGCTTGCTTGCTTGCTTGGCTGGCTGGCTGGCTGGTTGGTTGGCTGGGTTTTTTTAGGTACTTTGGGGGAACATAGGCAATGACAGAATGAACAGCATATGACCTCAAAATGGGAAAATGTCCTTGGTCAATTATTCTTTTAAAATATTCAAGTTGACAAAATTCTCAATATTGTGTGAATTGGTTTTACATTACTAAAATAGACAGCATTAGCTTTTTCCAGGCAGGTTAAGATATGGAGAAGGCTAGGGAAACAATATCATAAAATGTAGCACTTTTATAATTAGACAATACCAAGTATTTGATGATTGACCGTCAGATAGTAGGAAGATGTTGATAAAAATAAAAGGAAAGCTTTTCGTTTTTCCCTCATATATGCAAACTCTATTATTTATGAAGTTCATTAAGAGTTTTATTAAAAGCTGAACAAAATGTTGGAGCAAGTGCTTCATTTATCTAATCAAAGATATTTAGTTTCAGGATTATTTAATGTATTTTCGTGGCTGTACTTCTGCATTTTAAGTAAATAAGTGCTAAAATGTAGTTTAAAAGAAAAAACAAAACCGTTTATTGAAAAGTAAGTGTGGGCTTGATCTTTGCTGCCTTTGTTTCAGTTTGTTTTATGGACAACACCTGTTTTGCAGTGAGGCTGGAAAGCATTCATTGCTAGGGGCAAAACTCCAGTCAAATTTTTGCGGTGGAAAAGGACTTGGGGGTGCTGGTGACAGCAGCTGAACATGAGCCAGGCTGTGCCCAGGTGGCCAAGAAGGCCAATGGCATCCTGGCCTGGATCAGCAATGGTGTGGCCAGCAGGGCCAGGCAGGGACTGTCCCCCTGTGCTGGGCACTGGTGAGGCCACACCTCAAATCCTGCTCTGGGCCCTGCAATTCAAGGAAAGATATCGAGGTGCTGGAACAAGTCCAGAGAAGGACAACAGAGCTGGGGCAGGGTCTGGAGCACAAGTCCTGTCAGGAGCAGCTGAGGGAGCTGGGGGTGTTTATCCTGGAGAAAAGGAGGCTCAGGGTGACCTTATCCCTCTCTGCAGCTGCCTGACGGGAGGCTGTGGCCAGGCGAAGGTCAGCTCCTTCTCCAGGCAACCAGCGACAGGAAGAGAGGAAATCGTTTCAATTTGTGCCATGGGAGGTCTATGTTGGACAGAGTACTGTTTCACGAAGTATTTCACAAAACACATCACAAAACGTTGTTCCAAATTGCTTCACGGAAAGGGTGATTAGAGCTTCGAATGGGCTGTCAGGGAGGTGGTGGAGTCATCGTCCCTGGAACTGGTCGACATGGTGACAGGTCACAGGTTGGAACCACAGGTCTTTTCTGAGCTGTAAATTGGTTCCATAAATTCTGTAAACACAGGGTCTCTCCCCGGGGGACGGACAGGGCACTGCAGACGCCACACCCGTCTGTTATGAAAGACCTTTCACATCCACACAAGTCCAGAACTGCAATCCCAGCCAACAATGCGCGAAGGGCGGGCGGGCCGGCGGTGTCCCAGCGGGATCGGGGGCCGGGTGTCCCGGCGCGGTCGGGCGGCAGCGACAGCTCCGAGCCCCGCGGTCCCGGAGCCGCGGCCGGAGCCGCTCCCCGCCCCGGGGCCCGCGCTGCTGCGCCTGCGCGGAGGGGCCGCGCGCGGGTCCGCCATGGCGGCGGCGGCGCTGCGGCCGCGAGTGGCGGCGTTGGGCCGGCGGCTCGGCCCGCCCGGGGCCCGCGGTGAGCGGGGAGCGGGGACAGGGACGGGGACGGGGAAGGGGGCGGCGCGGGCGGCCCCGAGGGCACGGGCGGCCCCGAGGGCGTCTTCGCAAACGGTGTGTGCGCTTGGGAGCATCAGAGCCTGGCCGCGGATGGCCTTAATTTGATAATGAAAGGTGCGGTCTGACAGGATGACTGGCCTGCTTCAGTGCTGTATTATTATTATTCAGCCGCTCTTGAATATGCCCCAAGGATGGATAGGAAAGCCATGTGGAAAAGGAGAGTGAGTAAGGCTAAGGTGCTAAGGGAGCTTTGTGTTCTTCCCTCAGATACCTTCTTAGCGAAAGGCTCTGCTAATCTGGACAAGCTGAAGGACCTATGCAACGAAGGGAAAGAAAATCCTTCCGCGCTTTTTCAGCTCTATACCCAGGTACATTGTTACGGACATCAAACTGCCTTTCGAGAAAATGCGTGTAGGATGTGGGAGACGGTTTGGTGTAAAAAAGGAGGGCGGGGCAGAAAGGCGGCTCAGTTACTTGGGGATGTGTGGTGAGCGTCTTTGAAGCACTGAACCGCTTCTGACTTGGATAACTTGGAGTCCTTCGTGCTGTTACTTTAGGAACAGAAGGGGGTTTGGCTTGACAGTCACCATCACCAGTCCTTCAATACTTCCAACTTGCACCTTTTGTAAACTGAATGTTAAAAAATACCTTCGAATTGTAGTGTTTTATAAACTAACAAGTTTTCTGTGTTACAACACACATCCGCTTGATTATTTTGACAGTAGCATTTCTGCCTTGTATATGTTCTTGTTTTCATAGGCTGTCTTAGACATCACATATTTTGAGGAAAACCAGCTTGTGGATGAAGATTTTCCAGAAGAATCTGCCTTGTCAAAACTTAAAGAACTTATTTCTGTTCTTTCAGAACCAGAAGACCTAGTGAGGGAATGCAGCATAAAAGAAGTGAGTAGCCAGAGGGCGAATTATTTCATTGTTTAAAAACAAAAAATCTGAAATGGGACATAGTATTTGTATTTTTGATGGGCAGAATTTAAAGTATTTTGAAGAATTTTGAAGTCTTTTTGGTATTTAAATAGGGATTTCTGAAAATATCATTTCAAATGCCTTGTTGTGTGCTCAGAATTTCTCTTGCTATCATTTCATGATTCCACAGACAGTTAACTCCTATTTGACCTACAGTGATAGGTTAGGCTGGCCTTGTCTCTCTGAGTGCTGTTGTCAAACACAGCCCCTGAAATAAGAGATTTACACAGCGTTTGCATGTGTGCCAGTGCATATAAGTAGTTCAGGTGGTTTATTTTTGTGTTGGACCAGTTTGTTGGATTTTATTTCAGCCCCTCAACATCCTTGGTGCAGAGTTGTTAGAATGTCTTTACTGGAGAAAAGGAGCCCTGCTTTACATGTATTGCCACACAGCAAAAGAAAGGAGTGAATGGGTACAAGAAAACATTGCCACGTTTAAAAAGGTACAGGAGATGAAAATGTTCTGTGGGCTTTAAAGTTTGACTCTTCACTTTTAAAATATGGCTAGGTTTTTTGTTCTGTTTTTTTTTTTTTTTTTTTTTTTTTTTTTTTTTTTCTTTAATTAGGATTTTGGGGCTTCATAGGAAGAAGTATTTCTGCGTATCATTAATTTAACGAGAACTTATCTTTTCCTCATTTTTAACTGTACTCAGTGTCTTCATGATGGAGTTCAGTACTTGATGAAGATGCTTAGCTTTAGATGCCCTCTTCAGCTAGATGAAGATATCTCACTTCAGGATAAAGACACAGCTAGATTACTCAGTGAAGGTAAAAAAAAACCCAAAAAATAACTCCAGGGAACCTTTTAACACACTCCTCTTAATAACTGCTTCACTTCATGAAATGCTTTTTTGCATGTGTTTATTGTTTGACCTAATTTATGTTCAAGACTTGACACTTTTTAGAATAAGAAGATAATAAATGAGGCAAATAAGCAGGCAAGAGTGTCTCCCCCCTTTCTTTTTAAACTCATGGATTTTAGGAGGTGTCAGTTCTTGTTTTCCTGGTGTTTTATGAGTGCACTGGAGAGAGGTGAACTGAGGCAATGAGGGTTTGATGCACAGTAGTGTTTTATGCTGGCAGTGTTTATGCACAGTATTTTATTGTGAACCATCCAGTTCACCATTGTCAGATGTTTAGGGCACAAATATGACTGCAGAGGGTGCCAGAGGTTCACATATTGATCTTCCCTTTTAGCTCTAGGAGAGTAGGGGTACAAACACAATTACAGATTTCATACAGGTGTAAAAACTGGATGCAGAATTGGTTAAATTTGGCAAATGTTCTGTGTCACCACTTTCTGTAGCTTTATGTAAGTTTCATTCCTGTTGAGCTTTTCTAGGAGGATCTGAGGCTGCATTAGTGTGATGCAGGTGGGGTGATTCCAGCTCTACTCTGACTGTAGCAGGATATGCAGCACCTTCTTGTTTAATTTCATCTGAAAGTAGCATTGCTGCTATATAGTTCCATAATGTAAAGTCAAGTTGTGGATTTATTTAGCAGGATTTTTTTTTTTTTGGTGAAAGACACCCGTGTGCCTTTGAATTCAAATACTAATAAAGCTGCTCTGGTTAACCTGAGTTAAGATGACCTCAGACAGTATCTCTTAGGCTTAAACTGTGGGAGGCACAGAAATACTCCAGAGTAAATATATACAGTCATGCCTGTGCCAAAGAGGCTGTAAAGAAATACTGAAATTCTATGAGATAATTAGGCAAACAAAACTATAGAAATAATATTTATATGGCAGTCTTAAAAGATTTTAACATTATGGAGGGCCAAACTGGACAGAGAAATGAGCACGGTCTTGATCCATGATTTCCTTCTGGGCATTATATATTTATATAATTATATACTTATGCTGTCTTTTTGGAATTTTCTTCCCCATTGTTACTGAAAAAGAACTAACAAGCTGTGTACTTTCCTGTAGCAGAACAATAAAGTACTTGATCTAAATTATTTTTGCAGGTATATTTAGTGACACGCACTTACTGGCAATGATGTACAGTGGAGAAATGTGCTACTGGGGACTGAAACACTGTGGAGAAGGGAAGCAGGAAAGCCTTGAGTCAATAGATCCTGTGTCTAACAGTGACCCGGGCAGCAGATCACAGAGCATATCGCTGGATTTCCAAGAAACGGGGAGAAACATGTTAACTAAGTATGTGGCCGTATGTGAGGGACCCTTAAAAGGTCAAGGGTGGAACACAACAACTGCAAAACAAATGCTGCATTACTTTGTGAAATCTCACAGCTAAGATCCACTGCGTCGTCTGTGCTAGAAGAAAACTCGTGACATAAGAGCAGTCTTCGTCACTGACTTATTTTCTTTTTTCTTTTTTTTTTTTTTTTTCCAACCGAAATGTATACTTCCGTTGCATTAAAAACGCGCATTCCAAGGACTCCCGGACCGCGGTCCAAAGTGCAGTGCGGTGCTGGGGCGTGGGTGCGGCAGCCGCCGTGGGCAGCGCCGGGGCGCGGTGCCGGAGCGGGGCGTGGTGCCGGCGGTGCCGGAGCGTGCGCGGCGCTGCGCGGGGGCGGTGCCATGGCGGCGGCGGCGGCGGCAGCGGAGCCGCGCGGTGCCGGTCTGGAGGCCGCGGTGCGGGGCGGACTGCGCCTCCTCCGGGAGCGCTGGATGCGGGGCACCGCGCCCGCCCCGCCGAAGGCGCCCCCGGACGGCGCGGGGGGAGAGAGCGCCCTGCAGACGCTGCCGGTGAGAGGGGCCCGGTGCGGCGGGGAAGGGGGGGCAGAGCGCTGCATCCCACCCCGTCCTTCTGCACTGCTCAATTCGGGAGTTCTTAAACCACTGCTCTCAATGGTTTTCAGATCGACTTGCAGCTGAACATCATGTCCTTCCTCTCGCCCCAAGATTTGTGCCGTTTGGGAAGCACGAGTTGTTACTGGAGGGCAGCTGTGCAAGACCCGTTGTTATGGAGGTATTTTCTCCTGCGGGATCTTCCCTCTTGGACATCTGTTGATTGGAAATCACTTCCAGATGAGGAGATTTTTAATAAAGCCTTTTCAGAGGTCAGCGACAATGAACTGTATGATTACATGGCAGTGTAAGTATCTCCATATTCTCTTACATTACTTCCAAGTGTGCCTACAGCAGTAATATTCAGCCCACAGGCATGTTTCATATTTACAGAAATAAAGCTCTGCTGTAAGCTGCTGTTTAAATGTTGATGTGTCTCAAATCCATTGTTTATTTTGGAAATACAATTTCCTGTTGCTCTGTGGTCTGGTCAGCTCTTTCTGTTTGGAACTCAACAAGAATGTAAAACATTGTAAAAAAGACAACGGTAATGCTATAAAAAATTACAGCTTTTTGTAAACTGTCTGTCTGCTGTGGCACAGAAATACTGCTTACTGTTGATCTTGATAAAGAAGTGTTCTTTGCTCTCAGTGCCACAGCAGTTATTTTCATAAAAGTACCAAGTCTTCAAACTACAGTGAGTGAAATGAATCTTCATTGTTTTTCATGTTATTTGGAAGACCTAATAATAAAAAAGTGTACAGAATGTGCACAGAATAGCAAGTTGTATTGTTTTAGGTCTGATTGTCAAAGGCTGTAAGACGAAGACTGATTTCAGATAGTATAGGTGAAAAGTATAGCAACACAATAAATATGTTTGGATGACTGAGAAGAACTCTTAAAACAAGTTAGTTTGTGGTGATTTCTTTTCTAAACTTCATTTAGTTCCCTTGATTTGCAGTAGTGGTCTGTAGATTTGTTTGGGACTTCTGATTTATTTGCAGTTATATTTTCCAAAGGTGGTCCTTAACACGTTGCTTTGTGGTAAGTGCACTACATTCTGCAATCTCTGTGCCCTTCATCCTCTTTTAACAGGTGGGAGCAGTACCCACAGAATTTGACATGCAAAATATGGACTGATTTTGAAATTGGGTTTAAATCTGTTTGGGTGTGAATCACTAATTTGAAACCATTTGTCACTGATTTCCATTGTGTCTACACACACTTAGCTGTTTTGCTGATCTCAACTGAAACATTTCAGTGTGGGTATAAAGGAGCCCACATTTGATGCTTCCTTTAAGTGGTTTGCTCAGCAGCAGCCTACCATGGCTCCAGAAGCAAACTGAAACTGCTGCTCTAGGATGTCTTGTTTTTCTTCATCTCAATTACCAGTCTTCCCATGCCTTCTAGCATCCACACCAAACGAGCATCTAAGTTTGCAGACGCTTGTCTCCTTCCACAGCTTGTATGCTTTCTGACTACAGGGAAAATGTTTATTTTCAAGTGGTTACTTATTATAAACACAGAAGAATTTCATTAAGGTTTAAAATGCAATCAGCTGGCTCATTTTTAAAATTACATTTTTAATGTGACTCTTCTGCTTTGATGTTATTTAACCTATGTTGTGTTTTCAGTGAGGTTTGAAAGTTGTGATTTTTATTTTATTTTTAAATAAACTGAAAGATTTGTAGATAGAAGTGTACTGAGGTCCAAAAAGTCAGTATTTGGACTTTAAAAGAACTGATGCTTTTGCCTGCTTTGTACTGCTGCTTGAAACCATCAGTTTGGAACTTTTTAATTTTTGACATATGCTTTGAGTTGTACCAGTTGCAAAGCATAAGAAATGTGGGACCTAAATTAATTTGTTTGATTAATACCTCTTTTGTATTTTGTGTTTAATTTCTAGTTGCATCTATTTTAAACAGATATAAAAGGAGCTGTCCTGAGGGTAGAAGAAGTTTGAAATCGATCCGTCCCCGGTATGGGACTGTGACTTCCTTTTTGCAATCACTGGTCACTCAGGCAGAACCTCGCTTTGCTATGTTTGGGCCAGGTTTGGAAGAGCTGGACAACTCTTTAGTACAAAAGATGATGACATGCCCAGAAATTCTGCTGGTAGCTGGCCTACCTCAGAGACAAATTCATGGTAATGATGGTTTTGGCTTTTGGCCTTCTTGTTTTCTAAAAAGATATAACACAAAAAACTTTGAGGAAGAAATGAAGAAAAGGAACAATTTTTTGTATCCATAAAATTCGGTAGAATCATGGTAAAAACAAACCAATTTCTGATGTGTTCAGATGGATAAATGCAGCAAACATTTGGGACAAACTAATAGCTTCAGTGAATTTATTATTAAATTTGGACATTGTCTGAAGAATCATTTTGCTCCTTGTACTTCTACTTTCATCCAAAATTCCATGTTACTGCTGCTGTTGTGATCAATAAATGCAGACAAGCCTTTCTATCAGTACTGCTTTCAGTAAATGGCTAAAAAAGACCTTTGTGACTTTACACAGGAATTCAAGGCTGATCCTTATACGATTCTGTATTCTGATATCAAATTATGTAAATTTTACTTAGAAGAGTTAGAGGAGCAGGTGGGGGATTTTCTATGTTTTAAACAGTAGCTTTGAAAGTCTAATTTGACTTCAGTCCAAGCCAGAGACAAAAATATGTTACTCTTTAACTAACAGTTATTTCATCACAGCAGAAGTTAAATAATTAAATTGTATTTATAGGAAGCATGACAATTATTTTTAGTGGTTTTTTTTTCTCTCATATGTCCTTTTCAATGCAGCTTGTCATAAGCAGACTGGAGCCTTTTCTATGCCAGTTTCAGCTAATACATACAAGTCTGTTTCCTTTCTGTTGTAGATTTCTAGCTCCAATTCTAATAATCAGAAATACATAAATGGTTTTTATACCTTTGACTAGATTCTCATGAAATTAAAAGTCTCATCAATTGGAGCATGTATAAAGTTTAATTGTAAAATAGTAAATCGTCTACCCCTAAGAGCAATATCTAGGTTTGAATATATTCATTTTGTAGCACCACTGGAATGTTTGAACTACCACTTAGTTGTATTCAGTAGCCAAATAGCTGTAATCTCATAGATTCAT
This sequence comes from Ammospiza caudacuta, assembly GCF_027887145.1. Lineage (NCBI taxonomy): Eukaryota > Metazoa > Chordata > Aves > Passeriformes > Passerellidae > Ammospiza > Ammospiza caudacuta. The sequence continues at coordinate 73,920,209 of NC_080632.1, read as the reverse complement.
TTTTTCCCTGTAGGAATTGGATCAGGAGTCAGTTTTCAGTTTAACAACAATCAAAAATTCAATATTGTGACATTGTATTCCACCACGAGGTAAGATAAGATCTGTTCTCCAGTAAATGAAAAGTACAGTTTCTAATTTATGTTCGAGTTTTCATATTTTTGTCCTGTGACTTTTCATGTGCACTTTCTCATGCATGGATATCCTTTATAAATTGAAGTTTCAATGCATGCCTTTGCTTTTCCTTTCTTTTTTTAACCACTAAGTTTTCTCATTGAAGTAAAAAGCTTTTCCAAACAGTCCATGTACTAAAGGTGTTCAACATGCACATTACAGGTGTATCTAACCCTCTTAATACCTTGGTTAAGTCCCTTTGGAAACACTCTTATGCACTTATCCTGGAGTGTATTTTCATAAGCATCTTGCAGTTTGCCAACCATCTCTCAGAAAGAAAGGAGAGCAGGAGGGGCCAGGGAGAAATGAAACCGTTTTTCTGGCTCAGCCCATTTTCCTGTCCCTTTCCTGCACTGCATAGACTTTGGAGATTCTCCTTTGGCGTTCCCAGCTAACCTGACCACTGAAATATCTTTCAGTGTGGAAAGGAGGAGGGCAAGGGAGGAGCAAGCTGTTGCTGTGAATAAGATGTTTTACCAAGAGAACAGCACAGTAGGGAACCAGCAAGCCATGCACTACAGTGTAATAGCTCAAGTGAGGAAGGCGTGCGCAGTAGTTGATGGATTCATTTATGTTGCTAATGCAGAAGCTCATAGAGGTAAGGAGTTTCTCTTTATATTTTGTGAATAACTGGTGTGTTAGGTTACAAAGAATATGCAATACATCAAAATCCATGTTCTGATCCTTTAAAAATCTGCTGTTTCTTCATGTTGAAGAGGTCTCCTATTCTAGACACTCTCATCAACATGTTAGGGATTGTGGCCCCTTGTTTTGTTTATGGCACATACTGATATGGTTGCTATCTAAATTACATGTGGGAAATCACATGGACTAAAAAACAAAAAAACCCCATGGGTATGTGTAGGAGAAACTTGAAAATACATTGTGTGTGCTGTGGAAACAACCTTCTCCAGGAAAACAGTAAAAAATGCAATTAGTCTAAATCAGTTTAGTCCTGTGAGATGATAATCCAAATAACAATTCCGGTAGTTGTCTTTACGTTCATCAGCTTTGAATGGAGGAAAAGGGCTGTCTCCGAAAAGAGGCAAAAAACTTTGAAGGGATGCACTAAGAGAAAAGTGCATTCAGTAGGGAAAGGCTGCTGACTGTGCAGTGTGTGGGTACTTCTGAATGGCTTGTTGTAATTTTGATCTCTGTGAGGTACTCAGAAAACACTCTGATGTTAGGATTGAAATAGACTGCCGTAGAATCTATGGAGATCTTTAACATCCAAATGTCATAAATATTTGTGTAACATAAGAGCAGATGAGTAAGTCTTGTGATAAGCAGAACAAGCTCATTTGGCCCTTCCAGCCCTCTGTCTAAGTGCCTCTGAAATAAAAAACAAAAAAAAAAAAACAAGAAAACACCTTGTTTTTTTGCATATACTTAAGACTCATATATTAAAAATTGTTTCTTAGCACATGATCGTCAGGAGGAGCTGGCTCGCATTTCGGCAATGATCGATCCAGCCCTCGGGCCTCCGAACAGACCTCTGCTGGTTTTGTCCTGTGTGTCTGACATCGGTGTGGAAAGAATTCCGTGTGTTTACGTAGCACATCAGTTGCAACTTAATCTGCTGCATCAGCCCTGGATGGTACTTGCTCTTAAACCTTTATTTTCTGTTCAACTGCAGTTTAAATTTAATTCAGGCTCTCAAGTTCCTTAACTATATCTACCTAAGCAAGAGTGCAGCTTTCAGCACTAGTACATAAGCTTTCCATTCAAGTGAAAGATTTTGTTTCTCTGGTGCTCCAAAATGAATTATTAGCTTGTCTGTAAACAAGAAGCTTAAGTGACTTGCCCAAAAGCACACAACAGACTTAAGATGGAGCTAGAATGTAAGGAAGGAAAAATTATGGTCTTGAAGGGAGTAAGGAAACTTCAGTTCATTTAAATCTAAATTTCCTGAGTCACAGCTTTGGACACAAGATAGATTTTTGGGACATTTTTAAAAGACTGTTTACTGTCACTCAGTTGATGTGATGACTTAAGTTTTTGACAGATCCGTTTTCTACCTAGGATGTGAGGTCTTGAACCTGGTTTTTTATGTTTGTAAAGGACAGTATCTATCAGCATGGTTCAGCCACACAAAATGCATTTTTGTTGATGTTGTGTAGCTGAGGAATAAGTTAACCAGAAAAAAATCCTAATTGAGGTAATTCCTTTGTTTTCATAAGGAAAATGTTTATAGGCTTTTTACAAAACATACCATTTATAATAGCCACTGGATGGGATATTACAAAATCTGAGTGTTAATGATGCATAGAAGTCTAAAGCTCTAAAGTGGCAGTTTTACTTTAAGAGTAACAAGATTTTTCAAGTGGATTGCCAACTGTAAAGTAAATGTAATCTTCCAAAACAGCTGATGAAACAATTGAAAAAAAATTCACCTCTGATACTAAGAGTGAAAGCTTTCTTAACATGACAGGGATTTTTTGTTTTCTTACTTTTATAAAACCTTTTTTTGTCTAAGGGACCTTTACACTAGTGATAAAAATTTAGATTTGATATGAGTGTTTCTGACTTAACAGATAGACACAGAGTGATATTAAAATACTGTTAGATCCTGTTAGCTGTTACCTCTAATACAATAACTTTTAATTTTAATTTTATTTTCACAGATGCAGGACACTGTAGCTGCAACTTTAGATGGACTGCTAAATGGAATTGAGTGGCTCTTGGAAGAAGCAAATTGTAAAAGTGCCCAGTAGTAAGATTAGGCATTGTTGCCATGTATAAACCTTTTGGTGTTTTCCATTTCAGTTAAAGATTGTCCTTCCTGCCAGAGTACTGTCAGAAGGGAAAACTAATAAGGCAGACCTGTATATATTTCACTGCACATACTTAAATCCTTAACATTTTTCCAAAATTAGAAGTACAAGTAGGATTGCCTCGATTCTACATGCAATGAAGAAGTGATTTGAAGGGACTGTCTTGAGTGTTTTGTTGTTTTTCTCTCCTTTCAACCAGAAGCCTTTAGATTACAATCTTTTCCAATATATCTGATGGTCTAATATCTTCTATAAATAAATATGTAACACTACATTAGTTTATCAGCACAGCCCTATCACACATTTAGTAAATATATTCAATGGAGATCTTTACAGTGATACTTCCTGACCGAAGAAAACATACTGCAGGTTGTACAGTAGGAGGTTGACAGAAAGACAGTAACTCTTGAATTTAGAAAAGTGAGTTCCCCTGAATTTTTCTAGAAAAAATGCCTAGACAAAAAATAGTGTGGGGAATTTTCAGCCCAGACCAAATTTCTTAAAAGCAAACAAACACTGTTGCATATGAATTGTTGTTTCTTTATTGTGATCTTACTTAAACCAACCACAATAGACTTCAGCATCTTTTTCTTTCTGTTGCACTGAAAACATTACCTTGAACTGGATATTCCTCTGATTCCATGAACAAATGTTAAACAGGATCATTTGGGACTTTTTTGCATACACAGACTATCAAGTTTTCCAAATAGTTGTGGCCATTTGCAGATATGAATTATACCTGTCTTGAAATTTTCTATGCATTTGCAAATAGTTTTATGAAAAGCAAAGCAACATTTTAAAGCTGGAAATTGTGTTTTCCATATAGATGCCTTTCAGGATAGTCATCATCTTCCACCTTTTCATGTTTTTACTATTGGGTGAATGTTCAGAAACTTCACTTGGATTTATTGCTAGGGCATTTATTTGCTTTATTCTGGGCTTTTTGTTTTATTTTCTCCTATCATCATGGAAATTCAGGTGTCTTGTAGCTTCTTCTTGGAACCCTAGATAAATGATTGCATAACACACATACAGCTGTAACTGCCCTCTGGGATACTTGAGTCTGGGATACTTGAGTGATGATCAACACAGCCATGTCAGAAACATTTCATTTGAGAAGATGTTTGGGATTTTTTAATGAAAGTAGAAAGTATCTCCTTTTTTTCCATCTTTTTACACAATTAATCCATTTTCCCAGATTTTTTGATGTCTCCTCATCAGGGACACGTGACAGTTTAAAGAGAAAATCCAAAGGAACATTACAATGAAAATTCTGTGGTTTATACTTTTTTTTTAATAGTGTATGTGTTTTGCCCTTTAAAACAGAGCAGACCCAACAGATTTAAGTGTTTGGAGTAAAATTCCATGCTTTGTGACTGGGTGTATGTGATTTTCCTCCTAATCACATTAATTTCATAGTGGTCTGTTTGTATGGGATTGAATGCAGCAACCTGATGCTGTGTTTGCAACTACAAATATGCAGGGGTTATGGAAGATCCTCTTTCTACTTTCTTCATCAGGAATAAATACTTTTTTAAAGCATGATATTTAGAGTCTTCCTATGTGTGTTAAGCCCCTTACAGGTGTGTCATCTATAGTAATTAATGAACAAGGTTATTGTATGTTACCAGTTTAATTAAGATAACTGTCATTTCAAAAGGTTAGGATAATGTAGAGTATGTAGATTTTCTGAAAGAACATCTGTTAGATTAACTTAAAGCTAGAATACCTATCAGAATTACAGGTGTTAAGGGTGCAGTCTAGAAAACACACAGTGGGCACGGGAAGTCCATGCAGTCACAGAGCTCCATGATTAAATACTGTGGTGGATCAGCACAGGCAAGGAAGATAAGCATGGACACTGTCCAAAGGAGCAGCTGAGGTGCACAGAGATACGCTGTGGAAGAGGCAACCAGCTTGTTGAGCATACACAGCAAATAGTTGAAGCCATGCACTGTCTTTCACATTTGACAATTCCTCCTATTTCAGTTCCTGCGTCTCCTGAATTTAGAAGCATAGAAATCATTTAAGCTTGGGACTGTCATTTTTAGAAAGTCAAAAATAGTTGGATATGGAATATTAGAACATGACTTAAGTGTATCTTAAAACTTTGTAATGTAAAAAGAGAATACTTTAAAAAAATCTGATTTGTTTTGTATTTATCAGAGTAGATGCAACTGTGATGGGTTTGTGAAAAATCAAACCAGCATCTGGATCCCAGGAATCTTGCTTTCCCTAGGGATGAAGGATTTGTACTCACTGAGGCAGGATGTTTATCTAAGCAGTGGTCACAAAATAAGAGATTAAAATGACAATGTATGTGATTTATAAGAAAACTCAGTTACTGAGACTTCACCTGAGCTGCTTTCAAAAAAAGAAAGTGGCCATGGGGATGCTAATTTTCAAATCTTTGAAAATTTAAATAACAAAAATGCCTGCTGCCAGCCCCAGAGCAGTGCCTGGTGGCACCTGTCAGGCTCTCAGACAGAGGCAGCACGCTGTAACTGGTGAGATGTCTTGCACGTTATGATGATGATGGACCAGCCCTGGATCTAAGCACGAGTGTCAGGACCCTTCCAGCTGCAGCTTCAGAAGGAGCTGTGGCTCTCTGTGTGTCCTGCAGGATGGCATTGCTGATCTGCATCAGCACTGATGCTGTCCAGGCACATCCCTACACCCTTTGCCAAAATTGCTCCAAGTAATCAATTGCACTCGCTGCTCAGAAATGCAGGAAGCAGGTGCAGTTACAGAAAGAACTTTGGGAAAATCGAAATGCTTTTCAGAGGCTCATAGACGGGGAATATGCTGCCTTTTAATCTGGTGGGTATTGTCAATATCACTTTGTATGGCAGCATGAATATCACAGCTGAAAAGAACAGATGTAGTTGCTGTCAGAAGACGTATGGAAATAATCATTGGCATTATTGCAAAGTGATTGGTGTCTGTGATTTATTGTGTTTTTCACGCCACTCTAGCACTAGTGGTTCTGGATAAATTCCTTGTCTCAAACACAGGAGTAGAGAAATAACATTCTTTGTTCAGTTACAGAATGTGATATAGCTAGAGCCTATACTTAAACCTCAGAGGATGTCTGAACAAAGGCTGCTCTCAGTTGTCTTAGGAGGATGAAACTGCAATCAAGAATGTAGGTAGTAGGCATAGAGCAGAGACCTGGCAAACAACAAAACATGATGGGTCTGGATAAGGGGAATGTAGTGAAACCCTCAGCTTTAGCCAGGGCCCCGTGGAGAAACTAAATAGTAGAAATGCTGACACAGCAGCAAAGAAGCTTCCTGACTCCAGGGACATCCACCCTATAACCTATCCCTACAGCCATGTAAGGCAATATCTTGTTAACCCTACTATTGGTCACTTATGGTCCTTCTAACCTTTTGCCATTGGTCAGGATTGGAAGCGGGCCAAGGATACAAAAGTAGCATACTGTACCCCTACTAACTCAGAGGAAGAAGTGCTGACACCCTTCACGGACCCCTCCAATAAAGCCATACTCGTGGAACAGCCAGCGTCTTCTGCTTCTCCTCTCTCTACCGTCTGCTGGAGCCTCAAGCCAAGGGAAAAAGCTACCTAGCAAGCAAAGCTGAAATCATAAGAGCTGCCTAATCACTAAGAGCTGAATATTCCCCTGTTTGCTAGGGCTGTCCCACGGCCTTGGTCTGAGCGAGCTGGCCTCTGGCACTCAGTCCCCTTGGGGGCTGAGCTCTGGAGCTGTAATAGCTTGCCTAGGATAAGACCAATTAAGGCTCATTTAGGGGAATATCTAAGAACCAGTGAGATTAGATATCTCCTTCTCCAGCATTACCACATCTCTGCTGAGCAGCTGTTGGCAGGTACCAGTCTGGGCATTACTGGCCAAGGTTCCTGAGCAGCCACTCTCTTAGGATTCTGTCAGGACCCAGGACATCCCTCTGGCTGTCCTGAGCAGCCACGACCCCTGCCAGGGGTCTCAGAGACCCTGGCACAGAACCCAGAAATGCCTGTGGTTTTCATTATGACCTGTTTGCAAGTTACCAACCTTAGATGATCTGCAAGCCGTGACAAATTAAGTAGAATGATAGTCAATTTATCACTGGGTGGAAAAGTAGATTTTGGGGTTTCTAGAATGGAGGTTCAGGGGCCAAGATGGAGGGATCTGGGCATGTCCTGCCTTTATACTTCTTCTTCTTCTTGGTCTCCATCTTCTACTGTGATGTTGGCACTTTTAGATTGGTTTAGTGTAGAGGCTCACTGTGTAACATAGGTGATAGGTATTGGAAAGTAATCATAAACATTGTATACATAGTTTTTAGTATAAAGACATAACACCGCCCTGGGGGCAGGCAGAGTGCCTCTGACTGTCGTGGTGAGCAGACCTTGGCAAGACAGGAGAAAGAATTTTATAGATAAGGACCAATAAGCAACCTTGAGACCAAGAAATGAAGAGCCCTGACTCCTCCTTCAAGTGCCAGGCTGGGAAAAGAGACTTTCCAACTTTTCTCGGGTCACTCTGACCAGCTAGAGATCTCGACAGGGTTCCTTCCTCCAGCCTCTTAAATGTCTTAGTGACCCTTTGCTGGATTCTCTGCAGAGAGCATCCAGCAAAGTGCAGACTTAAAACTGGACACCCTCCAGATTCAGAGCTACAAGTCCTGGGCAGAGGGGAATTGAGCACTTGTCCTCAGCGTAGCCTTCATCACTGTGTGGGCACACTACTGAATCCAGGTTCCCTGGTCTCCCAGGGCCTCAGGTCCCATTTTTGGAGCTGCTCCCAAACCAGTCACCTGTCCTGCACATGTGCAGAGTGCTCTCTGCTGGGGGCAGGGCTTTGCATCAGGAAGTCTCTGAATCACCTCTTAGCCCACAGGATGGGCTAACAGTATTCTCACTTGCAGTATTTCTGGCTGTCCTTGCCCAAGGAGCCTCCTGTCTCTGGGAGCACCAGCCTGCATGTGACAGCACACAGAATCAGTCACCTCATAGGAGAAAATAGGCATTCAGTCTTTTTCTGAAGGCTGAAATCAATCAAGCCATTTGCTCCATCAAAAGAAAGTTGAACAATACTAGTCTTAGAGTCTCAAAATTAATTCCTCCATAGTATGCAAACTACTGGTAGACAAGAGCTGTAAGTATATGAAGCTCTGATATAGTTCTAGAAATAGATTTCACCCAGTTCTGTGAAGTAATCCTGATGACAACCCATAAAGACCTACTGTACTCATGGAATTATTTAATACTACTCTTTACAAAGTGATAACAAAAACTCACAGCTTTCTCACATAAGAATAAAGGAACTGCTGTCACTACACAGTAACTGAGGACCGAGGGTTGTATTTCCTAATCCCTTAATCTGTGGTGCTTTGTTGATAAAGGAATATCATTTTGGTGTGGCATCTCTCATGTCTTCCCCACAAACTTAAATTATGAGCACATTTCATGCCTGATACCACACATTACATAACTGTGAACATAAAAGTGTTACTCATCAAGAACAAAAGCAAGCCTTTTTCTCTATTTGAACCAAATAACCTTTTGTAGAAGGTTTTTCACAAGTTTCCTAAATGTAACTAGAAACACCAGCTGCTTAGAACTTTCTCTCATAAGAGCAATGGTGTTAACAGCCAATTCCCTTAGAAATTCAACTGGCTTAAGCTTAAATTTTGTGAAGATTTAAAGCAGTGTCCATACCTTTAGTTCATATGAAAGAAATAGGTTAAATCTGATCTGCATATGTGTTGTACATTAAATTGGTGGGATAAATTAAATTTTTTCTTGACCCTGAATAATGAGGATTTAAGTAATGAATTACCTAAGAATCCTCTTTTATGACTATAACACACATCACACATCTAGACCTTGGGCAGTATAGCATAAGGATGCACTGACACAGCTATACATTAAGCTTCTTTGAAAAACTACAAGCTATTTGCAAGAAAATAAATGCAAATTACACGTTTAACTGACAATATTAAAGGAATCCTATGGGGTTTTATTTTCAAAATTAGAGAGTCAAATTTGTCAAAATATATATTATTGAAAGGAAAGAACCCCGTTATCTAATTACCGCTACATTTCTCTAAAACAAGAGAGGAAACTGAGTATAATCAATACATGGTTGAATTATGTACTTGAATTCAAGCATTTTTCAGTCTTTTGTCAAAAAGAATTGCTGCTGAGCCAATATCAATATCCTTCTTTTCATCTGAGATTTGAACTGCTTTTAGGCTCACTATAACAAAAAATTTTCTACCAAAGATTTATGTTTTCCAGCTTTATTTTTGCCACAGCTATGGAGTTAATATAAATAAGCTGGTGTGCATACACACATTTTGATCCCCCACTATTCTCTGATCGCTTGTTCCAGTCACAAGTAGCTAATAACATAGATATAAACCGAAAAATAAATGGCTGAAAGGACATATTGCTGTGAAGAAGTTTTGGGGTGTCTTGGTATGCCTGAAGGGTTAAATAGTTTGAGGGTCCCAACTGAAAAGGAGGCATTGGAAACTGCTGCCACAGTACCCAGGATTCACGGCAGGCAATTAAAATCAACAACCACAGAAAATTCTGGCTAACGTATAACCTGATACTGATGTTTCTGCGGTGCCTATTATCTATGGGTGTCCCTGCTGCCCCCTGAGTGACATCCTCAAGCTAGCATGCTCAGCCAGCTCCTATCTTACTTCTCGCACAGTGGTACCTTCCATGCATCTCTGGTCCCTAAGCATTCCAGCACAGCAGTTTCCTTCCTGATCTCTAGTCTGTGCATCAGAATAAATTCATTGCCCTGATCTGTGATTTGTTGAGCAGATAATTGTGAAGTCAGGGGTGGGAGAGAATGCAGAGCTGTGCTGCAGCTGAACCATGCGAGATCATGCACTCAGAGGTGCAGCTATATGCCAGGAATCCTATCCTAATTCTAATCACTTTCTGGGCATATAAATTTACCCCATATTTGAGCACACAGAGTTGCATACACCAGGAGAAATGAAGGTCTTGGAATGTTTGAAAAACATCCGTAGAATTTCAATGGTTATGGCACAATATGCAGTGAAATCCATGAAGTCTGATCTTGTATTCTTAGTGAAAATGCTGCTTGGATATTTCTGTGTATTTATATGCTGCTGATTTGGTTTTGTTTTAAGCACATCAAAGTGGAATGAAGGTAACTGGATATTGGAATATCAGTGTTGTCACAGTATTCCCTGAAATGGCGAGAAACCTCAGGTTGCTCCTGAGTAGGACTTGCAACATACCCAGGGGCTGTCAAGCTTCAAATTATCTGCATGCAGGTAGAAGCTGGCACAGCAATTAGGACATCACTCCTCAGAACAGATATCATTTTCCTGACACCTCTGAAATACCTAACTAGACTGCCTGAAAGTTGTCTCCAATTGGATACTGTATTCAGAAAAAATTAGCGGTTCTTGAAAAACTGTAAGAAGGTCCAATCTGATTCCAAAATAAGAGTACTTTCTTCATTTGAAGTGGGTCAAACTATGCCAGAAGGACATACCCCTTTTCTGGGAAAAGAGCATCAGCACACCGGATTTATACTCTGGGATAAAGTATTGTAAAAGAGTCTCAGAGTAAATTCTCAGAAGGTAAGCCTTAAATGACAATGTCCTGTAGGATAAACAAATACTGTATTTCCAAAATAGAGATACAATTAGCTAATCTTTGAATTATCGAATTAAGTCTTTTTATTTCTTCCTGGATCATTGTTCGATGCAGTGTGACAACAAGGCCTCTGTGAAACACACATCCTGGCCTCAGCAAGCTGTGGGCCATGCTTGCACAGGACTTTAATTGCAGCACATCCCAAAGAGATGCACGAGGGCAGCGATTGTACCTTGGCAGCACTGTATGGTTACAGGTCACACTGTCCATCCCAGCTGGCAGCAATCCATACCAAGGAGTGCATAACAATGCAGCCTCGTCTCTTCTGAGGTTCCAGAGCACTGGACCCACCCAAATCCTGAAATTTACTCCCAGTCACATTGATAAAGAGCCAGAACCGGTTCCTAAATAGAGCATCGATTTAGCCTGAACCCACTAAAATATATTCCTGCTGTCTCAAGTCAAGAGAGGGTTGCGATCCTCTGACTCACTTACGTAGATCAAAGAATTGCTAAAAATTCTCCCCGGTATTTGTTCCCAAGGTTTCTGAAGACAGGTTTTCATTGCACAACTACTCAAGGATACCTAAGTAGGATGTTGTTGAGAGTATCTAGAGATCCAAAGTCCCTATGCAGAGCCAAAGAGAGAGATCACCAGAGAGTCTTTTGGAGATTTTGTGCTACTTTAGCATGTTGCAGCACCACTGCTCCTAAGATTTTGGTTTATTTCATTCTTTTGTTTGTTTTAGGTCTTTGAGACAGACTGAAAGTCTTGTGTAAAAAAAGTGCTCAGTTTATACTCCTAGCTTATACTCTGCCTTTGTCTGGATACTGGCAATATCCTGTTCTACTTGTTGCTATCAATCGCACGCAGAAGTCACAGTGCTGTTCCCTTGGCAAATTGCCCCACAGTTTGGAGAATAATAAGAGGTTCCTGTACAGACTGTTTATTTTAAAGTTTAGGAAATCAAAGTGCATTTCTGCAAAAAATGTAACAAAGGCACTGTTATTAGTCCTTTAATATGCCTAATGTGCTGTGGAATCTGACTACTAATTCAGACTCTTCAAGTACCACATGTGTGAGAACAATCATTTAACTCAGTAGTACTCACATACCTGAAATTTAGCATGTGAGCCTTTGCAAAATGAATCCTACTTTTCCTTTAGAAAGTATGAAAGATATATATGTATATATATAGATAGATATAAAAGCTCTTTTTTTTTTCCTTATTCAGTTGAAGTATTCTAATCAGGCTGATGCTAAAACTCTAGGCTTATTTGATTGTATGGGTAACTGATTGCATGGCTAATTCCAATGTCAGAAACTGAGCACTGCAATTCATCTAATACTGTGCTCACCATTTCCTCTCTGGGCAGAAAAAGAAACATCCTTTTCTTACTTCGGGGTTGGTGCAGTGATTTTCCCTCTAGGGAATTTCTACAAGCCTGTGGTTGTGCTATTGGCATAACTGAATCTACAGCATAAGGAAGAATATCCCTAACCAGGGCAAGCTAGAAGAACTTTATTTCATAATTACACAAAAATGAATTAGCAACATAATTTTCAGTCAGAAAAACAGACACCAATCAATACCAGTGACTGGGGGAAATGCTGCTGTTTACTTTGATTATTTACTCTATTTACTTTGATTCAAAAACCAAATACATTTTTATTGATCTGCACCTGGACACCTCTTCCAGTAACTGTCATTCTCCTCTTCCTTGCTTCCAACCCTGCTTGCAAGGGGTTTGACCAGAATGAAGAGGGGTGTATCTCATATGCTTCATATCCTGGTTGTTTTCCAGTCCCGACAGCTGCACTTTACTCACTTTCTTTCACTACCTGTACTTCTCAAAGTTGCACCTTCCATGGGTTTTCCAGACTTTCCAGTCTCCTTTCACTTCTCTGACTGCTTTTCACATCCTTGTTTCTTCAGTATCAGTCATTTATATAAGATCTTTGCATTGGCTATGGTTCGTTAGTCTACCATCTCTAGCTGACAGATGTAACATGTACAGTGACTGGACATGAAATATATTTTCCTGGCCCGTAACACATTTGTTTTTCAGATATTCTGAAGCAGTCATGATATCTTAGCATTTATTAACACTAATAGTTTCTCCTCCTTGTCCTTTTTTGTGTGGCTGTCTCTTTTCTTTTTGCACATTTTAAAAGCCCAGCTCATCTATCATCTCTTTATGTAGGTGAATCTTGGTTTCTCTTTATCAAATTCTCTGTATTCTCTCAGATTTTTTTTTATTTCTGCAGCACCTACTGTTCTCAGCCAGAGGCATGGGAGTAACTTGAGCAAGGTACTGTTCAAACAAAAAGCAGGAAGACAGATCTTACTTCAGTGCAGTTATTTAAGGTAAGAAACACAGGCGGATAAAAGTAAGTGGGAGTGCTTGGATTGGATGAGTGGGTGACTCAGTACAGTAATACAGGCATCACAGTAAAACAAAACTTTTAAGAATTTTTCTGTATTGATGCACCTGTATTGATGCACTTCTTTTCTGATGTTGGTTTAGTTAAACAGTGATCTTCCAAGTGTCTCAGGATTGTCCATTCCTTCCTACCCTCACAGCGGCTTCTTTAATTTCTCTAACAAAAACTGATTGTGTAAACTCTCACTGCTCATTCTTTCATTTTATTATGAAGAATCAAAGACTCTTTTTCCTATTATATCAGTAACTCAAGGGAAGTGAGAAGAAGCTGCAAAATCTATCATGTGAAAATACAATTTACTTAAGTCTGGTAGCTGAAAAATATATTTAGAAATGCTCTACCCGAATAGTTCTTTTATGATTTCTAGATCCCACTCTTGATGATCATCAGTTTCATACACTTTGAATAGTGTACTACCCTTGAAAAGGGGTTGTGAGTTTCTGGGCCATGCAACAATTCTGTTGGCTAACAGGAAATAATAAAAACTGAAGCTGAAACCTAAAGTGAAAACATGAGCTGGGGACTGAGGAAGATTGCAGTCACTTAGCCAATGAGTATTGAGCAGCTGTTGTGTGATACAATATATAGAAACATAAATATGACAAGCTTGCTAAATAAAAGTGGAACGACATGTAGCCATATTGGTGTGATTGTTGTTACTCAGCTGACTCTCTGCGGGACCCTCTTCAGAGGAACAACAAACAACAGCATGGAGATGGCACCAAAGACCCCTACAGCAAAGATTAAACTGTCCCGTCACCAGATCACAGACCAGACCAAGTTCCACACCATACCCTAGATAACAAGGCTGCTACTTCAACAGCAAATACTAAGCAGAACTCTGAATGCTCCCTTTCTTTTACCTTTCTCCTTTCTCTGCCCCAAAAGCCCCATTTCCCCCACCTCTACACCCCGGGCTGTTCCTCTCTCCCTGGTCATGGGGGACATTTAGGTAAGTAATGCAAAGCTTCCAGCCACTAGAAAGCTGGACACGCCTCTGCAAAAAAACACATGTTAAAGACAAGAGAAACCTGGAAACATCCTCATTTTCCTTCCAGCCTGGGAATGAGCAACAAGGCCAGCCCGGCCCCTGTCCTGGCTGGGACGGGCCAGGCAGGCTGTGCCGCAGGGCAGGGCCCCTCTCTGGAGAGCCCACCAGGCCCTGTCCCGGCCAGGCCGAGCCCCAGCAGCTGCCAGGCCCTGGTCTGTTGTGGTATGTTTCCTTAATGGTTTGATCCTGTTCCCTCAATGTTGTTGGTTTTACCTAAGTTGCGCCCTCCTACCCAGTAATCTATCATATCCTATGATCTGCCCCTGTTCAAGAATGTTCCCTTTCTTTCCTCCTACCACTTGTTAATCCTCCCTTGTCCCAACCCCTTGCCTGGAAGTCCCCTTTGGAAATCCCTAACCTTTGACGTCCCATTGTCCATGTGACCTGTTCTCATCCCTTTGTTTTCCTCATAGGTCTGTGAATTGTAAACTCCACCTTGTGTTCCTCCCCAGCTCTCTTGTTCTTGGTCCCCAACCCTAAACTCCACCCTCATTCTGTCCCTTAAAACCCATTACCCAGCCTGTGTTCTAGGTCCTCGCCTCTGGTCAGCATTTGAGTTAATAAATCCTCAGATTTCCAAGCAAAGCCTGTCCTGTCTGTCATCCACAGTGATCTGCAGTCACTAGTTGGGGATTGCAGGGTTCCGGGAGAGTGTCACCCCTTGTTAATGTGTGTACCAGAGTGTGCCACGTGACACTGGCTGAAGCAGGGCTGGTCCATGGCTGTTAACATCTTGCTGCCAAGTCCCCTCCCCACAGCGTGGCCTTGTGCAAGGCTGCATGTGGCTGTGGCCAGACGCAGCCCTGCAGCCCACACGGAGTGGCCCTGCAGCTGGAATTGAATACAGCGAAAAGCAAAGAGCAGCCACGCAGCCAATCCTGACACAGCCCCAGTCCCAGTTCCCACTGCAAGCACCAAGTGACCATCTGCAGGCCCCGGGCGAGATGTTAACTCTTTCAGTGCTTCAGTGGAAGAAAGGAATAAGATGCAAGCATGTAAAGGACCAACATGAAAACAGTGAAGTCAGTGAAGAAGAAGTCAGGTCCCAGATGCGAGCAATGAGGAGATGCCTTGATCTTGGGGCTGAAACCCTCTTGCAGAGCTGTGGAGAAAAGACTGTTTCCCTGTAACACATGAAAGTCATTGGGAGATAAAGGGTTCAATTTGATATGAAGCAAAGGCCTCCATGCCAAAGTAAGCAGATGTTAAAATAGCTGTGATCCTATGAGAAATTTGAAGAGAGAAAGAAAGTAGTTCTTGTGTCTCCAGCAGGAGGAGGAGGAGGAGGGGAAGGAGGAGCAGGAGGAGCAGGAGGAGCAGGAGCAGAACGAGAAGGAGAAGGAGAACGAGAAGGAGAAGGAGAACGAGAACGAGAACAAGAAGGAGAACAAGAAGAAGAACAAGAAGAACAAGAATAAGAAGAAGGACAAGAACAAGAAGAACAAGAAGAACAAGAAGAAGAAAAAGATGAACAAGAAGAACAAGAAGAACAAGAACAAGAAGAAGGACAAGAACAAGAAGAACAAGAAGAACAAGAAGAACAAGAAGAACAAGAAGAAGAAAAAGATGAACAAGAAGAACAAGAAGAACAAGAAAAACAAGAAGAACAAGAACAGGAACAACAATAAGAAGAAGACTTCTGTTGCCAAAGATAAAGATGATTTTAGAGCTAGATAATGAGAACATTTGCCTTTGAACAGCTCGCCTTTCAAACAGTTCCCCATAGGTTGACATGGCCCGTAAACACAACTGTGGGAAAAGCTTGTGGAAAATAGGAGGGAAATCATGGTTGCAGATGTGTCTGGGTGGCCGCTATTTGTGAGGGGCATTAGAGAACTGGTTCTTTCTTGTGTAGAAATCTCCATGACATTAATGAGAGGGACTTCTCTCCCTAAATGAACTGAAGAAAGGCTACTCTAGAGGTGGTATGTTGTGTTGTGCATTGGTTGTATAAGTTGTCCGTTGGACAGCTCTGTTTCCCCCCTCTGTTGTAATGGTTCTGCCCTGGTTCTCTCTTCCCTCCCTTGCATTGTCAATCACCTTGGCTCCTCCCCACTGGTTACCATGGAAACCAATGTATCCTTTCCCTGATCCCTCCCTGGTGCCCTGTCCATCACTCGGCGAACCAGCCCTTCTCTCTAGAAGCTTCCAGCCAGAACGTTGAGTGATTGGTTCAGGGGCCAGATCCCCTCCCTAAAGTTATTCCTGTTGGTGTATTCCAAAAGTCAATCTTCTGTACCCCACTCCCCCCTGCAATCCTATTTGCTTGGAGACCAACCCCACCCCCATTTCCTCCCTTCTTTATAAACCCTTGGAACCCCCTCAGTCTCGGCTTCGGCAGTTAGTTGCCTGGGGTGTTGTCTTCCTGCTGGTATTCAATAGACCCAGATTCACCCCAGCTGGAGTCCATCCTCATTTCTTCTGCTGCTTGTTGCTGGGAGCTACATCCCTGAACAAGGCGAGAGCCTTAGACGCTCTCCTGACCTAAGAGGATTGGGATAGTGTCCCACAGCTGCTAGTGGTGCTGGTTGGCTAGCCAGGACATCCCAAAAGGACAAGCCTTCACAGCTGCCGCTTCAATGGTAAACTGACTGAAAGTTTAGGTATTGTTTCTTTACACTGTCAGTGGGAAAGAAAATGTTATGGGGGGAGGGGAAGTATTCTCAAGGTTTTGTTCTGATTCTCATTACTCTTTCTTTTAGTTACTGTTGATAAATTTTTCTTCACACCCTTTTAAAGTTTTGAGCCTGCTTTGCCTTTCTCCTAATCCTATCTCACAGCAGGGAGTGCATTGGTGATTAGCCAGCACTGATCCCCCAACAGTCTTTGGTGTGTTGGTTGGAAAAATCTCAAAATTGGTGAACAAAAACCTATTCTTAACAACTTAATATCTGCTCTGCTTAGTGATCTCCTGTTGGACGAGGAGACTATCAGGCATGCCACACTTCAAAACTGAGCTGCCATTGACTTTCTACTGCTCGCCCGTGGACAAGCTGTGAAGAGTTTGAAGCACTGTGCTTCTTCAACCTAAGCACCCACAGCAAAGGCATCCACACCCACATCCAGAGGATCCAAAACTTAGTCCAAGAACCAAAAACTGAAAAGGAACCCAAGTGGTTTGAAGACCTTAGACCTTTTTGGACACTGGGGACTTAAAGGATAGGTTGTCTCCTTCTGAAAAATACTCTTTAGATTCTTTTAGTTGGTTGGGTTTGGTTGTTTTGGGTTTTTTTGTTTTGGTGCATGTTTAGTTTTTATTAAGGCTTTACTCGTAAGGTCTGTGGGGGAAGCCTTTTTGTTAAATAAAGAAGGGGGAGTTGTGAGGACTGGAAAACCAGCCAGGGAAAGGCTTGCCACAATCCCCTGGAAAGCCGACCCCTAAGCCAAAACCCTTTTGGTAGTGGCACGTAGAAAGATCACCCCCAGAATCCTTTACAGTATCATGTTAATCCCTTGTACCCCATTGGTCTGTCTGCTTTGCTCTATCCCTGCACCCTTACCCCACTGGCCCTGGTGTTTTGTCCTACCCCTCACTTTCCCATATAAACTCATTTTCCCTGGATCCTCAGGGTTCTTTTCCCTGGTCTCCTTCTCAGAGTGCCCTGCTCTGAATAAAGGCTAGTTCTCTGTGGAATGACATACAATCTCCCATCTCTCCTTTCTCCACATTGCCCAGAATAAGACAAAGCAGAGCATCACTCGCTGGGCTGAGAGAAGGATGTGCCTGTGCCCCTGAGCCATCCCTCTTAGAACACTTCCTCAGGAAGGCTGCAGCACCTTTACCATCTGTCTGCTGTGGCAGGCAACACCTTCCCTGGCAAGGTTCTTCTGCTTGTCCCTATCATCTGGATACCAGTAAGAACACTGGCACTGGATGCGTGGTTAGTAGCACAGCCCAACGAGAACATCTAGGTCACCCTCGCAAAAACTCTTCAGCAACACAACATGTGCCTGTCCATGGGCTGTGCCCGCAACCTGCTGGCCTCATGCCTGGTAGGAGTTCTGTTCGAAGCCCAATGAATCCCCCTTCACAGGGAAGGAACCTGACCTGGTAGACACCTGGAATGAGTGGACAAAGATTTTGCGCCATGTACCAGAGGAACCCAAGAACTGGAGCTTTTGGGATCCTCCAAAGCCACCTATTGTGTTAGATTTTACTACAGCCCTTCAGGCAAACCATGTCCTGTGTCTGAATATAAAAACTGAACTACCACAAAGATGTTTCACCTAACAACAAAATTTATAATTCAGTTAATTGGTGCAATTACACGAGCAACACAGTATCGGTGTCCTCCTATTACCCCAGAGTGCTTCCCTGGGGAGTGTTTCCAATCTGTGGGGACAGTGTGGGCAGGAATTCCCTCCCATCTGCAGGGAGGTCCTTGTGCCCTTGGCCAGCGTACCATCCTTACCCCAAACTCAACATTAATCCACAACTGGCAAAAGAGAAATTAATTGTCCTGCCAAAAACAAGAGCTCACTCAATTCTATGAAAAATTGTAATAGTGAAATTGTTGATTGGCCTCATAAGAAGAGGGTGGTGATGTCTCTTTTTCTACCCTGGGTTGCTGCTGCTAAAGCCCTCAGTGAGCTTTTTGATCTGGAGTGTTGGCTTAGTAAGCAGGCTAACCTAACATCTGCAGTGCTAAGTGATCTTCTGTCAGACAAGGAGACTACCAGGCAGGCCCTCTCCAAAACTGAGCAGCCTGTTAGAGAGAACCTAATTGATTTCCTGCTGCTGGACATAGCTGCAAAGAGTTCAAAGGCTGTGCTGCTTCAACCTCACTTCCTACAGCAAAAGCATCCACACCCATATCCAGAAGATCCAGAACCTTGTAAAAGAACTCAAAGAAGAACAGAACCCAAAGTAGTTCAAAGACCTTTTTAGACTCTTGGGTTGCCTCCCTTTTGAAGAAAATACTTTGGATCCTTTTAGTTGTTTTTATTTTTCTGTGTATGTTTAATCAGTGTAAAACTTTGCTTGGAAGGTCTCTGGGGGAAGCCCTTTTATTAAGTAAAGAAGGCGGAGTTGTGGGGGCCAAAGAACCAGCCAGGGCCAGGGAATGATTCGCTGCACACCCCGGCAGAACCAACTGAGGGTAACGAGAAAGATTGCCCCCAGAGGCCTTTGCTGCAGTATGTTGATTTCTCCCACCCTATTGGCCCCTCCCCCTTGCTCCACCCTTGCACCCTTACCCCGTTGGCCTGTGTGTTTTGTCCCACCCCCTGCCTTTCCTATATAAACCCATTTTCCTTGCTTCCCCAGAACATTTGTCCCTGGCACCCTTCCCAGAGGGTCCCGCTCTAATAAAGGCTTGGTCTCTGTGGAACACCATACAAGGCTCTGGTCTCTCATTCCTCTGAGTCACCTTGAAGCTACACCACTGGAGAAAGTGTGGGCGTGCCTGCACACCCCAGGATGTCCTTATCAGGATACTTCTTAGGGTAAGGTCAGCACTCCAATCAGCACCTCTGCTGCAGCACTGGGACACTCGCAAGGGTCAACAGCCAGACATTCACAGGCCTAAAGTTCTTCTCTCTAACAGAATTTTACATATAATCCTCACTATTTCTCTCTTTATGACAATAAAGGAGATTGTCACTGCTGCCTCATTAGTTCTCTGTCTGCTCCAGAAATGACAGTGAATGTATTTGTCACTGAAAAAGAGAAAGCACTGAACTGAAGAGCTGCTGCTGGAGTGACACAAAGCCATAAAATCACAGAAAATGTGGAGTTGGAAGCTAGTTCAACCTGCTTTTGAAAAGGGGATACTAATAAGCCTGAACAGTGCACACAGAAGTCTTAGTATTTCACATTGTACTGCAAAAAACAGTTCCAGCACTTAAGAAGGATCAACAGCAGTATGTTAAGAGGTAATTCCATACTATGACTTTAATGCTCGTATCAATTATTGTCACCTGTTTGCCTAAGTGTTTACCTAAAACTAAAATGCAACTTGAAAAGTTTGAAACTGGTATACGCCCTCTACTAAATGTAAAAATGGCAGAGTGCAGCAATGCTGGGAACATTGGGCAGTTTTTTATTCAGGTACAGTTGCTCCTACATGACTTTCAGAAGAATTTGCCACAAGAAGACATTTAACTACTTTATGAATACCTAACTATTTCATGTTGATTACTAGTGGTTTTAACCCTGAGTTGCATGTGTTCCACCCAACTGAGTATTAGAGCTTTAAATTAACCGTGAGTAAACCTTGCTAACATCATTTTAAACAAATAAAGACAAAACAAGTTTTTACTGCTTTTTCTTCCCACACATAGATACCTTACACAGTATATAAACTCTGACTAGTTTAATACTATTCAGAATTTGATAAGGATATGAATAAGATGAACTGGAAGACAGAAGGGAGAAAATAATTAGTCAATCCTTCTCATGACAGAGGAAGAACTAAAGGAATATCCTACCTACACTAGGATGACTGTTTTGCATTTTGTTATTCTGCTGTTTTGTTATAACTTTTTGGCATGGAGGTGCCCTACGACTCTATTACCGGGTAAGAAAGTATATGCAGATATCAGACAAGAAGCCTGGTGCCTTTCTGGCCTCTCAAGTAGACCTTCCTTGTTTTATGTCTTTGGATCTGTAAAGAAACTCATTACATGAATGTCAAAAGTCAGTGTACCAGTCATCCAGTTTTGTTTAATATCTTAATTGATGATGTGGACAAGGGGATGAAATGCACCCTCAGCCAATGGATGACACCAAGCCCGGTGGGAGCACTGATGGAGGGCAGGAAAGCTCTGCAGAGGGATCTGAACAGGCTGCATCAATGGGCTACAGCCAGTGGTAAGAGAGTCAAAAAAGTGAAGTTCCAGCTCCTTGGGTAACAACAACCCTGGACAGCACCACAGGCTGGAGGCAGAGTGGTTGGAAAGATGCCCAGAACAAAAGGACCTGGGGGAGCTGGTCGACAGCAGCTGAACATGAGTCAGTGTGTGCCCAGATAACCAAGAAGGGCAATGGTGCCTGGCCTGGAGTAGCAACAGGCTGGCCAGAAGGACCAAGGCAGAGTGATCATCCATTCCTCTGTGATGTCAGAGTTCAGAAACTTCAAGGCTCCCTTTGCCTTTCTGGAGGCCTTCAGAAATTCTGAAATAAAACTAGAAGAAAAGCTGATTTTCTGAAAGGAAAAGAATTTCCATTTAAAAATGAAAAGTAGATGTACATTACAGAAGGAAGTGATATTGTGAAGCAAAGGACCACTGCCTTTGTGAATGCTTGATACTAAAAGGAAAGGCAAAGGCTCTTGTGAACCATAGTGTAGAACAGGTTTTATGTTCTGGATGTACTTACAGATAAACCAGTGTTTAGGAAGTGTGGTGGTGTGTTTTTTCTTTACAAGTTTGTAATGGTTTGTTCCAGGAGGATAGAACTCAGAGACAAACCTATGCAAATGGTTCCCCTGTCTACCAGGATGACCCTGCCTTTGTTTCCAGAACTTACCCTGTCATTTGTGTATCCCCTGAGATCCCATTAGTTCACTCAAACTGTTCTCCTCCCCTCTTACTCCCTATTGGTCTGCACATTGTATTCCCCACCTTGCACTCCTCCCCAGGTTCCTTGCAATTGGCTAAGGTTTGTATCCTCCCCTTGTACCCTCCCCCACATATAACTTGATGTAAGCCTGTGGTCAGTGCCTTTTCATCCCTTGTGGGGTGTGATTTTTCTGTTGCAAGTTCATAATGGTTTGTTCTGGTTACCTTCACGTATATTTGGTTTATCCCACAGTTGTGGGATACCTCCCCATTTCCCTACCCATCTTCTCAGAGACCAACCCCTATCCTGGATTCTTCCCTGCCAGTTAGTGTGACCCTGCCCTCCTCCCTTGTCTGTCATTGTAGCCCCACCTTTATTCCTAGAATCTTCTGTGTCAAGCCTGTATGCCATGAAATCCCACTGGTATGTCCATCCCAATGGTTCAAACCATTCTCCTCCTCTGTTGCCCCCCACTGGCTGAAACACTGTATTCCGCACCTTGTGCTCTACCCCAGGTTTCCTGCAATTGCCTGAAGTTTGAGTGCCCTTGTACCCTCCCTTGTATATAAATAGTTGCAAAGCTGTGTTCTTTGTCATTTGCCTCTGGTTCCTCCCAGGATGAAATCTCTTGGGAACCCATGCAAGTGACCCCTCTCATTCCTTCACCTTGAATCCTAGATGTGGTTTGGAAATAACAGCCACAGAGAGCAGCCTTGCTGCTTCTGAGTGCCAAGCAGCCCTGCTCACAGCACTACCCAGACTGGCATTTGGGCAGATAGGGAGCAGCCACTCTTGTCACGTGTCAGGAGATAGGGCTAACCAGAGGGCATCTCCTAATGGTCAACCATGTCAGTCCCTCACCTTTTCCAGGAATAAACCATACAAAAGGTCCCTGTTCTTAACCCTGATCCTAGGCGCGGATACAGTCAGTGCTGTGGAGAGCAGCCTCGCTGCTGCGGCATTGAGCAGCCCTGCTCTACCACCACCTCAAGTGATAGAGGTCAGGGTGGCCAATCTCAGTGCAGTCTGGGAAAGGGCTAGCTGGAAGTTCACCCAGCGTTTGCGTCAAGGAAGGACTGAATTCATTCATCCTCCTTCCACTGTCAGCAGAGAAGATTTGCAAGAACACTATCCCCAGGAAGAAATCCCCAGTACTGTGAAACTCTTCAAACAATGAAAGGATTTTTGGATCAGGCATCAGAGCCTTCCCAGAAGAGGGAAGTCAGACCTCATGGTCTCTCGTAGTTCCTTTTTTAAAAGATGCAAACATTTTCTGTATTTTCGCACATTGATGAAATGAAGATTTAAGATGATCAAGGCAATCTAAAAAGTACCAGAAGATTTTGATTTTATAATTACAAAGTGCAACTTCTTATAGAGTACAGCTTCTCAGGTCGCTATTTGAAGACCTGGGTGGGGGCCAGAAATCTGGCAGAAGGAAAGCTTGTTGCTTTCCCATGGAGGGCCAACCCCTAAGCTACTGACTTTTAGTTAGGGTAAGCAAATACCATCCCCGGAGGCCTTTGCATTTCTATGTAAATCTCTTGTTACCCACTGGTCCTTCCCCTTGTCCCCAGCCCGTGAACCCTTACCCCATTGGTTTCCAATTTTGTCCTGCCCCTTGCCTTCCCTGTATAAACCCCTGTTTTGCCCAAGTTTGCAGAGCTTCTGTCCCTGGCTCCCTTTGCAAAGGGCTCTGCTCTTAACAGAGTCAACTACTCTGTGGAATACCATAGAGAGCTACAGTCTCTTTCTCCACATTGCCTGAATAAGGAGGCCTAAGCTTAACACCACACACCGGGCTGGGAGAAGGACGTGCCTGTGCCACTGAGCTGTCCTTAGGATGCTCTTCAGGAAGGTCGCAGCACTCTCACCACCCCCTTGCCATCGTGACAGATCTGGGCCAGGCAATCCCAGAGGGAAACAAAAGAGTGTCTGTGTGCCCTCTTTTCCAAGGGACCCAGTACATCACCCCATCCATGAACCCAGGGCAAAACACACAGGTTCCATTATGTGGGGTTTTGGGTCTTAAAAACACAGTGACACAGACTGCATGTATTGACATACAGGAAATTTAATAAACATATAAATGTGTCTATTAAACCACCTAGGTCACCCAGAACACCTGTGAAAAAGCACCATCAGACAAATGGCACCTGCAAGAGGCAGGCAGAGTTGGGGGGTCTGCATCTGTGATCTTGTGCAGTTGGGCAAACTTTGCCACAGAGATCTCTGGTGACAGGCGGCAACTGTTGTTCAACTTCTTGGCTTGGGATCTCTTGATCCCTCCTCAGAATTCTCCTCATTCTACTTCACCTTTAATTTTACTATAATCATTGCTATCCCCAAAAGAGTAACTGTTGGATTCCGTTGATGCTTCTTTGTCTCCCTGAATCCACCTGTAAAAACAGATTTCCAAGAAGACTCGTCAGATATGAGATAAAAGCACAGTTGACTGCATGGTGGAGGTTTCTGCAGAGCACTGCCAGGAGATGCCTTGGCACTCCAGTACAGTGAAAACACTTCATTACCCAAACCAGAAATAAATAACTGAAGGGAAAGGCCAACTCACATGTTTCTCTTCAGCAGCTGATAAATGATGATGTACCCAACCACAGCTGCAAGCAGAATCACAGCCGAGACTACAACAGATGCTAGGAGGTACTTCATGCTGAATTCCCACTGTCCAGGAGTCTCAACATTTTACCCAGCAGCTGACCCTGGCAGGAGAAAAGACAAAGTGAGAAACAATATTTGTACTCTGCACTAGGGATAATCCCACAGTATGCTTCACATGCCTGAGAATTATTGTCTTCAGAGATTTCTTCCTCGGGCTCTGGTGTCTCAGCATCAGGGACCAAGAGGTTCTCATGGGGAAGAGCCCAGTGTGTGCCAGGGAGCAGCACTGCCCCTGTCTTTTCCTCTGGGCTGCAGGCCAGGGCTCCTGCAATTCATCCATAGGAGGGATACAGCAGAAATGCTGTTCTTTTCCCAAAACAGCATCTCCCATGCACTCACTTCCTGAATGTCTCTCATGTTGAGCAGGTGTTCTGGTATCCATGACTCCATCTGTTTCCTCTTCATCTGAGCCTGGCACACTGTTACTTTCTCCAACAGGATACATCTTCTTCTCCACAGTCTTGTGATCTGCCTCTTTAGAAAGAACATGGGACATAAACAGAAGTCACTGTCCCTTACCAAGAGCACAGTGCCATGGCCTGGGCGCTTTGAGAAGTGGCAGTCAGGAATCCACGGTCCCCAAAGACAAAATGAATCCACAACCGGATTTTCTGCAATGCAACAAGAAAATGCAGACCCAAACCACCCAAGAGTTAGTCAACCAACAGAAGGAATCCCTTCAGCTAAAGCATCATGATGAAGCTTCAAACCATCCCTGACACACAGGTCTCCCTCTAGGCTGTGCTGAGTGTGAGGTGAACCCAAATTCAGCAGAGGCCTTTGCCAACATCTGGCTGCCAATGTCTGCACACAGCAGCTCTTGCCAGTAATGGTACATCTGCATCAGCAGCTGGAGATGCCCCTGGCAATCATCTGGAAGCACAGCTCTGAGCAGATGCTGTGCTGGACCCCCTCTATGGCTCACTCCAGGAGACATTAAATGGAGTGTCCCTGTAGCAAGACTCTGACTGAGCACTTCTGGATGTCCAGGGTACACCAAATCCCTACAGGAATGAAAACTTCAGCTTCCAAGGTCCCAGGGTTAACAGAGTGGGATATAGTAACCATATTCATCCTTCACCAATGCCTTAAGAAGCCCCTTTGGAACCACTGGTATCTTCTGGTAATCCTTCCCTATATTAAATTCATAAAAGAATATTTACATATGAAGGTAACTGTCTCATGAATAGCACAAGGAAAAGGAGTGTTTATTCAATGAAATCAAATACAGACTGAATACTCACGCTTGAAATACCAGCTCGGAATCAGCATGGAATCACTGCCTTGAGGAGGTAGAGGAGAACCTTCTCTGGACAGATCTACAACCAAACACACACAAGAATATACTATAACATCCTCTGCCCTCGAGGTCATGCCACAAGGCCTGGATGTGGAAGGTACTGACAGGGCACACACAGGTGGTTCTATATTCTCACAGCTGCACAGGGGTCTGGCTGCCTTTGCTTGGGACACTGAGCTGGCAGCTCTCACATGAACTGAAAAGCCATGGCATGCCCACACGACCCCCTCCAGCCCTGGAGCCAGGCAGGGAGGCTGGATTACCAGAGGTGAGCGATGGACAACCAGAGCTGAGTGACGTATAACCGGCTGCCAGTGATGCCATGGAGAACCGGTGCTGAGGTTCTGGGCCTGAACTGCCCCTTCCCACCTCCTTGCTCTTTAGAACCCTCTGCCCATGCTGCACCCTAAAGCAGCTGCAGCCCCTCACTCCTGCCCTGGTGTGTCTGCCCCAGTGCCCACAGCGTGGTGGCCTCCTGGCTCAGCCAGACCTAGTCCTGGCCCCGCTGCTGCCAGCCAGGCCTATGTGCTGGCCGCTGCCTGCCTACCTGCTCCCTGCCCAGCCGTTGGAGCACTCTGGGCATTCTGGGCTTGCAGGGCCAGGAGAAAGAGGAGCAGGAGGCAGTGCCTCAGGGCCATGATCCCCCCTGCTCGCAACGCTCTGTTGCTGCTGACGCTGACACTGCTGCTGCTGCAGTGTTGCCGAGAGTGAGCACTGCACAACACAGAGGAGCTTTGGAAGCTCACATCAAACAGAGCTCTGTGACCTCATGACATAGTGGTGTCTCTGAACTCCCCAACGTATGCCCACATTGCCTGTGAATTCTCTTTTGAATTTCCTTTTTTTACACAGGAATGAAAGGAGCAAAACAGAGAAGGGTGGGTATAGTCTGGGAGGCTGCACTGTGCATTGGAATGAAGCGGCACCCATGCCTTATTCCTCAGAAATCTCCTATGAGAAACGTCTATGAAGGCTGCTGTAAAAAAAAAACAGATGAAGGTGTCTTTCGTAGTATTTTTCTTTTACCGCATTCTGGAAAGAAACCTGCTTTCCCCACTTCTTCTGCTACAGTTTCATCACCTTTGACGGCAGCACTGCTTCCATCCTCCACTCTCATGCAAACATGGGTGTGCAGTGCTCACGCTTCTCCCAAGTGAGCCTGGTTGATTCCCTTGCCACTTCCAATCCCACTTCAAGCTCACTAAAGGAGCCCCAGTAAATCCTGAGCCAAGATCCTTTTTCCCTTTGAGGCAGATGTAGCCCATGTGCCAGCATCAGGCCTGGTGTGCTGTAGAGTAACCCACGGTCAAAGGCCCACACTCCTGCTGAGAACACCAGGGTGCCAGGGGTTCACCTCTAGAACCTTCCTGTGTCTGGGTCAATGCAAGTGGCACAAATAATTGCCACATGCACCCCAGATCCCTCAAGCCCTCCTCCAGAGGCCCTGAGCTCCCTCCTGCTTGTCCTTGGACACCATGAGGTACTGCCATGGGACACACACAAATGTTCCGGCTGCTGCAGATTACAGCTAACACTGGTGGCCGTTTAGCCGAACAGCTCTCGTGGGAAGGAAATAGTCACGACTTCTCTGTACCCGGCACCCCTACCTCAGAATCTCTGGGAAAGCCTTAAAACCGCGCCTTTCGTATAATTGCCCCTGCAGCACCAGTTAAACCCCAGGTGTTTAGAGCTGCAAGCACAGAGGCACTGCCAGATTTCCACCCCTGGGGTGTCTCTCCAAGGCTCATAAGCAGTCTCCAGCTGACAAGCTGCAGCAACTCGACCAATGCCGTGCTCTGGAATCAAGCACACATCGCTGCTCACCTTGAAGGCTGCAGCACATAATGAGCAGAGGGCCGTAGCAGGCTGCAGGGTGTCTTGGTCACATCTCCTAGTCAGAAGCCAGGCAGGCTGCCCAGCTGCCTCGGCGTTGGGTCTGAGCGCCACCCCGGGCCCTCCATTCCTGCCCGAGGGGAGGCACCGATGAACACTGCGGTTCTTTGTTCCTAACTGGTCATTCACCCGGTCTCTCCCTTAGCGCACTCCGCGGCATTGTGCTGCTCGGCGGCTCGTCAGCAGCTGTGGGAGCAGTGTCCCCAGAGCAGCTGTGGTGCTGCTGAAGCCGCCTGCCGCGTGTGGCACGGCAGGGAGGCAGCGCTGCCCGCAGCCCGCGGCCTCCTTGCTCCCCGCTGCCGCCATTTCGCAGAGGGGCCGTGAGGGGAGGGCACGGGGCTGTGGGGCTGTGCCGGCCCCGCTTCCCGGGCCGCAGCTCCAGCTGCTCCCGCTGGCTCGGAGCGGCCCCGCTCCGGCCCGAGGGCCGAGGCGCCTGTCCCGGGCCCGACTGGCCGCTGTCGTGCCGCTGCAGGAGAGCTCCCCGGCAGCCGTGTCCCGGCTGCAGAGAACGGCTGCCGGGCCGGTTCGCCTGGGAGCCTGAGGCGAGCGTGGCACAGGGAGCGGAGCCGAGAAATAGAGACAGAACGGAGAGACAGCCAGAGCAGGGAACGGGAGCAGAGCTGCGGGAAGGGGCAGCGGGGAAAAATGAAGAGCCGCAGAATGTGCAGGAGGGAGCAGGAGAGAGTAAAATCTGGGCTTGGGCAGGATGGAGATCCTTGAAGAAGCTTTGGAGGGACAGCAAGACAGAGAGGGAGTAGGAGGGAAAAGGGATACAGAGAGAAAACAAGGGACTGGCGTCTGGACAGAGTAACACGCAAGGAGAAACCCAGGGGCATTCTTTTTGTTGCAGCCCGTTGAATCCAGAGGTGTTTTCCTGCTGCAGTGGCATGTCAGCTCCCTCGAAGCAGCTGAGGCATTTCAGAAATGGCACTGCACGGCATGACCATGCATATGTCCCACAGCTCTCCGTTCACATGTGCATCGGCAGGACTGCAAGTGTGCATGTCCATATGAGGAGAGTTTGTGAGGCTTGGTTCAAGGGCTGAGGCACAGCTCTCTTCTGAAAAGAGCCTTGGGCAGCCCTCTCAGGAGGTGGCTATCTCAGAGGCTGCTGAGAGGCCCATGAGAGACAGCCCAGAGGTGGAGCTGGAGCTGCTGTGGAGAGGAGAGGGACAAGGGTGAGGAGCTCTGTGGTGCCTCGTCACCACTCCAAAGAGAATAGCAGTGTCTTGGGACAGTCTTTAACGCCTGAGGCAGAAGTAGAAGAAACCCTCCAAACCCCCACAGGGTGCAGAGATGCCTTCAAGCATCTCTCTGGCAATTGCTGCTGGCAATATCCTCCCCACACGCTGCAGGCAACAGTCAGCCTCAGAGAGCTGTGCTGCGTTTCTTGGACAGCAGCTTTGCTGCACTCTCGCCTCCAGCTTTGGCCGTAGATGGCCGAGCTGGAGCAGCCATGGGGAAAGGCCTGCAGGCCCACAGTGAATCGGAGTCGTGAGCCCAGATCAGCAGTTTCCCTGGCGTGTTGGTTCCTCGCACTTCCTCACTTTCTGCATCTGAGACGGGCACTCGGTCACTTCTTTCCTTCTGGAAAGCCTCCTTCTTTACAATCCTACATTCCAGTCTTAATCTCCCTGAACCAAAAGTTAAGTGCCAAAACAGCAGTTAAGGAGCCACACACAATCTGCAACTGCCACCCTCGCTCATGCAAAACACCACAGCA
Source organism: Ammospiza caudacuta (assembly GCF_027887145.1). Classification (NCBI taxonomy): domain Eukaryota; kingdom Metazoa; phylum Chordata; class Aves; order Passeriformes; family Passerellidae; genus Ammospiza; species Ammospiza caudacuta. The sequence continues at coordinate 73,891,058 of NC_080632.1, read as the reverse complement.
TGCTTCCTGTGTTTTGTTCCAACTTTGGCGTTCTTCCCATAGCGAGTGGGAAAAGACTGTGATTTTTATTATAATTGGTGTCTCTGTTATCAAAATACGTTTTAGTAATATTCATGACTAAGATCACATTCCTTCCCCTCAGTATCTTGCAAAGCCTGGTTCCAGCTTTTTGGTCCTTGATCCTCTTTGAGCTCGTTGGGGAGGGGACTGCTGCATCTCCCATGATCTAAGTCACCGTCTCAGGTCTCCTTGATGTGCTGAACACAGGACAGCCATCCTTCCCAGAACATCTTCCCTCTCTGCCCAGACCTTCCTGATTCGGGGCAACATCCCAAATGAGCTCCTAGAGAAGATTTGCATGTCACTCCTCACAAGCATGTCCTTATTCTGGTGCAGGAAAGCCTTGTTAATGGCCACTGCTGGGAAAGCAGGCTGAGGCTGGCACAAACAGGTCCTGCACTGCGGTGCAATTTTCTCAGAGCTCCTGTCCCACCCCCAGCCCTGCTCCAATCTCCCTGCATTCTACCCCAACAGAAACAGCCACAACATGCAAGAATTTACTGCTTTTGGAAACAGATTTATTTTTCAAAATCACAGAAACAATCATCATCCACTAATACAAAGTATCACTACCATCATCACTAAAAGTATCACTATCACTAAAATAAGCACGGTCCTCTTATACTACGTATCGCTATCACAATCACTGTCACTAAAAGACTCACTATCACCATCTATCACTATCACTATCTATCACTGTCACTATCACTATCATTAAAAGAATCCCTATTACTATAACTATCTATCACTATCACTGACAGAATCACTCTATCACTATCACTACCACTTACCACTGCCACTATCCCTATCACTATCACTACCACTATCATTATCACTATCACTAATCTTCATCTTCAAACATAAAATATTCCTGCTGGTACTGGTTACAGGGGCACCAGGAGGCTGTGGACAGAGGAGACTCCAGGGAAAGCCAGTAGTCCCGTGAAGTAGCCCCCTCAGCCAGAGCACAGTAGGGACACGTGGTCTGAGGTGACGGGTCTGCGCGCATGTTCTTGTATAGCCGGGCCAGCTCTGCTGCAAAGATCTGAGGAAACAGGCGGCAGCTGTCCCTGAACCCGTTGGCTTGGGGTCCCATGCCGCTTCCTGGACCTTCTCCTGACTCTGTTTCATCTCTAAGCAGGCCACGGCTCTCCCAGGAAGAGTCCCAGTCCTGTCCTGATGCCTCTTTGTCTTCCTGGGCTCTCCTGTAGAAACAGATTTCCAAGAAGAGTCCTCATATATAGGAATTTGGAGCACAGTTAAACTGCACTGCAGCGATTTCCACAGAACTGCCTGGGCACTCCAGCATGGTGCAATCACTTCATTGCCAATGGCAGCAATGAATAACTCACATGTCTCTCTTGGGCAGCTGATATATGACGAGGTAGCCAACTACTGCTGCAAGGAGCAGCACAGCAGAGAGTGCAAGAGATGCTACGAGGTACTTCTTGCTGAATTCCCACTGTCCAGGAGTCTCAACTTTTTGCCCAGCAGCTGACCCTGGCAGGAGAAAAGACAATGTGAGAGACAATGTTTGCACTCTGCACTAGGCATAATTCCACAGTCTGCTTCACATGCCTGAAGATTATTTTGTTCAGAGAATTTTTCCTCTGGCTCTGGTGTCTCAGCAGCAGGGACCAAGAGGTTCTGATGGGGAAGAGCCCAGTGTGTGCCAGGGAGCAGCACTGCCCCTGTCTTTTCCTCTGGGCTGCAGGCCAGGCCTGTGTGCTGGGCAGCCGCAATTCATCCATGGAGAGCACTGCAGGGATACAGCAGAAATGCAGCTCTTCTTCCAAGACAGCATCGCCCAAGCACTCACCGGAATATTCCTCAGGCATAGCGAGTTTGCTGGTGTCCCGTATTACTTCTCTTTCTTCATGTGAGCTTGGCACACTGTTACTTTCTTCCACAGGCAGGGTCTCTGGCAAAGTCTCAGAATCTGTCTCTTCATAAAAAAACATTGGACACTTTAACCAGAAGCCATTGCCCCTTACCACAAGCATTGTGCCATGGCCTGGGAATTCTGGCAAGTGGCAGTGAGGAGCCTGCTGTGCCCAAAGACAAGAGGAATCCATAGGCGAGTTTTTTGCAATGCAACATGAAATGCAGACCCAAACCACCCAAGACTTAATCAACCAAATGACCCAGAGAAAGAATGCCTTCTGGTTCATACTCATACTTGAGGTCCAGCTTCAACCCATCTCTGAGCCTGAGGTTGGGCAGGGGCAGCCAAGACTGCGTGGGATATCATTTTTGCCTCCATGCTGTGCTGAGTGTTAGGTGAAAAGAAATTCAGCAGAGGTCTTTTGCCAACATCTGGCTGCCAATGTCTGCACGCAGGAGCTCTGGCCAGTAATGGTACATCTGCAGCAGCAGCTGGAGATGCCCCTGGCAATCATCTGGAAGCACAGCTGTGAGCAGACGCTGTGCTGGACCATCTCCATGGCTCATTCCAGGGGGTGTGAAATGGGTGTCCCTGCAGCAAGACTGACTGAGCACTTCTGGCTATCCAGGATTCAGAACATCCCTACAGGAACGAAAAGCTCAGCATCCCAGGTCTCACGGTTAACGGAATGGGATATACCAACCAGATGGGGCTTCATCCAAGCCTGTCAGGAGCTCCTCTGCAAAGTCTGGGAATACTTCAGGGAATCCCTCAGGAACCGTGTCATAATTCGTCACTATGTTAGATTTATAAAAGAGTGTTACACCTATGAAGGTCAATTTCTCATGAATAACACAGGGAAAAGGAGTGCTCATTCTTGTGAAGGCAGTAGACACTGACTACTCACGCTTGAAGTACCAGCTTGGAATCAGCACGGTGTCTGCCTCCAGCTCTGGGTCTTGAAGAGCACTCTCTGTGTCCATAACTACAACCAAGCACACACAAGAAGTTACCATCACATTTCTCCTCTCATGGTCACACCTCAAGGCCTGGATGTGGAAGGTGCTGACAGGGCACACACAGGTGGTTCTGTATTCTCACAGCTGCACAGGGGTCTGGCTGCCCTTGCTTGGGACACTGAGCTGGAAGCTCTCACATGAACTGAAAAGCCATGGCGTGCCAACACGACCCCCTCCAGCCCTGGAGCCAGGCGGGGAGGCTGGATTACCAGAGGTGAGCGATGGACAACCAGAGCTGAGTGACGTATAACCGGCTGCCAGTGATGCCATGGAGAACCGGTGCTGAGGTTCTGGGCCTGAACTGCCCCTTCCCACCGCCTTGCTCTTTAGAACCCTGTGCCCATGCTGCACCCTAAAGCAGCTGCAGCCCCTCACTCCTGCCCTGGTGTGTCTGCCCCAGTGCCCACAGCGTGGTGGCTTCCTGGCTCAGCCAGGCCTATGTGCTGGCCGCTGCCTGCCTACCTGCTCCCTGCCCAGCCGTTGGAGCACTCTGGGCATTCTGGGCTTGCAGGGCCAGGAGAAAGAGGAGCAGGAGGCAGTGCCTCAGGGCCATGATCCCCCCTGCTCGCAACGCTCTGTTGCTGCTGACGCTGACACTGCTGCTGCTGCAGTGTTGCCGAGAGTGAGCACTGCACAACACAGAGGAGCTTTGGAAGCTCACATCAAACAGAGCTCTGTGACCTCATGACATAGTGGTGTCTCTGAACTCCCCAACGTATGCCCACATTGCCTGTGAATTCTCTTTTGAATTTCCTTTTTTTACACAGGAATGAAAGGAGCAAAACAGAGAAGGGTGGGTATAGTCTGGGAGGCTGCACTGTGCATTGGAATGAAGCGGCACCCATGCCTTATTCCTCAGAAATCTCCTATGAGAAACGTCTATGAAGGCTGCTGTAAAAAAAAAACAGATGAAGGTGTCTTTCGTAGTATTTTTCTTTTACCGCATTCTGGAAAGAAACCTGCTTTCCCCACTTCTTCTGCTACAGTTTCATCACCTTTGACGGCAGCACTGCTTCCATCCTCCACTCTCATGCAAACATGGGTGTGCAGTGCTTACGCTTCTCCCAAGTGAGCCTGGTTGATTCCCTTGCCACTTCCAATCCCACTTCAAGCTCACTAAAGGAGCCCCAGTAAATCCTGAGCCAAGATCCTTTTTCCCTTTGAGGCAGATGTAGCCCATGTGCCAGCATCAGGCCTGGTGTGCTGTAGAGTAACCCACGGTCAAAGGCCCACACTCCTGCTGAGAACACCAGGGTGCCAGGGGTTCACCTCTAGAACCTTCCTGTGTCTGGGTCAATGCAAGTGGCACAAATAATTGCCACATGCACCCCAGATCCCTCAAGCCCTCCTCCAGAGGCCCTGAGCTCCCTCCTGCTTGTCCTTGGACACCATGAGGTACTGCCATGGGACACACACAAATGTTCCGGCTGCTGCAGATTACAGCTAACACTGGTGGCCATTTAGCCGAACAGCTCTCGTGGGAAGGAAATAGTCACGACTTCTCTGTACCTGGCACCCCTACCTCAGAATCTCTGGGAAAGCCTTAAAACCGCGCCTTTCGTATAATTGCCCCTGCAGCACCAGTTAAACCCCAGGTGTTTAGAGCTGCAAGCACAGAGGCACTGCCAGATTTCCACCCCTGGGGTGTCTCTCCAAGGCTCATAAGCAGTCTCCAGCTGACAAGCTGCAGCAACTCGACCAATGCCGTGCTCTGGAATCAAGCACACATCGCTGCTCACCTTGAAGGCTGCAGCACATAATGAGCAGAGGGCCGTAGCAGGCTGCAGGGTGTCTTGGTCACATCTCCTAGTCAGAAGCCAGGCAGGCTGCCCAGCTGCCTCGGCGTTGGGTCTGAGCGCCACCCCGGGCCCTCCATTCCTGCCCGAGGGGAGGCACCGATGAACACTGCGGTTCTTTGTTCCTAACTGGTCATTCACCCGGTCTCTCCCTTAGCGCACTCCGCGGCATTGTGCTGCTCGGCGGCTCGTCAGCAGCTGTGGGAGTAGTGTCCCCAGAGCAGCTGTGGTGCTGCTGAAGCCGCCTGCCGCGTGTGGCACGGCAGGGAGGCAGCGCTGCCCGCAGCCCGCGGCCTCCTTGCTCCCCGCTGCCGCCATTTCGCAGAGGGGCCGTGAGGGGAGGGCACGGGGCTGTGGGGCTGTGCCGGCCCCGCTTCCCGGGCCGCAGCTCCAGCTGCTCCCGCTGGCTCGGAGCGGCCCCGCTCCGGCCCGAGGGCCGAGGCGCCTGTCCCGGGCCCGACTGGCCGCTGTCGTGCCGCTGCAGGAGAGCTCCCCGGCAGCCGTGTCCCGGCTGCAGAGAACGGCTGCCGGGCCGGTTCGCCTGGGAGCCTGAGGCGAGCGTGGCACAGGGAGCGGAGCCGAGAAATAGAGACAGAACGGAGAGACAGCCAGAGCAGGGAACGGGAGCAGAGCTGCGGGAAGGGGCAGCGGGGAAAAATGAAGAGCCGCAGAATGTGCAGGAGGGAGCAGGAGAGAGTAAAATCTGGGCTTGGGCAGGATGGAGATCCTTGAAGAAGCTTTGGAGGGACAGCAAGACAGAGAGGGAGTAGGAGGGAAAAGGGATACAGAGAGAAAACAAGGGACTGGCGTCTGGACAGAGTAACACGCAAGGAGAAACCCAGGGGCATTCTTTTTGTTGCAGCCCGTTGAATCCAGAGGTGTTTTCCTGCTGCAGTGGCATGTCAGCTCCCTCGAAGCAGCTGAGGCATTTCAGAAATGGCACTGCACGGCATGACCATGCATATGTCCCACAGCTCTCCGTTCACATGTGCATCGGCAGGACTGCAAGTGTGCATGTCCATATGAGGAGAGTTTGTGAGGCTTGGTTCAAGGGCTGAGGCACAGCTCTCTTCTGAAAAGAGCCTTGGGCAGCCCTCTCAGGAGGTGGCTATCTCAGAGGCTGCTGAGAGGCCCATGAGAGACAGCCCAGAGGTGGAGCTGGAGCTGCTGTGGAGAGGAGAGGGACAAGGGTGAGGAGCTCTGTGGTGCCTCGTCACCACTCCAAAGAGAATAGCAGTGTCTTGGGACAGTCTTTAACGCCTGAGGCAGAAGTAGAAGAAACCCTCCAAACCCCCACAGGGTGCAGAGATGCCTTCAAGCATCTCTCTGGCAATTGCTGCTGGCAATATCCTCCCCACACGCTGCAGGCAACAGTCAGCCTCAGAGAGCTGTGCTGCGTTTCTTGGACAGCAGCTTTGCTGCACTCTCGCCTCCAGCTTTGGCCGTAGATGGCCGAGCTGGAGCAGCCATGGGGAAAGGCCTGCAGGCCCACAGTGAATCGGAGTCGTGAGCCCAGATCAGCAGTTTCCCTGGCGTGTTGGTTCCTCGCACTTCCTCACTTTCTGCATCTGAGACGGGCACTCGGTCACTTCTTTCCTTCTGGAAAGCCTCCTTCTTTACAATCCTACATTCCAGTCTTAATCTCCCTGAACCAAAAGTTAAGTGCCAAAACAGCAGTTAAGGAGCCACACACAATCTGCAACTGCCACCCTCGCTCATGCAAAACACCACAGCATGCTTCCTGTGTTTTGTTCCAACTTTGGCGTTCTTCCCATAGCGAGTGGGAAAAGACTGTGATTTTTATTATAATTGGTGTCTCTGTTATCAAAATACGTTTTAGTAATATTCATGACTAAGATCACATTCCTTCCCCTCAGTATCTTGCAAAGCCTGGTTCCAGCTTTTTGGTCCTTGATCCTCTTTGAGCTCGTTGGGGAGGGGACTGCTGCATCTCCCATGATCTAAGTCACCGTCTCAGGTCTCCTTGATGTGCTGAACACAGGACAGCCATCCTTCCCAGAACATCTTCCCTCTCTGCCCAGACCTTCCTGATTCGGGGCAACATCCCAAATGAGCTCCTAGAGAAGTTTTTGCATGTCACTCCTCACCAGCATGTCCTTATTCTGGTGCAGGAAAGCCTTGTTAATGGGCGCTGCTGGGAAAGCAGGCTGAGGCTGGCACAAACAGGTCCTGCACTGCGGTGCAATTTTCTCAGAGCTCCTGTCCCACCCCCAGCCCTGCTCCAATCTCCCTGCATTCTACCCCAACAGAAACAGCCACAACATGCAAGAATTTACTGCTTTTGGAAACAGATTTATTTTTCAAAATCACAGAAACAATCATCATCCACTAATACAAAGTATCACTACCATCATCACTAAAAGTATCACTATCACTATCACTAAAATAAGCACGGTCCTCTTATACTACGTATCGCTATCACAATCACTGTCACTAAAAGACTCACTATCACCATCTATCACTATCACTATCTATCACTGTCACTATCACTATCATTAAAAGAATCCCTATTACTATAACTATCTATCACTATCACTGACAGAATCACTCTATCACTATCACTACCACTTACCACTGCCACTATCCCTATCACTATCACTACCACTATCATTATCACTATCACTAATCTTCATCTTCAAACATAAAATATTCCTGCTGGTACTGGTTACAGGGGCACCAGGAGGCTGTGGACAGAGGAGACTCCAGGGAAAGCCAGTAGTCCCGTGAAGTAGCCCCCTCAGCCAGAGCACAGTAGGGACACGTGGTCTGAGGTGACGGGTCTGCGCGCATGTTCTTGTATAGCCGGGCCAGCTCTGCTGCAAAGATCTCAGGAAACAGGCGGCAGCTGTCCCTGAACCCGTTGGCTTGGGGTCCCATGCCGCTTCCTGGACCTTCTCCTGACTCTGTTTCATCTCTAAGCAGGCCACGGCTCTCCCAGGAAGAGTCCCAGTCCTGTCCTGATGCCTCTTTGTCTTCCTGGGCCCTCCTGTAGAAATAGATTTCCAAGAAGAGTCCTCATAGATAGGAATTTGGAGCACAGTTAACTGCACTGCAGCGATTTCCACAGAACTGCCTGGGCACTCCAGCATGGTGCAATCACTTCATTGCCAATGGCAGCAATGAATAACTCACATGTCTCTCTTGGGCAGATGACACATGATGATGTACCCAACTACTGCTGCAAGCAGAATCACAGCCGAGACTGGAAGTGATGCTAGGAGGTACTTCTTGCTGAATTCCCACTGTCCAAGAGTCTCAACTTTTTGCCCAGCAGGTGATCCTAGCAGGAGAAAAGACAATGTGAGAGACAATGTTTGCACTCTGCACTAGGCATAATTCCACAGTCTGCTTCACATGCCTGAAGATTATTTTGTTCAGAGAATTTTTCCTCTGGCTCTGGTGTCTCAGCATCAGGGACCAAGAGGTTCTGATGGGGAAGAGCCCAGTGTGTGCCAGGGAGCAGCACTGCCCCTGTCGTTTCCTCTGGGCTGCAGGCCAGGCCTGTGTGCTGGGCAGCTGCAATTCATCCATGGAGAGCTGCTGCACAGGTGTGAGATAAGGAGGCTTAGGGGCCTGATAAGAAGAGGCTAGGGCTGGTTGTCCAGAAGTTTTGGCAGCTTTCCCAGAGGCCTTGGCAACCAGCCCAGAAGTTCTGGTAGCCTTCCCAGAAGCTTTGGCAGCCTTCCCATCAGAGCCCCCTTCTAGCTCAGAGGCCCTCCCATCAGGCCCGACTCTTCGTCCGCATCTTGCTCCGTTTCTCTCTCTATTTTCCATTCCTTTAAAGTCTCAAAGACTGAGTTCCAAGTAAGTGCTAGATCAACAACTGTTTTATCTCCCACTCGAATGACTTGCCAAAGTCTGTCCCCGACCTTTTTCCATGCCTTAACACTAAATGCTGTGTCGGGATCAGTGCCAAAATTCTGTGATTTAGCCCACAGCATTATATTACGAAGTGCATAGTCTGACGTATTAATTCCCTTATTTCTTAACAAAACTTTCCATGTAGACAGAACATTTTCTTCCTCTTTAGATAAATTTTGTCCCATTATTACTAGTTGGTGGCTCACCTACTTCCAGGTGTCTGGATTTGAGAGAATCAGGTCCGGACCTCCCTGTGGCTTCCACCTGCCACTCTCAGCTGCACCAACGCCGCCTCCCGTACTACGTGGCAGTGGGTCACGTATGCCAATTGCTAGGACCCTGTATGGGCCCCCACCCACTATTTTCTTATCACGTCCGCAGCACCAAAATGGCGCAGTCGAGGCAGTCACGACATTAAAGCAGAGACCACAAGCACACTCAGTCTTAGTCTCAGTTGTCAACCGTTAGCACCGTTTGCAACCGTTGGCAACAGTTGGCAACAGTTGGCAAGACTTTATTAGTGAAAATGGCTGATACACTTTGCAGTTGTTTCCCCTCCAGTCGCAGAAGGCTCCCATCTGTCCTCTCTCGATCTCCTTGGTTCAGCTTCTTCCTCTTACTTCTCACTCCTTTAGCCAACAGGCCCGCTGCTAGCCCCTTCCACAGCAGTCCATTGAACCCAGAGGTGTTTTCCTGCTGCAGTGGCATGTCAGCTCCCTCGAAGCAGCTGAGGCATTTCAGAAATAGCACTGCAGGGCATGACCATGCCTATATACGTCGCACAGCTCTCAGGTCACATGTGCATCTGCAGGACTGCAAGTGTGCATGTCCATATGAGAAGAGTTTGTGAGGCTTGGTTCAAGGGCTGAGGCACAGCTCTCTTCTGAAAAGAGCCTTGGGCAGCCCTCTCAGGAGGTGGCTATCTCAGAGGCTGCTGAGAGGCCCATGAGAGACAGCCCAGAGGTGGAGCTGGAGCTGCTGTGGAGAGGAGAGGGACAAGGGTGAGGAGCTCTGTGGTTCCCCTTTACTACTCCAGAGGGAATAGCATTGTCTTGGGACAGTCTTTACCGCCTGAGGCAGAAGTAGAAGAAACCCTCCAAAACCCCACAGGGTGCAGAGATGCCTTCAAGCATCTCTCTGGCAATTGCTGCTGGCAATATCCTCCCCACACACTGCAGGCAACAGTCAGCCTCAGAGAGCTGTGCTGCATTTCTTGGACAGCAGCTTTGCTGCACTCTCGCCTCCAGCTTTGGCTGTAGATGGCCGAGCTGGAGCAGCCATGGGGAAAGGCCTGCAGGCCCACAGTGAATCGGAGTCGTGAGCCCAGATCAGCAGTTTCCCTGGCGTGTTGGTTTCTCGCAGTTCCTCACGTTTTGCATCTGAGACGGGCACTCGGTCACTTCTTTCCTTCTGGAAAGCCTCCTTCTTTACAATCCTACATTCCAGTCTTAATCTCCTTGAACCAAAAGTTAAGTCCCAAACCAGCAGTTAAGGAGCCACACACAATCTGCAACTGCCACCCTCGCTCAAGCAAAACACCACAGCATGCTTCCTGTGTTTTGTTCCAACTTTGGCGTTCTTCCCCTAGCGAGTGGGAGAAGACTGTCTCTGTTATCAAAATACGTTTTAGTAATATTCATGACTAAGATCACATTGCTTCCCCTCAGTCCAGGAGTCTCAACTTTTTGCCCAGCAGCTGACCCTGGCAGGAGAAAAGACAATGTGAGAGACAATGTTTGCACTCTGCACTGGGCATAATTCCACAGTCTGCTTCACATGCCTGAAGATTATTTTGTTCAGAGATTTCTTCCTCTGGCTCTGGTGTCTCAGCATCAGGGACCAAGAGAAGAGGTTCTCATGGGGAAGAGCCCAGTGTGTGCCAGGGAGCAGCACTGCACCTGTCTTTTCCTCTGGGCTGCAGGCCAGGGCTGTGTGCTGGGCAGCTGCAATTCATCCATGGAGAGCACTGCAGGGATACAGCAGAAATGCTGCTCTTCTTCCAAGACAGCATCGCCCAAGCAGTCACCGGAATATTCCTCAGGCATAGCGAGTTTGCTGGTGTCCCGTATTACTTCTCTTTCTTCATCTGAGCTTGGCTCACTGTTATTTTCTTCCACAGGGAGGGTCTCTGGCAAAGTCTCAGAATCTGTCTCTTCATAAAAAAACATTGGACACTTTAACCAGAAGCCACTGCCCCTTACCACAAGCATGGTACCATGGCCTGGGAATTCTGGCAGGTGGCAGTGAGGAGCCTGCTGTGCCCAAAGACAAGCGGAATCCATAGCCGTATTTTCTGCCATGCAACATGAAATGCAGACCCAAACCACCCAAGACTTAAGCAACCAAATGACCTATATGAATGTGAATCCCAGTATTGCCGATTAGATTGTGCCTGGGCCAGTCTTAACTTTGCTGCTGGGCCAAAGGCAGCAGCTGTGGGTATCACCCCAGAGACACCTGTAGCTTGCTGATAGTTGCAGCTGGGCACTGAAACAAGTTCAGGCTTGATAGGAACTCCGTTTACCTCAGGAGGGAGGGCTTCAGGCGAAAGTGAAGAGAAAGGATGTGGATTCTGCTGGAGGGTTGAGCTTTATTCCATGGTCACTGAGGTCTGAATCTTGGCAACAGCTCCAACAGAATCCCGAGCACATGGTCTGATTCACTTTTACGCTCCAGGGGCTGGGGGAGGGAAGGGGCAGGTGAACCACCAACCAGGTGGGAGCGGAAGGGTCTCAGGGGAGGATGACACCTAGACAGGCCGATGACCCCTGGGCCTGAGGGGCATCTTTTGAACTTGACCAACCACACGACAGCCTTCCTGGAATGTTAAGCCTGATTGACAGGACTCACTCAGCAAGGGGGCGAGGGGGAAGGGAGAGAGGTATAGGCACACCTGTGAAGGGACCCTGAAGTTTAAAACAGGCTTTTGCAACACACTGCAACAATAAAGGAATATCATTTTCGTGTGGCATCTCTCATGTCTTCCCCACAAACTTAAATTATGAGCACATTTCTTGCCTGATACCACACATTACATAACTGTGAACATAAAAGGGCTACTCATCAAGAACAAAAGCAAGCCTTTTTCTCTATTTGAACCAAAGTACCTTTTGTAGAAGGTTTTTCACAAATTTCCTAAACGTAACTAGAAACACCAGCTGCTTAGAACTTTCTCTCATAAGAGCAATGGTGTTAACAGCCAATTCTCTTAGAAATTCAACTGGCTTAAGCTTAAATTTTGTGAAGATTTAAAGCAGTGTCCATACCTTTAGTTCATATGAAAGAAATAGGTTAAATCTGATCTGCATATGTGCTGTACATTAAATTGGTGGGATAAATTAAAATTTTTCTTGACCCTGAATAATGAGGATTTAAGTAATGAATTACCTGAGAATCCTCTTTTATGACTATAACACTTACACATCACACATCCAGACCTTGGGCAGTATAGCATAAGGATGCACTGACACAGCTATACATTAAGCTTCTTTGAAAAACTACAAGCTATTTGCAAGAAAATAAATGCAAATTACACGTTTAACTGACAATATTAAAGGAATCCTATGGGGTTTTATTTTCAAAATTAGAGAGTCAAAATTTGTCAAAATATATATTATTGAAAGGAAAGAACCCAGTTATCTAATTACTGCTACATTTCTCTAAAACAAGGAAGGAAACTGAGTATAATCAATACATGGTTGAATTATGTACTTGAATTCAAGCATTTTTCAGTCTTTTGTCAAAAAGAATTGCTGCTGAGCCAATATCAGTATCCTTCTTTTCATCTGAGACTTGAACTGCTTTTAGGCTCACTATAACAAAAAATTTTCTACCAAAGATTTATGTTTTCCAGCTTTATTTTTGCCACAGCTATGGAGTTAATATAAATAAGCTGGTGTGCATACACACATTTTGATCCCCCACTATTCTCTGATCGCTTGTTCCAGTCACAAGTAGCTAATAACATAGATATAAACCGAAAAATAAATGGCTGAAAGGACATATTGCTGTGAAGAAGTTTTGGGGTGTCTTGGTATGCCTGAAGGGTTAAATAGTTTGAGGGTCCCAACTGAAAAGGAGGCATTGGAAACTGCTGCCACAGTACCCAGGATTCACGGCAGGCAATTAAAATCAACAACCACAGAAAATTCTGGCTAACGTATAACCTGATACTGATGTTTCTGCGGTGCCTATGATCTATGGGTGTCCCTGCTGCCCCCTGAGTGACATCCTCAAGCTAGCATGCTCAGCCAGCTCCTGTCTTACTTCTCCCACAGTGGTACCTTCCATGCATCTCTGGTCCCTAAGCATTCCAGCACAGCAGTTTCCTTCCTGATCTCTAGTCTGTGCATCAGAATAAATTCATTGCCCTGATCTGTGATTTGTTGAGCAGATAATTGTGAAGTCAGGGGTGGGAGAGAATGCAGAGCTGTGCTGCAGCTGAACCATGCGAGATCATGCACTCAGAGGTGCAGCTATATGCCAGGAATCCTATCCTAATTCTAATCACTTTCTGGGCATATAAATTTACCCCATATTTGAGCACACAGAGTTGCATACACCAGGAGAAATGAAGGTCTTGGAATGTTTGAAAAACATCCGTAGAATTTCAATGGTTATGGCACAATATGCAGTGAAATCCATGAAGTCTGATCTTGTATTCTTAGTGAAAATGCTGCTTGGATATTTCTGTGTATTTATATGCTGCTGATTTGGTTTTGTTTTAAGCACATCAAAGTGGAATGAAGGTAACTGGATATTGGAATATCAGTGTTGTCACAGTATTCCCTGAAATGGCGAGAAACCTCAGGTTGCTCCTGAGTAGGACTTGCAACATACCCAGGGGCTGTCAAGCTTCAAATTATCTGCATGCAGGTAGAAGCTGGCACAGCAATTAGGACATCACTCCTCAGAACAGATATCATTTTCCTGACACCTCTGAAATACCTAACTAGACTGCCTGAAAGTTGTCTCCAATTGGATACTGTATTCAGAAAAAATTAGCGGTTCTTGAAAAACTGTAAGAAGGTCCAATCTGATTCCAAAATAAGAGTACTTTCTTCATTTGAAGTGGGTCAAACTATGCCAGAAGGACATACCCCTTTTCTGGGAAAAGAGCATCAGCACACCGGATTTATACTCTGGGATAAAGTATTGTAAAAGAGTCTCAGAGTAAATTCTCAGAAGGTAAGCCTTAAATGACAATGTCCTGTAGGATAAACAAATACTGTATTTCCAAAATAGAGATACAATTAGCTAATCTTTGAATTATCGAATTAAGTCTTTTTATTTCTTCCTGGATCATTGTTCGATGCAGTGTGACAACAAGGCCTCTGTGAAACACACATCCTGGCCTCAGCAAGCTGTGGGCCATGCTTGCACAGGACTTTAATTGCAGCACATCCCAAAGAGATGCACGAGGGCAGCGATTGTACCTTGGCAGCACTGTATGGTTACAGGTCACACTGTCCATCCCAGCTGGCAGCAATCCATACCAAGGAGTGCATAACAATGCAGCCTCGTCTCTTCTGAGGTTCCAGAGCACTGGACCCACCCAAATCCTGAAATTTACTCCCAGTCACATTGATAAAGAGCCAGAACCGGTTCCTAAATAGAGCATCGATTTAGCCTGAACCCACTAAAATATATTCCTGCTGTCTCAAGTCAAGAGAGGGTTGCGATCCTCTGACTCACTTACGTAGATCAAAGAATTGCTAAAAATTCTCCCCGGTATTTGTTCCCAAGGTTTCTGAAGACAGGTTTTCATTGCACAACTACTCAAGGATACCTAAGTAGGATGTTGTTGAGAGTATCTAGAGATCCAAAGTCCCTATGCAGAGCCAAAGAGAGAGATCACCAGAGAGTCTTTTGGAGATTTTGTGCTACTTTAGCATGTTGCAGCACCACTGCTCCTAAGATTTTGGTTTATTTCATTCTTTTGTTTGATTTAGGTCTTTGAGACAGACTGAAAGTCTTATGTTAAAAAAGTGCTCAGTTTATACTCCTAGCTTATACTCTGCCTTTGGATACTGGCAATATCCTGTTCTACTTGTTGCTATCAATCGCACGCAGAAGTCACAGTGCTGTTCCCTTGGCAAATTGCCCCACAGTTTGGAGAATAATAAGAGGTTCCTGTACAGACTGTTTATTTTAAAGTTTAGGAAATCAAAGTGCATTTCTGCAAAAAATGTAACAAAGGCACTGTTATTAGTCCTTTAATATGCCTAATGTGGTGTAGAATCGGACTACTAATTCAGACTCTTCAAGTACCACATGTGTGAGAACGATCATCTAAACTCAGTAGTACTCACATACCTGAAATTTAGCATGTGAGCCTTTGCAAAATGAATCTTACTTTTCCTTTAGAAAGTATGAAAGATATATATGTATATATATAGATAGATATAAAAGCTCTTTTTTTTTTCCTTATTCAGTTGAAGTATTCTAATCAGGCTGATGCTAAAACTCTAGGCTTATTTGATTGTATGGGTAACTGATTGCATGGCTAATTCCAATGTCAGAAACTGAGCACTGCAATTCATCTAATACTGTGCTCACCATTTCCTCTCTGGGCAGAAAAAGAAACATCCTTTTCTTACTTTGGGGTTGGTGCAGTGATTTTCCCTCTAGGGAATTTCTACAAGCCTGTGGTTCTGCTATTGGCATAAATGAATCTACAGCATAAGGAAGAATATCCATAACCAGGGCAAGCTAGAAGAACTTTATTTCATAATTAAACAAAAATGAATTAGCAGCATAATTTTCAGTCAGAAAAACAGACACCAATCAATACCAGTGACTGGGGGAAATGCTGCTGTTTACTTTGATTATTTACTCTATTTACTTTGATTCAAAAACCAAATACATTTTTATTGATCTGCACCTGGACACCTCTTCCAGTAACTGTCATTCTCCTCTTCCTTGCTTCCAACCCTGCTTGCAAGGGGTTTGACCAGAATGAAGAGGGGTATATCTCATATGCTTCATATCCTGGTTGTTTTCCAGTCCTGACAGCTGCATTTTACTCACTTTCTTTCACTACCTGTACTTCTCAAAGTTGCACCTTCCATGGGTTTTCCAGACTTTCCAGTCTCCTTTCAATTCTCTGACTGCTTTTCACATCCTTGTTTCTTCAGTATCAGTCATTTATATAAGGTCTTTGCACTGGCTATGATTGGTTAGTCTACCATCTCTAGCTGACAGATGTAACATGTACAGTGACTGGACATGAAATATATTTTCCTGGACCATAACACATTTTTTTTCAGATATTCTGAAGCAGTCATGATGTCTTAGCATTTGTAAACATTAATAGTTTCTCCTCCTTGTCCTTTTTTGTGTGGCTGTCTCTTTTCTTTTTGCACATTTTAAAAGCCCAGCTCATCTATCATCTCTTTATGTAGGTGAATCTTGGTTTCTCTTTATCAAATTTTCTGTATTCTCTCAGATTTTTTTTTATTTCTGCAGCACCTACTGTTCTCAGCCAGAGGCATGGGAGTAACTTGAGCAAGGTACTGTTCAAACAAAAAGCAGGAAGACAGATCTTACTTCAGTGCAGTTATTTAAGGTAAGAAACACAGGTGGATAAAAGTAAGTGGGAATGCTTGGATTGGATGAGTGGGTGACTCAGTACAGTAATACAGGCAGCACAGTAAAACAAAACTTTTAAGAATTTTTCTGTATTGATGCACCTGTATTGATGCACTTCTTTTCTGACATTGGTTTAGTTAAACAGTGATCTTCCAAGTGTCTCAGGATTGTCCATTCCTTCCTACCCTCACAGCGGCTTCTTTAATTTCTCTAACAAAAACTGATTGTGTAAACTCTCACTGCTCATTCTTTCATTTTATTATGAAGAATCAAAGACTCTTTTTCCTATTATATCAGTAACTCAAGGGAAGTGAGAAGAAGCTGCAAAATCTATCATGTGAAAATACAATTTACTTAAGTCTGGTAGCTGAAAAATATATTTAGCAGGTATATGCTCTACCTGAATAGTTCTTTTATGATTTCTAGATCCCACTCTTGATGATCATCAGTTTCATACACTTTGAATAGTGTACTACCCTTGAAAAGTGTTTGTGAGTTTCTGGGCCATGCAACAATTCTGTTGGCTAATAGAAAATAATAAAAATCGAAGCTGAAACCTAAAGTGAAAACATGAGCTGGGGACTGAGGAAGATTGCAGTCACTTAGCCAATGAGTATTGAGCAGTTGTTGTGTGATACAATGTATAGAAACATAAATATGACAAGCTTGCTAAATAAAAGTGGAACGACATGTAGCCATATTGGTGTGATTGTTGTTACTCAGCTGACTCTCTGCGGGACCCTCTTCAGAGGAACAACAAACAACAGCATGGAGATGGCACCAAAGACCCCTACAGCAAAGATTAAACTGTCCCGTCACCAGATCACAGACCAGACCAAGTTCCACACCATACCCTAGATAACAAGGCTGCTGCTTCAACAGCAAATACTAAGCAGAACTCTGAATGCTCCCTTTCTTTTACCTTTCTCCTTTCTCTGCCCCAAAAGCCCCATTTCCCCCACCTCTACACCCCGGGCTGTTCCTCTCTCCCTGGTCATGGGGGACATTTAGGTAAGTAATGCAAAGCTTCCAGCCACTAGAAAGCTGGACACGCCTCTGCAAAAAAACACATGTTAAAGACAAGAGAAACCCGGAAACATCCTCATTTTCCTTCCAGCCTGGGAATGAGCAACAAGGCCAGCCCGGCCCCTGTCCTGGCTGGGACGGGCCAGGCAGGCTGTGCCGCAGGGCAGGGCCCCTCTCTGGAGAGCCCACCAGGCCCTGTCCCGGCCAGGCCGAGCCCCAGCAGCTGCCAGGCCCTGGTCTGTTGTGGTATGTTTCCTTAATGGTTTGATCCTGTTCCCTCAATGTTGTTGGTTTTACCTAAGTTGCACCCTCCTACCCAGTAATCTATCATATCCTACGATCTGCCCCTGTTTAAGAATGTTCCCTTTATTTCCTCCTACCACTTGTTAATCCTCCCTTGTCCCAACCCCTTGCCTGGAAGTCCCCTTTGGAAATCCCTAACCTTTGACGTCCCATTGTCTATGTGACCTGTTCTCATCCCTTTGTTTTCCTCATAGGTCTGTGAATTGTAAACTCCACCTTGTGTTCCTCCCCAGCTCTCTTGTTCTTGGTCCCCAACCCTAAACTCCACCCTCATTCTGTCCCTTAAAACCCATTACCCAGCCTGTGTTCTAGGTCCTCGCCTCTGGTCAGCATTTGAGTTAATAAATCCTCAGATTTCCAAGCAAAGCCTGTCCTGTCTGTCATCCACAGTGATCTGCAGTCACTAGTTGGGGATTGCAGGGTTCCGGGAGAGTGTCACCCCTTGTTAATGTGTGTATCAGAGTGTGCCACGTGACACTGGCTGAAGCAGGGCTGGTCCATGGCTGTTAACATCTTGCTGCCAAGTCCCCTCCCCACAGCGTGGCCTTGTGCAAGGCTGCATGTGGCTGTGGCCAGACGCAGCCCTGCAGCCCACACGGAGTGGCCCTGCAGCTGGAATTGAACGCAGAGAAAAGCAAAGAGCAGCCACGCAGCCAATCCTGACACAGCCCCAGTCCCAGTTCCCACTGCAAGCACCAAGTGACCATCTGCAGGCCCCGGGCGAGATGTTAACTCTTTCAGTGCTTCAGTGGAAGAAAGGAATAAGATGCAAGCATGTAAAGGACCAACATGAAAACAGTGAAGTCAGTGAAGAAGAAGTCAAGTCCCAGATGCGAGCAATGAGGAGATGCCTTGATCTTGGGGCTGAAACCCTCTTGCAGAGCTGTGGAGAAAAGACTGTTTCCCTGTAACACATGAAAGTCATTGGGAGATAAAGGGTTCAATTTGATATGAAGCAAAGGCCTCCATGCCAAAGTAAGCAGATGTTAAAATAGCTGTGATCCTATGGGAAGTTTGAAGAGAGAAAGAAAGTAGTCTTGTGTCCCCAGCAGGAGGAGGAGGAGGAGGGGGAGGAGGAGAAGGAGGAGGAGGAGCAGGAGAAGGAGAAAGAGAAGGAGGAGGAGAAGAAGAAGAAGAAGAAGAACAACAACAACAACAACAACAACGACGACAACAACAACAACAACAACAAGAAGTACAAGAAGAAGAAGAAGAAGAAGAAGAAGAAGAAGAAGAAGAAGGAGAACAAGAACAAGAAGAAAAAGAAGAACAACAAGAACAAGAACAGGAACAAGAACAAGAAGAAGACTTCTGTTGCCAAAGATAAAGATGATTTTAGAGCTAGATAATGAGAGCATTTGCTTTTGAACAGTTCGCCTTTCAAACAGTTCCCCATAGATTGACATGGCCTGTAAACACAACTGTGGGAAAAGCTTGTGGAAAATAGGAAGGAAATCATGGTTGCAGATGTGTCCGGGTGGCCAGTATTTGTGAGGGACATTAGAGAACTGGTTCTTTCTTGTGTAGAAATCTCCATGACATTAATGAGAGGGACTTCTCTCCCTAAATGAACTGAAGAAAGGCTACTCTAGAGGTGGTATGTTGTGTTGTGCATTGGTTGTATAAGTTGTCCGTTGGACAGTTCTGTTTCCCCCCTCTGTTGTAATGGTTCTGCCCTGGTTCTCTCTTCCCTCCCTTGCATTGTCAATCACCCTGGCTCCTCCCCACTGGTTACCATGGAAACCAATGTATCCTTTCCCTGATCCCTCCCTAGTGCCCTGTCCATCACTCGGCGACCCAGCACTTCTCTTTAGGAGCTTCCAGCCAGAACGTTGAGTGATTGGTTCAGGGGCCAGATCCCCTCCCTAAAGTTATTCCTGTTGGTGTATTCCAAAAGTCAATCTTCTGTACCCCACTCCCCCCTGCAATCCTATTTGCTTGGAGACCAACCCCACCCCCATTTCCTCCCTTCTTTATAAACCCTTGGAACCCACTCAATCTCGGCTTTGGCAGTTAGTTGTCTGGGGTGTTGTCTTCCTGCTGGTATTCAATAGACCCAGATTCACCCCAGCTGGAGTCCATCCTCATTTCTTCTGCTGCTTGTTGCTGGGAGCTACATCCCTGAACAAGGCGAGAGCCTTAGACGCTCTCCTGACCTAAGAGGATTGGGATAGTGTCCCACAGCTGCTAGTGGTGCTGGTTGGCTAGCCAGGACATCCCAAAAGGACAAGCCTTCACAGCTGCCGCTTCAATGGTAAACTGACTGAAAGTTTAGGTATTGTTTCTTTACACTGTCAGTGAGAAAGAAAATGTTATGGGGGGAGGGGAAGTATTCTCAAGGTTTTGTTCTGATTCTCATTACTCTTTCTTTTAGTTACTGTTGATAAATTTTTCTTTACACCCTTTTAAAGTTTTGAGCCTGCTTGCCTTTCTCCTAATCCTATCTCACAGCAGGGAGTGCATTGGTGATTAGCCAGCACTGATCCCCCAACAGTCTTTGGTGTGTTGGTCGGAAAAATCTCAAAATTGGTGAACAAAAACCTATTCTTAACAACTTAACATCTGCTCTGCTAAGTGATCTCCTGTTGGACGAGGAGACTATCAGGCATGCCACACTTCAAAACTGAGCTGCCATTGACTTTCTACTGCTCGCCCGTGGACAAGCTGTGAAGAGTTTGAAGCACTGTGCTTCTTCAACCTAAGCACCCACAGCAAAGGCATCCACACCCACATCCAGAGGATCCAAAACTTAGTCCAAGAACCAAAAACTGAAAAGGAACCCAAGTGGTTTGAAGACCCTAGACCTTTTTGGACACTGGGGACTTAAAGGATAGGTTGTCTCCATCTGAAAAATACTCTTTAGATCCTTTTAGTTGGTTGGGTGTGGTTGTTTTGGTTTGGTTTTTTTTGGTGCATGTTTAGTTTTTATTAAGGCTTTACTCCTAAGGTCTGTGGGGGAAGCCGTTTTGTTAAATAAAGAAGGGGGAGTTGTGAGGACTGAAAAACCAGCCAGGGAAAGGCTTGCCACAATCCCCTGGAGAGCCGACCCCTAAGCCAAAACCCTTTTGGTAGTGGCACGTAGAAAGATCACCCCCAGAATCCTTTACAGTATCATGTTAATCCCTTGTACCCCATTGGCCTGTCTGCTTTGCTCTATCCCTGCACCCTTACCCCACTGGCCCTGGTGTTTTGTCCTACCCCTCACTTTCCCATATAAACCCATTTTCCCTGGATCCTCAGGGTTCTTTTCCCTGGTCTCCTTCTCAGAGTGCCCTGCTCTGAATAAAGGCTAGTTCTCTGTGGAATGCCATACAATCTCCCATCTCTCCTTTCTCCACATCGCCCAGAATAAGACAAAGCAGAGCATCACTCGCTGGGCTGAGAGAAGGATGTGCCTGTGCCCCTGAGCCATCCCTCTTAGAACACTTCCTCAGGAAGGCTGCAGCACCTTTACCATCTGTCTGCTGTGGCAGGCAACACCTTCCCTGGCAAGGTTCTTCTGCTTGTCCCTATCATCTGGATACCAGTAAGAACACTGGCACTGGATGTGTGGTTAGTAGCACAGCCCAACGAGAACATCTAGGTCACCCTCGCAAAAACTCTTCAGCAACACAACATGTGCCTGTCCATGGGCTGTGCCAGCAACCTGCTGGCCTCATGCCTGGTAGGAGTTCTGTTCGAAGCCCAATGAATACCCCTTCACAGGGAAGGAACCTGACCTGGTAGACATCTGGAATGAGTGGACAAAGATTTTGTGCCATGTACCAGAGGAACCCAAGAACTGGAGCTTTTGGGATCTCCAAGGCCACCTATTGTGTTAGATTCTACTACAGGCCTTCAGGCAAACCATGTCCTGTGTCTGAATATAAAAACTGAACTACCACAAAGATGTTTCACCTAACAACAAAATTTATAATTCAGTTAATTGGTGCAATTACACGAGCAACACAGTATCGGTGTCCTCCTATTACCCCAGAGTGCTTCCCTGGGGAGTGTTTCCAATCTGTGGGGACAGTGTGGGCAGGAATTCCCTCCCATCTGCAGGGAGGTCCTTGCGCCCTTGGCCAGTTTACCATTCTTACCCCAAACTCAACATTAATCCACAACTGGCAAAAGAGAAATTAATTGTCCTGCCAAAAACAGAGCTCACTCAATTCTATGAAAAATTGTAATAGTGAAATTGTTGATTGGCCTCATAAGAAGAGGGTGGTGATGTCTCTTTTTCTACCCTGGGTTGCTGCTGCTAAAGCCCTCAGTGAGCTTTTTGATCTGGAGTGTTGGCTTAGTAAGCAGGCTAACCTAACATCTGCAGTGCTAAGTGATCTTCTGTCAGACAAGGAGAGTACCAGGCAGGCCCTCTCCAAAACTGAGCGGCCTGTTAGAGAGAACCTAATTGATTTCCTGCTGCTGGACATAGCTGCAAGGAGTTCAAAGGCTGTGCTGCTTCAACCTCACTTCCCACAGCAAAAGCATCCACACCCATATCCAGAAGATCCAGAACCTTGTAAAAGAACTCAAAGAAGAACAGGACCCAAAGTGGTTCAAAGACCTTTTTAGACTCTTGGGTTGCCTCCCTTTTGAAGAAAATACTTTGGATCCTTTTAGTTGTTTTTATTTTTCTGTGTATGTTTAATCAGTGTAAAACTGTGCTTGGAAGGTCTCTGGGGGAAGCCCTTTTATTAAATAAAGAAGGGGGAGTTGTGGGGGCCAAAGAACCAGCCAGGGCCAGGGAATGATTCGCTGCACACCCCGGCAGAACCAACTGAGGGTAACGAGAAAGATTGCCCCCAGAGGCCTTTGCTGCAGTATGTTGATTTCTCCCACCCTATTGGCCCCTCCCCCTTGCTCCACCCTTGCACCCTTACCCCGTTGGCCTGTGTGTTTTGTCCCACCCCCTGCCTTTCCTATATAAACCCATTTTCCTTGCTTCCCCAGAACATTTGTCCCTGGCACCCTTCCCAGAGGGTCCCGCTCTAATAAAGGCTTGGTCTCTGTGGAACACCATACAAGGCTCTGGTCTCTCATTCTTCTGAGTCACCTTGAAGCTACACCACTGGAGAAAGTGTGGGCGTGCCTGCACACCCCAGGATGTCCTTATCAGGATACTTCTTAGGGTAAGGTCAGCACTCCAATCAGCACCTCTGCTGCAGCACTGGGACACTCGCAAGGGTCAACAGCCAGACATTCACAGGCCTAAAGTTCTTCTCTCTAACAGAATTTTACATGTAATCCTCACTATTTCTCTCTTTATGACAATAAAGGAGATTGTCACTGCTGCCTCATTAGTTCTCTGTCTGCTCCAGAAATGACAGTGAATGTATTTGTCACTGAAAAAGAGAAAGCACTGAACTGAAGAGCTGCTGCTGGAGTGACACAAAGCCATAAAATCACAGAAAATGTGGAGTTGGAAGGTAGTTCAACCTGCTTTTGAAAAGGGGATACTAATAAGCTTGAACAGTGCACACAGAAGTCTTAGTATTTCACATTGTACTGCAAAAAACAGTTCCAGCACTTAAGAAGGATCAACAGCAGTATGTTAAGAGGTAATTCCATACTATGACTTTAATGCTCGTATCAATTATTGTCACCTGTTTGCCTAAGTGTTTACCTAAAACTAAAATGCAACTTGAAAAGTTTGAAACTGGTATGCCTTCTACTAAATGTAAAAATGGCAGAGTGCAGCAATGCTGGGAACATTTGGCAGTTTTTTATTCAGGTACAGTTGCTCTTATATGACTTGCAGAAGAATTTGCCACAAGAAGACATTTAACTACTTTATGAATACCTAACTATTTCATGTTGATTACTAGTGGTTTTAACCCTGAGTTGCATGTGTTCCACCCAACTGAGTATTAGAGCTTTAAATTAACCGTGAGTAAACCTTGCTAACATCATTTTAAACAAATAAAGACAAAACAAGTTTTTTACTGCTTTTTCTTCCCACACATAGATACCTTACACAGTATATAAACTCTGATTAGTTTAATACTATTCAGAATTTGATAAGGATATGAATAAGATGAACTGGAAGACAGAAGGGAGAAAATAATTAGTCAATCCTTCTCATGACAGAGGAAGAACTAAAGGAATATCCTACCTACACTAGGATGACTGTTTTGCATTTTGTTATTCTGCTGTTTTGTTATAACTTTTTGGCATGGAGGTGCCCTGCAACACTATTACAGGGAAAGAAAATATATGCAGATATCAGACAAGAAGCCTGGTGCCTTTCTGGCCTCTCAAGTAGACCCTCCTTGTTTTATGTCTTTGGATCTGTAAAGAAACTCATTACATGAATGTCAAAAGTCAGTGTACCAGTCATCCAGTTTTGTTTAATATCTTAATTGATGATGTGGACAAGGGGATGAAATGCACCCTCAGCCAATGGATGACACCAAGCCCGGTGGGAGCACTGATGGAGGGCAGGAAAGCTCTGCAGAGGGATCTGAACAGGCTGCATCAATGGGCTACAGCCAGTGGTAAGAGAGTCAAAAAAGTGAAGTTCCAGCTCCTTGGGTAACAACAACCCTGGACAGCACCACAGGCTGGAGGCAGAGTGGTTGGAAAGATGCCCAGAACAAAAGGACCTGGGGGAGCTGGTCGACAGCAGCTGAACATGAGTCAGTGTGTGCCCAGATAACCAAGAAGGGCAATGGTGCCTGGCCTGGAGTAGCAACAGGCTGGCCAGAAGGACCAAGGCAGAGTGATCATCCATTCCTCTGTGATGTCAGAGTTCAGAAACTTCAAGGCTCCCTTTGCCTTTCTGGAGGCCTTCAGAAATTCTGAAATAAAACTAGAAGAAAAGCTGATTTTCTGAAAGGAAAAGAATTTCCATTTAAAAATGAAAAGTAGATGTACATTACAGAAGGAAGTGATATTGTGAAGCAAAGGACCGCTGCCTTTGTGAATGCTTGATACTAAAAGGAAAGGCAGAAGGCTCTTGTGAACCATAGTGTAGAACAGGTTTTATGTTCTGGATGTACTTACAGATAAACCAGTGTTTAGGAAGTGTGGTGGTGTGTTTTTTCTTTACAAGTTTGTAATGGTTTGTTCCAGGAGGATAGAACTCAGAGACAAACCTATGCAAATGGTTCCCCTGTCTACCAGGATGACCCTGTCTTTGTTTCCAGAACTTACCCTGTAATTTGTGTATCCCCTGAGATCCCATTAGTTCACTCAAACTGTTCTCCTCCCCTCTTACTCCCTATTGGTCTGCACATTGTATTCCCCACCTTGCACTCCTCCCCAGGTTCCTTGCAATTGGCTAAGGTTTGTATCCTCCCCTTGTACCCTCCCCCACATATAACTTGATGTAAGCCTGTGGTCAGTGCCTTTTCATCCCTTGTGGGGTGTGATTTTTCTGTTGCAAGTTCATAATGGTTTGTTCTGGTTACCTCCACGTATATTTGGTTTATCCCACAGTTGTGGGATACCTCCCCATTTCCCTACCCATCTTCTCAGAGACCAACCCCTATTCTGGATTCTTCCCTGCCAGTTAGTGTGACCCTGCCCTCCTCCCTTGTCTGTCATTGTAGCCCCACCTTTATTCCTAGAATCTTCTGTGTCAAGCCTGTATGCCACGAAATCCCACTGGTATGTCCATCCCAATGGTTCGAACCATTCTCCTCCTCTGTTGCCCCCCACTGGCTGAAACACTGTATTCCGCACCTTGTGCTCTACCCCAGGTTTCCTGCAATTGCCTGAAGTTTGAGTGCCCTTGTACCCTCCCTTGTATATAAATAGTTGCAAAGCTGTGTTCTTTGTCATTTGCCTCTGGTTCCTCCCAGGATGAAATCTCTTGGGAACCCATGCAAGTGACCCCTCTCATTCCTTCACCTTGAATCCTAGATGTGGTTTGGAAATAACAGCCACAGAGAGCAGCCTTGCTGCTTCTGAGTGCCAAGCAGCCCTGCTCACAGCACTACCCAGACTGGCATTTGGGCAGATAGGGAGCAGCCACTCTTGTCACGTGTCAGGAGATAGGACTAACCAGAGGGCATCTCCTAATGGTCAACCATGTCAGTCCCTCACCTTTTCCAGGAATAAACCATACAAAAGGTCCCTGTTCTTAACCCTGATCCTAGGCGCGGATACAGTCAGTGCTGTGGAGAGCAGCCTCGCTGCTGCGGCATTGAGCAGCCCTGCTCTACCACCACCTCAAGTGATAGAGGTCAGGGTGGCCAATCTCAGTGCAGTCTGGGAAAGGGCTAGCTGGAAGTTCACCCAGCGTTTGCGTCAAGGAAGGACTGAATTCATTCATCCTCCTTCCACTGTCAGCAGAGAAGATTTGCAAGAACACTATCCCCAGGAAGAAATCCCCAGTACTGTGAAACTCTTCAAACAATGAAAGGATTTTTGGATCAGGCATCAGAGCCTTCCCAGAAGAGGGAAGTCAGACCTCATGATGTCTCGTAATTCCTTTTTTAAAAGATGCAAACATTTTCTGTATTTTCGCACATTGATGAAATGAAGATTTAAGATGATCAAGGCAATCTAAAAGGTACCAGAAGATTTTGATTTTCTAATTACAAAGTGCAACGTCTTACAGAGTACAGCTTCTCAGGTCGCTATTTGAAGACCTGGGTGGGGGCCAGAAATCTGGCAGAAGGAAAGCTTGTTGCATTCCCATGGAGGGCCAACCCCTAAGCTACTTACTTTTAGTTAGGGTAAGCAAATACTATCCCCGGAGGCCTTTGCATTTCTATGTAAATCTCTTGTTACCCACTGGTCCTTCCCCTTGTCCCCAGCCCATGAACCCTTACCCCATTGGTTACCAGTTTTGTCCTGCCCCTTGCCTTCCCTGTATAAACCCCTGTTTTGCCCAAGTTTGTAGAGCTTGTGTCCCTGGCTCCCTTTGCAAAGGGCTCTGCTCTTAACAGAGTCAACTACTCTGTGGAATACCATAGAGAGCTACAGTCTCTTTCTCCACATTGCCTGAATAAGGAGGCCTAAGCTTAACACCACACACCAGGCTGGGAGAAGGACCTCTGAGCTGTCCTTCTTAGGACGCTCTTCAGGAAGGTGGCAGCACTCTTACCACCCCCTTGCCATCGTGACAGATCTGGGCCAGGCAATCCCATCCAGAGCCCAGAGAGAAACGAAAGAGTGTCTGTGTGCCCTCTTTTCCAAGGGACCCAGTACATCACCACATCCATGAACCCAGGGCAAAACACACAGGTTCCGTTATGTGGGGTTTTGGGTCTTAAAAACACAGTGACACAGACTGCATGTATTGACATACAGGAAATTTAATAAGCATATAAATGTATCTATATAAACCACCTAGGTCACCCAGAACACCTGTGAAAAAGCACCATCAGACAAATGGTACCTGCAAGAGGCAGGCAGAGTTGGGGGGTCTGCATCTGTGATCTTGTGCAGTTGGGCAAACTTTGCCACAGAGATCTCTGGTGACAGGCGGCAACTGTTGTTCAACTTGTTGGCTTGGGATCTCTTGATCCTTCCTCAGAATTCTCCTCATTCTGCTTCACCTTTAATTTTACTGTAATCATTGCTATCCCAAAAAGAGTAACTGTTGGATTCCGTTGATGCTTCTTTGTCTCCCTGAATCCACCTGTAAAAACAGATTTCCGAGAAGACTCGTCAGATATGAGATAAAAGCACAGTTGACTGCATGGTGGAGGTTTCTGCAGAGCACTGCCAGGAGATGCCTTGGCACTCCAGTACAGTGAAAACACTTCATTACCCAAACCAGAAATAAATAACTCAAGGGAAAGGCCAACTCACATGTTTCTCTTCAGCAGCTGATACATGATGATGTACCCAACCACAACTGCAAGCAGAATCACAGCCGAGACTACAACAGATGCTAGGAGGTACTTCATGCTGAATTCCCACTGTCCAGGAGTCTCAACATTTTGCCCAGCAGCTGACCCTGGCAGGAGAAAAGACAATGTGAGAGACAATGTTTGTACTCTGCACAGAGGGATAATCCCACAGTGTGCTTCACATGCCCGAGAATTATTGTCTTCAGAGATTTCTTCCTCTGGCTCTGGTGTCTCAGCATCAGGGACCAAGAGGTTCTCATGGGGAAGAGCCCAGTGTGTGCCAGGGAGCAGCACTGCCCCTGTCTTTTCCTCTGGGCTGCAGGCCAGGGCTCCTGCAATTCATCCATAGGAGGGATACAGCAGAAATGCTGTTCTTTTCCCAAAACAGCATCTCCCATGCACTCACTTCCTGAATGTCTCTCATGTTGAGCAGATGTTCTGGTATCCATGACTCCTTCTGTTTCTTCATCTGAGGCTGGCACACTGTTACTTTCTCCAACAGGATACATCTTCTTCTCCACACTCTTGTGATCTGCCTCTTTAGAAAGAACATGGGACATAAACAGAAGTCACTGTCCCTTACCAAGAGCACAGTGCCATGGCCTGGGCGCTTTGAGAAGTGGCAGTCAGGAATCCACGGTCCCCAAAGACAAAATGAATCCACAACCGGATTTTCTGCAATGCAACAAGAAAATGCAGACCCAAACCACCCAAGAGTTAGTCAACCAACAGAAGGAATCCCTTCAGCTAAAGCATCATGATGAAGGTGCACCTTCAACCCATCCCTGACACACAGGTCTGCCTCTATGCTCTGCTGATTGTGAGGTGAACCCAAATTCAGCAGAGGTCTTTTCCTAACTTCTGGCTGCCAACGTCTGCACACAGCAGCTCTGGCCAATAATGGTACATCTGCATCAGCAGCTGGAGATGCCCATGGCAATCATCTGGAAGCACAGCTGTGAGCAGATGCTGTGCTGGACCCTCTCTATGGCTCACTACAGGATATGTCAAATGGAGTGTCCCTGTAGCAAGACTCTGACTGAGCACTTCTGGATGTCCAGGGTACACCAAATCCCTATAGGAATGAAAACCTCAGCTTCCCAGGTCCCAGGGTTAACAGAGTGGGATATACTAACCATGTACATCCTTCTCCAATGCTTCAAGTAGCCCCTTTGGAACCATTGGTATCTTCTGGTAATCCTTCCCTGTATTAAATTCATAAAAGAATATTTACACATGAAGGTAACTTTCTCATAAATAGCACAAAGAACAGGAGTGTTTATTCAATGAAGTCAAATACAGACTGACTACTCACGCTTGAGATACCAGCTCGGAATCAGCATGGAATCATCGGCTTGAGGAGCAGGAGGAGAACCCTCTCTAGACTGATCTAAAACCAAACACCCACAAGAATATACTATCACATCCATTGCTCTCTCTTGGCTGCACCTCAAGGCCTGGATGTAGAAGGTGCTGACAAGGCACACACAGGTGGTTCTGTATTCTCACAGCTGCACAGGGGTCTGGCTGCCCTTGGGACACTGAGCTGGCAGCTCTCACATGAAGTGCAAAGCCATGGTGTGCCCGCACGACCTGTGGCTGGATCAGCCCTGGAGCCAGGCAGGGAGGCTGGATTACCAGAGGTGAGCGATGGACAACCAGAGCTGAGTGACGTATAACCGGCTGCCAGTGATGCCATGGAGAACCGGTGCTGAGGTTCTGGGCCTGAACTGCCCGTTTCGCACCTCCTTGCTCTTTAGAACCCTCTGCCCATGCTGCACCCTAAAGCAGCTGCAGCCCCTCACTCCTGCCCTGGTGTGTCTGCCCCAGTGCCCACTGGGGCGTGGTGGCCTCCTGCCTCAGCCAGCCCTAGTCCTGGCCCCGCTGCTGCCAGCCAGGCCTATGTGCTGGGCCCTGCCTGCCTACCTACTCCCTGCCCAGCCGTTGGAGCACTCTTGGCATTCTGGGTTTGCAGGGCCAGGAGAAAGAGGAGCAGGAGGCAGTGCCTCAGGGCCATGATCCCCCCTGCTCGCAACATTCTGCTGCTGCTGCTGCTGCAGCGTTGCCGAGAGTGAGCACTGAGCAACACAGTGGAGCTTTAGAACATCACATCAAACAGAGCTCTGTGACCTCATGTCATAGTGGTGTCTCTGAACTCCCCAATGTATGCCCACATTGCCTGTGAATTCCTGGACCTCCCCTCTATTTAATTTCCTTTTTCTGCATAGGGATAGAAGAAGCACCACAGAGAAGGGTCGATGTAGTCTGGGAGGCAGCTCTGTGCAGGGGAATGCAGAGGCACTCATGTCTTATTCCTCAGAAACCCTGTCAGAAGCCCTCTATGAAGGCTGCTGTAAAAAACCCAGGTGCAAGTGTCTTTCTTTGGTAGTATTTTTGTCTGACAGCATTCTGCGAGAAACCTGCTTTTCCCATTTCTTGTGTTACAGTTTTACCATCTTTGATGGCAGCACTGCTTCCATCCTCCACCCTCATGCAAACATGGGTGTGCAGTGCTCATGCTTCTCTCTCGTTAATTCCGTTGTCACTTCCAATCCCACTTCAAGCTCACTAAAGGAATCCTGAGCCAAGATCCTTTTTCCCTTTGATGCAGATGTAGCCCATGTGCCAGCATCAGGCCTGGTGTCCTGTAGAGTGACCCACGGTCAAAGCCCCACACTCCTGCTGGGAATACCAGGGTGCCAGGGATTCACCTCTAGAACCTTCCTGTGTCTGGGTCACTAAAGTAGGACAAGTAAATACCACACGTGCCCCAGATGCCTCCTCATCCAGAGGCCCTGAGCTCCCTCCTGCTTGTCCTCAGGCACCATGAGGAACTGCCATGGGACACACACAAATGTGTCGGCTGCTGCAGATTACAGCTAAGATGGGTGGCCTTTTAGCCCAACAGCTCTTGTGGGAGGAAATATTCAGACTCCCCAAGGCTCATAAGCAGTCTCCAGCTGACAAGCTGCAGCAACTCGACCAATGCCGTGCTCTGGAATCAAGCACACATCGCTGCTCACCTTGAAGGCTGCAGCACATAATGAGCAGAGGGCCGTAGCAGGCTGCAGGGTGTCTTGGTCACATCTCCTAGTCAGAAGCCAGGCAGGCTGCCCAGCTGCCTCGGCGTTGGGTCTGAGCGCCACCCCGGGCCCTCCATTCCTGCCCGAGGGGAGGCACCGATGAACACTGCGGTTCTTTGTTCCTAACTGGTCATTCACCCGGTCTCTCCCTTAGCGCACTCCGCGGCATTGTGCTGCTCGGCGGCTCGTCAGCAGCTGTGGGAGCAGTGTCCCCAGAGCAGCTGTGGTGCTGCTGAAGCCGCCTGCCGCGTGTGGCACGGCAGGGAGGCAGCGCTGCCCGCAGCCCGCGGCCTCCTTGCCCCCCGCTGCCGCCATTTCGCAGAGGGGCCGTGAGGGGAGGGCACGGGGCTGTGCCGGCCCCGCTTCCCGGGCCGCAGCTCCAGCTGCTCCCGCTGGCTCGGAGCGGCCCCGCTCCGGCCCGAGGGCCGAGGCGCCTGTCCCGGGCCCGACTGGCCGCTGTCGTGCCGCTGCAGGAGAGCTCCCCGGCAGCCGTGTCCCGGCTGCAGAGAACGGCTGCCGGGCCGGTTCGCCTGGGAGCCTGAGGCGAGCGTGGCACAGGGAGCGGAGCCGAGAAATAGAGACAGAACGGACAGGGACAGGAAACAGAACGGAGAGACAACGAGAGCAAAGGGGGGGCAGGGAACGGGAGCAGAACTGCGGGAAGTGGCAGCGGGGAAAGAGGAGGAGCCGCAGAATGAGCAGGAGGGAGCAGGAGAGAGCGAAGTCTGGTCTGGGGCAGGATGGAGACTCTTGAAGAAGCTTTGGAGGGATAGCAAGATAGGGAGTAGGAGAGAACAGGGATATAGGGATCAGCCACGGGACTTACAACTGGACAGGCCAACACACAAGGAGAAACCCAGGTGTGGTTTTTGCTGTAGCCCGTAGAGGTGTTTTCCTGCTGCAGTGGCATGTCAGCTCCCTCGAAGCAGCTGAGGCATTTGAGAAATGGCACTGCAGGGCATGACCATGCATATGTCCCACAGCTCTCATTTCACATGTGCATGTGCAGGACTGCCAGTGTGCATGTCCATATGAGAAGAGTTTGTGAGGCTTGGTTCAAGGGCTGAGGCACAGCTCTCCTCTGAAAAGAGCCTTGGGCAGCCCTCTCAGGAGGTGGGTATCTCAGAGGCTGCTGAGAGGCCCATGAGAGACAGCCCAGAGGTGGAGCTGGAGTTGCTGTGGAGAGGAGAGGGACAAGGGTGAGGAGCTCTGTGGTTCCTTGTCACCACTTCAAAGGGAATAGCAGTGTCTTGGGACAGTCTTTAACGCCTGAGGCAGAAGTAGAAGAAACCCTCTAAAACTGCACATGGTGCAGAGATGCCTTCAAGCATCTCTCTGGCAATTGCTGCTGGCAATATCCTTCCCACACACTGCGGGCAACAATCAGCATCAGTTAGGTCTACGATGACGAATGGGCTGAGGAAGTGAAAGGCAAAGCATCGAGTTAGTGTGGCGTTATCAACAGAGAATCCACCTCAGGCTCATTCGACTTGTGTTTGCCCAGTGTAGGGGATTGCAGAGAAAAGGTTTGTGATTACTGTTGCTCCTCAGAATGACATTTCACCTCATGGTAGGACATATCCTATGAAGGAGGCCACTATGAGGCTGTGCTGGGTTTCTTGGACAACAGCTTTGCTGCACTCATGTTGTAAGTAAAAGCTATGTTAAATTTGGGTATAGTTCAATTATATTGTATTAATTATGTTATATTAATTGTATTATGTTAAGAGTGGGGGGCGGTTATTTTAATGTTCTAGGAGAAGGGTCCGGGGTTTGGTGGAAGGGCAGTCTAGCAGGGCAAGGCGAGGTTGAAGAGGCATTGGATGGAAGATCTGACCAATCATTTGAAGCCCTGCAGAAACTATTGGTCCAGAAGGAACGGTGTTAAAGACCAGTGAGAATCCTGGAAGTGGACCAGTCATCATGTGGATCCAAAATGGACCAATCCTGGACTTGAAGGGGGCTATAAGTGGGGGGAGTTCGGTTGGGTCAGGGTTCTTCTCTGTGGAAACTTGTTTTGTAGGGAGAGCTGAGTGCACTTGGGGGTAGTGCACTGTTCTGTTTTTGGCTCACTGTGTGCGTGCTTGGGCTTATCCTCTGTACTCTGTTCTTTGCAGCTGTTTTAATAAATGAGAACCTCTTCCTCCAGAGAAAGTTTGGCCTCGTTTACATTTGTAACACTATGGACCTCCTTCACCAAGGAATGGATTGTGATACAACATCCCTTTCTGCTTATATTTGGGCACTGACAGAGCCTGGACCACTCTGGCTGAAGCTTGGGCTCTTGCCAAGCCAGATTGCTAATGAGAGCAGCTCATGGTCCTCAGCTCTTCCCTCCTGCTGTGAGACAGACTTAGCCATGGGAACAGAATGGAGCTGCCCCATCTGCCAGGTCACTAAGAAGGATGTGAATTTCTCTGCCCTGTCAGCACCAGTTCTGCCTGGGCTGAATCCTACAGTCTGCCTGGGCTGCATCCTACAGTGAGCAAAGAGAAATCCAGCATGCCCGCTCTGCAGAAGAATGATAGAAGCTGTCAGGTTTTCTGAGTAGGATGAACAGGACTACATACAATTTGCCATCAGCTCCCCCCAACAATTGCTAGAGTCCAGCAGGGAGAGCCTGGCCACTTTGCTGAAAACAGCCCCCAAGTCCCTGTGATGGCTGCTTCATCTTCTCCACACGGAACACTGTCCCCAGCTGAGCAGGGGCCTGCAAGACCAGAGCCTGTGGATGGCCTCCTGCCCAAGGTGTGGGCCAAATTTTTCAAATAACAATGTCATCTACTGGACCAAAGGTGGCCCTGGCTGCCCCAGAAGCTGGAGGGAATATGCCAGGACCAGAGATGGCTGGTTAAAGAATTCATAGAGCAGCATCCTGCACACCTTCTGTGCCTATGGTCAAGTTGCCAAAATCTTGGTGGTAGTACTGCAGCTTCTCCTCTGTAGCAGTCTGAATTGCTGCTAGCATAGTCCAGGGTAAAGAAGCAAATAGGACCTTTGCATAATCTCCACAGATGTTTTATTCAGCCGTGCAGTGAGATGTTCAGCTCCCAGCACCCAAACACAGAGGGTCTCGTTTTGTCTACGCAGACAGTGGGTGCTGACCCTGGTCTCAGGGCAGTACAAAGATGAGGGCTGAACAAGGAATAGGGAAGGTGTGGCTCAGGAACATAGGAACAGACATAGGAAGAGGGGAAAGAGCCAATGGGGTCTAGCAGCTTTTTGAGGGAAAAGCTTATTTTGATACCCTCCAGTTTTTATTTGGCTTAGCTGACTTAATATTAACTCTAATGCCTGGGCAGCTTTATTTGCTACCGTTTCTATAACTGCTTCGAGTCTTGTAATTCGATTCAACAGATAATTTGGAATCAATGCAGAGTTAGATTTCTGTGCTGGTTTTACCTTTTTGTTTATTATTATTATTTTATATATATATTTTTTTTTTTTACCAAATCTTGAACCATATCTTCAAGATTAAATTTAAAACAAATCCATCTCTCTCCTTTTGGACATTCAATTCTAAATCTATTACCACTTTTTCTTAAGTTTCTTGTAATCTAATAATTTACTCAATTTTGCCTACAGGTTCTTAATTTGGATGGGTTATAACCATGGCTGTTGACATAGGTTTGTGTAATAAAAGAGGAACTTTGGTTTCTTTCTATGTGATGCTTTTTGTAGCATTTTTGACATGATCTTGCTGGTATCCCGAAAGGTAAAAGACAACAAATGAGTGCCAGAAACAGGAATAACAGAGGTCCAGTATGGCTTATACTCCCACCTCCCATGCCTGTGAGGTTGCAACTTACAGCACGTTTATTTGATCTTCTCGGTGGCAAAATACAGAGGCCAATCTGGTCTTGCCCTCTATTTTCTTGTCACTTTCTCTTAACTAATTTCCAGGCAAATTGTTTTTGACACTTTTTAACTGTGGTCTCCTATCGTTCCTCAGGTATCTGTCATTCAACCGGCACTAATAATTCCCATCCACAAAACAAAGTTATTACTTTAACACTTTTTGCAATAAGAGCATAAATTTTGTGAATTACAACACTAATTACTCTCACAGTTTAAGCGTTTACTTATAACCCAGCTAGCATGTCCAGTATTGGAATTAATCAAATAAAGTTTACTAATGGAAATGGTAATTCTCCTTCTCCCCTGTACAATTCTCGGGCTAAGGTCAGAATACAAAAACATTCTTGATCTTTCTATCTGAGGTGTTCCTTCCCCAAGGAGATGTTTTATTCAGGCAGTGCTCGAAAACAGTGATATAAGTGTTATCTTATTTCTTAATTCAGTTTTATTCTTTGTACATTTCTTGGATCATTTGGGTTTTCCCACACTATTACTACTCAGTCCCCATTGGAAAGTCAGTTCAGTATCACCCAGTTTAAATGTGATAGTACATTCTTCAGGTTCCTTCACAAGTCCTTTGATTCTGCTGGCATGAATTCACCCTCTTTCTGTGATTCTGATTGTTGCTTCAGTAGTACCTGGAAAGGACTTCTTAATAGCATAGTAATAAAAGAAAGATAATACTGCATTAACTTTTACCATTTGCTTTTCTTCCAAACTTTCTGAGTTTAGCTAAAAAGCTTTTTCCACAGCAGCCCCTTCTTCTTCAGAAAAAAACCCTTCTTGTTAACAGCAAACAAAACACACAAAAGAAAAAAAACCTCAAAAAACTTCTTACTTAAGAAAAACAAACCGCTTTGTGAAGTTTGGAGAGTCATCAGTCTTTGCTCTGATTTTGTCTTTTAGTGCTAGTCGCCCCCCACGCCTCTCTTTACAGCCTTGCTATCAGTGCTGTTCTTTGCCCTTCCCCCAGTGCTGCCACTTGTCTGCAGGGCCGGAGCAGGGGAGAACAGCCACTGGTATGGGGACCCTGGGGATATGCCTTGGGTCTCTTTTGCCCTCTCTCTCTCTCTCTCTCTCTCTCTCTCTCTCTCTCTCTCTCCTCTCTTCTTCTCTTTCCTTCTCTCTCTCTTCTTCTCTGTCTTTCTTCTTCCTTCTCTCTCTCGGCACACTTCCCGGGCGGACGCTGCCATCCTGGACTGGGGACCCCGACAGTCTGGGAGCCCTCCCCCGGCAGTTCCGCCACGGAGCCAGCCCGCTCCTGGCCGGCAAACCTGCTGTGTCCTCTGATGCCAGCACCGCCACGGGTCACCTCCATGGATCGGTCCCTGCCGCAGCCGCCGAGACCCCGCCGCTCGTAGGGAGCGGTCAGACACCTCCCAACCTTGACAACCCCAACCTTGGCGTCCCCAGGTGCTCCTGACATTCTTTTTCTTTCTCTAGTCAATCTATCCTCTTTTCTCTTCAAGCTGGGCCCGTTCTGCTAAGGCTTTTCTGGACCCCAGTGTGGCATTGAATAACCTCTTAACAACCATGTGTTAAGACGCTTCTCTGCCTTTCATGCAAAAAAACCTTTATTCACACTTCTGCTCTCTTCTAGCACAAAGACGTCATCACTTCACATTCTGACAGCTCAGAGGTTCCTAACTACCTCTCTACTTCAACTTCTCTCTTTCTTCTCTCTCAATTGTAACCCTTATGGAGTCGATATTTAATCCTCCCCTATTTCCTTCTCCAGCCCAAACTTCTTTGTTGATTTTTGTTTTCTTCATCTTCTTGGCCTAAATTCAAAACTCTAGCTGTCATTTTCCTATTTTCTGATATAACTCTTATTCTATATTGCACTTGTAAGACTCTTCCCAATAAATTGCTACCTGCCTCTGGGACCAATAACACATCTCCCATCTAAGTTTTAGTTTCTTCCCTCAATTACCACATCTTTAATGACTAGAAATGTAAAACGTTCTATTTTTGCCCCTGTTACTTTCATTATATGTTTGCTCACACTATTACTGAAATAAACAGGGCAAGGAGACTTCTTCTCGTTTTTAATGCCTTTATTATAAGTGATCAGCTCAGGATTGGGCAGCTCAGCGGGGCTGCAGCTTCCCGTCGTCTCTCCCAGGGTGACAAGGAGGAGGAGAATATGCGCAGCTTTGTCCACTGGGGGCAGAGCTGGGGGGGTCTGGTCCTCGTAGGAGCCTTTGAGGCATCGTCACCCTCCGTTGCTACTTTTGCTGGCTGTCTTAGCTGGCTCTCAGCGCCGGGGACGACTCCCGTGCTCAGGGTGAGAGGAACTCTGAAGGTGTTCCGCATCTGTGCAGGCCCAGCACTCTGCTCCTCTCGTCCAGACATCACTCCAATCTCTCAACTCTCGTTGTTTTTGGGGTTTTCTTAGTACATTTGGAGCAGGGGTCCCACACAGCATGCTGGTCCTTGGAGTATTTTGCATATCCCTCCCCTCCAAAGTCTCTTCTCCTCACTGTTCGGGACGTGCCCCACCCTTTACTGTCTCAGAGAAGGGCCATAAACTTGCCCCAGCCAGGGCTATTACTGATACAAAAACAACTATTAACAGCAACGTAATTACCATAACACAAGCAGCGGCCCAGCAGCAACAGTGGTAACCTTTTTCTCATAGAAAAAAATCGGCAGAATTTTTTGTTCATAACAGTCCCCCTCTTTTTCTTTGATCGAGCTTAAATTTTAAGCTTGCATTAACTTACAATTTTTGATTCATTGGTTTCATATTTAATTTTTTGAATTGACTATAAATTTCTTGTGCACTTTGGTAATCACCGTTACTTAACTTTGTTACTTTCCTTGGTTTCTTTAGGTTGGTCTGCACAGCAAATACTATTTTAATGAAACAGATAAATAAGCATAGT
The DNA here is from genome assembly GCF_027887145.1 of Ammospiza caudacuta. Taxonomy (NCBI): domain Eukaryota; kingdom Metazoa; phylum Chordata; class Aves; order Passeriformes; family Passerellidae; genus Ammospiza; species Ammospiza caudacuta. The sequence goes on along the minus strand of NC_080632.1, from coordinate 73,853,880 downwards.
AAAAAGAGCAATCCTCCAAGTATACACACAGTGAGAAAAACTGCCTTGTCCCATACATCCTTTTTGAAAATCTCCAGGTTCTCCCACCAACTGGAATCAAGTGTAGGAGTTTGTTCTTGATTATTTACACATGCTAATCTTTTTATTTTGTTTGAAATGTTCCTAATATTTCCGTTCTTTATTTTTAATACTGCCTGGAGCCGGGTGACTTTAACATAGATATTGGGATCCGAACTTGGCTTTTACAGTTTTGGATTTTCTCAATTTCTATTTCACTTTGCCTGTTCTGTTTAATTTCTCCCAAATCATTATATACGGGAACTCCTAAACTTGGTCCAGTTTCTTTGGGCAACAAGAAGAAAATTGGTTTTATAACTCTAGCAGTGCAGCTGCCACACCAGTCTCCTAACAATCTGGTGTGTGCTGTGGTATCAGAGATCAAACCTAGGGGTTTAGAGCTCTCCGGAAATGTGTTTTCAGCTTCTGTTGGGCATTCCCAACATTTACATAGTTCCTTCATTTTCCAAAAGGGGTTTATCTCTTTTTCAGTACACTCATAACATTCATAAACTTCATGGTGATTACACTTGTCTGTTTCTTTTCTTTCAACAGACTCTAATTTGCTTGGATCTCTTGGGATCCCCTGGGTGGCTGAATACCCCACTGCTAAATACTTATTACAAACAATTTTTCTTACCATTTTCACCATTTCTTTTCTTTTTACTCGATCTACTGAGCTTGTTTCAGCAGCATCACATTCAAAGCACAGCCAGGCTTCCCCTATAGGGCACTCTCCCAGGAGTGGCTGCCTAAAAGTGGCAATATTGTGGGCTATCCAATACACTCTCTTATTTTTCTGATAAAGGACCAATTAATTGTGAGAGGTTAACACCATTTGGGTTAGAACTGATGTGGACTCTCGACAAGGAGCTCTCACTTCTTCCTCCTCATAGAGGGGTTGGTAGCACTCACTGCACGGCTCTGCTGGGCTCTCCAGAGCACCACCAGCAATCAGAGCCATCATTACTACCCTTCCCAAGAGTCCGGTGTGGGTCATCTTGCAGAGCTTGCCCACCTGTCCTTGCCTCTTGGGGAATTTTACTGAGAAGAAGCTTCCAAGCTCTTTAGAGTCTCTTCTACCTGCTTCTCTGGTTAAACCTCTCTTGGTCTGTTCCCTACCAATTTTGGTTTCCCCCAGGGGAGTGCTCTGTAGAGGATTAACCTGGAGTCTTTAGAATTAAATTGGTGAACTTAACCAGAATTACTTATTTACAGTCTTAAACTTTTTACCAACATACTTTACACAGAACTGTCTTGAAACATTTTAAGCCATGTTACAACTCTGATACCAATTTTTCCCATACATTTCAGTCTTTTTGACTCTTCCTTCTGAGAGTCAACTTTAAATCCTTTGGTCCTTTTATCACAGTATACTCAGGTGATTTAGCTTGTGAAGCCAATGTATCTTGTCCAGTGCCCGGAGGTGAGAGTAGTGTGGACTCTGGTCCAATGCCAGAGGGAGAAGCTGATGTTGGATCCGGTCCCGTACCTGGGGATGAGACTGGCCCTTTTATTCTTGTAATATGAGTCCAACATTTTTCTTTGGTCCGCACAGCTGAATTAGTGATTAGGAGCTCCTGGAAGGGGCCTTCAAATTTAGGTATTAATGTTCCCATATTCCATGATTTTATTAAAACCCAGTCTCCTGGGCTAATGTTATGAACTTTTGTGTCAAGAGGGGAAGTTTGGGGGAGGTATCCTCTCTTTCTAAGTCCTTCCAGAGTTCTTCCAATTATCTCTAAATACTTTCTGGTAGCCTCTTCCCCTTCCAGATAGTCTCCTGTGCTATAGGGTGTTAACAAGAATGGCAGCCCAAACATAATTTCATAAGGTGAAATTCTTATGTCAGACCGAGGTCTTGTTCTGATGCGCAATAGCGCTAGGGGCAAACACTTCAGCCAATTCATTTTTGTATCTTCAATCAATTTAGTTAACATATTTTTGAGAGTTTTGTTTATTCGCTCCACCCTCCCAGAACTCTGGGGGTGCCACGGAGTATGCAACCTCCATTTCATTCCTAAAGCCCCAATTATATTTTGCAATGTTTGGGACACAAAATGTGGACCTCGGTCTGAGTCTATGGTGTTCACCATTCCATATCTGGGTATAATGTTCTCTAGGATTGCTTTTGCTACGACTTGAGCTGTTTCCCTTCTGGTCGGGAAGGCTTCTACCCAGTGTGTGAGATGATCAACTATAACCAGTAAATATCTGTACCCTTGCACTGGGGGCATCTCAGTGAAATCTATCTGTATGCTTTGGAAGGGTCGCAAAGCTAATTCCCTCCCTCCAGGTGCTACTTTTCTCATAATTTTCTGGTTCACTTTTTGACAAATGACACACCCTCTTGTAATGGCTTTAGCCAGGCTATATACAGCGATGCATAGGTTATTTCTTAGGAAATGATCACATAGTCCTTGGACTCCCCAGTGAGTTAATTTATGTAGTTCTGTTAGCACTGTCCGAGCCAGTGCTTTATTCAAAAACATCCGTCCATCTGAGGTTAACCACTCTCCCTGTTGTTCTTGATGTAACTTTAAATATTTTATAGCTTCTAATTTTTCTTCACTAAATACAGGTTCTTCCCTTTTTTCCCCTTCTTCAGGTGTGATTTTTGCCTTTAAAATTTTTACTGGATCCCATGGTTCTATAGCTGCTTCTTTGGCTATCTGATCAGCCAGTTGGTTTCCTCTAACTTCAAAACTGTCTCCTCTTTGGTGCCCCTTTATATGGACCACTGCTATTTCTATAGGTTTCTGTAGAGCTTCTAATACTGATCTAACTAGGTTCTCATGGGCTAGGCTTTTCCCCTTCGAACTTAAATATCCATGTTCCTCCCATATTTTCCCAAATGTATGAACTGTCCCATACGCATATTTGGAGTCCGTATAAATGGTTCCCTGGTCCCCCTCCAGTAAGTCCAGTCCCCTCTTAATGGCATATATTTCACAACTTTGGGCTGACCAGTTTGGGGATAGTTTCCCTTTTTCTGCAATTTGTAATGTTTCTCCATCTGTAATGGCATAACCTGTAGCTCCTTTTCCATTTACTACCCTCGAAGAGCCTTATCTATGAATAAGCTTATCTATGAATAAGCTTATCTATGAATAAGCTTCTTCCAGTTGCTAGAGGCTGATCTTCCAAATCTTCTCCTACTTTAGTTTGGAGGTAAACCAATTCAAGACAATCATGTTCTAAATTCTCTATAGGCTCTCCCATTAGGAATTGTGCTGGATTGAGGGCATTTGATGTGATAAATTCTAAGTCTTCTGTGTTCATTAGTATTATCTCATATTTTAATATTCTAGCATTGGTTAGCCACTGCTGAGCCCTCTGTCTCAGTACTGCCTTAAGATCATGAGGAGTATGCACTTTAATTTTTCCTTATAAGGTCAATTTTTGGGTCTCCTCTATCAGGATTGCGGTTGCTGCTACTGCCTGTATACAAACTGGCCAGCCTCTAGCCACTGGATCTAACAATTTGGATATGTACGCCACGGGTTTCCTGCACCCTCCCCACTCTTGAGTTAATACTCCATAGGCAATACCTCCTTCTGCACTCACAAACAGGTCAAAGCCCTTCCTGAGGTCTGGTAAGCTTAGGACCAGTGCAGAAGACAATTTATTTTTTAGGTTTTCCAATTGTTGATCATCTTCAGCTGTCCAAATTAGGGGTTCTGGATCCACTAGTTTATTGTATAGAAATTTCACTCTGTGTGTATTGATCTAACCATAACTTACAATATCCGAACAAGCCGGATATTGGGGCCGGGAGAGCTAAAATACCTGAAATTCTGTCAGGGCTTAATTTCCTATATCCTCCCCCTATTATGTGCCCCAAGTATGTTACTTCTGATTGCACAAATTGTAGTTTCCCTTGGGAAACCTTTAGTCCTTTTTCCCCTAGAAAATTCAAAAGCTTAATACTAGTTTGTCTGACCTGATCTTTTCCCTTTCCTGATACCATCAGGTCATCAACCTACTGCAAGATCTGCACTTCTTGTTCAGGGACAAATTGTTCCAACAAACTCTCTAAAGCTTGTCCAAAGAGATTGGGGGATTCAGTGAACCCCTGTGGTAATCGGGTCCACCTTAGCTGTTGTCTCCTTTTTGTACTCGGGTCCTCCCATTCAAAGGCAAACCAATCCCTACATTCTGTTGCCAGAGGACACGCCCAGAAATCATCCTTCAAATCTATAACAGTGAACCAAGCATGTTCTCTTGGAATTCTGCTTAGGAGACTATATGGGCTGGGCACAACGGGATGTCTGGCAGTGGTTCTTTTGTTGACTTCCCTCAAATCTTGTACCAGCCTATATTTCCCTTCAGCCTTTTTAACTGCCAGTATAGGGGTATTATATGGTGACATGCAGGGTTCTAAAGTTTCCTCTTGCAACAGTTGTTTAATGACTATAGCAAGCCGCTTCTTTCCTTCTAGGGAAATTGGATACTGCTTAACCCGTATGGGTGAGTTATCATCCTGCATTTTTATTGTTATCGGTGGAATGTCTAATAAGCCTCTCTTTCCCCCCTCAGCCCATACCTCAGGGTTTATCTCTGCAACATCTCCTTGAGATAGCTTCATCACTTGTACTACCATCTTCCCTTCCCTTGGAACAATCCCAACCCCCAAATGGACTTGCAGATCCCTTCCTAACAAACCTTTTTCTAAGTTAGGCAGGTAAAGAAAATTAGCTTCACATTGCCTTGAGTTTTCAATTATTTTCACTTCTTCGATCACTGATGCTCTAAATGGTTTCCCTTCCGCACCCAATACTTCACAAAATTTTCTCCCAGTTTCCAGACCTTTTGGTATTTTGTTGAGACAGGACTTGTCTGCCCCTGTATCAACCAAAAATTCAAATTCTTCATTTAGGGGACCCACTTCAAAGTTTACCAAGGGCTCTTCTAGATGTTGCATCGGGTCCCCTATAGTAAAAAGCCCCTGACACCCCTAGTCCTCCCCCTTAAGAATCCTTCCTAAATTATCCTGTTCCTTGGCTATTGCCTCATCGAGACTGAGCTTTCTACAAAACCTCCTGAGGTGTCCTGCCTCCCCACAGTAATAGCACTGTCGTTCTCTCAGAGGGACTTGAGGTCTCTCAATCCTTCATGCACCTGTCAGTACTGGCCTGTCTCTGCCTCCTCCTGGTGGTGGACCTGCCGGCCCCACACCTTCCCTAGCTACAGCAACCATGATCCTAGCCTTAGCTTTTGCTTTTTCGTCCTCCCTCCTTAAATACACCTTCAATGCCTCTCTTAATAACTCATTTATATCCCTCTCTTGCCAATCTTCCATCTTTTCCAATTTTCTCCTTATATCAGGGCAAGATTTGGTAACAAATTGGACTTTTAGTAGCATTTGACCTTCTAGGGTGTCTGGGTCTATTCTAGAGTACAACTGGAAGTTCCGCTTTAGGCGGTTAAGCCAGGCAGCAGGAGCTTCATCTTTCTCTTGTGTACCCTCAAATGCCAATTGGGTGTTAGTTCCTTTGGGAACTGACTCTTTGATCCCCCGTATTATCAAAGATCTATATTCCCTCATGGCCTTCCTCCCTTCCTCCTTGTTAGGGTTCCAGCTGGGCTCCATTAATGGCAATTTGTGTTCACCTGATGGCACTTGGGGTCCTGGACTGTTATCTTTCTCCCAGATTCTTATGCCAGCCACCCTATCATCTGGACCTCTGCTGGGGAAAATAATATACTCAGGATGGAATTCATCTCCCCCCAAGTGTAGATATTTTGGACCTAGAAATTGATCCACTTGGTTGGCTATGCCCACTGGGTCCTCAACTAAATGCCCCAACTCTTTCTTGAATCCTCTCACCTCAGAAGCAGTTAGGGGAGCATTCACAAAGCCAACACCTCCCGCCACTCCTCCCATAGGAACCTCTCTGAGGGGAAAGAGTCTCTCCACCTTGGAGGTCGTGGATCTAGTACTACAGTACAGCCCATCTTCAGATGCCAAACTACTTTGAGGGATTATCTGGGTTACCCTGAACGTTCTGCACATCAGCAGCTGTATTTGATGATAGCTGTTTACTGGGCAAGGAGGCATTTGTGTCCCAACTAGGAGGAGGTAAAGGGACAGCAATAGGAGGGGGAGAAGAGCCCAAGTGGATATTAAATGGAGCTGGAGAAGGGGTGGAGAATGCAGCAGGTGTAGTAGGCACTTGTGGTGGTGCAGAAGGAACTGCAGGAGCTGAAGGGGGTGGTGAGGGAGTGGTTACTGGGGGAGATAGTGGGTTTATCATCAGGGAAGCTGAAGAGGTAGGAGGAGGAATTTGAGTAGGTGGTAATGAGATGGCAGCCGGGGGAAGAACCGGACCTGCCATTTGAGGTGCTTGAAGAAGAGGATTATAAAGTGGAGGGGCAGAAGGAGGCAAATAATCCAGGGGGTCCCATCTTTTACTAGTCCTATTATCCCCTCCTTCATTCCCCTCTTTCTTCCTCTGTACCTTACAAATTCGCACCCCTTCATCCCCAATAGCGCTCTTTACCCAGCAAGCTACATACAATAATTGCTCAGGATCAGTATCCCCTCGAGCTGTCAGATAATTATTTAATTGTTGGCACATCCACTTATCCTTTGTCCCACACCAAGGCCATCCTCCTTGCACCTCTAATTCCGGCCAGACTTCCATACAATAATGGATCATCTTCACTTTATCTAATCCCTCCGTGGCCTCTATGGAATCCCATTTCTCTAACAGTTCTCCTAAGGGACTATTGGGAGGTATATTCCTCAGTCTCTTGCCGGTCTTTTTACTATTACACCCTCCCATTTTTCAGGTCTCAACAGTAAAAATCCCAAAGGTGCCTCTACTGACCAGGAATTTCAAAAAAAACCTTGTTTGAGGAGCTTCAGCCTCCTCCACTGAACTTCAAATTTCTGCCTGATGCTCAGGACTTTATACTGAAACAACTGCCCGATCTCTTGATTGCCCAACTTTCCCAACATCAGGTCTTACATCTATCGGGACTTGAACACACGAAACCTTGGCCTAAGAATCCGGGTCGTGCCTGACACCCTCAGTCAGGAAAAACAACTGCCTGAGTTTTAGTTTGCCTAACCCGCCAATTTTTAGGCTTCACTGTATCAGGACTTAAAAGCACACCGCAGCCTCCTTGGCTGGGGTTTGTGCCTGACTCCTTTGTCAGGACTTACTTTGCCTGCAGGGCTTGTGAGCTACCCGAATCCTTCTCGGGACTTACAAATCTTACTTGAATCCTTCTCGACACTTACAAATCCTACCTGAATCCTTCTCGGGACTTACAAATCTACCTGACTTCCCTTTGGCGTGCCACTCATACAACTATTCCCTCTGCACACCCGGAGGGAGGGGGGGCTCTTTTTCCCCCCTTAGGAGACAATTCATTCACACTAATTCCAAGCATTTCCCCCTGTTCCTGGCCGGCTTTTTCGCGAAAACTCGGAAACGCGGTACTGAGGGGTCCACTCTCGCTCCAAAGGTCTGGCTGCCGGCCCTCGTCTCACTCACGCACACATGCGCTTATCTCCCACTCCCACCACTGGATTTCTCACCAGTCCGGTGCTCCGGTGCTCCCCTGCGTTGCTGCTCCTGAGCCGATCCCTCTGGTCCTGATAGCCAGCTGTCCTGGAGGTCCAAGATGGCCAGTCTTGACATCCTCTTGCGGCGTGGCCATCCTGGAGGAGCAACTCAGCTGAAATAAACAGGGCCAGGAGACTTCTTCACCTTTTTAATGCCTTTATTAAAAGTGATCAGCTCAGGATTGGGCAGCTCGGCGGGGCTGCAGCTTCCCGTCGTGCCTCCCAGGGCGACGAGGAGGAGGAGGATATGCACAGCTCTGTCCACTAGGGGCAGAGCTTGGGATCAGGTTCTCGTGGGAGCCTTTTAGGGTGTAATGCTCCCTTTGTTGATACCTTTCTTGGCCCCGTCCCGCCCGGTCCCGGCGTCGGGACGACTCCCAAGGTTAGGGCAAGAGGGACTCTGAAGGTGTTCCGCATCTCTGCAGGCTCAGCACTTGGCTCCTCATGTCCAGACATCACTCCAGTCTCTCAACTCTTAGGTGGCTCATTGTTTTTGGGGTTTTCCCGTGCATTTCAAATAGGGTTCTCACACAGCATGCTGGTCCTTGGACTCACTTTGCATAGCCCCCCCCAGCCTCTCAGCTCTCTTCACTATTCTGGGGAAAAGTACAACTTAGCCTCGGGCAAGGCTCCGCTAATACAGCTAATACAAAAGGAGCAATTAGCCACAACGACCCGTGGTTACAATAACAAAACACGCAGAACTTCGGCAGGGACAGTGATATGGCTGCCGTTTTGTAACCATTTCTCAGAAAAAAAAAAATAACAGCATTTTGTTCATAACAGAGATTCTTGAAGAAGCTTTGGAAGGACAGCAAAACAAAGAGGAAGTAGAAGGGAAAAGAGATACAGGGAGAAAACAAGGGACTAGCATCTGGACAAAGTAACACAAAAGGAGAAACCCAGGGGCATTCTTTTTGTTGCAGCCCATTGAAACCAGAGGTGTTTTCCTGCTGCAGTGGCATGTCAGCTCCCTCAAAGCAGCTGAGGCATTTGAGAAATAGCACTGCAGGGCATGACCATGCATATATACATCCCACAGCTCTCAGTTCACATGTGCATCTGCAGGACTGCAAGTGTGCATGTCCATATGAGGAGAGTTTGTGAGGCTTGGTTCAAGGGCTGAGGCACAGCTCTCTTCTGAAAAGAGACTTGGGAAGCCCTCTCAGGAGGTGGGTATCTCAGAGGCTGCTGAGAGGCCCATGAGAGACAGCCCAGAGGTGGAGCTGGAGCTGCTGTGGAGAGGAGAGGGACAAGGGTGAGGAGCTCTGTGGTGCCTCGTCACCACAGCAAAGAGAATAGCAGTGTCTTGGGACAGTCTTTACCGCCTGAGGCAGAAGTAGAAAGACCCCTCCAAAACCCCATAGGGTGCAGAGATGCCTTCAAGCATCTCTCTGGCAATTGCTGCTGGCAATATCCTCCCCACACACTGCAGGCAACAGTCAGCCTCAGAGAGCTGTGCTGCGTTTCTTGGACAGCAGCTTTGCTGCACTCTCACCTCCAGCTTTGGCTGTAGATGGCCAAGCTGGAGCAGCCATGGGCAAAGGCCTGCAGGCCCACAGTGAATCTGAGTCGTGAGCCCAGATCAGCAGTTTCCCTGGCCTGTTGGTTTCTCGCACTTCCTCACTTTCTGCATCTGAGACGGGCACTCGGTCACTTCTTTCCTTCTGGAAAGCCTCCTTCTTTACAATCCTACATTCCAGTCTTAATCTCCCTGAACCAAAAGTTAAGTCCCAAAACACACAATCTGCAACTGCCACCCTCGCTCAAGCAAAACACCACAGCATGCTTCCTGTGTTTTGTTCCAACTTTGGCGTCCTTCCTTTAGGGAGTGGGAAAAGACTGTGATTTTTATTATAATTTGTGTCTCTGTTACCAAATACATTTTAGTAATATTCATGACTAAGATCACATTCCTTCCTCTCAGTATCTTGCAAAGCCTGGTTCCAGCTTTTGGTCCTTGATCCTCTTTGAGCTCATTGGGGAGGGGACTGCTGCATCTCCCATGAACTAAGTCACCATCGCATGGCTACTTGATATGCTGAACACAGGACAGCCATCCTTCCCAGAACATCTTCCCTCTCGGCCCTGACCTTCCTGATTCGGGGCAACATCCCAAATGAGCTCCTAGAGAAGATTTGCATGTCACTCCTCACAAGCATGTCCTTATTCTGGTGCAGGAAAGCCTTGTTAATGGCCACTGCTGGGAAAGCAAGCTGAGGCTGGCACAAACAGGTCCTGCACTGCAGTGCAATTTTCTCAGAGCTCCTGTCCCACCCCCAGCCCTGCTCCAATTCTCCCTGCATTCTACCCCAACAGAAACAGCCACAACATGCAAGAATTTACTGCTTTTGGAAACAGATTTATTTTTCAAAATCACAGAAACAATCATCATCCACTAATACAAACTATCACAACCATCATCACTAAAAGTATCACTATCACTATCACTAAAATAAGCACGGTCCTCTAATACTAAGCATCGCTATCACAATCACTGTCACTAAAAGACTCACTATCACCATCTATCACTATCTCTATCTATCACTGTCACTATCACTATCATTAAAAGAATCCCTATTACTATAACTATCTATCACTATCACTGTCAGAATCACTCTATCACTATCACTACCACTACCACAATCACTATCCCTATCACTATCACTACCACTCTCACTATCACTATCACTAATCTTCAACTTCAAAGATGAAATATTCCTGCTGGTACTGGTTACAGGGGCACCAGGAGGCTGTGGGCTGAGGAGACTCCAGGGAAATCCAGTAGTCCCGTGAAGTAGCCCCCTCAGCCAGAGCACAGTAGGGACACGTGGTCTGAGGTGACGGGTCTGCGCGCATGTTCTTGTATCGCTGGGCCAGCTCTGCTGCAAAGATCTCAGGAAACAGGCGGCAGCTGTCCCTGAACCCGTTGGCTTCGGGTCCCATGCCGCTTCCTGGACCTTCTCCTGACTCTGTTTCATCTCTAAGCAGGCCACGGCTTTCCCAGGAAGAGTCCCAGTCCTGTCCTGATGCCTCTATGTCTTCCTGGGCCCTCCTGTAGAAACAGATTTCCAAGAAGAGTCCTCATAGATAGGAATTTGGAGCACAGTCAAACTGCACTGCCGCGATTTCCACAGAACTGCCTGGGCACTCCAGCATGGTGCAATCACTTCATTGCCAATGGCAGCAATGAATAACTCACATGTCTCTCTTGGGCAGCTGACACATGACGATGTACCCAACTTCTGCTGCAAGCAGAATCACAGCCGAGACTGGAAGTGATGCTAGGAGGTACTTCTTGCTGAATTCCCACTGTCCAAGAGTCTCAACTTTTTGCCCAGCAGGTGATCCTAGCAGGAGAAAAGACAATGTGAGAGACAATGTTTGCACTCTGCACTAGGCATAATTCCACAGTCTGCTTCACATGCCTGAAGATTATTGTCTTCAGAGATTTCTTCCTCTGGCTCTGGTGTCTCAGCATCAGGGACCAAGAGGTTCTGATGGGGAAGAGCCCAGTGTGTGCCAGGGAGCAGCACTGCCCCTGTCTTTTCCTCTGGGCTGCAGGCCCGGGCTGTGTTCTGGGCAGCTGCAATTCATCCATGGAGAGCACTGCAGGGATACAGCAGAAATGCTGCTCTTCTTCCAAGACAGCAATCGCCCAAGCACTCACCGGAATATTCCTCAGGCATGGCGAGTTTGCTGGTGTCCTGTATTGGTTGGCTTTCTTCATCTGAGCCTGGGACACTGTCATTTTCTTCCACAGGGAGGGTCTCTTGCACACTCTCAGAATCTGTCTCTACACAAAACACATTGGACACTTTAACCAGAAGCCACTGCCCCTTACCACAAGCCTGGTACTATGGCCTGGGCATTCTGGCAGGTGGCAGTGAGGAGCCTGCTGTGCCCAAAGACAAGAGGAATCCATAGCCGAGTTTTCTGCCATGCAACATGAAATGCAGACCCAAACCACCCAAGACTTAATCAACCAAATGGCCCAGAGAAAGAATGCCTTCTGGCTCATACTCATACTTGAGGTCCAGCTTCAACCCATCCCTGAGCCTGAGGTTGGGCAGGGGCAGCCAAGTCTTTGTGGGATATCATTTCTGCCTCCATGCTGTGTTGAGTGTTAGGTGAAAACAAATTCAGCAAAGTTATTTGCCAACATCTGGCTGCCAATGTCTGCACACAGCAGCTCTGGCCAGTAATGGTACATCTGCAGCAGGAGCTGGAGATGCCCGTGGCAACCATCTTGAAGCACAGCTGTGAGCAGACGCTGTGCTGACCCTCTCTATGGCTCACTCCAGAGTGTGTGAAATGGGGTGTCCCTTCAGCAAGACTGTGACTGAGCGATTCTGGCTATCCAGGATGCAGAACATCCCTACAGGAACGAAAACTCAGCATCCCAGGTTTCACGGTGAACAGAATGGGATATACCAACCAAATGGGGCTTCATCCAAGACTGTCAGGAGCTCCTATGAAACATCAGGGAATCCTTCAGGGAATCCCTCAGGAAATGTGTCATAATTCTTCCCCATGTTAGAGTTATAAAAGAATGTTACACCTATGAAGGTAAATTTCTCATGAATACCACAGGGAAAAGGAGTGCTCATTCTTGTGAAAGCAGTAGAGACTGACTACTCACGCTTGACGTACCAGCTTGGAATCAGCACGGTATCTGCCTCCATCTCAGGGGTTGAAAGAGCACTCTCTGTGTCCAGAACTACAGAACACGCACAAGAAGTTAGCATCACATTTACTCCTCTCATGGTCACATCTCAAGGCCTGCATGTGGAAGGTGCTGACAGGGCACACACAGGTGGGGCTGTATTCTCACAGCTGCACAGGGGTCTGGCTGCCCTTGGGACACTGAGCTGGAAGCTCTCACATGAACTGAAAAGCCATGGCATGCCCACACGCCCTGTGGCTAGGTCAGCCCTGGAGCCAGGCCCCAGGAGGCTGGACTACCAGAGGTGAGTGATGGACAACCAGAGCTGAGTGACGTATAACCGGCTGCCCGTGATGAATAACCAGTGGTAGCCATGGAGAACCGGTGCTGAGGTTCTGGACCTGAACTGCCCCTTTCCCACCTCCTTCCTCTTTAGGAACCTCTGCCCATGCTGCACCCTAAAGCAGCTGCAGCCCCTCACTCCTGCCCTGGTGTGTCTGCCCCAGTGCCCACAGCGTGGTGGCCTCCTGGCTCAGCCAGCCCTAGTCCTGGCCCCGCTGCTGCCAGCCAGGCCTATGTGCTGGCCCCTGCCTGCCTACCTGCTCCCTGCCCAGCCGTTGGAGCACTCTGGGCATTCGGGGCTTGCAGGGCCAGGAGAAAGAGGAGCAGGAGGCAGTGCCTCAGGGCCATGATCCCCCCTGCTCGCAACGCTCTGTTGCTGCTGACGCTGACACTGCTGCTGCTGCAGTGTTGCCGAGAGTGAGCACTGCACAACAGAGGAGCTTTGGAAGCTCACATCAAACAGAGTTCTTTGACCTCATGACATAGTGGTGTCTCTGAACTCCCCAACGTATGCCCACATTGCCTGTGAATTCTCTTTTGAATTTCCTTATTTTACACAGGAATGAAAGGAGCAAAACAGAGAAGGGTGGGTATAGTCTGGGAGGCTGCACTGTGCATTGGAATGAAGGGGCACCCATGCCTTATTCCTCAGTAATCTCCTATGAGAAACATCTATGAAGGCTGCTGTAAAAAAAAACAGATGGAGGTGTCTTTCATAGTATTTTTCTTTTACCGCATTCTGGAAAGAAACCTGCTTTCCCCACTTCTTCTGCTACAGTTTCATCACCTTTGATGGCAGCACTGCTTCCATCCTCCACTCTCATGCAAACATGGGTGTGCAGTGCTCACGCTTCTCCCAAGTGAACCTGGTTGATTCCCTTGCCACTTCAAATCCCACTTCAAGCTCACTAAAGGAGCCCCACTAAATCCTGAGCCAAGATCCTTTTTCCCTTGGACGCAGATGTAGCCCATGTGCCAGCATCAGGCCTGGTGTCCTGTAGAGTGACCCACGGTCAAAGGCCCACACTCCTGCTGGGAATACCAGGGTGCCAGGGATTCACCTTTAGAACCTTCCTGTGTCTGGGTCAATGCAAGTTGAACAAGTAAATTCCACATGCGCCCCAGATCCTTCAAGCCCTCATAGAGAGGCCCTGAGCTCCCTCCTGCTTGTCCTCGGACACCATGAGGTACTGCCATGGGACACACACAAATGTTCCGGCTGCTGCAGATTACAGCTAACACGAGTAGCCTTTTAGTCAAACAGCTCTTGTGGGAAGGAAATATTCAGGACTTCTGTATGCCAGGCACCCGTACTTTTGAAACTCTTGGAAAGCCTTAAAACAGCGCCTTTGGTATAATTGTCCCTGAAGCACCAGTTAAGCCCCACGTGTTTAGAGCTGCAAGCACAGAGGCACTGCCAGATTTCCACCCCTGGGGTGTCTCTCCAAGGCTCATAAGCAGTCTCCAGCTGACAAGCTGCAGCAACTTGGCCAATGCCGTGCTCTGGAATCAAGCACACATCGCTGCTCACCTTGAAGGCTGCAGCACATAATGAGCAGAGGGCCGTAGCAGGCTGCAGGGTGTCTTGGTCACATCTCCTAGTCAGAAGCCAGGCAGGCTGCCCAGCTGCCTCGGCGTTGGGTCTGAGCGCCACCCCGGGCCCTCCATTCCTGCCCGAGGGGAGGCACCGATGAACACTGCGGTTCTTTGTTCCTAACTGGTCATTCACCCGGTCTCTCCCTTAGCGCACTCCGCGGCATTGTGCTGCTTGGCGGCTCGTCAGCAGCTGTGGGAGCAGTGTCTCCAGAGCAGCTGTGGTGCTTCTTGGTCCTCCTGTAGACTCAGATTTCCAAGACTGCTTGTTGCCGTGTCTTCGGTGACTGTCTGGTCACTGCCCGACCAGCCCCGACACAGCTGACCATGGAGGACACTCTCCCGTGCCCAGGGCGTACAGGAGATTGGCTAGGGTTATGCACCCTAAAGTAGAAGAGGCGCTGGCTGACAAAGGTGGAAGAAGAAGGAGCTGACTCTCTGTAGGGGTTCAGTCGCAGGTGTATAATGAACTCTGTGCCTCAGAGAAACCACTTGTGAAAAGCCCTGACTGAGCTCCTGTTACTGGGCTTGCAAGGGTCTTTCAGCATGAAGAGACAGGCGAGCATCTTGATCTCGTGTTCAGAAGGCTGGATTTATTATTTTATGATATGTATTTCATTATAACTATGCTAATAGGAATAAAGAGAAAAGTCTCAGAGCCTTGCTATGCTAAGAATAGAAAATGAACCCATAATAAAGAAGCTCTCTCTGATTCTGTCTCAGAGAGAGCTCAGTCTCTGATAGGCCCTTAATTGTACACATGCAACATGGGCCAATCAGAGGTGCACCTATTGCCTTCCACAGCAGCAGACAACCACGGTTTACATTCTTTTTCTGGGGCCTCAGCTTCCCAAGAAGAGGGAAAAATCATAAAGAAAGGACTTTTATGAAAAGATGTCGGTGACAAGCTCCTGCAACCGGTTTAAAGGGGCATGGAAACAAAGGGGGAATTCACAGCAAAACAAATGAGAAAATCTGGGGGTGTGGAAATTGGGGAGAAAGACATCAGGAGCCACAAATCGGGTAATGTTTTGAAGGAGGGCCCCGACTTTGGACAACCACTCGATGCCCCTGATGGAAGGTTCTGGAAAGAGGGGACAGGAGGCTGACGGACTGACAGCAGTCCAGGGAGGACACTGGGGAATGAATCAGCAAAAACTAGCGGTGCTAGCTGGAGAGTAGGGAGTATTGATGCGAAGGGTGGGGGGGGGAAGTGAAACAACTTGAGACAAACCATTCATGGGAGAACAAGGCTATAGAGAAAAAACCGTAACAGAGAACAGGGGTAATAAAAACACAACGCAACAACTCCTCATGGATAATAATTTAGAGCACCGTTAAAGCATTGCACTGCAGCAGTTTCCACAGAGCCTTGCTAGGAGCTGCCTGGGCATCCAGCATGGTGCAAACACTTCATTGCCAATGGCAGCAATGAGTATCTCACATGTCTCTCTTCAGCAGCTCGATACATGACTATACACCCAGACACTGCTGCAAGCAGAAGCAAAGCTGAGGCTGCAGGTGTCCCCAGGATGTAGCACTTGCTGGGGTCGCAGTGTCCAGCAGTCTCAGCTTTTGCCCAGCAGCTAACTCTGGCAGGAGAAAAAAAGAATGAGAGAGACAATGTTTGTACTGTGCATTAGGGATACCCCAGAGTCTGCGTCAGATGCCCATGGATTGGCATTGATACTGAATTAGGATTGACATTTGCTATTGTCTTCAGAGATGGGTTCCTCTGGCTCTGGTGTCTCAGCATCAGGGACCAAGAGGAATCCCATAAAGTTCTCATGGGGAAGAGCCCAGTGTGTGCCAGGAGCAGCACTGCCCCTGTCTTTTCCTCTGGGCTGCAGGCCAGGCCTGTGTGCTGGGCAGCTGCAATTCATCCATGGAGAGCACTGCAGGGATACAGCAGAAATGCTGATCTTTTCCCAAAACAGCATAGCCCAAGCAATCACCGGAACATTCCTCAGGCTCAGCAAGAGAGCTGGTGTCCTGTATTGGTTGGCTTTCTTCATTTGAGCCTGGCATGCTGTCATTTGCTTCTATAGGGAGGGTCTCTCGCAGTCTCACAATCCGTCTCTTCAGAAAAAACATTGGATACTTTAACCAGAAGCCACTGCCCCTTACCACAAGCCTGGTACCATGGCCTGGGCATTTTGGCAAGTGGCAGTGAGAAGCCCGCTGTGCCCAAAGACAAGAGGAATCGACAGCTGGATTTTCTACAATCCAACAAGAAATGCCTAACTACCCAAGACTTAATCAACCAAATGACCTACAGAAAGAAATACCTTCAGGTTGACCCTCACACTTGGGGTCCATCTTCAACCATCCCTGAGCGTGAGGTTTGGCAGGGGTAGCCAAGATTTTGAGGGATATCATTTCTGACTCCATGATGTGCTAAGCATATGGAGAGCACAAATTCAGCAGAGGCCTTTTGCCGACATCTGGCTGCCAATGTCTGCACACAGCAGCTCTGGCCAGTAATGGTACATCTGCAGCAGCAGCTGGAGATTCCCCTGGAAGCATAGGAGTGATGAGACACTGTGCTGGATCCTCTCTATGGCTCACTCCAGGAGGTGTGAAATGGGGTGTTGCTGCAGCAAGACTCTGAGTGCTTCTGGCTGTTCAGGATAAAAAGCATCCCTACAGGAACCAAAAGCTCAGCTTCCCAGGTTCCAGGGTGCCTGGGCTCGTCTGACCCTTGCTGCTGGGCCAAAGGCGGAACTGTGGTATTTCACCTCAGAAACTCTTTTGGCTGGCTGGATGTTGCAGCTGGGCATTGAAACAAGTCCAGGCTTGTAGAAACTCAATTTACCTCGGGTGGAAAGGCTTCAGGCTAGGGTGAAGAGAAAAAGGGGACGAATTCTGCTGGAAGGTTAATATCCAGAGTTTTATTCCATGGTCACAGACGTCTGAATCTTAGTATTAGGTCCAACAGAATGCCGAGCACATGGTTCTGGCTCAATTGAAGCCCTGGGAAAGGGGGAGGGGAAGGGACAGGTGAGCACCAACCAGGTGGGAGGAGGAGGGTCTCAGGGGACGAGGGACACATAGACAGGCCAATGACTCCCAGGCCTGAAGGGCATCCTTTGAACTCCACCGATCCCACGATGGCCTTGCTGGAATGTTTAAGACTGACTGACAACCCAGCCAGGGGCGAGGGGGAATGGGAAGAGAGGTATTGCCACACCTGGGAAGTGACTAGGGAGTCTAAAACAGGAAATTGAAACACACTGCAACACTAGGGTTTACGGATGGGTCTTCATCCAAGGCTGTCAGTCGTTCCTCTGCAACATCAGGGAATCCTTCAGAGTGTTCTTCTGGAACCGTGTCATGATTCTTCCTTAAGTTAGATTTATAAAAGAATGTTACGCCTATGAATATGTAATTCTCATAAATAACATGGGGAAAAAAAGTGCTTATTCTTGTGAAAGCAGTAGAGACTGACAACTCACACTTGACATACCAGCTTGGAATCAGCATGGTATCTGCCTCTAGCTCAAGGGCTGAAAGAGCACTCTCTGTGTCCATAACTATAGAACTCGCACAAGAAGTTAGCATCACATTTACTCCTCTCAGGGTCACACCTCAAGGCCTGGATGTGGAAGGTGCTGACAAGGCACACACAGGTGGTTCTGTATTCTCACAGCTGCACAGGGGTCTGGCTGCCCGTGGGACACTGAGCTGGCAGCTCTCACATGAACTGAAAAGCCATGGCATGCCCACACGCCCTGTGGCTAGGTCAGCCCTGGAGCCAGGCCGGGAGGCTGGATTACCAGAGGTGAACGATGGACAACCAAAACTGAGTGATGCATAACCAGCTGCCAGTGATGAATAACCAGTGGTAGCGATGGAGAACTGGTGCTGAGGTTCTGGGCCTGAACTGCCCCTTCCCACCTCCTTGCTCTTTAGAACCCTCTGCCCATGCTGCACCCTAAAGCAGCTGCAGCCCCTCACTCCTGCCCTGGTGTGTCTGCCCCAGTGCCCACAGCGTGGTGGCCTCCTGGCTCAGCCAGCCCTAGTCCTGGCCCCGCTGCTGCCAGCCAGGCCTATGTGCTGGCCCCTGTCTGCCTACCTGCTCCCTGCCCAGCCGTTGGAGCACTCTGGGCATTCTGGGCTTGCAGGGCCAGGAGAAAGAGGAGCAGGAGGCACTGCCTCAGGGCCATGATCCCCCCTGCTGACAACATTCTGCTGCTGCCACTGCTGCTGCTGCCAAGAGCCCCCGTGGAATCACCAGGCTCGCTCTGGCACAGCGAGTGGCCCGGGACACTCTCCCGTCCCTCGGCAGGCCGGGAGAGTGGTTAAGGCTGTCACCTTGCACAGACGAGGCTCTGCGCAATGAAAGGTAGAAAAAAGAATGGGCTGCTGTTGAGGGTTTAGTCAGGGTTTATTGAGGAAGTGCAGCAAATGGATCCACAACCCAGGGGATCCAGTGAACTGCAAACCCTGAACTGGGGTGTGCAATGTGCTGTAAAGGCGGAAGGGAACAGGGGAGGGGCTCAGCCACCCACCAGTGGGGTTACAGGAGGGCATGGGGAGCAGGAAAACAGGCATTTAGGAAAACCAATGGGGGCAATTCAGGGGAGAGGCCTCGGGGCCTGAACCTATCACTTGATGGCCTTGGTAGAAGTTTCTAGAGGGAGGGGATGGGCCGTCGAGTAATGGACTGGATGCCAGGAGGGGAGGGGTTGAAGGAGTGACACAGCAATTTTTAGGGAACAGGGGGAGGAGGCAGAGTGATTGACAATGAAGAGGAGGGAGGAGGCAACAGGGGCAGAACCATTTTAACCGTAAAAATGGGACAAACTAAGGCATAACAGTGCAACTAAAACATACAAAGCCACAATACAACACTGCAGTGTTTCCCAGAGCACTGAACAACACGGTGGGGCTCTGGAACCTCACATGAAACAGAACCCTCTGATCTCATGTCAAAGTGGTGTCTCTGAACTCCCCAATGTATGCCCACTTTGCCTGTGAATTCCTGGACCTCCCCTCTATTGAATTTCCTTTTCTGCACAGGAATGGAAGGAGCAAAAGAGAGAAGGTTCGATGTATTCTGGGAGGTAGCACTGTGCATGGGAATGCAGAGGCACTAATGCCTTATTCCTCAGAAATCTCCTTTGAGAAGCCCTCCATGAAGGCTGTTTTAAAAACCCAGATGCAAGTGTCCTTCTTTGGTAGTACTTATGTCTGACAGCCTTCTGGCAAGAAACCTGCTTTTCCCATTTCTTCTGCTACAGTTTCATCACCTTTGATGGCAGCACTGCTCCCATTCTCCACTGTCACGCCAACATGGGTGTGCAGTGCTCACGCTTCTCCCAAGTGAGCCTGGTTAATTCCCTTGCCACTTCCAATCCCACTTCAAGCTCACTAAAGGAGCCCCACTAAATCCTGAGCCAAGATCCTTTTTCCCTTTGAGGCAGATGTAGGCCATGTGCACCATCAAGCCTGGTGTCCTGTAGAGTAAGCCATGGTCAAAGGCCCACACTCCTACTGCAAACATCAGGGTGCCAGGGATTCACTTCTAGAACCTTCCTGTGTCTGGGTCACTGCAAGTGGGACAAGTAAATTCCACATGCACCCCAGATCCTTCAAGCTGTCATGCAGAGCCTCCTGTGACCAATATCATGTTCCTTCCCCTCTGTATCTCACACAGCCAGCCAT
Source organism: Ammospiza caudacuta (assembly GCF_027887145.1). Classification (NCBI taxonomy): domain Eukaryota; kingdom Metazoa; phylum Chordata; class Aves; order Passeriformes; family Passerellidae; genus Ammospiza; species Ammospiza caudacuta. The sequence goes on along the minus strand of NC_080632.1, from coordinate 73,833,979 downwards.
CATCTTTCTGCTCTTTGATCCTCTTTGTGCTCACTGGGGAGGGACTGCCACATCCCCCATGACCTAAGTCACCATATCAGGTCTCCTTGATGTGCTCAGCACTGGACATCCCTCCTTCCCAGAACATCTTCCCTCTCTGCCCAGACCTTCCTGATTCGGGGCAACATCCCAAATGAGCTCCTAGAGAAGTCTTTGCATGTCAGTCCTCACCAGCATGTCCTTATTCTGGTGCAGGAAATCCTTGTTCATGGGCGCTGCTGGGAAGCAGGCTGAGGCGGGCACAAACAGGTCCTGCACTGCAGTGCAAGTTTCTCAGAGCTCCTGTCACAGCCCCAGCCCTTCTCCCAGCTCTGCGCATTGTACCTCAACAGAAACGAACTTACAGCTTTTAGAAATCAATTTCTTTATCAAAATCAGAGAAAAAAACATTGTCTGCTAATACAAGGTATCACTATCATCATCACAAAAAGTATCCCTACCACTAAGAATATCGTATCTCTTATCACTAAAATCAGCATGGTCCTCTAATATTAAGCGTCATTATTAGAAGCACTATCACTAAAAGAATCAATATCTATCACTATCACTAAAAGAATCACTATCACTATCACTCTCACTATTACTATTCCTATCACTACCACTGTCACTATCTATCACTATCACTGAAGAGTCCCTATTACTAGAACTATCTATCACTACCACTAAAAGAATCACTGTCACTCTCACTATCAGTATCCCTGTCACTACCACTACCACTATCACAATCTATCACTTATCACTATCACTAATCTTCATCTTGGAACATAAAGTATTCCTCCTGGTACTGGTTACAGGGGCACCAGGAGGCTGTGGGCAGAGGAGACTCCAGGGAAATCCAGTAGTCCCGTGAAGTAGCCCCCTCAGCCAGAGCACAGTAGGGACACGTGGTCTGAGGTGACGGGTCTGCGCGCATGTTCTTGTATCGCTGGGTCAGCTCTGCTGCAAAGATCTGAGGAAACAGGCGGCAGCTGTCCCTGAACCTGTTGGCTTGGGGTCCCATGGCACTTCCTGGACCTTCTCCTGACTCTGTTTCATCTCTAAGCAGGCCACGGCTTTCCCAGGAAGAGTCCCAGCCCTGTCCTGATGCCTCTTTGTCTTCCTGGGCCCTCCTGTAGAAACAGATTTCCAGGAAGACTCCTCATAGATAGGAATTTGGAGCACAGTTAACTGCACTGCAGCGATTTCCACAGAACTGCCTGGGCACTCCAGCATGGTGCAATCACTTCATTGCCAATGGCAGCAATGAATAACTCGCATGTCTCTCTTGGGCAGCTGACACATGACGATGTACCCAACTACTGCTGCAAGCAGAATCACAGCCGAGACTGGAAGTGATGCTAGGAGGTACTTCTTGCTGAATTCCCACTGTCCAAGAGTCTCAACTTTTTGCCCAGCAGGTGATCCTAGCAGGAGAAAAGACAATGTGAGAGACAATGTTTGCACTCTGCACTAGGCATAATTCCACAGTCTGCTTCACATGCCTGAAGATTATTTTGTTCAGAGAATTTTTCCTCTGGCTCTGCTGTCTCAGCATCAGGGACCAAGAGGTTCTGATGGGGAAGAGGCCAGTGTGTGCCAGGGAGCAGCACTGCCCCTGTCTTTTCCTCTGGGCTGCAGGCCAGGGCTGTGTGCTGGGCAGCTGTAATTCATCCATGGAGAGCTGCTGCACAGGTGTGAGATAAGGAGGCTTAGGGGCCTGATAAGAAGAGGCTAGGGCTGGTTGTCCAGAAGTTTTGGCAGCTTTCCCAGAGGCCTTGGCAACCAGCCCAGAAGTTCTGGTAGCCTTCCCGGAAGCTTTGGCAGCCTTCCCATCAGAGCCCCCTTCTAGCTCAGAGGCCCTCCCGTCAGGTTCTGTAATCCGGCCCAACTCTTCGTCCGCATCTTGCTCCGTTTCTCTCTCTATTTTCCATTCCTTTAAAGTCTCAAAGAGCGAGTTCCAAGTAACTGCTCGATCAACAACTGTTTTATCTCCCACTCGAATGACTTGCAAAAGTCTGTCCCCGACCTTTTTCCATGCCTTAACACTAAATGCTGTGTCGGGATCAGTGCCAAAATTCTGTGATTTAGCCCACAGCATTATATTACGAAGTGCATAGTCTGACGTATTAATTCCCTTATTTCTTAACAAAACTTTCCATGTAGACAGAACATTTTCTTCCTCTTTAGATAAATTTTGTCCCATTATTACTAGTTGGTGGCTCACCTACTTCCAGGTGTCTGGATTTGAGAGAATCAGGTCCGGACCTCCCTGTGGCTTCCACCTGCCACTCTCAGCTGCACCAACGCCGCCTCCCGCACTACGTGGCAGTGGATCACGAATGCCAATTGCTAGGACCCTGTATGGGCCCCCACCCACTATTTTCTTATCACGTTGGTGGTCACCAAAATGGTGCAGTCGAGTCGGTCACGACATTAAAGCAGAGACCACAAGCACACTCAGTCTTAGTCTCAGTTGTCAACCGTTAGCACCGTTTCCAACCGTTAGCAACCGTTGGCAAGACTTTATTAGTGAAAATGGCTGATACACTTTGCAGTTGTTTCCCCTCCAGTCGCAGAAGGCTCCCATCTTTCCTCTCTCGATCTCCTTGTTCAGCTTCTTCCTCTTACTTCTCGCTCCTTTAGCCAACAGGCCCGCTGCTAGCCCCTTCCACAGCAGCCCATTGAACCCAGAGGTGTTTTCCTGCTGCAGTGGCATGTCAGCTCCCTCGAAGCAGCTGAGGCATTTGAGAAATAGCACTGCAGGGCATGACCATGCATATACACGTCGCACAGCTCTCAGGTCACATGTGCATCTGCAGGACTGCAAGTGTGCATGTCCATATGAGAAGAGTTTGTGAGGCTTGGTTCAAGGGCTGAGGCACAGCTCTCTTCTGAAAAGAGCCTTGGGCAGCCCTCTTAGGAGGTGGCTATCTCAGAGGCTGCTGAGAGGCCCATGAGAGACAGCCCAGAGGTGGAGCTGGAGCTGCTGTGGAGAGGAGAGGGACAAGGGTGAGGAGCTCTGTGGTTCCCCTTTACCACTCCAGAGGGAATAGCATTGTCTTGGGACAGTCTTTACTGCCTGAGGCAGAAGTAGAAGAAACCCTCCAAAACCCCACAGGGTGCAGAGATGCCTTCAAGCATCTCTGTGGCAATTGCTGCTGGCAATATCCTCCCCACACACTGCAGGCAAAAGTCAGCCTCAGAGAGCTGTGCTGCGTTTCTTGGACAGCAGCTTTGCTGCACTCTCACCTCCAGCTTTGGCTGTAGATGGCCGAGCTGGAGCAGCCATGGGGAAAGGCCTGCAGGCCCACAGTGAATCTGAGTCGTGAGCCCAGATCAGCAGTTTCCCTGGCGTGTTGGTTTCTCACAGTTCCTCACTTTCTGCATCTGAGACGGGCACTCGGTCACTTCTTTCCTTCTGGAAAGCCTCCTTCTTTACAATCCTACATTCCAGTCTTAATCTCCCTGAACCAAAAGTTAAGTCCCAAAACACACAATCTGCAACTGCCACCCTCGCTCAAGCAAAACACCACAGCATGCTTCCTGTGTTTTGTTCCAACTTTGGCGTTCTTCCCCTAGCGAGTGGGAAAAGACTGTCTCTGTTATCAAAAAACGTTTTAGTAATATTCATGACTAAGATCACATTGCTTCCCCTCAGTATCTTGCAAAGCCTGGTTCCAGCATTTTGGTCCTTGATCCTCTTTGAGCTCATTGGGGAGGGGACTGCCGCATCTCCCATGATCTAAGTCACCGTCTCAGGTCTCCTTGATGTGCTGAACACAGGACACCCATGCTTCCCAGAACATCCTACCCTCTCTGCCCAGACCTTCCTGATTCGGGGCAACATCCCAAATGAGCTCCTAGAGAACTTTTTGCATGTCACTGCTCACAAGCATGTCCTTATTCTGGTGCAGGAAAGCCTTGTTAATGGCCACTGCTGGGAAAGCAGGCTGAGGCTGGCACAAACAGGTCCTGCACTGCGGTGCAATTTTCTCAGAGCCCCTGTCCCACCCCCAGCCCTGCTCCAATCTCCCTGCATTCTACCCCAAAAGAAACAGCCACAACATGCAAGAATTTACTGCTTTTGGAAACAGATTTATTTTTCAAAATCACAGAAAACAGTCATCATCCACTAATACAAAGTACCACTACCATCAGCCTAGAAGTATCAATATCACTATCACTAAAATAAGCATGGTCCTCTTATACTACGTATCGCTATCACAATCACTGTCACTAAAAGAATCAGTATCACTATCTATCACTATCACTAGATCACTGTTATTATCACTATCATGAAAAGAATCCCTATTACTAGAACTATCTATCACTACCACTGAAAGAATCACTCTATCACTATCACTACCACTATACCACTATCACTATCCCTATCACTGTCACTACCACTATCATTATCACTACCAATAATCTTCATCTTTATACACAAATTATTCCTGCTGGTACTGGTCTCTCTTGGGCAGCTGATATATGATGAGGTACCCAACTACTGCTGCAAGGAGCAGCAGAGCAGAGACTGCAAGAGATGCTAGGAGGTACTTCTTGCTGAATTCCCACTGTCCAAGAGTCTCAACTTTTTGCCCAGCAGGTGATCCTAGCAGGAGAAAAGACAATGTGAGAGACAATGTTTGCACTCTGCACTAGGCATAATTCCACAGTCTGCTTCACATGCCTGAAGATTATTTTGTTCAGAGATTTCTTCCTCTGGCTCTGGTGTCTCAGCATCAGGGACCAAGTGAAGAGGTTCTCATGGGGAAGAGCCCAGTGTGTGCCAGGGAGCAGCACTGCCCCTGTCTTTTCCTCTGGGCTGCAGGCCAGGCCTGTGTGCTGGGCAGCTGCAATTCATCCATGGAGAGCACTGCAGGGATACAGCAGAAATGCTGCTCTTCTTCCAAGACAGCATCGCCCAAGCACTCACCGGAATATTCCTCAGGCATAGCGAGTTTGCTGGTGTCCCGTATTACTTCTCTTTCTTCATCTGAGCTTGGCTCACTGTTATTTTCTTCCACAGGGAGGGTCTCTGGCAAAGTCTCAGAATCTGTCTCTTCATAAAAAAACATTGGACACTTTAACCAGAAGCCACTGCCCCTTACCACAAGCATGGTGCCATGGCCTGGGAATTCTGGCAGGTGGCAGTGAGGAGCCTGCTGTGCCCAAAGACAAGAGGAATCCATAGCCGAGTTTTCTGCCATGCAACATGAAATGCAGACCACCCAAGACTTAATCAACCAAATGACCCAGAGAAAGAATGCCTTCTGGCTCATACTCATACTTGAGGTCCAGCTTCAACCCATCCCTGAGCCTGAGGTTTGGCAGGGGCAGCCAAGACTGCGTGGGATATCATTTTTGCCTTAGTGCTGTGCTAAGTGTTAGATGAAAACAAATTCAGCAGAGGCCTTTTGCCAACATCTGGCTGCCAATGTCTGCACACAGCAGCTCTGGCCAGTAATGGTACATCTGCAGCAGCAGCTGGAGATGCTCCTGGCAATCATCTGGAAGCACAGCTGTGAGCAAATGCCATGCTGGACCTTTTCTATGGCTCATTCCAGGAGCTGTGAAATGGGGTGTCCCTGCAGCAAGACTCTGACTGAACACTTCTGGCTATCCAGGATTCAGAACATCCCTAGCGGAATGAAAAGCTTTGCATCCCAGGCTGCAGGCTTAACAGAATGGGATGTACCAACCAGATGGGGCTTCATCCATGGCTGTCAGGAGCTCCTCTGCTCCTGACAGGGGAGGGAATCCTTCAGGGAATCCTCCAGGAAATCCTCCAGGGAATCCTTCAGGAACCGTGTCATGATTCTTCCCTAAGTTAGATTTATAAAAGAATGTTACACCTAGGAATGTGTATTTCTCATGAATAACATGGGGAAAAGGAGTGCTCATGCTTGTGAAGGCACTAGAGACTGATTACTCACACTTGACGTACCAGCTTGGAATCAGCACGGTATCTGCCTCCAGCTCAGGGGCTGAAAGAGCACTCTCTGTGTCCATAACTACAGAACACGCACAAGAAGTTAGCATCACATTTACTTCTCTCATGGTCACACCTCAAGGCCTGCATGTGGAAGGTGCTGACAGGGCACACACAGGTGGGGCTGTATTCTCACAGCTGCACAGGGGTCTGGCTGCCCTTGGGACACTGAGCTGGCAGCTCTCACATGAACTGAAAAGCCATGGCGTGCCCACACGATCTGTGGCTAGATCAGCCCTGGAGCCAGGCCCCAGGAGGCTGGATTACCAGAGGTGAGCGATGGACAACCAGAGCTGAGTGACGTATAACCGGCTGCCCGTGATGAATAACCAGTGGTAGCCATGGAGAACCTGTGCTGAGGTTCTGGGCCTGAACTGCCCCTTCCCACCTCCTTGCTCTTTAGAACCCTCTGCCCATGCTGCACCCTAAAGCAGCTGCAGCCCCTCACTCCTGCCCTGGTGTGTCTGCCCCAGTGCCCACAGCGTGGTGGCCTCCTGGCTCAGCCAGCCCTAGTCCTGGCCCCGCTGCTGCCAGCCAGGCCTATGAGCTGGGCCCTGTCTGCCTACCTGCTCCCTGCCCAGCCGTTGGAGCACTCTGGGCATTCTGGGCTTGTAGGGCCAGGAGAAAGAGGAGCAGGAGGCACTGCCTCAGGGCCATGATCCCCCCTGCTGACAACATTCTGCTGCTGCCACTGCTGCTGCTGCCAAGAGCCCCCGTGGAATCACCAGGCTTGCTCTGGCACAGCGAGTGGCCCGGGACACTCTCCCGTCCCTCGGCAGGCCGGGAGAGTGGTTAAGGCTGTCACCTTGCACAGGCGAGGCTCTGCGCAACGAAAGGTAGAAAAAAGAATGGGCTGCTGTTGAGGGTTTAGTCAGGGTTTATTGAGGAAATGCAGCAAATGGATCCACAACCCAGGGGATCCAGTGAACTGCAAACCCTGAACTGGGGTGTGCAATGTGCTGTAAAGGGGGAAGGGAACAGGGGAGGGGCTCACCCACCCGCCAGTGGGGTTACAGGAGGGCATGGGGAGCAGGAAAACAGGCATTTAGGAAAACCAATGCGGGCAATTCAGGGGAGAGGCCTCGGGGCCTGAACCTATCACTTGATGGCCTTGGTAGAAGTTTCTAGAGGGAGGGGATGGGCCGTCGAGTAATGGACTGGACGCCAGGAGGGGAGGGGTTGAAGGAGTGACACAGCAATTTTTAGGGAACAGGGGGAGGAGGCAGAGTGATTGACAATGAAGAGGAGGGAGGAGGCAACAGGGGCAGAACCATTTTAACCGTAAAAATGGGACAAACTAAGGCATAACAGTGCAACTAAAACATACAAAGCCACAATACAACACTGCAGTGTTTCCCAGAGCACTGAACAACACGGTGGGGCTCTGGAACCTCACACGATACAGAACCCTCTGATCTCATGTCAAAGTGGTGTCTCTGAACTCCCCAATGTATGCCCACTTTGCCTGTGAATTCCTGGACCTCCCCTCTATTGAATTTCCTTTTCTGCACAGGAATGGAAGGAGCAAAACAGAGAAGGTTCGATGTATTCTGGGAGGTAGCACTGTGCATGGGAATGCAGAGGCACTAATGCCTTACTCCTCAGAAACCCTATCAGAAGCCCTCCATGAAGGCTGTTTTAAAAACCCAGATGCAAGTGTCCTTCTTTGGTAGTATTTATGTCTGACAGCCTTCTGGCAAGAAACCTGCTTTTCCCATTTCTTCTGCTACAGTTTCATCACCTTTGATGATGAAAGCACTGCTTCCATTCTCCACTGTCACGCCAACATGGGTGTGCAGTGCTCACGCTTCTCCCAAGTGAGCCTGGTTAATTCCCTTGCCACTTCCAATCCCACTTCAAGCTCACTAAAGGAGCCCCACTAAATCCTGAGCCAAGATCCTTTTTCCCTTTGAGGCAGATGTAGGCCATGTGCACCATCAAGCCTGGTGTCCTGTAGAGTAAGCCATGGTCAAAGGCCCACACTCCTACTGCAAACATCAGGGTGCCAGGGATTCACTTCTAGAACCTTCCTGTGTCTGGGTCACTGCAAGTGGGACAAGTAAATTCCACATGCGCCCCAGATCCCTCAAGCTGTCATGCAGAGCCTCCTGTGACCAATATCACGTTCCTTCCCCTCTGTATCTCACACAGCCAGCCATCATCTTTCTGCTCCTTGATCCTCTTTGTGCTCACTGGGGAGGGACTGCCACATCCCCCATGACCTAAGTCACCATATCAGGTCTCCTTGATGTGCTCAGCACTGGACATCCCTCCTTCCCAGAACATCTTCCCTCTCTGCCCAGACCTTCCTGATTCGGGGCAACATCCCAAATGAGCTCCTAGACAAGTCTTTGCATGTCACTCCTCACCAGCATGTCCTTATTCTGGTGCAGGAAAGCCTTGTTCATGGGCGCTACTGTGAAAGCAGGCTGAGGCGGGCACAAACAGGTCCTGCACTGCAGTGCAAGTTTCTCAGAGCTCCTGTCACAGCCCCAGCCCTTCTCTCAGCTCTGCGCATTGTACCCCAACAGAAACGAACTTACAGCTTTTAGAAATCAATTTCTTTATCAAAATCAGAGAAAAAAGCTTTGTCTGCTAATACAAGGTATCACTATCATCATCACAAAAAGTATCCCTACCACTAAGAATATCGTATCTCTTATCAGTAAAATCAGCACGGTCCTCTAATATTAGGTGTCATTATTAGAAGCACTATCACTAAAAGAATCACTAGCTATCACTATCACTATCTATCACTATCACTATCACTAAAAGCATCACTATCACTATCACTCTCACTATTACTATCCCTATCACTACCACTGTCACTATCTATCACTATCACTGAAGAGTTCCTATTACTAGAACTATCTATCACTACCACTAAAAGAATCACTGCCACTCTCACTATCAGTATCCCTGTCACTACCTCTACCACTATCACTATCTATCACTTATCACTATCACTAATCTTCATCTTGGAACATAAAGTATTCCTCCTGGTACTGGTTACAGGGGCACCAGGAGGCTGTGGGCTGAGGAGACTCCAGGGAAATCCAGTAGTCCCGTGAAGTAGCCCCCTCAGCCAGAGCACAGTAGGGACACGTGGTCTGAGGTGACGGGTCTGCGCGCATGTTCTTGTATCGCTGGGTCAGCTCTGCTGCAAAGATCTCAGGAAACAGACGGCAGCTGTCCCTGAACCTGTTGGCTTGGGGTCCCATGCCGCTTCCTGGACCTTCTCCTGACTCTGTTTCATCTCTAAGCAGGCCACGGCTTTCCCAGGAAGAGTCCCAGCCCTGTCCTGATGCCTCTTTGTCTTCCTGGGCCCTCCTGTAGAAACAGATTTCCAAGAAGACTCCTCATAGATAGGAATTTGGAGCACAGTTAACTGCACTGCAGCGATTACCACAGAACTGCCTGGGCACTCCAGCATGGTGCAATCACTTCATTGCCAATGGCAGCAATGAATAACTCGCATGTCTCTCTTGGGCAGCTGACACATGACGATGTACCCAACTACTGCTGCAAGCAGAATCACAGCCGAGACTGGAAGTGATGCTAGGAGGTACTTCTTGCTGAATTCCCACTGTCCAAGAGTCTCAACTTTTTGCCCAGCAGGTGATCCTAGCAGGAGAAAAGACAATGTGAGAGACAATGTTTGCACTCTGCACTAGGCATAATTCCACAGTCTGCTTCACATGCCTGAAGATTATTTTGTTCAGAGATTTCTTCCTCTGGCTCTGGTGTCTCAGCATCAGGGACCAAGTGAAGAGGTTCTCATGGGGAAGAGCCCAGTGTGTGCCAGGGAGCAGCACTGCCCCTGTCTTTTCCTCTGGGCTGCAGGCCAGGCCTGTGTGCTGGGCAGCTGCAATTCATCCATGGAGAGCACTGCAGGGATACAGCAGAAATGCTGCTCTTCTTCCAAGACAGCATCGCCCAAGCACTCACCGGAATATTCCTCAGGCATAGCGAGTTTGCTGGTGTCCCGTATTACTTCTCTTTCTTCATCTGAGCTTGGCTCACTGTTATTTTCTTCCACAGGGAGGGTCTCTGGCAAAGTCTCAGAATCTGTCTCTTCATAAAAAAACATTGGACACTTTAACCAGAAGCCACTGCCCCTTACCACAAGCATGGTGCCATGGCCTGGGAATTCTGGCAGGTGGCAGTGAGGAGCCTGCTGTGCCCAAAGACAAGAGGAATCCATAGCCGAGTTTTCTGCCATGCAACATGAAATGCAGACCACCCAAGACTTAATCAACCAAATGACCCAGAGAAAGAATGCCTTCTGGCTCATACTCATACTTGAGGTCCAGCTTCAACCCATCCCTGAGCCTGAGGTTTGGCAGGGGCAGCCAAGACTGCGTGGGATATCATTTTTGCCTTAGTGCTGTGCTAAGTGTTAGATGAAAACAAATTCAGCAGAGGCCTTTTGCCAACATCTGGCTGCCAATGTCTGCACACAGCAGCTCTGGCCAGTAATGGTACATCTGCAGCAGCAGCTGGAGATGCTCCTGGCAATCATCTGGAAGCACAGCTGTGAGCAAATGCCATGCTGGACCTTTTCTATGGCTCATTCCAGGAGCTGTGAAATGGGGTGTCCCTGCAGCAAGACTCTGACTGAACACTTCTGGCTATCCAGGATTCAGAACATCCCTAGCGGAATGAAAAGCTTTGCATCCCAGGCTGCAGGCTTAACAGAATGGGATGTACCAACCAGATGGGGCTTCATCCATGGCTGTCAGGAGCTCCTCTGCTCCTGACAGGGGAGGGAATCCTTCAGGGAATCCTCCAGGAAATCCTCCAGGGAATCCTTCAGGAACCGTGTCATGATTCTTCCCTAAGTTAGATTTATAAAAGAATGTTACACCTAGGAATGTGTATTTCTCATGAATAACATGGGGAAAAGGAGTGCTCATGCTTGTGAAGGCACTAGAGACTGATTACTCACACTTGACGTACCAGCTTGGAATCAGCACGGTATCTGCCTCCAGCTCAGGGGCTGAAAGAGCACTCTCTGTGTCCATAACTACAGAACACGCACAAGAAGTTAGCATCACATTTACTTCTCTCATGGTCACACCTCAAGGCCTGCATGTGGAAGGTGCTGACAGGGCACACACAGGTGGGGCTGTATTCTCACAGCTGCACAGGGGTCTGGCTGCCCTTGGGACACTGAGCCGGCAGCTCTCACATGAACTGAAAAGCCATGGCGTGCCCACAAAACCTGTGGCTAGGTCAGCCCTGGAGCCAGGCCCCAGGAGGGTGGATTACCAGAGGTGAGCGATGGACAACCAGAGCTGAGTGACGTATAACCGGCTGCCCGTGATGAATAACCAGTGGTAGCCATGGAGAACCTGTGCTGAGGTTCTGGGCCTGAACTGCCCCTTCCCACCTCCTTGCTCTTTAGAACCCTCTGCCCATGCTGCACCCTAAAGCAGCTGCAGCCCCTCACTCCTGCCCTGGTGTGTCTGCCCCAGTGCCCACAGCGTGGTGGCCTCCTGGCTCAGCCAGCCCTAGTCCTGGCCCCGCTGCTGCCAGCCAGGCCTATGAGCTGGGCCCTGTCTGCCTACCTGCTCCCTGCCCAGCCGTTGGAGCACTCTGGGCATTCTGGGCTTGTAGGGCCAGGAGAAAGAGGAGCAGGAGGCACTGCCTCAGGGCCATGATCCCCCCTGCTGACAACATTCTGCTGCTGCCACTGCTGCTGCTGCCAAGAGCCCCCGTGGAATCACCAGGCTTGCTCTGGCACAGCGAGTGGCCCGGGACACTCTCCCGTCCCTCGGCAGGCCGGGAGAGTGGTTAAGGCTGTCACCTTGCACAGGCGAGGCTCTGCGCAACAAAAGGTAGAAAAAAGAATGGGCTGCTGTTGAGGGTTTAGTCAGGGTTTATTGAGGAAATGCAGCAAATGGATCCACAACCCAGGGGATCCAGTGAACTGCAAACCCTGAACTGGGGTGTGCAATGTGCTGTAAAGGGGGAAGGGAACAGGGGAGGGGCTCACCCACCCGCCAGTGGGGTTACAGGAGGGCATGGGGAGCAGGAAAACAGGCATTTAGGAAAACCAATGCGGGCAATTCAGGGGAGAGGCCTCGGGGCCTGAACCTATCACTTGATGGCCTTGGTAGAAGTTTCTAGAGGGAGGGGATGGGCCGTCGAGTAATGGACTGGACGCCAGGAGGGGAGGGGTTGAAGGAGTGACACAGCAATTTTTAGGGAACAGGGGGAGGAGGCAGAGTGATTGACAATGAAGAGGAGGGAGGAGGCAACAGGGGCAGAACCATTTTAACCGTAAAAATGGGACAAACTAAGGCATAACAGTGCAACTAAAACATACAAAGCCACAATACAACACTGCAGTGTTTCCCAGAGCACTGAACAACACGGTGGGGCTCTGGAACCTCACACGATACAGAACCCTCTGATCTCATGTCAAAGTGGTGTCTCTGAACTCCCCAATGTATGCCCACTTTGCCTGTGAATTCCTGGACCTCCCCTCTATTGAATTTCCTTTTCTGCACAGGAATGGAAGGAGCAAAACAGAGAAGGTTCGATGTATTCTGGGAGGTAGCACTGTGCATGGGAATGCAGAGGCACTAATGCCTTACTCCTCAGAAACCCTATCAGAAGCCCTCCATGAAGGCTGTTTTAAAAACCCAGATGCAAGTGTCCTTCTTTGGTAGTATTTATGTCTGACAGCCTTCTGGCAAGAAACCTGCTTTTCCCATTTCTTCTGCTACAGTTTCATCACCTTTGATGATGAAAGCACTGCTTCCATTCTCCACTGTCACGCCAACATGGGTGTGCAGTGCTCACGCTTCTCCCAAGTGAGCCTGGTTAATTCCCTTGCCACTTCCAATCCCACTTCAAGCTCACTAAAGGAGCCCCACTAAATCCTGAGCCAAGATCCTTTTTCCCTTTGAGGCAGATGTAGGCCATGTGCACCATCAAGCCTGGTGTCCTGTAGAGTAAGCCATGGTCAAAGGCCCACACTCCTACTGCAAACATCAGGGTGCCAGGGATTCACTTCTAGAACCTTCCTGTGTCTGGGTCACTGCAAGTGGGACAAGTAAATTCCACATGCGCCCCAGATCCCTCAAGCTGTCATGCAGAGCCTCCTGTGACCAATATCACGTTCCTTCCCCTCTGTATCTCACACAGCCAGCCATCATCTTTCTGCTCCTTGATCCTCTTTGTGCTCACTGGGGAGGGACTGCCACATCCCCCATGACCTAAGTCACCATATCAGGTCTCCTTGATGTGCTCAGCACTGGACATCCCTCCTTCCCAGAACATCTTCCCTCTCTGCCCAGACCTTCCTGATTCGGGGCAACATCCCAAATGAGCTCCTAGACAAGTCTTTGCATGTCACTCCTCACCAGCATGTCCTTATTCTGGTGCAGGAAAGCCTTGTTCATGGGCGCTACTGTGAAAGCAGGCTGAGGCGGGCACAAACAGGTCCTGCACTGCAGTGCAAGTTTCTCAGAGCTCCTGTCACAGCCCCAGCCCTTCTCTCAGCTCTGCGCATTGTACCCCAACAGAAACGAACTTACAGCTTTTAGAAATCAATTTCTTTATCAAAATCAGAGAAAAAAGCTTTGTCTGCTAATACAAGGTATCACTATCATCATCACAAAAAGTATCCCTACCACTAAGAATATCGTATCTCTTATCAGTAAAATCAGCACGGTCCTCTAATATTAGGTGTCATTATTAGAAGCACTATCACTAAAAGAATCACTAGCTATCACTATCACTATCTATCACTATCACTATCACTAAAAGCATCACTATCACTATCACTCTCACTATTACTATCCCTATCACTACCACTGTCACTATCTATCACTATCACTGAAGAGTTCCTATTACTAGAACTATCTATCACTACCACTAAAAGAATCACTGCCACTCTCACTATCAGTATCCCTGTCACTACCTCTACCACTATCACTATCTATCACTTATCACTATCACTAATCTTCATCTTGGAACATAAAGTATTCCTCCTGGTACTGGTTACAGGGGCACCAGGAGGCTGTGGGCTGAGGAGACTCCAGGGAAATCCAGTAGTCCCGTGAAGTAGCCCCCTCAGCCAGAGCACAGTAGGGACACGTGGTCTGAGGTGACGGGTCTGCGCGCATGTTCTTGTATCGCTGGGTCAGCTCTGCTGCAAAGATCTCAGGAAACAGGCGGCAGCTGTCCCTGAACCTGTTGGCTTGGGGTCCCATGCCGCTTCCTGGACCTTCTCCTGACTCTGTTTCATCTCTAAGCAGGCCACGGCTTTCCCAGGAAGAGTCCCAGCCCTGTCCTGATGCCTCTTTGTCTTCCTGGGCCCTCCTGTAGAAACAGATTTCCAAGAAGACTCCTCATAGATAGGAATTTGGAGCACAGTTAACTGCACTGCAGCGATTACCACAGAACTGCCTGGGCACTCCAGCATGGTGCAATCACTTCATTGCCAATGGCAGCAATGAATAACTCGCATGTCTCTCTTGGGCAGCTGACACATGACGATGTACCCAACTACTGCTGCAAGCAGAATCACAGCCGAGACTGGAAGTGATGCTAGGAGGTACTTCTTGCTGAATTCCCACTGTCCAAGAGTCTCAACTTTTTGCCCAGCAGGTGATCCTAGCAGGAGAAAAGACAATGTGAGAGACAATGTTTGCACTCTGCACTAGGCATAATTCCACAGTCTGCTTCACATGCCTGAAGATTATTTTGTTCAGAGATTTCTTCCTCTGGCTCTGGTGTCTCAGCATCAGGGACCAAGTGAAGAGGTTCTCATGGGGAAGAGCCCAGTGTGTGCCAGGGAGCAGCACTGCCCCTGTCTTTTCCTCTGGGCTGCAGGCCAGGCCTGTGTGCTGGGCAGCTGCAATTCATCCATGGAGAGCACTGCAGGGATACAGCAGAAATGCTGCTCTTCTTCCAAGACAGCATCGCCCAAGCACTCACCGGAATATTCCTCAGGCATAGCGAGTTTGCTGGTGTCCCGTATTACTTCTCTTTCTTCATCTGAGCTTGGCTCACTGTTATTTTCTTCCACAGGGAGGGTCTCTGGCAAAGTCTCAGAATCTGTCTCTTCATAAAAAAACATTGGACACTTTAACCAGAAGCCACTGCCCCTTACCACAAGCATGGTGCCATGGCCTGGGAATTCTGGCAGGTGGCAGTGAGGAGCCTGCTGTGCCCAAAGACAAGAGGAATCCATAGCCGAGTTTTCTGCCATGCAACATGAAATGCAGACCACCCAAGACTTAATCAACCAAATGACCCAGAGAAAGAATGCCTTCTGGCTCATACTCATACTTGAGGTCCAGCTTCAACCCATCCCTGAGCCTGAGGTTTGGCAGGGGCAGCCAAGACTGCGTGGGATATCATTTTTGCCTTAGTGCTGTGCTAAGTGTTAGATGAAAACAAATTCAGCAGAGGCCTTTTGCCAACATCTGGCTGCCAATGTCTGCACACAGCAGCTCTGGCCAGTAATGGTACATCTGCAGCAGCAGCTGGAGATGCTCCTGGCAATCATCTGGAAGCACAGCTGTGAGCAAATGCCATGCTGGACCTTTTCTATGGCTCATTCCAGGAGCTGTGAAATGGGGTGTCCCTGCAGCAAGACTCTGACTGAACACTTCTGGCTATCCAGGATTCAGAACATCCCTAGCGGAATGAAAAGCTTTGCATCCCAGGCTGCAGGCTTAACAGAATGGGATGTACCAACCAGATGGGGCTTCATCCATGGCTGTCAGGAGCTCCTCTGCTCCTGACAGGGGAGGGAATCCTTCAGGGAATCCTCCAGGAAATCCTCCAGGGAATCCTTCAGGAACCGTGTCATGATTCTTCCCTAAGTTAGATTTATAAAAGAATGTTACACCTAGGAATGTGTATTTCTCATGAATAACATGGGGAAAAGGAGTGCTCATGCTTGTGAAGGCACTAGAGACTGATTACTCACACTTGACGTACCAGCTTGGAATCAGCACGGTATCTGCCTCCAGCTCAGGGGCTGAAAGAGCACTCTCTGTGTCCATAACTACAGAACACGCACAAGAAGTTAGCATCACATTTACTTCTCTCATGGTCACACCTCAAGGCCTGCATGTGGAAGGTGCTGACAGGGCACACACAGGTGGGGCTGTATTCTCACAGCTGCACAGGGGTCTGGCTGCCCTTGGGACACTGAGCCGGCAGCTCTCACATGAACTGAAAAGCCATGGCGTGCCCACAAAACCTGTGGCTAGGTCAGCCCTGGAGCCAGGCCCCAGGAGGGTGGATTACCAGAGGTGAGCGATGGACAACCAGAGCTGAGTGACGTATAACCGGCTGCCCGTGATGAATAACCAGTGGTAGCCATGGAGAACCTGTGCTGAGGTTCTGGGCCTGAACTGCCCCTTCCCACCTCCTTGCTCTTTAGAACCCTCTGCCCATGCTGCACCCTAAAGCAGCTGCAGCCCCTCACTCCTGCCCTGGTGTGTCTGCCCCAGTGCCCACAGCGTGGTGGCCTCCTGGCTCAGCCAGCCCTAGTCCTGGCCCCGCTGCTGCCAGCCAGGCCTATGAGCTGGGCCCTGTCTGCCTACCTGCTCCCTGCCCAGCCGTTGGAGCACTCTGGGCATTCTGGGCTTGTAGGGCCAGGAGAAAGAGGAGCAGGAGGCACTGCCTCAGGGCCATGATCCCCCCTGCTGACAACATTCTGCTGCTGCCACTGCTGCTGCTGCCAAGAGCCCCCGTGGAATCACCAGGCTTGCTCTGGCACAGCGAGTGGCCCGGGACACTCTCCCGTCCCTCGGCAGGCCGGGAGAGTGGTTAAGGCTGTCACCTTGCACAGGCGAGGCTCTGCGCAACAAAAGGTAGAAAAAAGAATGGGCTGCTGTTGAGGGTTTAGTCAGGGTTTATTGAGGAAATGCAGCAAATGGATCCACAACCCAGGGGATCCAGTGAACTGCAAACCCTGAACTGGGGTGTGCAATGTGCTGTAAAGGGGGAAGGGAACAGGGGAGGGGCTCACCCACCCGCCAGTGGGGTTACAGGAGGGCATGGGGAGCAGGAAAACAGGCATTTAGGAAAACCAATGCGGGCAATTCAGGGGAGAGGCCTCGGGGCCTGAACCTATCACTTGATGGCCTTGGTAGAAGTTTCTAGAGGGAGGGGATGGGCCGTCGAGTAATGGACTGGATGCCAGGAGGGGAGGGGTTGAAGGAGTGACACAGCAATTTTTAGGGAACAGGGGGAGGAGGCAGAGTGATTGACAATGAAGAGGAGGGAGGAGGCAACAGGGGCAGAACCATTTTAACCGTAAAAATGGGACAAACTAAGGCATAACAGTGCAACTAAAACATACAAAGCCACAATACAACACTGCAGTGTTTCCCAGAGCACTGAACAACACGGTGGGGCTCTGGAACCTCACACGATACAGAACCCTCTGATCTCATGTCAAAGTGGTGTCTCTGAACTCCCCAATGTATGCCCACTTTGCCTGTGAATTCCTGGACCTCCCCTCTATTGAATTTCCTTTTCTGCACAGGAATGGAAGGAGCAAAACAGAGAAGGTTCGATGTATTCTGGGAGGTAGCACTGTGCATGGGAATGCAGAGGCACTAATGCCTTACTCCTCAGAAACCCTATCAGAAGCCCTCCATGAAGGCTGTTTTAAAAACCCAGATGCAAGTGTCCTTCTTTGGTAGTATTTATGTCTGACAGCCTTCTGGCAAGAAACCTGCTTTTCCCATTTCTTCTGCTACAGTTTCATCACCTTTGATGATGAAAGCACTGCTTCCATTCTCCACTGTCACGCCAACATGGGTGTGCAGTGCTCACGCTTCTCCCAAGTGAGCCTGGTTAATTCCCTTGCCACTTCCAATCCCACTTCAAGCTCACTAAAGGAGCCCCACTAAATCCTGAGCCAAGATCCTTTTTCCCTTTGAGGCAGATGTAGGCCATGTGCACCATCAAGCCTGGTGTCCTGTAGAGTAAGCCATGGTCAAAGGCCCACACTCCTACTGCAAACATCAGGGTGCCAGGGATTCACTTCTAGAACCTTCCTGTGTCTGGGTCACTGCAAGTGGGACAAGTAAATTCCACATGCGCCCCAGATCCCTCAAGCTGTCATGCAGAGCCTCCTGTGACCAATATCACGTTCCTTCCCCTCTGTATCTCACACAGCCAGCCATCATCTTTCTGCTCCTTGATCCTCTTTGTGCTCACTGGGGAGGGACTGCCACATCCCCCATGACCTAAGTCACCATATCAGGTCTCCTTGATGTGCTCAGCACTGGACATCCCTCCTTCCCAGAACATCTTCCCTCTCTGCCCAGACCTTCCTGATTCGGGGCAACATCCCAAATGAGCTCCTAGACAAGTCTTTGCATGTCACTCCTCACCAGCATGTCCTTATTCTGGTGCAGGAAAGCCTTGTTCATGGGCGCTACTGTGAAAGCAGGCTGAGGCGGGCACAAACAGGTCCTGCACTGCAGTGCAAGTTTCTCAGAGCTCCTGTCACAGCCCCAGCCCTTCTCTCAGCTCTGCGCATTGTACCCCAACAGAAACGAACTTACAGCTTTTAGAAATCAATTTCTTTATCAAAATCAGAGAAAAAAGCTTTGTCTGCTAATACAAGGTATCACTATCATCATCACAAAAAGTATCCCTACCACTAAGAATATCGTATCTCTTATCAGTAAAATCAGCACGGTCCTCTAATATTAGGTGTCATTATTAGAAGCACTATCACTAAAAGAATCACTAGCTATCACTATCACTATCTATCACTATCACTATCACTAAAAGCATCACTATCACTATCACTCTCACTATTACTATCCCTATCACTACCACTGTCACTATCTATCACTATCACTGAAGAGTTCCTATTACTAGAACTATCTATCACTACCACTAAAAGAATCACTGCCACTCTCACTATCAGTATCCCTGTCACTACCTCTACCACTATCACTATCTATCACTTATCACTATCACTAATCTTCATCTTGGAACATAAAGTATTCCTCCTGGTACTGGTTACAGGGGCACCAGGAGGCTGTGGGCTGAGGAGACTCCAGGGAAATCCAGTAGTCCCGTGAAGTAGCCCCCTCAGCCAGAGCACAGTAGGGACACGTGGTCTGAGGTGACGGGTCTGCGCGCATGTTCTTGTATCGCTGGGTCAGCTCTGCTGCAAAGATCTCAGGAAACAGGCGGCAGCTGTCCCTGAACCTGTTGGCTTGGGGTCCCATGCCGCTTCCTGGACCTTCTCCTGACTCTGTTTCATCTCTAAGCAGGCCACGGCTTTCCCAGGAAGAGTCCCAGCCCTGTCCTGATGCCTCTTTGTCTTCCTGGGCCCTCCTGTAGAAACAGATTTCCAAGAAGACTCCTCATAGATAGGAATTTGGAGCACAGTTAACTGCACTGCAGCGATTACCACAGAACTGCCTGGGCACTCCAGCATGGTGCAATCACTTCATTGCCAATGGCAGCAATGAATAACTCGCATGTCTCTCTTGGGCAGCTGACACATGACGATGTACCCAACTACTGCTGCAAGCAGAATCACAGCCGAGACTGGAAGTGATGCTAGGAGGTACTTCTTGCTGAATTCCCACTGTCCAAGAGTCTCAACTTTTTGCCCAGCAGGTGATCCTAGCAGGAGAAAAGACAATGTGAGAGACAATGTTTGCACTCTGCACTAGGCATAATTCCACAGTCTGCTTCACATGCCTGAAGATTATTTTGTTCAGAGATTTCTTCCTCTGGCTCTGGTGTCTCAGCATCAGGGACCAAGAGAAGAGGTTCTCATGGGGAAGAGCCCAGTGTGTGCCAGGGAGCAGCACTGCCCCTGTCTTTTCCTCTGGGCTGCAGGCCAGGCCTGTGTGCTGGGCAGCTGCAATTCATCCATGGAGAGCACTGCAGGGATACAGCAGAAATGCTGCTCTTCTTCCAAGACAGCATCGCCCAAGCACTCACCGGAATATTCCTCAGGCATAGCGAGTTTGCTGGTGTCCCGTATTACTTCTCTTTCTTCATCTGAGCTTGGCTCACTGTTATTTTCTTCCACAGGGAGGGTCTCTGGCAAAGTCTCAGAATCTGTCTCTTCATAAAAAAACATTGGACACTTTAACCAGAAGCCACTGCCCCTTACCACAAGCATGGTGCCATGGCCTGGGAATTCTGGCAGGTGGCAGTGAGGAGCCTGCTGTGCCCAAAGACAAGAGGAATCCATAGCCGAGTTTTCTGCCATGCAACATGAAATGCAGACCACCCAAGACTTAATCAACCAAATGACCCAGAGAAAGAATGCCTTCTGGCTCATACTCATACTTGAGGTCCAGCTTCAACCCATCCCTGAGCCTGAGGTTTGGCAGGGGCAGCCAAGACTGCGTGGGATATCATTTTTGCCTTAGTGCTGTGCTAAGTGTTAGATGAAAACAAATTCAGCAGAGGCCTTTTGCCAACATCTGGCTGCCAATGTCTGCACACAGCAGCTCTGGCCAGTAATGGTACATCTGCAGCAGCAGCTGGAGATGCTCCTGGCAATCATCTGGAAGCACAGCTGTGAGCAAATGCCATGCTGGACCTTTTCTATGGCTCATTCCAGGAGCTGTGAAATGGGGTGTCCCTGCAGCAAGACTCTGACTGAACACTTCTGGCTATCCAGGATTCAGAACATCCCTAGCGGAATGAAAAGCTTTGCATCCCAGGCTGCAGGCTTAACAGAATGGGATGTACCAACCAGATGGGGCTTCATCCATGGCTGTCAGGAGCTCCTCTGCTCCTGACAGGGGAGGGAATCCTTCAGGGAATCCTCCAGGAAATCCTCCAGGGAATCCTTCAGGAACCGTGTCATGATTCTTCCCTAAGTTAGATTTATAAAAGAATGTTACACCTAGGAATGTGTATTTCTCATGAATAACATGGGGAAAAGGAGTGCTCATGCTTGTGAAGGCACTAGAGACTGATTACTCACACTTGACGTACCAGCTTGGAATCAGCACGGTATCTGCCTCCAGCTCAGGGGCTGAAAGAGCACTCTCTGTGTCCATAACTACAGAACACGCACAAGAAGTTAGCATCACATTTACTTCTCTCATGGTCACACCTCAAGGCCTGCATGTGGAAGGTGCTGACAGGGCACACACAGGTGGGGCTGTATTCTCACAGCTGCACAGGGGTCTGGCTGCCCTTGGGACACTGAGCCGGCAGCTCTCACATGAACTGAAAAGCCATGGCGTGCCCACAAAACCTGTGGCTAGGTCAGCCCTGGAGCCAGGCCCCAGGAGGGTGGATTACCAGAGGTGAGCGATGGACAACCAGAGCTGAGTGACGTATAACCGGCTGCCCGTGATGAATAACCAGTGGTAGCCATGGAGAACCTGTGCTGAGGTTCTGGGCCTGAACTGCCCCTTCCCACCTCCTTGCTCTTTAGAACCCTCTGCCCATGCTGCACCCTAAAGCAGCTGCAGCCCCTCACTCCTGCCCTGGTGTGTCTGCCCCAGTGCCCACAGCGTGGTGGCCTCCTGGCTCAGCCAGCCCTAGTCCTGGCCCCGCTGCTGCCAGCCAGGCCTATGAGCTGGGCCCTGTCTGCCTACCTGCTCCCTGCCCAGCCGTTGGAGCACTCTGGGCATTCTGGGCTTGTAGGGCCAGGAGAAAGAGGAGCAGGAGGCACTGCCTCAGGGCCATGATCCCCCCTGCTGACAACATTCTGCTGCTGCCACTGCTGCTGCTGCCAAGAGCCCCCGTGGAATCACCAGGCTTGCTCTGGCACAGCGAGTGGCCCGGGACACTCTCCCGTCCCTCGGCAGGCCGGGAGAGTGGTTAAGGCTGTCACCTTGCACAGGCGAGGCTCTGCGCAACAAAAGGTAGAAAAAAGAATGGGCTGCTGTTGAGGGTTTAGTCAGGGTTTATTGAGGAAATGCAGCAAATGGATCCACAACCCAGGGGATCCAGTGAACTGCAAACCCTGAACTGGGGTGTGCAATGTGCTGTAAAGGGGGAAGGGAACAGGGGAGGGGCTCACCCACCCGCCAGTGGGGTTACAGGAGGGCATGGGGAGCAGGAAAACAGGCATTTAGGAAAACCAATGCGGGCAATTCAGGGGAGAGGCCTCGGGGCCTGAACCTATCACTTGATGGCCTTGGTAGAAGTTTCTAGAGGGAGGGGATGGGCCGTCGAGTAATGGACTGGACGCCAGGAGGGGAGGGGTTGAAGGAGTGACACAGCAATTTTTAGGGAACAGGGGGAGGAGGCAGAGTGATTGACAATGAAGAGGAGGGAGGAGGCAACAGGGGCAGAACCATTTTAACCGTAAAAATGGGACAAACTAAGGCATAACAGTGCAACTAAAACATACAAAGCCACAATACAACACTGCAGTGTTTCCCAGAGCACTGAACAACACGGTGGGGCTCTGGAACCTCACACGATACAGAACCCTCTGATCTCATGTCAAAGTGGTGTCTCTGAACTCCCCAATGTATGCCCACTTTGCCTGTGAATTCCTGGACCTCCCCTCTATTGAATTTCCTTTTCTGCACAGGAATGGAAGGAGCAAAACAGAGAAGGTTCGATGTATTCTGGGAGGTAGCACTGTGCATGGGAATGCAGAGGCACTAATGCCTTACTCCTCAGAAACCCTATCAGAAGCCCTCCATGAAGGCTGTTTTAAAAACCCAGATGCAAGTGTCCTTCTTTGGTAGTATTTATGTCTGACAGCCTTCTGGCAAGAAACCTGCTTTTCCCATTTCTTCTGCTACAGTTTCATCACCTTTGATGATGAAAGCACTGCTTCCATTCTCCACTGTCACGCCAACATGGGTGTGCAGTGCTCACGCTTCTCCCAAGTGAGCCTGGTTAATTCCCTTGCCACTTCCAATCCCACTTCAAGCTCACTAAAGGAGCCCCACTAAATCCTGAGCCAAGATCCTTTTTCCCTTTGAGGCAGATGTAGGCCATGTGCACCATCAAGCCTGGTGTCCTGTAGAGTAAGCCATGGTCAAAGGCCCACACTCCTACTGCAAACATCAGGGTGCCAGGGATTCACTTCTAGAACCTTCCTGTGTCTGGGTCACTGCAAGTGGGACAAGTAAATTCCACATGCGCCCCAGATCCCTCAAGCTGTCATGCAGAGCCTCCTGTGACCAATATCACGTTCCTTCCCCTCTGTATCTCACACAGCCAGCCATCATCTTTCTGCTCCTTGATCCTCTTTGTGCTCACTGGGGAGGGACTGCCACATCCCCCATGACCTAAGTCACCATATCAGGTCTCCTTGATGTGCTCAGCACTGGACATCCCTCCTTCCCAGAACATCTTCCCTCTCTGCCCAGACCTTCCTGATTCGGGGCAACATCCCAAATGAGCTCCTAGACAAGTCTTTGCATGTCACTCCTCACCAGCATGTCCTTATTCTGGTGCAGGAAAGCCTTGTTCATGGGCGCTACTGTGAAAGCAGGCTGAGGCGGGCACAAACAGGTCCTGCACTGCAGTGCAAGTTTCTCAGAGCTCCTGTCACAGCCCCAGCCCTTCTCTCAGCTCTGCGCATTGTACCCCAACAGAAACGAACTTACAGCTTTTAGAAATCAATTTCTTTATCAAAATCAGAGAAAAAAGCTTTGTCTGCTAATACAAGGTATCACTATCATCATCACAAAAAGTATCCCTACCACTAAGAATATCGTATCTCTTATCAGTAAAATCAGCACGGTCCTCTAATATTAGGTGTCATTATTAGAAGCACTATCACTAAAAGAATCACTAGCTATCACTATCACTATCTATCACTATCACTATCACTAAAAGCATCACTATCACTATCACTCTCACTATTACTATCCCTATCACTACCACTGTCACTATCTATCACTATCACTGAAGAGTTCCTATTACTAGAACTATCTATCACTACCACTAAAAGAATCACTGCCACTCTCACTATCAGTATCCCTGTCACTACCTCTACCACTATCACTATCTATCACTTATCACTATCACTAATCTTCATCTTGGAACATAAAGTATTCCTCCTGGTACTGGTTACAGGGGCACCAGGAGGCTGTGGGCTGAGGAGACTCCAGGGAAATCCAGTAGTCCCGTGAAGTAGCCCCCTCAGCCAGAGCACAGTAGGGACACGTGGTCTGAGGTGACGGGTCTGCACGCATGTTCTTGTATCGCTGGGTCAGCTCTGCTGCAAAGATCTCAGGAAACAGACGGCAGCTGTCCCTGAACCTGTTGGCTTGGGGTCCCATGCCGCTTCCTGGACCTTCTCCTGACTCTGTTTCATCTCTAAGCAGGCCACGGCTTTCCCAGGAAGAGTCCCAGCCCTGTCCTGATGCCTCTTTGTCTTCCTGGGCCCTCCTGTAGAAACAGATTTCCAAGAAGACTCCTCATAGATAGGAATTTGGAGCACAGTTAACTGCACTGCAGCGATTACCACAGAACTGCCTGGGCACTCCAGCATGGTGCAATCACTTCATTGCCAATGGCAGCAATGAATAACTCGCATGTCTCTCTTGGGCAGCTGACACATGACGATGTACCCAACTACTGCTGCAAGCAGAATCACAGCCGAGACTGGAAGTGATGCTAGGAGGTACTTCTTGCTGAATTCCCACTGTCCAAGAGTCTCAACTTTTTGCCCAGCAGGTGATCCTAGCAGGAGAAAAGACAATGTGAGAGACAATGTTTGCACTCTGCACTAGGCATAATTCCACAGTCTGCTTCACATGCCTGAAGATTATTTTGTTCAGAGATTTCTTCCTCTGGCTCTGGTGTCTCAGCATCAGGGACCAAGTGAAGAGGTTCTCATGGGGAAGAGCCCAGTGTGTGCCAGGGAGCAGCACTGCCCCTGTCTTTTCCTCTGGGCTGCAGGCCAGGCCTGTGTGCTGGGCAGCTGCAATTCATCCATGGAGAGCACTGCAGGGATACAGCAGAAATGCTGCTCTTCTTCCAAGACAGCATCGCCCAAGCACTCACCGGAATATTCCTCAGGCATAGCGAGTTTGCTGGTGTCCCGTATTACTTCTCTTTCTTCATCTGAGCTTGGCTCACTGTTATTTTCTTCCACAGGGAGGGTCTCTGGCAAAGTCTCAGAATCTGTCTCTTCATAAAAAAACATTGGACACTTTAACCAGAAGCCACTGCCCCTTACCACAAGCATGGTGCCATGGCCTGGGAATTCTGGCAGGTGGCAGTGAGGAGCCTGCTGTGCCCAAAGACAAGAGGAATCCATAGCCGAGTTTTCTGCCATGCAACATGAAATGCAGACCACCCAAGACTTAATCAACCAAATGACCCAGAGAAAGAATGCCTTCTGGCTCATACTCATACTTGAGGTCCAGCTTCAACCCATCCCTGAGCCTGAGGTTTGGCAGGGGCAGCCAAGACTGCGTGGGATATCATTTTTGCCTTAGTGCTGTGCTAAGTGTTAGATGAAAACAAATTCAGCAGAGGCCTTTTGCCAACATCTGGCTGCCAATGTCTGCACACAGCAGCTCTGGCCAGTAATGGTACATCTGCAGCAGCAGCTGGAGATGCTCCTGGCAATCATCTGGAAGCACAGCTGTGAGCAAATGCCATGCTGGACCTTTTCTATGGCTCATTCCAGGAGCTGTGAAATGGGGTGTCCCTGCAGCAAGACTCTGACTGAACACTTCTGGCTATCCAGGATTCAGAACATCCCTAGCGGAATGAAAAGCTTTGCATCCCAGGCTGCAGGCTTAACAGAATGGGATGTACCAACCAGATGGGGCTTCATCCATGGCTGTCAGGAGCTCCTCTGCTCCTGACAGGGGAGGGAATCCTTCAGGGAATCCTCCAGGAAATCCTCCAGGGAATCCTTCAGGAACCGTGTCATGATTCTTCCCTAAGTTAGATTTATAAAAGAATGTTACACCTAGGAATGTGTATTTCTCATGAATAACATGGGGAAAAGGAGTGCTCATGCTTGTGAAGGCACTAGAGACTGATTACTCACACTTGACGTACCAGCTTGGAATCAGCACGGTATCTGCCTCCAGCTCAGGGGCTGAAAGAGCACTCTCTGTGTCCATAACTACAGAACACGCACAAGAAGTTAGCATCACATTTACTTCTCTCATGGTCACACCTCAAGGCCTGCATGTGGAAGGTGCTGACAGGGCACACACAGGTGGGGCTGTATTCTCACAGCTGCACAGGGGTCTGGCTGCCCTTGGGACACTGAGCCGGCAGCTCTCACATGAACTGAAAAGCCATGGCGTGCCCACAAAACCTGTGGCTAGGTCAGCCCTGGAGCCAGGCCCCAGGAGGGTGGATTACCAGAGGTGAGCGATGGACAACCAGAGCTGAGTGACGTATAACCGGCTGCCCGTGATGAATAACCAGTGGTAGCCATGGAGAACCTGTGCTGAGGTTCTGGGCCTGAACTGCCCCTTCCCACCTCCTTGCTCTTTAGAACCCTCTGCCCATGCTGCACCCTAAAGCAGCTGCAGCCCCTCACTCCTGCCCTGGTGTGTCTGCCCCAGTGCCCACAGCGTGGTGGCCTCCTGGCTCAGCCAGCCCTAGTCCTGGCCCCGCTGCTGCCAGCCAGGCCTATGAGCTGGGCCCTGTCTGCCTACCTGCTCCCTGCCCAGCCGTTGGAGCACTCTGGGCATTCTGGGCTTGTAGGGCCAGGAGAAAGAGGAGCAGGAGGCACTGCCTCAGGGCCATGATCCCCCCTGCTGACAACATTCTGCTGCTGCCACTGCTGCTGCTGCCAAGAGCCCCCGTGGAATCACCAGGCTTGCTCTGGCACAGCGAGTGGCCCGGGACACTCTCCCGTCCCTCGGCAGGCCGGGAGAGTGGTTAAGGCTGTCACCTTGCACAGGCGAGGCTCTGCGCAACAAAAGGTAGAAAAAAGAATGGGCTGCTGTTGAGGGTTTAGTCAGGGTTTATTGAGGAAATGCAGCAAATGGATCCACAACCCAGGGGATCCAGTGAACTGCAAACCCTGAACTGGGGTGTGCAATGTGCTGTAAAGGGGGAAGGGAACAGGGGAGGGGCTCACCCACCCGCCAGTGGGGTTACAGGAGGGCATGGGGAGCAGGAAAACAGGCATTTAGGAAAACCAATGCGGGCAATTCAGGGGAGAGGCCTCGGGGCCTGAACCTATCACTTGATGGCCTTGGTAGAAGTTTCTAGAGGGAGGGGATGGGCCGTCGAGTAATGGACTGGATGCCAGGAGGGGAGGGGTTGAAGGAGTGACACAGCAATTTTTAGGGAACAGGGGGAGGAGGCAGAGTGATTGACAATGAAGAGGAGGGAGGAGGCAACAGGGGCAGAACCATTTTAACCGTAAAAATGGGACAAACTAAGGCATAACAGTGCAACTAAAACATACAAAGCCACAATACAACACTGCAGTGTTTCCCAGAGCACTGAACAACACGGTGGGGCTCTGGAACCTCACACGATACAGAACCCTCTGATCTCATGTCAAAGTGGTGTCTCTGAACTCCCCAATGTATGCCCACTTTGCCTGTGAATTCCTGGACCTCCCCTCTATTGAATTTCCTTTTCTGCACAGGAATGGAAGGAGCAAAACAGAGAAGGTTCGATGTATTCTGGGAGGTAGCACTGTGCATGGGAATGCAGAGGCACTAATGCCTTACTCCTCAGAAACCCTATCAGAAGCCCTCCATGAAGGCTGTTTTAAAAACCCAGATGCAAGTGTCCTTCTTTGGTAGTATTTATGTCTGACAGCCTTCTGGCAAGAAACCTGCTTTTCCCATTTCTTCTGCTACAGTTTCATCACCTTTGATGATGAAAGCACTGCTTCCATTCTCCACTGTCACGCCAACATGGGTGTGCAGTGCTCACGCTTCTCCCAAGTGAGCCTGGTTAATTCCCTTGCCACTTCCAATCCCACTTCAAGCTCACTAAAGGAGCCCCACTAAATCCTGAGCCAAGATCCTTTTTCCCTTTGAGGCAGATGTAGGCCATGTGCACCATCAAGCCTGGTGTCCTGTAGAGTAAGCCATGGTCAAAGGCCCACACTCCTACTGCAAACATCAGGGTGCCAGGGATTCACTTCTAGAACCTTCCTGTGTCTGGGTCACTGCAAGTGGGACAAGTAAATTCCACATGCGCCCCAGATCCCTCAAGCTGTCATGCAGAGCCTCCTGTGACCAATATCACGTTCCTTCCCCTCTGTATCTCACACAGCCAGCCATCATCTTTCTGCTCCTTGATCCTCTTTGTGCTCACTGGGGAGGGACTGCCACATCCCCCATGACCTAAGTCACCATATCAGGTCTCCTTGATGTGCTCAGCACTGGACATCCCTCCTTCCCAGAACATCTTCCCTCTCTGCCCAGACCTTCCTGATTCGGGGCAACATCCCAAATGAGCTCCTAGACAAGTCTTTGCATGTCACTCCTCACCAGCATGTCCTTATTCTGGTGCAGGAAAGCCTTGTTCATGGGCGCTACTGTGAAAGCAGGCTGAGGCGGGCACAAACAGGTCCTGCACTGCAGTGCAAGTTTCTCAGAGCTCCTGTCACAGCCCCAGCCCTTCTCTCAGCTCTGCGCATTGTACCCCAACAGAAACGAACTTACAGCTTTTAGAAATCAATTTCTTTATCAAAATCAGAGAAAAAAGCTTTGTCTGCTAATACAAGGTATCACTATCATCATCACAAAAAGTATCCCTACCACTAAGAATATCGTATCTCTTATCAGTAAAATCAGCACGGTCCTCTAATATTAGGTGTCATTATTAGAAGCACTATCACTAAAAGAATCACTAGCTATCACTATCACTATCTATCACTATCACTATCACTAAAAGCATCACTATCACTATCACTCTCACTATTACTATCCCTATCACTACCACTGTCACTATCTATCACTATCACTGAAGAGTTCCTATTACTAGAACTATCTATCACTACCACTAAAAGAATCACTGCCACTCTCACTATCAGTATCCCTGTCACTACCTCTACCACTATCACTATCTATCACTTATCACTATCACTAATCTTCATCTTGGAACATAAAGTATTCCTCCTGGTACTGGTTACAGGGGCACCAGGAGGCTGTGGGCTGAGGAGACTCCAGGGAAATCCAGTAGTCCCGTGAAGTAGCCCCCTCAGCCAGAGCACAGTAGGGACACGTGGTCTGAGGTGACGGGTCTGCGCGCATGTTCTTGTATCGCTGGGTCAGCTCTGCTGCAAAGATCTCAGGAAACAGACGGCAGCTGTCCCTGAACCTGTTGGCTTGGGGTCCCATGCCGCTTCCTGGACCTTCTCCTGACTCTGTTTCATCTCTAAGCAGGCCACGGCTTTCCCAGGAAGAGTCCCAGCCCTGTCCTGATGCCTCTTTGTCTTCCTGGGCCCTCCTGTAGAAACAGATTTCCAAGAAGACTCCTCATAGATAGGAATTTGGAGCACAGTTAACTGCACTGCAGCGATTACCACAGAACTGCCTGGGCACTCCAGCATGGTGCAATCACTTCATTGCCAATGGCAGCAATGAATAACTCGCATGTCTCTCTTGGGCAGCTGACACATGACGATGTACCCAACTACTGCTGCAAGCAGAATCACAGCCGAGACTGGAAGTGATGCTAGGAGGTACTTCTTGCTGAATTCCCACTGTCCAAGAGTCTCAACTTTTTGCCCAGCAGGTGATCCTAGCAGGAGAAAAGACAATGTGAGAGACAATGTTTGCACTCTGCACTAGGCATAATTCCACAGTCTGCTTCACATGCCTGAAGATTATTTTGTTCAGAGATTTCTTCCTCTGGCTCTGGTGTCTCAGCATCAGGGACCAAGTGAAGAGGTTCTCATGGGGAAGAGCCCAGTGTGTGCCAGGGAGCAGCACTGCCCCTGTCTTTTCCTCTGGGCTGCAGGCCAGGCCTGTGTGCTGGGCAGCTGCAATTCATCCATGGAGAGCACTGCAGGGATACAGCAGAAATGCTGCTCTTCTTCCAAGACAGCATCGCCCAAGCACTCACCGGAATATTCCTCAGGCATAGCGAGTTTGCTGGTGTCCCGTATTACTTCTCTTTCTTCATCTGAGCTTGGCTCACTGTTATTTTCTTCCACAGGGAGGGTCTCTGGCAAAGTCTCAGAATCTGTCTCTTCATAAAAAAACATTGGACACTTTAACCAGAAGCCACTGCCCCTTACCACAAGCATGGTGCCATGGCCTGGGAATTCTGGCAGGTGGCAGTGAGGAGCCTGCTGTGCCCAAAGACAAGAGGAATCCATAGCCGAGTTTTCTGCCATGCAACATGAAATGCAGACCACCCAAGACTTAATCAACCAAATGACCCAGAGAAAGAATGCCTTCTGGCTCATACTCATACTTGAGGTCCAGCTTCAACCCATCCCTGAGCCTGAGGTTTGGCAGGGGCAGCCAAGACTGCGTGGGATATCATTTTTGCCTTAGTGCTGTGCTAAGTGTTAGATGAAAACAAATTCAGCAGAGGCCTTTTGCCAACATCTGGCTGCCAATGTCTGCACACAGCAGCTCTGGCCAGTAATGGTACATCTGCAGCAGCAGCTGGAGATGCTCCTGGCAATCATCTGGAAGCACAGCTGTGAGCAAATGCCATGCTGGACCTTTTCTATGGCTCATTCCAGGAGCTGTGAAATGGGGTGTCCCTGCAGCAAGACTCTGACTGAACACTTCTGGCTATCCAGGATTCAGAACATCCCTAGCGGAATGAAAAGCTTTGCATCCCAGGCTGCAGGCTTAACAGAATGGGATGTACCAACCAGATGGGGCTTCATCCATGGCTGTCAGGAGCTCCTCTGCTCCTGACAGGGGAGGGAATCCTTCAGGGAATCCTCCAGGAAATCCTCCAGGGAATCCTTCAGGAACCGTGTCATGATTCTTCCCTAAGTTAGATTTATAAAAGAATGTTACACCTAGGAATGTGTATTTCTCATGAATAACATGGGGAAAAGGAGTGCTCATGCTTGTGAAGGCACTAGAGACTGATTACTCACACTTGACGTACCAGCTTGGAATCAGCACGGTATCTGCCTCCAGCTCAGGGGCTGAAAGAGCACTCTCTGTGTCCATAACTACAGAACACGCACAAGAAGTTAGCATCACATTTACTTCTCTCATGGTCACACCTCAAGGCCTGCATGTGGAAGGTGCTGACAGGGCACACACAGGTGGGGCTGTATTCTCACAGCTGCACAGGGGTCTGGCTGCCCTTGGGACACTGAGCCGGCAGCTCTCACATGAACTGAAAAGCCATGGCGTGCCCACAAAACCTGTGGCTAGGTCAGCCCTGGAGCCAGGCCCCAGGAGGGTGGATTACCAGAGGTGAGCGATGGACAACCAGAGCTGAGTGACGTATAACCGGCTGCCCGTGATGAATAACCAGTGGTAGCCATGGAGAACCTGTGCTGAGGTTCTGGGCCTGAACTGCCCCTTCCCACCTCCTTGCTCTTTAGAACCCTCTGCCCATGCTGCACCCTAAAGCAGCTGCAGCCCCTCACTCCTGCCCTGGTGTGTCTGCCCCAGTGCCCACAGCGTGGTGGCCTCCTGGCTCAGCCAGCCCTAGTCCTGGCCCCGCTGCTGCCAGCCAGGCCTATGAGCTGGGCCCTGTCTGCCTACCTGCTCCCTGCCCAGCCGTTGGAGCACTCTGGGCATTCTGGGCTTGTAGGGCCAGGAGAAAGAGGAGCAGGAGGCACTGCCTCAGGGCCATGATCCCCCCTGCTGACAACATTCTGCTGCTGCCACTGCTGCTGCTGCCAAGAGCCCCCGTGGAATCACCAGGCTTGCTCTGGCACAGCGAGTGGCCCGGGACACTCTCCCGTCCCTCGGCAGGCCGGGAGAGTGGTTAAGGCTGTCACCTTGCACAGGCGAGGCTCTGCGCAACAAAAGGTAGAAAAAAGAATGGGCTGCTGTTGAGGGTTTAGTCAGGGTTTATTGAGGAAATGCAGCAAATGGATCCACAACCCAGGGGATCCAGTGAACTGCAAACCCTGAACTGGGGTGTGCAATGTGCTGTAAAGGGGGAAGGGAACAGGGGAGGGGCTCACCCACCCGCCAGTGGGGTTACAGGAGGGCATGGGGAGCAGGAAAACAGGCATTTAGGAAAACCAATGCGGGCAATTCAGGGGAGAGGCCTCGGGGCCTGAACCTATCACTTGATGGCCTTGGTAGAAGTTTCTAGAGGGAGGGGATGGGCCGTCGAGTAATGGACTGGACGCCAGGAGGGGAGGGGTTGAAGGAGTGACACAGCAATTTTTAGGGAACAGGGGGAGGAGGCAGAGTGATTGACAATGAAGAGGAGGGAGGAGGCAACAGGGGCAGAACCATTTTAACCGTAAAAATGGGACAAACTAAGGCATAACAGTGCAACTAAAACATACAAAGCCACAATACAACACTGCAGTGTTTCCCAGAGCACTGAACAACACGGTGGGGCTCTGGAACCTCACACGATACAGAACCCTCTGATCTCATGTCAAAGTGGTGTCTCTGAACTCCCCAATGTATGCCCACTTTGCCTGTGAATTCCTGGACCTCCCCTCTATTGAATTTCCTTTTCTGCACAGGAATGGAAGGAGCAAAACAGAGAAGGTTCGATGTATTCTGGGAGGTAGCACTGTGCATGGGAATGCAGAGGCACTAATGCCTTACTCCTCAGAAACCCTATCAGAAGCCCTCCATGAAGGCTGTTTTAAAAACCCAGATGCAAGTGTCCTTCTTTGGTAGTATTTATGTCTGACAGCCTTCTGGCAAGAAACCTGCTTTTCCCATTTCTTCTGCTACAGTTTCATCACCTTTGATGATGAAAGCACTGCTTCCATTCTCCACTGTCACGCCAACATGGGTGTGCAGTGCTCACGCTTCTCCCAAGTGAGCCTGGTTAATTCCCTTGCCACTTCCAATCCCACTTCAAGCTCACTAAAGGAGCCCCACTAAATCCTGAGCCAAGATCCTTTTTCCCTTTGAGGCAGATGTAGGCCATGTGCACCATCAAGCCTGGTGTCCTGTAGAGTAAGCCATGGTCAAAGGCCCACACTCCTACTGCAAACATCAGGGTGCCAGGGATTCACTTCTAGAACCTTCCTGTGTCTGGGTCACTGCAAGTGGGACAAGTAAATTCCACATGCGCCCCAGATCCCTCAAGCTGTCATGCAGAGCCTCCTGTGACCAATATCACGTTCCTTCCCCTCTGTATCTCACACAGCCAGCCATCATCTTTCTGCTCCTTGATCCTCTTTGTGCTCACTGGGGAGGGACTGCCACATCCCCCATGACCTAAGTCACCATATCAGGTCTCCTTGATGTGCTCAGCACTGGACATCCCTCCTTCCCAGAACATCTTCCCTCTCTGCCCAGACCTTCCTGATTCGGGGCAACATCCCAAATGAGCTCCTAGACAAGTCTTTGCATGTCACTCCTCACCAGCATGTCCTTATTCTGGTGCAGGAAAGCCTTGTTCATGGGCGCTACTGTGAAAGCAGGCTGAGGCGGGCACAAACAGGTCCTGCACTGCAGTGCAAGTTTCTCAGAGCTCCTGTCACAGCCCCAGCCCTTCTCTCAGCTCTGCGCATTGTACCCCAACAGAAACGAACTTACAGCTTTTAGAAATCAATTTCTTTATCAAAATCAGAGAAAAAAGCTTTGTCTGCTAATACAAGGTATCACTATCATCATCACAAAAAGTATCCCTACCACTAAGAATATCGTATCTCTTATCAGTAAAATCAGCACGGTCCTCTAATATTAGGTGTCATTATTAGAAGCACTATCACTAAAAGAATCACTAGCTATCACTATCACTATCTATCACTATCACTATCACTAAAAGCATCACTATCACTATCACTCTCACTATTACTATCCCTATCACTACCACTGTCACTATCTATCACTATCACTGAAGAGTTCCTATTACTAGAACTATCTATCACTACCACTAAAAGAATCACTGCCACTCTCACTATCAGTATCCCTGTCACTACCTCTACCACTATCACTATCTATCACTTATCACTATCACTAATCTTCATCTTGGAACATAAAGTATTCCTCCTGGTACTGGTTACAGGGGCACCAGGAGGCTGTGGGCTGAGGAGACTCCAGGGAAATCCAGTAGTCCCGTGAAGTAGCCCCCTCAGCCAGAGCACAGTAGGGACACGTGGTCTGAGGTGACGGGTCTGCGCGCATGTTCTTGTATCGCTGGGTCAGCTCTGCTGCAAAGATCTCAGGAAACAGACGGCAGCTGTCCCTGAACCTGTTGGCTTGGGGTCCCATGCCGCTTCCTGGACCTTCTCCTGACTCTGTTTCATCTCTAAGCAGGCCACGGCTTTCCCAGGAAGAGTCCCAGCCCTGTCCTGATGCCTCTTTGTCTTCCTGGGCCCTCCTGTAGAAACAGATTTCCAAGAAGACTCCTCATAGATAGGAATTTGGAGCACAGTTAACTGCACTGCAGCGATTACCACAGAACTGCCTGGGCACTCCAGCATGGTGCAATCACTTCATTGCCAATGGCAGCAATGAATAACTCGCATGTCTCTCTTGGGCAGCTGACACATGACGATGTACCCAACTACTGCTGCAAGCAGAATCACAGCCGAGACTGGAAGTGATGCTAGGAGGTACTTCTTGCTGAATTCCCACTGTCCAAGAGTCTCAACTTTTTGCCCAGCAGGTGATCCTAGCAGGAGAAAAGACAATGTGAGAGACAATGTTTGCACTCTGCACTAGGCATAATTCCACAGTCTGCTTCACATGCCTGAAGATTATTTTGTTCAGAGATTTCTTCCTCTGGCTCTGGTGTCTCAGCATCAGGGACCAAGAGAAGAGGTTCTCATGGGGAAGAGCCCAGTGTGTGCCAGGGAGCAGCACTGCCCCTGTCTTTTCCTCTGGGCTGCAGGCCAGGCCTGTGTGCTGGGCAGCTGCAATTCATCCATGGAGAGCACTGCAGGGATACAGCAGAAATGCTGCTCTTCTTCCAAGACAGCATCGCCCAAGCACTCACCGGAATATTCCTCAGGCATAGCGAGTTTGCTGGTGTCCCGTATTACTTCTCTTTCTTCATCTGAGCTTGGCTCACTGTTATTTTCTTCCACAGGGAGGGTCTCTGGCAAAGTCTCAGAATCTGTCTCTTCATAAAAAAACATTGGACACTTTAACCAGAAGCCACTGCCCCTTACCACAAGCATGGTGCCATGGCCTGGGAATTCTGGCAGGTGGCAGTGAGGAGCCTGCTGTGCCCAAAGACAAGAGGAATCCATAGCCGAGTTTTCTGCCATGCAACATGAAATGCAGACCACCCAAGACTTAATCAACCAAATGACCCAGAGAAAGAATGCCTTCTGGCTCATACTCATACTTGAGGTCCAGCTTCAACCCATCCCTGAGCCTGAGGTTTGGCAGGGGCAGCCAAGACTGCGTGGGATATCATTTTTGCCTTAGTGCTGTGCTAAGTGTTAGATGAAAACAAATTCAGCAGAGGCCTTTTGCCAACATCTGGCTGCCAATGTCTGCACACAGCAGCTCTGGCCAGTAATGGTACATCTGCAGCAGCAGCTGGAGATGCTCCTGGCAATCATCTGGAAGCACAGCTGTGAGCAAATGCCATGCTGGACCTTTTCTATGGCTCATTCCAGGAGCTGTGAAATGGGGTGTCCCTGCAGCAAGACTCTGACTGAACACTTCTGGCTATCCAGGATTCAGAACATCCCTAGCGGAATGAAAAGCTTTGCATCCCAGGCTGCAGGCTTAACAGAATGGGATGTACCAACCAGATGGGGCTTCATCCATGGCTGTCAGGAGCTCCTCTGCTCCTGACAGGGGAGGGAATCCTTCAGGGAATCCTTCAGGAACCGTGTCATGATTCTTCCCTAAGTTAGATTTATAAAAGAATGTTACACCTAGGAATGTGTATTTCTCATGAATAACATGGGGAAAAGGAGTGCTCATGCTTGTGAAGGCACTAGAGACTGATTACTCACACTTGACGTACCAGCTTGGAATCAGCACGGTATCTGCCTCCAGCTCAGGGGCTGAAAGAGCACTCTCTGTGTCCATAACTACAGAACACGCACAAGAAGTTAGCATCACATTTACTTCTCTCATGGTCACACCTCAAGGCCTGCATGTGGAAGGTGCTGACAGGGCACACACAGGTGGGGCTGTATTCTCACAGCTGCACAGGGGTCTGGCTGCCCTTGGGACACTGAGCCGGCAGCTCTCACATGAACTGAAAAGCCATGGCGTGCCCACAAAACCTGTGGCTAGGTCAGCCCTGGAGCCAGGCCCCAGGAGGGTGGATTACCAGAGGTGAGCGATGGACAACCAGAGCTGAGTGACGTATAACCGGCTGCCCGTGATGAATAACCAGTGGTAGCCATGGAGAACCTGTGCTGAGGTTCTGGGCCTGAACTGCCCCTTCCCACCTCCTTGCTCTTTAGAACCCTCTGCCCATGCTGCACCCTAAAGCAGCTGCAGCCCCTCACTCCTGCCCTGGTGTGTCTGCCCCAGTGCCCACAGCGTGGTGGCCTCCTGGCTCAGCCAGCCCTAGTCCTGGCCCCGCTGCTGCCAGCCAGGCCTATGTGCTGGGCCCTGTCTGCCTACCTGCTCCCTGCCCAGCCGTTGGAGCACTCTGGGCATTCTGGGCTTGTAGGGCCAGGAGAAAGAGGAGCAGGAGGCACTGCCTCAGGGCCATGATCCCCCCTGCTGACAACATTCTGCTGCTGCCACTGCTGCTGCTGCCAAGAGCCCCCGTGGAATCACCAGGCTTGCTCTGGCACAGCGAGTGGCCCGGGACACTCTCCCGTCCCTCGGCAGGCCGGGAGAGTGGTTAAGGCTGTCACCTTGCACAGGCGAGGCTCTGCGCAACAAAAGGTAGAAAAAAGAATGGGCTGCTGTTGAGGGTTTAGTCAGGGTTTATTGAGGAAATGCAGCAAATGGATCCACAACCCAGGGGATCCAGTGAACTGCAAACCCTGAACTGGGGTGTGCAATGTGCTGTAAAGGGGGAAGGGAACAGGGGAGGGGCTCACCCACCCGCCAGTGGGGTTACAGGAGGGCATGGGGAGCAGGAAAACAGGCATTTAGGAAAACCAATGCGGGCAATTCAGGGGAGAGGCCCCGGGGCCTGAACCTATCACTTGATGGCCTTGGTAGAAGTTTCTAGAGGGAGGGGATGGGCCGTCGAGTAATGGACTGGACGCCAGGAGGGGAGGGGTTGAAGGAGTGACACAGCAATTTTTAGGGAACAGGGGGAGGAGGCAGAGTGATTGACAATGAAGAGGAGGGAGGAGGCAACAGGGGCAGAACCATTTTAACCGTAAAAATGGGACAAACTAAGGCATAACAGTGCAACTAAAACATACAAAGCCACAATACAACACTGCAGTGTTTCCCAGAGCACTGAACAACACGGTGGGGCTCTGGAACCTCACACGATACAGAACCCTCTGATCTCATGTCAAAGTGGTGTCTCTGAACTCCCCAATGTATGCCCACTTTGCCTGTGAATTCCTGGACCTCCCCTCTATTGAATTTCCTTTTCTGCACAGGAATTGAAGGAGCAAAACAGAGAAGGTTCGATGTATTCTGGGAGGTAGCACTGTGCATGGGAATGCAGAGGCACTAATGCCTTACTCCTCAGAAACCCTATCAGAAGCCCTCCATGAAGGCTGTTTTAAAAACCCAGATGCAAGTGTCCTTCTTTGGTAGTATTTATGTCTGACAGCCTTCTGGCAAGAAACCTGCTTTTCCCATTTCTTCTGCTACAGTTTCATCACCTTTGATGATGAAAGCACTGCTTCCATTCTCCACTGTCACGCCAACATGGGTGTGCAGTGCTCACGCTTCTCCCAAGTGAGCCTGGTTAATTCCCTTGCCACTTCCAATCCCACTTCAAGCTCACTAAAGGAGCCCCACTAAATCCTGAGCCAAGATCCTTTTTCCCTTTGAGGCAGATGTAGGCCATGTGCACCATCAAGCCTGGTGTCCTGTAGAGTAAGCCATGGTCAAAGGCCCACACTCCTACTGCAAACATCAGGGTGCCAGGGATTCACTTCTAGAACCTTCCTGTGTCTGGGTCACTGCAAGTGGGACAAGTAAATTCCACATGCACCCCAGATCCCTCAAGCTGTCATGCAGAGCCTCCTGTGACCAATATCACGTTCCTTCCCCTCTGTATCTCACACAGCCAGCCATCATCTTTCTGCTCCTTGATCCTCTTTGTGCTCACTGGGGAGGGACTGCCACATCCCCCATGACCTAAGTCACCATATCAGGTCTCCTTGATGTGCTCAGCACTGGACATCCCTCCTTCCCAGAACATCTTCCCTCTCTGCCCAGACCTTCCTGATTCGGGGCAACATCCCAAATGAGCTCCTAGACAAGTCTTTGCATGTCACTCCTCACCAGCATGTCCTTATTCTGGTGCAGGAAAGCCTTGTTCATGGGCGCTACTGTGAAAGCAGGCTGAGG
Source organism: Ammospiza caudacuta (assembly GCF_027887145.1). Taxonomy (NCBI): domain Eukaryota; kingdom Metazoa; phylum Chordata; class Aves; order Passeriformes; family Passerellidae; genus Ammospiza; species Ammospiza caudacuta. The sequence continues at coordinate 73,795,534 of NC_080632.1, read as the reverse complement.
CGGGCACAAACAGGTCCTGCACTGCAGTGCAAGTTTCTCAGAGCTCCTGTCACAGCCCCAGCCCTTCTCTCAGCTCTGCGCATTGTACCCCAACAGAAACGAACTTACAGCTTTTAGAAATCAATTTCTTTATCAAAATCAGAGAAAAAAGCTTTGTCTGCTAATACAAGGTATCACTATCATCATCACAAAAAGTATCCCTACCACTAAGAATATCGTATCTCTTATCAGTAAAATCAGCACGGTCCTCTAATATTAGGTGTCATTATTAGAAGCACTATCACTAAAAGAATCACTAGCTATCACTATCACTATCTATCACTATCACTATCACTAAAAGCATCACTATCACTATCACTCTCACTATTACTATCCCTATCACTACCACTGTCACTATCTATCACTATCACTGAAGAGTTCCTATTACTAGAACTATCTATCACTACCACTAAAAGAATCACTGCCACTCTCACTATCAGTATCCCTGTCACTACCTCTACCACTATCACTATCTATCACTTATCACTATCACTAATCTTCATCTTGGAACATAAAGTATTCCTCCTGGTACTGGTTACAGGGGCACCAGGAGGCTGTGGGCTGAGGAGACTCCAGGGAAATCCAGTAGTCCCGTGAAGTAGCCCCCTCAGCCAGAGCACAGTAGGGACACGTGGTCTGAGGTGACGGGTCTGCGCGCATGTTCTTGTATCGCTGGGTCAGCTCTGCTGCAAAGATCTCAGGAAACAGACGGCAGCTGTCCCTGAACCTGTTGGCTTGGGGTCCCATGCCGCTTCCTGGACCTTCTCCTGACTCTGTTTCATCTCTAAGCAGGCCACGGCTTTCCCAGGAAGAGTCCCAGCCCTGTCCTGATGCCTCTTTGTCTTCCTGGGCCCTCCTGTAGAAACAGATTTCCAAGAAGACTCCTCATAGATAGGAATTTGGAGCACAGTTAACTGCACTGCAGCGATTACCACAGAACTGCCTGGGCACTCCAGCATGGTGCAATCACTTCATTGCCAATGGCAGCAATGAATAACTCGCATGTCTCTCTTGGGCAGCTGACACATGACGATGTACCCAACTACTGCTGCAAGCAGAATCACAGCCGAGACTGGAAGTGATGCTAGGAGGTACTTCTTGCTGAATTCCCACTGTCCAAGAGTCTCAACTTTTTGCCCAGCAGGTGATCCTAGCAGGAGAAAAGACAATGTGAGAGACAATGTTTGCACTCTGCACTAGGCATAATTCCACAGTCTGCTTCACATGCCTGAAGATTATTTTGTTCAGAGATTTCTTCCTCTGGCTCTGGTGTCTCAGCATCAGGGACCAAGAGAAGAGGTTCTCATGGGGAAGAGCCCAGTGTGTGCCAGGGAGCAGCACTGCCCCTGTCTTTTCCTCTGGGCTGCAGGCCAGGCCTGTGTGCTGGGCAGCTGCAATTCATCCATGGAGAGCACTGCAGGGATACAGCAGAAATGCTGCTCTTCTTCCAAGACAGCATCACCCAAGCACTCACCGGAATATTCCTCAGGCATAGCGAGTTTGCTGGTGTCCCGTATTACTTCTCTTTCTTCATCTGAGCTTGGCTCACTGTTATTTTCTTCCACAGGGAGGGTCTCTGGCAAAGTCTCAGAATCTGTCTCTTCATAAAAAAACATTGGACACTTTAACCAGAAGCCACTGCCCCTTACCACAAGCATGGTGCCATGGCCTGGGAATTCTGGCAGGTGGCAGTGAGGAGCCTGCTGTGCCCAAAGACAAGAGGAATCCATAGCCGAGTTTTCTGCCATGCAACATGAAATGCAGACCACCCAAGACTTAATCAACCAAATGACCCAGAGAAAGAATGCCTTCTGGCTCATACTCATACTTGAGGTCCAGCTTCAACCCATCCCTGAGCCTGAGGTTTGGCAGGGGCAGCCAAGACTGCGTGGGATATCATTTTTGCCTTAGTGCTGTGCTAAGTGTTAGATGAAAACAAATTCAGCAGAGGCCTTTTGCCAACATCTGGCTGCCAATGTCTGCACACAGCAGCTCTGGCCAGTAATGGTACATCTGCAGCAGCAGCTGGAGATGCTCCTGGCAATCATCTGGAAGCACAGCTGTGAGCAAATGCCATGCTGGACCTTTTCTATGGCTCATTCCAGGAGCTGTGAAATGGGGTGTCCCTGCAGCAAGACTCTGACTGAACACTTCTGGCTATCCAGGATTCAGAACATCCCTAGCGGAATGAAAAGCTTTGCATCCCAGGCTGCAGGCTTAACAGAATGGGATGTACCAACCAGATGGGGCTTCATCCATGGCTGTCAGGAGCTCCTCTGCTCCTGACAGGGGAGGGAATCCTTCAGGGAATCCTCCAGGAAATCCTCCAGGAACCGTGTCATGATTCTTCCCTAAGTTAGATTTATAAAAGAATGTTACACCTAGGAATGTGTATTTCTCATGAATAACATGGGGAAAAGGAGTGCTCATGCTTGTGAAGGCACTAGAGACTGATTACTCACACTTGACGTACCAGCTTGGAATCAGCACGGTATCTGCCTCCAGCTCAGGGGCTGAAAGAGCACTCTCTGTGTCCATAACTACAGAACACGCACAAGAAGTTAGCATCACATTTACTTCTCTCATGGTCACACCTCAAGGCCTGCATGTGGAAGGTGCTGACAGGGCACACACAGGTGGGGCTGTATTCTCACAGCTGCACAGGGGTCTGGCTGCCCTTGGGACACTGAGCCGGCAGCTCTCACATGAACTGAAAAGCCATGGCGTGCCCACAAAACCTGTGGCTAGGTCAGCCCTGGAGCCAGGCCCCAGGAGGGTGGATTACCAGAGGTGAGCGATGGACAACCAGAGCTGAGTGACGTATAACCGGCTGCCCGTGATGAATAACCAGTGGTAGCCATGGAGAACCTGTGCTGAGGTTCTGGGCCTGAACTGCCCCTTCCCACCTCCTTGCTCTTTAGAACCCTCTGCCCATGCTGCACCCTAAAGCAGCTGCAGCCCCTCACTCCTGCCCTGGTGTGTCTGCCCCAGTGCCCACAGCGTGGTGGCCTCCTGGCTCAGCCAGCCCTAGTCCTGGCCCCGCTGCTGCCAGCCAGGCCTATGAGCTGGGCCCTGTCTGCCTACCTGCTCCCTGCCCAGCCGTTGGAGCACTCTGGGCATTCTGGGCTTGTAGGGCCAGGAGAAAGAGGAGCAGGAGGCAGTGCCTCAGGGCCATGATCCCCCCTGCTGACAACATTCTGCTGCTGCCACTGCTGCTGCTGCCAAGAGCCCCCGTGGAATCACCAGGCTTGCTCTGGCACAGCGAGTGGCCCGGGACACTCTCCCGTCCCTCGGCAGGCCGGGAGAGTGGTTAAGGCTGTCACCTTGCACAGGCGAGGCTCTGCGCAACAAAAGGTAGAAAAAAGAATGGGCTGCTGTTGAGGGTTTAGTCAGGGTTTATTGAGGAAATGCAGCAAATGGATCCACAACCCAGGGGATCCAGTGAACTGCAAACCCTGAACTGGGGTGTGCAATGTGCTGTAAAGGGGGAAGGGAACAGGGGAGGGGCTCACCCACCCGCCAGTGGGGTTACAGGAGGGCATGGGGAGCAGGAAAACAGGCATTTAGGAAAACCAATGCGGGCAATTCAGGGGAGAGGCCTCGGGGCCTGAACCTATCACTTGATGGCCTTGGTAGAAGTTTCTAGAGGGAGGGGATGGGCCGTCGAGTAATGGACTGGACACCAGGAGGGGAGGGGTTGAAGGAGTGACACAGCAATTTTTAGGGAACAGGGGGAGGAGGCAGAGTGATTGACAATGAAGAGGAGGGAGGAGGCAACAGGGGCAGAACCATTTTAACCGTAAAAATGGGACAAACTAAGGCATAACAGTGCAACTAAAACATACAAAGCCACAATACAACACTGCAGTGTTTCCCAGAGCACTGAACAACACGGTGGGGCTCTGGAACCTCACACGATACAGAACCCTCTGATCTCATGTCAAAGTGGTGTCTCTGAACTCCCCAATGTATGCCCACTTTGCCTGTGAATTCCTGGACCTCCCCTCTATTGAATTTCCTTTTCTGCACAGGAATGGAAGGAGCAAAACAGAGAAGGTTCGATGTATTCTGGGAGGTAGCACTGTGCATGGGAATGCAGAGGCACTAATGCCTTACTCCTCAGAAACCCTATCAGAAGCCCTCCATGAAGGCTGTTTTAAAAACCCAGATGCAAGTGTCCTTCTTTGGTAGTATTTATGTCTGACAGCCTTCTGGCAAGAAACCTGCTTTTCCCATTTCTTCTGCTACAGTTTCATCACCTTTGATGATGAAAGCACTGCTTCCATTCTCCACTGTCACGCCAACATGGGTGTGCAGTGCTCACGCTTCTCCCAAGTGAGCCTGGTTAATTCCCTTGCCACTTCCAATCCCACTTCAAGCTCACTAAAGGAGCCCCACTAAATCCTGAGCCAAGATCCTTTTTCCCTTTGAGGCAGATGTAGGCCATGTGCACCATCAAGCCTGGTGTCCTGTAGAGTAAGCCATGGTCAAAGGCCCACACTCCTACTGCAAACATCAGGGTGCCAGGGATTCACTTCTAGAACCTTCCTGTGTCTGGGTCACTGCAAGTGGGACAAGTAAATTCCACATGCACCCCAGATCCCTCAAGCTGTCATGCAGAGCCTCCTGTGACCAATATCACGTTCCTTCCCCTCTGTATCTCACACAGCCAGCCATCATCTTTCTGCTCCTTGATCCTCTTTGTGCTCACTGGGGAGGGACTGCCACATCCCCCATGACCTAAGTCACCATATCAGGTCTCCTTGATGTGCTCAGCACTGGACATCCCTCCTTCCCAGAACATCTTCCCTCTCTGCCCAGACCTTCCTGATTCGGGGCAACATCCCAAATGAGCTCCTAGACAAGTCTTTGCATGTCACTCCTCACCAGCATGTCCTTATTCTGGTGCAGGAAAGCCTTGTTCATGGGCGCTACTGTGAAAGCAGGCTGAGGCGGGCACAAACAGGTCCTGCACTGCAGTGCAAGTTTCTCAGAGCTCCTGTCACAGCCCCAGCCCTTCTCTCAGCTCTGCGCATTGTACCCCAACAGAAACGAACTTACAGCTTTTAGAAATCAATTTCTTTATCAAAATCAGAGAAAAAAGCTTTGTCTGCTAATACAAGGTATCACTATCATCATCACAAAAAGTATCCCTACCACTAAGAATATCGTATCTCTTATCAGTAAAATCAGCACGGTCCTCTAATATTAGGTGTCATTATTAGAAGCACTATCACTAAAAGAATCACTAGCTATCACTATCACTATCTATCACTATCACTATCACTAAAAGCATCACTATCACTATCACTCTCACTATTACTATCCCTATCACTACCACTGTCACTATCTATCACTATCACTGAAGAGTTCCTATTACTAGAACTATCTATCACTACCACTAAAAGAATCACTGCCACTCTCACTATCAGTATCCCTGTCACTACCTCTACCACTATCACTATCTATCACTTATCACTATCACTAATCTTCATCTTGGAACATAAAGTATTCCTCCTGGTACTGGTTACAGGGGCACCAGGAGGCTGTGGGCTGAGGAGACTCCAGGGAAATCCAGTAGTCCCGTGAAGTAGCCCCCTCAGCCAGAGCACAGTAGGGACACGTGGTCTGAGGTGACGGGTCTGCGCGCATGTTCTTGTATCGCTGGGTCAGCTCTGCTGCAAAGATCTCAGGAAACAGGCGGCAGCTGTCCCTGAACCTGTTGGCTTGGGGTCCCATGCCGCTTCCTGGACCTTCTCCTGACTCTGTTTCATCTCTAAGCAGGCCACGGCTTTCCCAGGAAGAGTCCCAGCCCTGTCCTGATGCCTCTTTGTCTTCCTGGGCCCTCCTGTAGAAACAGATTTCCAAGAAGACTCCTCATAGATAGGAATTTGGAGCACAGTTAACTGCACTGCAGCGATTACCACAGAACTGCCTGGGCACTCCAGCATGGTGCAATCACTTCATTGCCAATGGCAGCAATGAATAACTCGCATGTCTCTCTTGGGCAGCTGACACATGACGATGTACCCAACTACTGCTGCAAGCAGAATCACAGCCGAGACTGGAAGTGATGCTAGGAGGTACTTCTTGCTGAATTCCCACTGTCCAAGAGTCTCAACTTTTTGCCCAGCAGGTGATCCTAGCAGGAGAAAAGACAATGTGAGAGACAATGTTTGCACTCTGCACTAGGCATAATTCCACAGTCTGCTTCACATGCCTGAAGATTATTTTGTTCAGAGATTTCTTCCTCTGGCTCTGGTGTCTCAGCATCAGGGACCAAGAGAAGAGGTTCTCATGGGGAAGAGCCCAGTGTGTGCCAGGGAGCAGCACTGCCCCTGTCTTTTCCTCTGGGCTGCAGGCCAGGCCTGTGTGCTGGGCAGCTGCAATTCATCCATGGAGAGCACTGCAGGGATACAGCAGAAATGCTGCTCTTCTTCCAAGACAGCATCGCCCAAGCACTCACCGGAATATTCCTCAGGCATAGCGAGTTTGCTGGTGTCCCGTATTACTTCTCTTTCTTCATCTGAGCTTGGCTCACTGTTATTTTCTTCCACAGGGAGGGTCTCTGGCAAAGTCTCAGAATCTGTCTCTTCATAAAAAAACATTGGACACTTTAACCAGAAGCCACTGCCCCTTACCACAAGCATGGTGCCATGGCCTGGGAATTCTGGCAGGTGGCAGTGAGGAGCCTGCTGTGCCCAAAGACAAGAGGAATCCATAGCCGAGTTTTCTGCCATGCAACATGAAATGCAGACCACCCAAGACTTAATCAACCAAATGACCCAGAGAAAGAATGCCTTCTGGCTCATACTCATACTTGAGGTCCAGCTTCAACCCATCCCTGAGCCTGAGGTTTGGCAGGGGCAGCCAAGACTGCGTGGGATATCATTTTTGCCTTAGTGCTGTGCTAAGTGTTAGATGAAAACAAATTCAGCAGAGGTCTTTTGCCAACATCTGGCTGCCAATGTCTGCACACAGCAGCTCTGGCCAGTAATGGTACATCTGCAGCAGCAGCTGGAGATGCTCCTGGCAATCATCTGGAAGCACAGCTGTGAGCAAATGCCATGCTGGACCTTTTCTATGGCTCATTCCAGGAGCTGTGAAATGGGGTGTCCCTGCAGCAAGACTCTGACTGAACACTTCTGGCTATCCAGGATTCAGAACATCCCTAGCGGAATGAAAAGCTTTGCATCCCAGGCTGCAGGCTTAACAGAATGGGATGTACCAACCAGATGGGGCTTCATCCATGGCTGTCAGGAGCTCCTCTGCTCCTGACAGGGGAGGGAATCCTTCAGGGAATCCTCCAGGAAATCCTCCAGGGAATCCTTCAGGAACCGTGTCATGATTCTTCCCTAAGTTAGATTTATAAAAGAATGTTACACCTAGGAATGTGTATTTCTCATGAATAACATGGGGAAAAGGAGTGCTCATGCTTGTGAAGGCACTAGAGACTGATTACTCACACTTGACGTACCAGCTTGGAATCAGCACGGTATCTGCCTCCAGCTCAGGGGCTGAAAGAGCACTCTCTGTGTCCATAACTACAGAACACGCACAAGAAGTTAGCATCACATTTACTTCTCTCATGGTCACACCTCAAGGCCTGCATGTGGAAGGTGCTGACAGGGCACACACAGGTGGGGCTGTATTCTCACAGCTGCACAGGGGTCTGGCTGCCCTTGGGACACTGAGCCGGCAGCTCTCACATGAACTGAAAAGCCATGGCGTGCCCACAAAACCTGTGGCTAGGTCAGCCCTGGAGCCAGGCCCCAGGAGGGTGGATTACCAGAGGTGAGCGATGGACAACCAGAGCTGAGTGACGTATAACCGGCTGCCCGTGATGAATAACCAGTGGTAGCCATGGAGAACCTGTGCTGAGGTTCTGGGCCTGAACTGCCCCTTCCCACCTCCTTGCTCTTTAGAACCCTCTGCCCATGCTGCACCCTAAAGCAGCTGCAGCCCCTCACTCCTGCCCTGGTGTGTCTGCCCCAGTGCCCACAGCGTGGTGGCCTCCTGGCTCAGCCAGCCCTAGTCCTGGCCCCGCTGCTGCCAGCCAGGCCTATGTGCTGGGCCCTGTCTGCCTACCTGCTCCCTGCCCAGCCGTTGGAGCACTCTGGGCATTCTGGGCTTGTAGGGCCAGGAGAAAGAGGAGCAGGAGGCACTGCCTCAGGGCCATGATCCCCCCTGCTGACAACATTCTGCTGCTGCCACTGCTGCTGCTGCCAAGAGCCCCCGTGGAATCACCAGGCTTGCTCTGGCACAGCGAGTGGCCCGGGACACTCTCCCGTCCCTCGGCAGGCCGGGAGAGTGGTTAAGGCTGTCACCTTGCACAGGCGAGGCTCTGCGCAACAAAAGGTAGAAAAAAGAATGGGCTGCTGTTGAGGGTTTAGTCAGGGTTTATTGAGGAAGTGCAGCAAATGGATCCACAACCCAGGGGATCCAGTGAACTGCAAACCCTGAACTGGGGTGTGCAATGTGCTGTAAAGGGGGAAGGGAACAGGGGAGGGGCTCACCCACCCGCCAGTGGGGTTACAGGAGGGCATGGGGAGCAGGAAAACAGGCATTTAGGAAAACCAATGCGGGCAATTCAGGGGAGAGGCCTCGGGGCCTGAACCTATCACTTGATGGCCTTGGTAGAAGTTTCTAGAGGGAGGGGATGGGCCGTCGAGTAATGGACTGGACACCAGGAGGGGAGGGGTTGAAGGAGTGACACAGCAATTTTTAGGGAACAGGGGGAGGAGGCAGAGTGATTGACAATGAAGAGGAGGGAGGAGGCAACAGGGGCAGAACCATTTTAACCGTAAAAATGGGACAAACTAAGGCATAACAGTGCAACTAAAACATACAAAGCCACAATACAACACTGCAGTGTTTCCCAGAGCACTGAACAACACGGTGGGGCTCTGGAACCTCACACGATACAGAACCCTCTGATCTCATGTCAAAGTGGTGTCTCTGAACTCCCCAATGTATGCCCACTTTGCCTGTGAATTCCTGGACCTCCCCTCTATTGAATTTCCTTTTCTGCACAGGAATGGAAGGAGCAAAACAGAGAAGGTTCGATGTATTCTGGGAGGTAGCACTGTGCATGGGAATGCAGAGGCACTAATGCCTTACTCCTCAGAAACCCTATCAGAAGCCCTCCATGAAGGCTGTTTTAAAAACCCAGATGCAAGTGTCCTTCTTTGGTAGTATTTATGTCTGACAGCCTTCTGGCAAGAAACCTGCTTTTCCCATTTCTTCTGCTACAGTTTCATCACCTTTGATGATGAAAGCACTGCTTCCATTCTCCACTGTCACGCCAACATGGGTGTGCAGTGCTCACGCTTCTCCCAAGTGAGCCTGGTTAATTCCCTTGCCACTTCCAATCCCACTTCAAGCTCACTAAAGGAGCCCCACTAAATCCTGAGCCAAGATCCTTTTTCCCTTTGAGGCAGATGTAGGCCATGTGCACCATCAAGCCTGGTGTCCTGTAGAGTAAGCCATGGTCAAAGGCCCACACTCCTACTGCAAACATCAGGGTGCCAGGGATTCACTTCTAGAACCTTCCTGTGTCTGGGTCACTGCAAGTGGGACAAGTAAATTCCACATGCACCCCAGATCCCTCAAGCTGTCATGCAGAGCCTCCTGTGACCAATATCACGTTCCTTCCCCTCTGTATCTCACACAGCCAGCCATCATCTTTCTGCTCCTTGATCCTCTTTGTGCTCACTGGGGAGGGACTGCCACATCCCCCATGACCTAAGTCACCATATCAGGTCTCCTTGATGTGCTCAGCACTGGACATCCCTCCTTCCCAGAACATCTTCCCTCTCTGCCCAGACCTTCCTGATTCGGGGCAACATCCCAAATGAGCTCCTAGACAAGTCTTTGCATGTCACTCCTCACCAGCATGTCCTTATTCTGGTGCAGGAAAGCCTTGTTCATGGGCGCTACTGTGAAAGCAGGCTGAGGCGGGCACAAACAGGTCCTGCACTGCAGTGCAAGTTTCTCAGAGCTCCTGTCACAGCCCCAGCCCTTCTCTCAGCTCTGCGCATTGTACCCCAACAGAAACGAACTTACAGCTTTTAGAAATCAATTTCTTTATCAAAATCAGAGAAAAAAGCTTTGTCTGCTAATACAAGGTATCACTATCATCATCACAAAAAGTATCCCTACCACTAAGAATATCGTATCTCTTATCAGTAAAATCAGCACGGTCCTCTAATATTAGGTGTCATTATTAGAAGCACTATCACTAAAAGAATCACTAGCTATCACTATCACTATCTATCACTATCACTATCACTAAAAGCATCACTATCACTATCACTCTCACTATTACTATCCCTATCACTACCACTGTCACTATCTATCACTATCACTGAAGAGTTCCTATTACTAGAACTATCTATCACTACCACTAAAAGAATCACTGCCACTCTCACTATCAGTATCCCTGTCACTACCTCTACCACTATCACTATCTATCACTTATCACTATCACTAATCTTCATCTTGGAACATAAAGTATTCCTCCTGGTACTGGTTACAGGGGCACCAGGAGGCTGTGGGCTGAGGAGACTCCAGGGAAATCCAGTAGTCCCGTGAAGTAGCCCCCTCAGCCAGAGCACAGTAGGGACACGTGGTCTGAGGTGACGGGTCTGCGCGCATGTTCTTGTATCGCTGGGTCAGCTCTGCTGCAAAGATCTCAGGAAACAGACGGCAGCTGTCCCTGAACCTGTTGGCTTGGGGTCCCATGCCGCTTCCTGGACCTTCTCCTGACTCTGTTTCATCTCTAAGCAGGCCACGGCTTTCCCAGGAAGAGTCCCAGCCCTGTCCTGATGCCTCTTTGTCTTCCTGGGCCCTCCTGTAGAAACAGATTTCCAAGAAGACTCCTCATAGATAGGAATTTGGAGCACAGTTAACTGCACTGCAGCGATTACCACAGAACTGCCTGGGCACTCCAGCATGGTGCAATCACTTCATTGCCAATGGCAGCAATGAATAACTCGCATGTCTCTCTTGGGCAGCTGACACATGACGATGTACCCAACTACTGCTGCAAGCAGAATCACAGCCGAGACTGGAAGTGATGCTAGGAGGTACTTCTTGCTGAATTCCCACTGTCCAAGAGTCTCAACTTTTTGCCCAGCAGGTGATCCTAGCAGGAGAAAAGACAATGTGAGAGACAATGTTTGCACTCTGCACTAGGCATAATTCCACAGTCTGCTTCACATGCCTGAAGATTATTTTGTTCAGAGATTTCTTCCTCTGGCTCTGGTGTCTCAGCATCAGGGACCAAGAGAAGAGGTTCTCATGGGGAAGAGCCCAGTGTGTGCCAGGGAGCAGCACTGCCCCTGTCTTTTCCTCTGGGCTGCAGGCCAGGCCTGTGTGCTGGGCAGCTGCAATTCATCCATGGAGAGCACTGCAGGGATACAGCAGAAATGCTGCTCTTCTTCCAAGACAGCATCGCCCAAGCACTCACCGGAATATTCCTCAGGCATAGCGAGTTTGCTGGTGTCCCGTATTACTTCTCTTTCTTCATCTGAGCTTGGCTCACTGTTATTTTCTTCCACAGGGAGGGTCTCTGGCAAAGTCTCAGAATCTGTCTCTTCATAAAAAAACATTGGACACTTTAACCAGAAGCCACTGCCCCTTACCACAAGCATGGTGCCATGGCCTGGGAATTCTGGCAGGTGGCAGTGAGGAGCCTGCTGTGCCCAAAGACAAGAGGAATCCATAGCCGAGTTTTCTGCCATGCAACATGAAATGCAGACCACCCAAGACTTAATCAACCAAATGGCCCAGAGAAAGAATGCCTTCTGGCTCATACTCATACTTGAGGTCCAGCTTCAACCCATCCCTGAGCCTGAGGTTTGGCAGGGGCAGCCAAGACTGCGTGGGATATCATTTTTGCCTTAGTGCTGTGCTAAGTGTTAGATGAAAACAAATTCAGCAGAGGCCTTTTGCCAACATCTGGCTGCCAATGTCTGCACACAGCAGCTCTGGCCAGTAATGGTACATCTGCAGCAGCAGCTGGAGATGCTCCTGGCAATCATCTGGAAGCACAGCTGTGAGCAAATGCCATGCTGGACCTTTTCTATGGCTCATTCCAGGAGCTGTGAAATGGGGTGTCCCTGCAGCAAGACTCTGACTGAACACTTCTGGCTATCCAGGATTCAGAACATCCCTAGCGGAATGAAAAGCTTTGCATCCCAGGCTGCAGGCTTAACAGAATGGGATGTACCAACCAGATGGGGCTTCATCCATGGCTGTCAGGAGCTCCTCTGCTCCTGACAGGGGAGGGAATCCTTCAGGGAATCCTCCAGGAAATCCTCCAGGGAATCCTTCAGGAACCGTGTCATGATTCTTCCCTAAGTTAGATTTATAAAAGAATGTTACACCTAGGAATGTGTATTTCTCATGAATAACATGGGGAAAAGGAGTGCTCATGCTTGTGAAGGCACTAGAGACTGATTACTCACACTTGACGTACCAGCTTGGAATCAGCACGGTATCTGCCTCCAGCTCAGGGGCTGAAAGAGCACTCTCTGTGTCCATAACTACAGAACACGCACAAGAAGTTAGCATCACATTTACTTCTCTCATGGTCACACCTCAAGGCCTGCATGTGGAAGGTGCTGACAGGGCACACACAGGTGGGGCTGTATTCTCACAGCTGCACAGGGGTCTGGCTGCCCTTGGGACACTGAGCCGGCAGCTCTCACATGAACTGAAAAGCCATGGCGTGCCCACAAAACCTGTGGCTAGGTCAGCCCTGGAGCCAGGCCCCAGGAGGGTGGATTACCAGAGGTGAGCGATGGACAACCAGAGCTGAGTGACGTATAACCGGCTGCCCGTGATGAATAACCAGTGGTAGCCATGGAGAACCTGTGCTGAGGTTCTGGGCCTGAACTGCCCCTTCCCACCTCCTTGCTCTTTAGAACCCTCTGCCCATGCTGCACCCTAAAGCAGCTGCAGCCCCTCACTCCTGCCCTGGTGTGTCTGCCCCAGTGCCCACAGCGTGGTGGCCTCCTGGCTCAGCCAGCCCTAGTCCTGGCCCCGCTGCTGCCAGCCAGGCCTATGTGCTGGGCCCTGTCTGCCTACCTGCTCCCTGCCCAGCCGTTGGAGCACTCTGGGCATTCTGGGCTTGTAGGGCCAGGAGAAAGAGGAGCAGGAGGCACTGCCTCAGGGCCATGATCCCCCCTGCTGACAACATTCTGCTGCTGCCACTGCTGCTGCTGCCAAGAGCCCCCGTGGAATCACCAGGCTTGCTCTGGCACAGCGAGTGGCCCGGGACACTCTCCCGTCCCTCGGCAGGCCGGGAGAGTGGTTAAGGCTGTCACCTTGCACAGGCGAGGCTCTGCGCAACAAAAGGTAGAAAAAAGAATGGGCTGCTGTTGAGGGTTTAGTCAGGGTTTATTGAGGAAGTGCAGCAAATGGATCCACAACCCAGGGGATCCAGTGAACTGCAAACCCTGAACTGGGGTGTGCAATGTGCTGTAAAGGGGGAAGGGAACAGGGGAGGGGCTCACCCACCCGCCAGTGGGGTTACAGGAGGGCATGGGGAGCAGGAAAACAGGCATTTAGGAAAACCAATGCGGGCAATTCAGGGCAGAGGCCCCGGGGCCTGAACCTATCACTTGATGGCCTTGGTAGAAGTTTCTAGAGGGAGGGGATGGGCCGTCGAGTAATGGACTGGACACCAGGAGGGGAGGGGTTGAAGGAGTGACACAGCAATTTTTAGGGAACAGGGGGAGGAGGCAGAGTGATTGACAATGAAGAGGAGGGAGGAGGCAACAGGGGCAGAACCATTTTAACCGTAAAAATGGGACAAACTAAGGCATAACAGTGCAACTAAAACATACAAAGCCACAATACAACACTGCAGTGTTTCCCAGAGCACTGAACAACACGGTGGGGCTCTGGAACCTCACACGATACAGAACCCTCTGATCTCATGTCAAAGTGGTGTCTCTGAACTCCCCAATGTATGCCCACTTTGCCTGTGAATTCCTGGACCTCCCCTCTATTGAATTTCCTTTTCTGCACAGGAATGGAAGGAGCAAAACAGAGAAGGTTCGATGTATTCTGGGAGGTAGCACTGTGCATGGGAATGCAGAGGCACTAATGCCTTACTCCTCAGAAACCCTATCAGAAGCCCTCCATGAAGGCTGTTTTAAAAACCCAGATGCAAGTGTCCTTCTTTGGTAGTATTTATGTCTGACAGCCTTCTGGCAAGAAACCTGCTTTTCCCATTTCTTCTGCTACAGTTTCATCACCTTTGATGATGAAAGCACTGCTTCCATTCTCCACTGTCACGCCAACATGGGTGTGCAGTGCTCACGCTTCTCCCAAGTGAGCCTGGTTAATTCCCTTGCCACTTCCAATCCCACTTCAAGCTCACTAAAGGAGCCCCACTAAATCCTGAGCCAAGATCCTTTTTCCCTTTGAGGCAGATGTAGGCCATGTGCACCATCAAGCCTGGTGTCCTGTAGAGTAAGCCATGGTCAAAGGCCCACACTCCTACTGCAAACATCAGGGTGCCAGGGATTCACTTCTAGAACCTTCCTGTGTCTGGGTCACTGCAAGTGGGACAAGTAAATTCCACATGCACCCCAGATCCCTCAAGCTGTCATGCAGAGCCTCCTGTGACCAATATCACGTTCCTTCCCCTCTGTATCTCACACAGCCAGCCATCATCTTTCTGCTCCTTGATCCTCTTTGTGCTCACTGGGGAGGGACTGCCACATCCCCCATGACCTAAGTCACCATATCAGGTCTCCTTGATGTGCTCAGCACTGGACATCCCTCCTTCCCAGAACATCTTCCCTCTCTGCCCAGACCTTCCTGATTCGGGGCAACATCCCAAATGAGCTCCTAGACAAGTCTTTGCATGTCACTCCTCACCAGCATGTCCTTATTCTGGTGCAGGAAAGCCTTGTTCATGGGCGCTACTGTGAAAGCAGGCTGAGGCGGGCACAAACAGGTCCTGCACTGCAGTGCAAGTTTCTCAGAGCTCCTGTCACAGCCCCAGCCCTTCTCTCAGCTCTGCGCATTGTACCCCAACAGAAACGAACTTACAGCTTTTAGAAATCAATTTCTTTATCAAAATCAGAGAAAAAAGCTTTGTCTGCTAATACAAGGTATCACTATCATCATCACAAAAAGTATCCCTACCACTAAGAATATCGTATCTCTTATCAGTAAAATCAGCACGGTCCTCTAATATTAGGTGTCATTATTAGAAGCACTATCACTAAAAGAATCACTAGCTATCACTATCACTATCTATCACTATCACTATCACTAAAAGCATCACTATCACTATCACTCTCACTATTACTATCCCTATCACTACCACTGTCACTATCTATCACTATCACTGAAGAGTTCCTATTACTAGAACTATCTATCACTACCACTAAAAGAATCACTGCCACTCTCACTATCAGTATCCCTGTCACTACCTCTACCACTATCACTATCTATCACTTATCACTATCACTAATCTTCATCTTGGAACATAAAGTATTCCTCCTGGTACTGGTTACAGGGGCACCAGGAGGCTGTGGGCTGAGGAGACTCCAGGGAAATCCAGTAGTCCCGTGAAGTAGCCCCCTCAGCCAGAGCACAGTAGGGACACGTGGTCTGAGGTGACGGGTCTGCGCGCATGTTCTTGTATCGCTGGGTCAGCTCTGCTGCAAAGATCTGAGGAAACAGGCGGCAGCTGTCCCTGAACCTGTTGGCTTGGGGTCCCATGCTGCTTCCTGGACCTTCTCCTGACTCTGTTTCATCTCTAAGCAGGCCACGGCTTTCCCAGGAAGAGTCCCAGCCCTGTCCTGATGCCTCTTTGTCTTCCTGGGCCCTCCTGTAGAAACAGATTTCCAAGAAGACTCCTCATAGATAGGAATTTGGAGCACAGTTAACTGCACTGCAGCGATTACCACAGAACTGCCTGGGCACTCCAGCATGGTGCAATCACTTCATTGCCAATGGCAGCAATGAATAACTCGCATGTCTCTCTTGGGCAGCTGACACATGACGATGTACCCAACTACTGCTGCAAGCAGAATCACAGCCGAGACTGGAAGTGATGCTAGGAGGTACTTCTTGCTGAATTCCCACTGTCCAAGAGTCTCAACTTTTTGCCCAGCAGGTGATCCTAGCAGGAGAAAAGACAATGTGAGAGACAATGTTTGCACTCTGCACTAGGCATAATTCCACAGTCTGCTTCACATGCCTGAAGATTATTTTGTTCAGAGATTTCTTCCTCTGGCTCTGGTGTCTCAGCATCAGGGACCAAGAGAAGAGGTTCTCATGGGGAAGAGCCCAGTGTGTGCCAGGGAGCAGCACTGCCCCTGTCTTTTCCTCTGGGCTGCAGGCCAGGCCTGTGTGCTGGGCAGCTGCAATTCATCCATGGAGAGCACTGCAGGGATACAGCAGAAATGCTGCTCTTCTTCCAAGACAGCATCGCCCAAGCACTCACCGGAATATTCCTCAGGCATAGCGAGTTTGCTGGTGTCCCGTATTACTTCTCTTTCTTCATCTGAGCTTGGCTCACTGTTATTTTCTTCCACAGGGAGGGTCTCTGGCAAAGTCTCAGAATCTGTCTCTTCATAAAAAAACATTGGACACTTTAACCAGAAGCCACTGCCCCTTACCACAAGCATGGTGCCATGGCCTGGGAATTCTGGCAGGTGGCAGTGAGGAGCCTGCTGTGCCCAAAGACAAGAGGAATCCATAGCCGAGTTTTCTGCCATGCAACATGAAATGCAGACCACCCAAGACTTAATCAACCAAATGGCCCAGAGAAAGAATGCCTTCTGGCTCATACTCATACTTGAGGTCCAGCTTCAACCCATCCCTGAGCCTGAGGTTTGGCAGGGGCAGCCAAGACTGCGTGGGATATCATTTTTGCCTTAGTGCTGTGCTAAGTGTTAGATGAAAACAAATTCAGCAGAGGCCTTTTGCCAACATCTGGCTGCCAATGTCTGCACACAGCAGCTCTGGCCAGTAATGGTACATCTGCAGCAGCAGCTGGAGATGCTCCTGGCAATCATCTGGAAGCACAGCTGTGAGCAAATGCCATGCTGGACCTTTTCTATGGCTCACTCCAGGAGCTGTGAAATGGGGTGTCCCTGCAGCAAGACTCTGACTGAACACTTCTGGCTATCCAGGATTCAGAACATCCCTAGCGGAATGAAAAGCTTTGCATCCCAGGCTGCAGGCTTAACAGAATGGGATGTACCAACCAGATGGGGCTTCATCCATGGCTGTCAGGAGCTCCTCTGCTCCTGACAGGGGAGGGAATCCTTCAGGGAATCCTCCAGGAAATCCTCCAGGGAATCCTTCAGGAACCGTGTCATGATTCTTCCCTAAGTTAGATTTATAAAAGAATGTTACACCTAGGAATGTGTATTTCTCATGAATAACATGGGGAAAAGGAGTGCTCATGCTTGTGAAGGCACTAGAGACTGATTACTCACACTTGACGTACCAGCTTGGAATCAGCACGGTATCTGCCTCCAGCTCAGGGGCTGAAAGAGCACTCTCTGTGTCCATAACTACAGAACACGCACAAGAAGTTAGCATCACATTTACTTCTCTCATGGTCACACCTCAAGGCCTGCATGTGGAAGGTGCTGACAGGGCACACACAGGTGGGGCTGTATTCTCACAGCTGCACAGGGGTCTGGCTGCCCTTGGGACACTGAGCCGGCAGCTCTCACATGAACTGAAAAGCCATGGCGTGCCCACAAAACCTGTGGCTAGGTCAGCCCTGGAGCCAGGCCCCAGGAGGGTGGATTACCAGAGGTGAGCGATGGACAACCAGAGCTGAGTGACGTATAACCGGCTGCCCGTGATGAATAACCAGTGGTAGCCATGGAGAACCTGTGCTGAGGTTCTGGGCCTGAACTGCCCCTTCCCACCTCCTTGCTCTTTAGAACCCTCTGCCCATGCTGCACCCTAAAGCAGCTGCAGCCCCTCACTCCTGCCCTGGTGTGTCTGCCCCAGTGCCCACAGCGTGGTGGCCTCCTGGCTCAGCCAGCCCTAGTCCTGGCCCCGCTGCTGCCAGCCAGGCCTATGAGCTGGGCCCTGTCTGCCTACCTGCTCCCTGCCCAGCCGTTGGAGCACTCTGGGCATTCTGGGCTTGTAGGGCCAGGAGAAAGAGGAGCAGGAGGCACTGCCTCAGGGCCATGATCCCCCCTGCTGACAACATTCTGCTGCTGCCACTGCTGCTGCTGCCAAGAGCCCCCGTGGAATCACCAGGCTTGCTCTGGCACAGCGAGTGGCCCGGGACACTCTCCCGTCCCTCGGCAGGCCGGGAGAGTGGTTAAGGCTGTCACCTTGCACAGGCGAGGCTCTGCGCAACAAAAGGTAGAAAAAAGAATGGGCTGCTGTTGAGGGTTTAGTCAGGGTTTATTGAGGAAGTGCAGCAAATGGATCCACAACCCAGGGGATCCAGTGAACTGCAAACCCTGAACTGGGGTGTGCAATGTGCTGTAAAGGGGGAAGGGAACAGGGGAGGGGCTCACCCACCCGCCAGTGGGGTTACAGGAGGGCATGGGGAGCAGGAAAACAGGCATTTAGGAAAACCAATGCGGGCAATTCAGGGCAGAGGCCCCGGGGCCTGAACCTATCACTTGATGGCCTTGGTAGAAGTTTCTAGAGGGAGGGGATGGGCCGTCGAGTAATGGACTGGACACCAGGAGGGGAGGGGTTGAAGGAGTGACACAGCAATTTTTAGGGAACAGGGGGAGGAGGCAGAGTGATTGACAATGAAGAGGAGGGAGGAGGCAACAGGGGCAGAACCATTTTAACCGTAAAAATGGGACAAACTAAGGCATAACAGTGCAACTAAAACATACAAAGCCACAATACAACACTGCAGTGTTTCCCAGAGCACTGAACAACACGGTGGGGCTCTGGAACCTCACACGATACAGAACCCTCTGATCTCATGTCAAAGTGGTGTCTCTGAACTCCCCAATGTATGCCCACTTTGCCTGTGAATTCCTGGACCTCCCCTCTATTGAATTTCCTTTTCTGCACAGGAATGGAAGGAGCAAAACAGAGAAGGTTCGATGTATTCTGGGAGGTAGCACTGTGCATGGGAATGCAGAGGCACTAATGCCTTACTCCTCAGAAACCCTATCAGAAGCCCTCCATGAAGGCTGTTTTAAAAACCCAGATGCAAGTGTCCTTCTTTGGTAGTATTTATGTCTGACAGCCTTCTGGCAAGAAACCTGCTTTTCCCATTTCTTCTGCTACAGTTTCATCACCTTTGATGATGAAAGCACTGCTTCCATTCTCCACTGTCACGCCAACATGGGTGTGCAGTGCTCACGCTTCTCCCAAGTGAGCCTGGTTAATTCCCTTGCCACTTCCAATCCCACTTCAAGCTCACTAAAGGAGCCCCACTAAATCCTGAGCCAAGATCCTTTTTCCCTTTGAGGCAGATGTAGGCCATGTGCACCATCAAGCCTGGTGTCCTGTAGAGTAAGCCATGGTCAAAGGCCCACACTCCTACTGCAAACATCAGGGTGCCAGGGATTCACTTCTAGAACCTTCCTGTGTCTGGGTCACTGCAAGTGGGACAAGTAAATTCCACATGCACCCCAGATCCCTCAAGCTGTCATGCAGAGCCTCCTGTGACCAATATCACGTTCCTTCCCCTCTGTATCTCACACAGCCAGCCATCATCTTTCTGCTCCTTGAGCCTCTTTGTGCTCACTGGGGAGGGACTGCCACATCCCCCATGACCTAAGTCACCATATCAGGTCTCCTTGATGTGCTCAGCACTGGACATCCCTCCTTCCCAGAACATCTTCCCTCTCTGCCCAGACCTTCCTGATTCGGGGCAACATCCCAAATGAGCTCCTAGACAAGTCTTTGCATGTCACTCCTCACCAGCATGTCCTTATTCTGGTGCAGGAAAGCCTTGTTCATGGGCGCTACTGTGAAAGCAGGCTGAGGCGGGCACAAACAGGTCCTGCACTGCAGTGCAAGTTTCTCAGAGCTCCTGTCACAGCCCCAGCCCTTCTCTCAGCTCTGCGCATTGTACCCCAACAGAAACGAACTTACAGCTTTTAGAAATCAATTTCTTTATCAAAATCAGAGAAAAAAGCTTTGTCTGCTAATACAAGGTATCACTATCATCATCACAAAAAGTATCCCTACCACTAAGAATATCGTATCTCTTATCAGTAAAATCAGCACGGTCCTCTAATATTAGGTGTCATTATTAGAAGCACTATCACTAAAAGAATCACTAGCTATCACTATCACTATCTATCACTATCACTATCACTAAAAGCATCACTATCACTATCACTCTCACTATTACTATCCCTATCACTACCACTGTCACTATCTATCACTATCACTGAAGAGTTCCTATTACTAGAACTATCTATCACTACCACTAAAAGAATCACTGCCACTCTCACTATCAGTATCCCTGTCACTACCTCTACCACTATCACTATCTATCACTTATCACTATCACTAATCTTCATCTTGGAACATAAAGTATTCCTCCTGGTACTGGTTACAGGGGCACCAGGAGGCTGTGGGCTGAGGAGACTCCAGGGAAATCCAGTAGTCCCGTGAAGTAGCCCCCTCAGCCAGAGCACAGTAGGGACACGTGGTCTGAGGTGACGGGTCTGCGCGCATGTTCTTGTATCGCTGGGTCAGCTCTGCTGCAAAGATCTCAGGAAACAGACGGCAGCTGTCCCTGAACCTGTTGGCTTGGGGTCCCATGCCGCTTCCTGGACCTTCTCCTGACTCTGTTTCATCTCTAAGCAGGCCACGGCTTTCCCAGGAAGAGTCCCAGCCCTGTCCTGATGCCTCTTTGTCTTCCTGGGCCCTCCTGTAGAAACAGATTTCCAAGAAGACTCCTCATAGATAGGAATTTGGAGCACAGTTAACTGCACTGCAGCGATTACCACAGAACTGCCTGGGCACTCCAGCATGGTGCAATCACTTCATTGCCAATGGCAGCAATGAATAACTCGCATGTCTCTCTTGGGCAGCTGACACATGACGATGTACCCAACTACTGCTGCAAGCAGAATCACAGCCGAGACTGGAAGTGATGCTAGGAGGTACTTCTTGCTGAATTCCCACTGTCCAAGAGTCTCAACTTTTTGCCCAGCAGGTGATCCTAGCAGGAGAAAAGACAATGTGAGAGACAATGTTTGCACTCTGCACTAGGCATAATTCCACAGTCTGCTTCACATGCCTGAAGATTATTTTGTTCAGAGATTTCTTCCTCTGGCTCTGGTGTCTCAGCATCAGGGACCAAGAGAAGAGGTTCTCATGGGGAAGAGCCCAGTGTGTGCCAGGGAGCAGCACTGCCCCTGTCTTTTCCTCTGGGCTGCAGGCCAGGCCTGTGTGCTGGGCAGCTGCAATTCATCCATGGAGAGCACTGCAGGGATACAGCAGAAATGCTGCTCTTCTTCCAAGACAGCATCGCCCAAGCACTCACCGGAATATTCCTCAGGCATAGCGAGTTTGCTGGTGTCCCGTATTACTTCTCTTTCTTCATCTGAGCTTGGCTCACTGTTATTTTCTTCCACAGGGAGGGTCTCTGGCAAAGTCTCAGAATCTGTCTCTTCATAAAAAAACATTGGACACTTTAACCAGAAGCCACTGCCCCTTACCACAAGCATGGTGCCATGGCCTGGGAATTCTGGCAGGTGGCAGTGAGGAGCCTGCTGTGCCCAAAGACAAGAGGAATCCATAGCCGAGTTTTCTGCCATGCAACATGAAATGCAGACCACCCAAGACTTAATCAACCAAATGACCCAGAGAAAGAATGCCTTCTGGCTCATACTCATACTTGAGGTCCAGCTTCAACCCATCCCTGAGCCTGAGGTTTGGCAGGGGCAGCCAAGACTGCGTGGGATATCATTTTTGCCTTAGTGCTGTGCTAAGTGTTAGATGAAAACAAATTCAGCAGAGGCCTTTTGCCAACATCTGGCTGCCAATGTCTGCACACAGCAGCTCTGGCCAGTAATGGTACATCTGCAGCAGCAGCTGGAGATGCTCCTGGCAATCATCTGGAAGCACAGCTGTGAGCAAATGCCATGCTGGACCTTTTCTATGGCTCATTCCAGGAGCTGTGAAATGGGGTGTCCCTGCAGCAAGACTCTGACTGAACACTTCTGGCTATCCAGGATTCAGAACATCCCTAGCGGAATGAAAAGCTTTGCATCCCAGGCTGCAGGCTTAACAGAATGGGATGTACCAACCAGATGGGGCTTCATCCATGGCTGTCAGGAGCTCCTCTGCTCCTGACAGGGGAGGGAATCCTTCAGGGAATCCTCCAGGAAATCCTCCAGGGAATCCTTCAGGAACCGTGTCATGATTCTTCCCTAAGTTAGATTTATAAAAGAATGTTACACCTAGGAATGTGTATTTCTCATGAATAACATGGGGAAAAGGAGTGCTCATGCTTGTGAAGGCACTAGAGACTGATTACTCACACTTGACGTACCAGCTTGGAATCAGCACGGTATCTGCCTCCAGCTCAGGGGCTGAAAGAGCACTCTCTGTGTCCATAACTACAGAACACGCACAAGAAGTTAGCATCACATTTACTTCTCTCATGGTCACACCTCAAGGCCTGCATGTGGAAGGTGCTGACAGGGCACACACAGGTGGGGCTGTATTCTCACAGCTGCACAGGGGTCTGGCTGCCCTTGGGACACTGAGCCGGCAGCTCTCACATGAACTGAAAAGCCATGGCGTGCCCACAAAACCTGTGGCTAGGTCAGCCCTGGAGCCAGGCCCCAGGAGGGTGGATTACCAGAGGTGAGCGATGGACAACCAGAGCTGAGTGACGTATAACCGGCTGCCCGTGATGAATAACCAGTGGTAGCCATGGAGAACCTGTGCTGAGGTTCTGGGCCTGAACTGCCCCTTCCCACCTCCTTGCTCTTTAGAACCCTCTGCCCATGCTGCACCCTAAAGCAGCTGCAGCCCCTCACTCCTGCCCTGGTGTGTCTGCCCCAGTGCCCACAGCGTGGTGGCCTCCTGGCTCAGCCAGCCCTAGTCCTGGCCCCGCTGCTGCCAGCCAGGCCTATGTGCTGGGCCCTGTCTGCCTACCTGCTCCCTGCCCAGCCGTTGGAGCACTCTGGGCATTCTGGGCTTGTAGGGCCAGGAGAAAGAGGAGCAGGAGGCACTGCCTCAGGGCCATGATCCCCCCTGCTGACAACATTCTGCTGCTGCCACTGCTGCTGCTGCCAAGAGCCCCCGTGGAATCACCAGGCTTGCTCTGGCACAGCGAGTGGCCCGGGACACTCTCCCGTCCCTCGGCAGGCCAGGAGAGTGGTTAAGGCTGTCACCTTGCACAGGCGAGGCTCTGCGCAACAAAAGGTAGAAAAAAGAATGGGCTGCTGTTGAGGGTTTAGTCAGGGTTTATTGAGGAAATGCAGCAATTGGATCCACAACCCAGGGGATCCAGTGAACTGCAAACCCTGAACTGGGGTGTGCAATGTGCTGTAAAGGGGGAAGGGAACAGGGGAGGGGCTCACCCACCCGCCAGTGGGGTTACAGGAGGGCATGGGGAGCAGGAAAACAGGCATTTAGGAAAACCAATGCGGGCAATTCAGGGGAGAGGCCCCGGGGCCTGAACCTATCACTTGATGGCCTTGGTAGAAGTTTCTAGAGGGAGGGGATGGGCCGTCGAGTAATGGACTGGACGCCAGGAGGGGAGGGGTTGAAGGAGTGACACAGCAATTTTTAGGGAACAGGGGGAGGAGGCAGAGTGATTGACAATGAAGAGGAGGGAGGAGGCAACAGGGGCAGAACCATTTTAACCGTAAAAATGGGACAAACTAAGGCATAACAGTGCAACTAAAACATACAAAGCCACAATACAACACTGCAGTGTTTCCCAGAGCACTGAACAACACGGTGGGGCTCTGGAACCTCACACGATACAGAACCCTCTGATCTCATGTCAAAGTGGTGTCTCTGAACTCCCCAATGTATGCCCACTTTGCCTGTGAATTCCTGGACCTCCCCTCTATTGAATTTCCTTTTCTGCACAGGAATGGAAGGAGCAAAACAGAGAAGGTTCGATGTATTCTGGGAGGTAGCACTGTGCATGGGAATGCAGAGGCACTAATGCCTTACTCCTCAGAAACCCTATCAGAAGCCCTCCATGAAGGCTGTTTTAAAAACCCAGATGCAAGTGTCCTTCTTTGGTAGTATTTATGTCTGACAGCCTTCTGGCAAGAAACCTGCTTTTCCCATTTCTTCTGCTACAGTTTCATCACCTTTGATGATGAAAGCACTGCTTCCATTCTCCACTGTCACGCCAACATGGGTGTGCAGTGCTCACGCTTCTCCCAAGTGAGCCTGGTTAATTCCCTTGCCACTTCCAATCCCACTTCAAGCTCACTAAAGGAGCCCCACTAAATCCTGAGCCAAGATCCTTTTTCCCTTTGAGGCAGATGTAGGCCATGTGCACCATCAAGCCTGGTGTCCTGTAGAGTAAGCCATGGTCAAAGGCCCACACTCCTACTGCAAACATCAGGGTGCCAGGGATTCACTTCTAGAACCTTCCTGTGTCTGGGTCACTGCAAGTGGGACAAGTAAATTCCACATGCACCCCAGATCCCTCAAGCTGTCATGCAGAGCCTCCTGTGACCAATATCACGTTCCTTCCCCTCTGTATCTCACACAGCCAGCCATCATCTTTCTGCTCCTTGAGCCTCTTTGTGCTCACTGGGGAGGGACTGCCACATCCCCCATGACCTAAGTCACCATATCAGGTCTCCTTGATGTGCTCAGCACTGGACATCCCTCCTTCCCAGAACATCTTCCCTCTCTGCCCAGACCTTCCTGATTCGGGGCAACATCCCAAATGAGCTCCTAGACAAGTCTTTGCATGTCACTCCTCACCAGCATGTCCTTATTCTGGTGCAGGAAAGCCTTGTTCATGGGCGCTACTGTGAAAGCAGGCTGAGGCGGGCACAAACAGGTCCTGCACTGCAGTGCAAGTTTCTCAGAGCTCCTGTCACAGCCCCAGCCCTTCTCTCAGCTCTGCGCATTGTACCCCAACAGAAACGAACTTACAGCTTTTAGAAATCAATTTCTTTATCAAAATCAGAGAAAAAAGCTTTGTCTGCTAATACAAGGTATCACTATCATCATCACAAAAAGTATCCCTACCACTAAGAATATCGTATCTCTTATCAGTAAAATCAGCACGGTCCTCTAATATTAGGTGTCATTATTAGAAGCACTATCACTAAAAGAATCACTAGCTATCACTATCACTATCTATCACTATCACTATCACTAAAAGCATCACTATCACTATCACTCTCACTATTACTATCCCTATCACTACCACTGTCACTATCTATCACTATCACTGAAGAGTTCCTATTACTAGAACTATCTATCACTACCACTAAAAGAATCACTGCCACTCTCACTATCAGTATCCCTGTCACTACCTCTACCACTATCACTATCTATCACTTATCACTATCACTAATCTTCATCTTGGAACATAAAGTATTCCTCCTGGTACTGGTTACAGGGGCACCAGGAGGCTGTGGGCTGAGGAGACTCCAGGGAAATCCAGTAGTCCCGTGAAGTAGCCCCCTCAGCCAGAGCACAGTAGGGACACGTGGTCTGAGGTGACGGGTCTGCGCGCATGTTCTTGTATCGCTGGGTCAGCTCTGCTGCAAAGATCTCAGGAAACAGACGGCAGCTGTCCCTGAACCTGTTGGCTTGGGGTCCCATGCCGCTTCCTGGACCTTCTCCTGACTCTGTTTCATCTCTAAGCAGGCCACGGCTTTCCCAGGAAGAGTCCCAGCCCTGTCCTGATGCCTCTTTGTCTTCCTGGGCCCTCCTGTAGAAACAGATTTCCAAGAAGACTCCTCATAGATAGGAATTTGGAGCACAGTTAACTGCACTGCAGCGATTACCACAGAACTGCCTGGGCACTCCAGCATGGTGCAATCACTTCATTGCCAATGGCAGCAATGAATAACTCGCATGTCTCTCTTGGGCAGCTGACACATGACGATGTACCCAACTACTGCTGCAAGCAGAATCACAGCCGAGACTGGAAGTGATGCTAGGAGGTACTTCTTGCTGAATTCCCACTGTCCAAGAGTCTCAACTTTTTGCCCAGCAGGTGATCCTAGCAGGAGAAAAGACAATGTGAGAGACAATGTTTGCACTCTGCACTAGGCATAATTCCACAGTCTGCTTCACATGCCTGAAGATTATTTTGTTCAGAGATTTCTTCCTCTGGCTCTGGTGTCTCAGCATCAGGGACCAAGAGAAGAGGTTCTCATGGGGAAGAGCCCAGTGTGTGCCAGGGAGCAGCACTGCCCCTGTCTTTTCCTCTGGGCTGCAGGCCAGGCCTGTGTGCTGGGCAGCTGCAATTCATCCATGGAGAGCACTGCAGGGATACAGCAGAAATGCTGCTCTTCTTCCAAGACAGCATCGCCCAAGCACTCACCGGAATATTCCTCAGGCATAGCGAGTTTGCTGGTGTCCCGTATTACTTCTCTTTCTTCATCTGAGCTTGGCTCACTGTTATTTTCTTCCACAGGGAGGGTCTCTGGCAAAGTCTCAGAATCTGTCTCTTCATAAAAAAACATTGGACACTTTAACCAGAAGCCACTGCCCCTTACCACAAGCATGGTGCCATGGCCTGGGAATTCTGGCAGGTGGCAGTGAGGAGCCTGCTGTGCCCAAAGACAAGAGGAATCCATAGCCGAGTTTTCTGCCATGCAACATGAAATGCAGACCACCCAAGACTTAATCAACCAAATGACCCAGAGAAAGAATGCCTTCTGGCTCATACTCATACTTGAGGTCCAGCTTCAACCCATCCCTGAGCCTGAGGTTTGGCAGGGGCAGCCAAGACTGCGTGGGATATCATTTTTGCCTTAGTGCTGTGCTAAGTGTTAGATGAAAACAAATTCAGCAGAGGCCTTTTGCCAACATCTGGCTGCCAATGTCTGCACACAGCAGCTCTGGCCAGTAATGGTACATCTGCAGCAGCAGCTGGAGATGCTCCTGGCAATCATCTGGAAGCACAGCTGTGAGCAAATGCCATGCTGGACCTTTTCTATGGCTCATTCCAGGAGCTGTGAAATGGGGTGTCCCTGCAGCAAGACTCTGACTGAACACTTCTGGCTATCCAGGATTCAGAACATCCCTAGCGGAATGAAAAGCTTTGCATCCCAGGCTGCAGGCTTAACAGAATGGGATGTACCAACCAGATGGGGCTTCATCCATGGCTGTCAGGAGCTCCTCTGCTCCTGACAGGGGAGGGAATCCTTCAGGGAATCCTCCAGGAAATCCTCCAGGGAATCCTTCAGGAACCGTGTCATGATTCTTCCCTAAGTTAGATTTATAAAAGAATGTTACACCTAGGAATGTGTATTTCTCATGAATAACATGGGGAAAAGGAGTGCTCATGCTTGTGAAGGCACTAGAGACTGATTACTCACACTTGACGTACCAGCTTGGAATCAGCACGGTATCTGCCTCCAGCTCAGGGGCTGAAAGAGCACTCTCTGTGTCCATAACTACAGAACACGCACAAGAAGTTAGCATCACATTTACTTCTCTCATGGTCACACCTCAAGGCCTGCATGTGGAAGGTGCTGACAGGGCACACACAGGTGGGGCTGTATTCTCACAGCTGCACAGGGGTCTGGCTGCCCTTGGGACACTGAGCCGGCAGCTCTCACATGAACTGAAAAGCCATGGCGTGCCCACAAAACCTGTGGCTAGGTCAGCCCTGGAGCCAGGCCCCAGGAGGGTGGATTACCAGAGGTGAGCGATGGACAACCAGAGCTGAGTGACGTATAACCGGCTGCCCGTGATGAATAACCAGTGGTAGCCATGGAGAACCTGTGCTGAGGTTCTGGGCCTGAACTGCCCCTTCCCACCTCCTTGCTCTTTAGAACCCTCTGCCCATGCTGCACCCTAAAGCAGCTGCAGCCCCTCACTCCTGCCCTGGTGTGTCTGCCCCAGTGCCCACAGCGTGGTGGCCTCCTGGCTCAGCCAGCCCTAGTCCTGGCCCCGCTGCTGCCAGCCAGGCCTATGTGCTGGGCCCTGTCTGCCTACCTGCTCCCTGCCCAGCCGTTGGAGCACTCTGGGCATTCTGGGCTTGTAGGGCCAGGAGAAAGAGGAGCAGGAGGCACTGCCTCAGGGCCATGATCCCCCCTGCTGACAACATTCTGCTGCTGCCACTGCTGCTGCTGCCAAGAGCCCCCGTGGAATCACCAGGCTTGCTCTGGCACAGCGAGTGGCCCGGGACACTCTCCCGTCCCTCGGCAGGCCAGGAGAGTGGTTAAGGCTGTCACCTTGCACAGGCGAGGCTCTGCGCAACAAAAGGTAGAAAAAAGAATGGGCTGCTGTTGAGGGTTTAGTCAGGGTTTATTGAGGAAATGCAGCAATTGGATCCACAACCCAGGGGATCCAGTGAACTGCAAACCCTGAACTGGGGTGTGCAATGTGCTGTAAAGGGGGAAGGGAACAGGGGAGGGGCTCACCCACCCGCCAGTGGGGTTACAGGAGGGCATGGGGAGCAGGAAAACAGGCATTTAGGAAAACCAATGCGGGCAATTCAGGGGAGAGGCCCCGGGGCCTGAACCTATCACTTGATGGCCTTGGTAGAAGTTTCTAGAGGGAGGGGATGGGCCGTCGAGTAATGGACTGGACGCCAGGAGGGGAGGGGTTGAAGGAGTGACACAGCAATTTTTAGGGAACAGGGGGAGGAGGCAGAGTGATTGACAATGAAGAGGAGGGAGGAGGCAACAGGGGCAGAACCATTTTAACCGTAAAAATGGGACAAACTAAGGCATAACAGTGCAACTAAAACATACAAAGCCACAATACAACACTGCAGTGTTTCCCAGAGCACTGAACAACACGGTGGGGCTCTGGAACCTCACACGATACAGAACCCTCTGATCTCATGTCAAAGTGGTGTCTCTGAACTCCCCAATGTATGCCCACTTTGCCTGTGAATTCCTGGACCTCCCCTCTATTGAATTTCCTTTTCTGCACAGGAATGGAAGGAGCAAAACAGAGAAGGTTCGATGTATTCTGGGAGGTAGCACTGTGCATGGGAATGCAGAGGCACTAATGCCTTACTCCTCAGAAACCCTATCAGAAGCCCTCCATGAAGGCTGTTTTAAAAACCCAGATGCAAGTGTCCTTCTTTGGTAGTATTTATGTCTGACAGCCTTCTGGCAAGAAACCTGCTTTTCCCATTTCTTCTGCTACAGTTTCATCACCTTTGATGATGAAAGCACTGCTTCCATTCTCCACTGTCACGCCAACATGGGTGTGCAGTGCTCACGCTTCTCCCAAGTGAGCCTGGTTAATTCCCTTGCCACTTCCAATCCCACTTCAAGCTCACTAAAGGAGCCCCACTAAATCCTGAGCCAAGATCCTTTTTCCCTTTGAGGCAGATGTAGGCCATGTGCACCATCAAGCCTGGTGTCCTGTAGAGTAAGCCATGGTCAAAGGCCCACACTCCTACTGCAAACATCAGGGTGCCAGGGATTCACTTCTAGAACCTTCCTGTGTCTGGGTCACTGCAAGTGGGACAAGTAAATTCCACATGCACCCCAGATCCCTCAAGCTGTCATGCAGAGCCTCCTGTGACCAATATCACGTTCCTTCCCCTCTGTATCTCACACAGCCAGCCATCATCTTTCTGCTCCTTGAGCCTCTTTGTGCTCACTGGGGAGGGACTGCCACATCCCCCATGACCTAAGTCACCATATCAGGTCTCCTTGATGTGCTCAGCACTGGACATCCCTCCTTCCCAGAACATCTTCCCTCTCTGCCCAGACCTTCCTGATTCGGGGCAACATCCCAAATGAGCTCCTAGACAAGTCTTTGCATGTCACTCCTCACCAGCATGTCCTTATTCTGGTGCAGGAAAGCCTTGTTCATGGGCGCTACTGTGAAAGCAGGCTGAGGCGGGCACAAACAGGTCCTGCACTGCAGTGCAAGTTTCTCAGAGCTCCTGTCACAGCCCCAGCCCTTCTCTCAGCTCTGCGCATTGTACCCCAACAGAAACGAACTTACAGCTTTTAGAAATCAATTTCTTTATCAAAATCAGAGAAAAAAGCTTTGTCTGCTAATACAAGGTATCACTATCATCATCACAAAAAGTATCCCTACCACTAAGAATATCGTATCTCTTATCAGTAAAATCAGCACGGTCCTCTAATATTAGGTGTCATTATTAGAAGCACTATCACTAAAAGAATCACTAGCTATCACTATCACTATCTATCACTATCACTATCACTAAAAGCATCACTATCACTATCACTCTCACTATTACTATCCCTATCACTACCACTGTCACTATCTATCACTATCACTGAAGAGTTCCTATTACTAGAACTATCTATCACTACCACTAAAAGAATCACTGCCACTCTCACTATCAGTATCCCTGTCACTACCTCTACCACTATCACTATCTATCACTTATCACTATCACTAATCTTCATCTTGGAACATAAAGTATTCCTCCTGGTACTGGTTACAGGGGCACCAGGAGGCTGTGGGCTGAGGAGACTCCAGGGAAATCCAGTAGTCCCGTGAAGTAGCCCCCTCAGCCAGAGCACAGTAGGGACACGTGGTCTGAGGTGACGGGTCTGCGCGCATGTTCTTGTATCGCTGGGTCAGCTCTGCTGCAAAGATCTCAGGAAACAGACGGCAGCTGTCCCTGAACCTGTTGGCTTGGGGTCCCATGCCGCTTCCTGGACCTTCTCCTGACTCTGTTTCATCTCTAAGCAGGCCACGGCTTTCCCAGGAAGAGTCCCAGCCCTGTCCTGATGCCTCTTTGTCTTCCTGGGCCCTCCTGTAGAAACAGATTTCCAAGAAGACTCCTCATAGATAGGAATTTGGAGCACAGTTAACTGCACTGCAGCGATTACCACAGAACTGCCTGGGCACTCCAGCATGGTGCAATCACTTCATTGCCAATGGCAGCAATGAATAACTCGCATGTCTCTCTTGGGCAGCTGACACATGACGATGTACCCAACTACTGCTGCAAGCAGAATCACAGCCGAGACTGGAAGTGATGCTAGGAGGTACTTCTTGCTGAATTCCCACTGTCCAAGAGTCTCAACTTTTTGCCCAGCAGGTGATCCTAGCAGGAGAAAAGACAATGTGAGAGACAATGTTTGCACTCTGCACTAGGCATAATTCCACAGTCTGCTTCACATGCCTGAAGATTATTTTGTTCAGAGATTTCTTCCTCTGGCTCTGGTGTCTCAGCATCAGGGACCAAGAGAAGAGGTTCTCATGGGGAAGAGCCCAGTGTGTGCCAGGGAGCAGCACTGCCCCTGTCTTTTCCTCTGGGCTGCAGGCCAGGCCTGTGTGCTGGGCAGCTGCAATTCATCCATGGAGAGCACTGCAGGGATACAGCAGAAATGCTGCTCTTCTTCCAAGACAGCATCGCCCAAGCACTCACCGGAATATTCCTCAGGCATAGCGAGTTTGCTGGTGTCCCGTATTACTTCTCTTTCTTCATCTGAGCTTGGCTCACTGTTATTTTCTTCCACAGGGAGGGTCTCTGGCAAAGTCTCAGAATCTGTCTCTTCATAAAAAAACATTGGACACTTTAACCAGAAGCCACTGCCCCTTACCACAAGCATGGTGCCATGGCCTGGGAATTCTGGCAGGTGGCAGTGAGGAGCCTGCTGTGCCCAAAGACAAGAGGAATCCATAGCCGAGTTTTCTGCCATGCAACATGAAATGCAGACCACCCAAGACTTAATCAACCAAATGACCCAGAGAAAGAATGCCTTCTGGCTCATACTCATACTTGAGGTCCAGCTTCAACCCATCCCTGAGCCTGAGGTTTGGCAGGGGCAGCCAAGACTGCGTGGGATATCATTTTTGCCTTAGTGCTGTGCTAAGTGTTAGATGAAAACAAATTCAGCAGAGGCCTTTTGCCAACATCTGGCTGCCAATGTCTGCACACAGCAGCTCTGGCCAGTAATGGTACATCTGCAGCAGCAGCTGGAGATGCTCCTGGCAATCATCTGGAAGCACAGCTGTGAGCAAATGCCATGCTGGACCTTTTCTATGGCTCATTCCAGGAGCTGTGAAATGGGGTGTCCCTGCAGCAAGACTCTGACTGAACACTTCTGGCTATCCAGGATTCAGAACATCCCTAGCGGAATGAAAAGCTTTGCATCCCAGGCTGCAGGCTTAACAGAATGGGATGTACCAACCAGATGGGGCTTCATCCATGGCTGTCAGGAGCTCCTCTGCTCCTGACAGGGGAGGGAATCCTTCAGGGAATCCTCCAGGAAATCCTCCAGGGAATCCTTCAGGAACCGTGTCATGATTCTTCCCTAAGTTAGATTTATAAAAGAATGTTACACCTAGGAATGTGTATTTCTCATGAATAACATGGGGAAAAGGAGTGCTCATGCTTGTGAAGGCACTAGAGACTGATTACTCACACTTGACGTACCAGCTTGGAATCAGCACGGTATCTGCCTCCAGCTCAGGGGCTGAAAGAGCACTCTCTGTGTCCATAACTACAGAACACGCACAAGAAGTTAGCATCACATTTACTTCTCTCATGGTCACACCTCAAGGCCTGCATGTGGAAGGTGCTGACAGGGCACACACAGGTGGGGCTGTATTCTCACAGCTGCACAGGGGTCTGGCTGCCCTTGGGACACTGAGCTGGCAGCTCTCACATGAACTGAAAAGCCATGGCGTGCCCACACGATCTGTGGCTAGATCAGCCCTGGAGCCAGGCCCCAGGAGGCTGGATTACCAGAGGTGAGCGATGGACAACCAGAGCTGAGTGACGTATAACCGGCTGCCCGTGATGAATAACCAGTGGTAGCCATGGAGAACCTGTGCTGAGGTTCTGGGCCTGAACTGCCCCTTCCCACCTCCTTGCTCTTTAGAACCCTCTGCCCATGCTGCACCCTAAAGCAGCTGCAGCCCCTCACTCCTGCCCTGGTGTGTCTGCCCCAGTGCCCACAGCGTGGTGGCCTCCTGGCTCAGCCAGCCCTAGTCCTGGCCCCGCTGCTGCCAGCCAGGCCTATGAGCTGGGCCCTGTCTGCCTACCTGCTCCCTGCCCAGCCGTTGGAGCACTCTGGGCATTCTGGGCTTGTAGGGCCAGGAGAAAGAGGAGCAGGAGGCACTGCCTCAGGGCCATGATCCCCCCTGCTGACAACATTCTGCTGCTGCCACTGCTGCTGCTGCCAAGAGCCCCCGTGGAATCACCTGGCTTGCTCTGGCACAGCGAGTGGCCCGGGACACTCTCCCGTCCCTCGGCAGGCCGGGAGAGTGGTTAAGGCTGTCACCTTGCACAGGCGAGGCTCTGCGCAACAAAAGGTAGAAAAAAGAATGGGCTGCTGTTGAGGGTTTAGTCAGGGTTTATTGAGGAAATGCAGCAAATGGATCCACAACCCAGGGGATCCAGTGAACTGCAAACCCTGAACTGGGGTGTGCAATGTGCTGTAAAGGGGGAAGGGAACAGGGGAGGGGCTCACCCACCCGCCAGTGGGGTTACAGGAGGGCATGGGGAGCAGGAAAACAGGCATTTAGGAAAACCAATGCGGGCAATTCAGGGGAGAGGCCCCGGGGCCTGAACCTATCACTTGATGGCCTTGGTAGAAGTTTCTAGAGGGAGGGGATGGGCCGTCGAGTAATGGACTGGATGCCAGGAGGGGAGGGGTTGAAGGAGTGACACAGCAATTTTTAGGGAACAGGGGGAGGAGGCAGAGTGATTGACAATGAAGAGGAGGGAGGAGGCAACAGGGGCAGAACCATTTTAACCGTAAAAATGGGACAAACTAAGGCATAACAGTGCAACTAAAACATACAAAGCCACAATACAACACTGCAGTGTTTCCCAGAGCACTGAACAACACGGTGGGGCTCTGGAACCTCACACGATACAGAACCCTCTGATCTCATGTCAAAGTGGTGTCTCTGAACTCCCCAATGTATGCCCACTTTGCCTGTGAATTCCTGGACCTCCCCTCTATTGAATTTCCTTTTCTGCACAGGAATGGAAGGAGCAAAACAGAGAAGGTTCGATGTATTCTGGGAGGTAGCACTGTGCATGGGAATGCAGAGGCACTAATGCCTTACTCCTCAGAAACCCTATCAGAAGCCCTCCATGAAGGCTGTTTTAAAAACCCAGATGCAAGTGTCCTTCTTTGGTAGTATTTATGTCTGACAGCCTTCTGGCAAGAAACCTGCTTTTCCCATTTCTTCTGCTACAGTTTCATCACCTTTGATGATGAAAGCACTGCTTCCATTCTCCACTGTCACGCCAACATGGGTGTGCAGTGCTCACGCTTCTCCCAAGTGAGCCTGGTTAATTCCCTTGCCACTTCCAATCCCACTTCAAGCTCACTAAAGGAGCCCCACTAAATCCTGAGCCAAGATCCTTTTTCCCTTTGAGGCAGATGTAGGCCATGTGCACCATCAAGCCTGGTGTCCTGTAGAGTAAGCCATGGTCAAAGGCCCACACTCCTACTGCAAACATCAGGGTGCCAGGGATTCACTTCTAGAACCTTCCTGTGTCTGGGTCACTGCAAGTGGGACAAGTAAATTCCACATGCGCCCCAGATCCCTCAAGCTGTCATGCAGAGCCTCCTGTGACCAATATCACGTTCCTTCCCCTCTGTATCTCACACAGCCAGCCATCATCTTTCTGCTCCTTGATCCTCTTTGTGCTCACTGGGGAGGGACTGCCACATCCCCCATGACCTAAGTCACCATATCAGGTCTCCTTGATGTGCTCAGCACTGGACATCCCTCCTTCCCAGAACATCTTCCCTCTCTGCCCAGACCTTCCTGATTCGGGGCAACATCCCAAATGAGCTCCTAGACAAGTCTTTGCATGTCACTCCTCACCAGCATGTCCTTATTCTGGTGCAGGAAAGCCTTGTTCATGGGCGCTACTGTGAAAGCAGGCTGAGGCGGGCACAAACAGGTCCTGCACTGCAGTGCAAGTTTCTCAGAGCTCCTGTCACAGCCCCAGCCCTTCTCTCAGCTCTGCGCATTGTACCCCAACAGAAACGAACTTACAGCTTTTAGAAATCAATTTCTTTATCAAAATCAGAGAAAAAAGCTTTGTCTGCTAATACAAGGTATCACTATCATCATCACAAAAAGTATCCCTACCACTAAGAATATCGTATCTCTTATCAGTAAAATCAGCACGGTCCTCTAATATTAGGTGTCATTATTAGAAGCACTATCACTAAAAGAATCACTAGCTATCACTATCACTATCTATCACTATCACTATCACTAAAAGCATCACTATCACTATCACTCTCACTATTACTATCCCTATCACTACCACTGTCACTATCTATCACTATCACTGAAGAGTTCCTATTACTAGAACTATCTATCACTACCACTAAAAGAATCACTGCCACTCTCACTATCAGTATCCCTGTCACTACCTCTACCACTATCACTATCTATCACTTATCACTATCACTAATCTTCATCTTGGAACATAAAGTATTCCTCCTGGTACTGGTTACAGGGGCACCAGGAGGCTGTGGGCTGAGGAGACTCCAGGGAAATCCAGTAGTCCCGTGAAGTAGCCCCCTCAGCCAGAGCACAGTAGGGACACGTGGTCTGAGGTGACGGGTCTGCGCGCATGTTCTTGTATCGCTGGGTCAGCTCTGCTGCAAAGATCTCAGGAAACAGGCGGCAGCTGTCCCTGAACCTGTTGGCTTGGGGTCCCATGCCGCTTCCTGGACCTTCTCCTGACTCTGTTTCATCTCTAAGCAGGCCACGGCTTTCCCAGGAAGAGTCCCAGCCCTGTCCTGATGCCTCTTTGTCTTCCTGGGCCCTCCTGTAGAAACAGATTTCCAAGAAGACTCCTCATAGATAGGAATTTGGAGCACAGTTAACTGCACTGCAGCGATTACCACAGAACTGCCTGGGCACTCCAGCATGGTGCAATCACTTCATTGCCAATGGCAGCAATGAATAACTCGCATGTCTCTCTTGGGCAGCTGACACATGACGATGTACCCAACTACTGCTGCAAGCAGAATCACAGCCGAGACTGGAAGTGATGCTAGGAGGTACTTCTTGCTGAATTCCCACTGTCCAAGAGTCTCAACTTTTTGCCCAGCAGGTGATCCTAGCAGGAGAAAAGACAATGTGAGAGACAATGTTTGCACTCTGCACTAGGCATAATTCCACAGTCTGCTTCACATGCCTGAAGATTATTTTGTTCAGAGATTTCTTCCTCTGGCTCTGGTGTCTCAGCATCAGGGACCAAGAGAAGAGGTTCTCATGGGGAAGAGCCCAGTGTGTGCCAGGGAGCAGCACTGCCCCTGTCTTTTCCTCTGGGCTGCAGGCCAGGCCTGTGTGCTGGGCAGCTGCAATTCATCCATGGAGAGCACTGCAGGGATACAGCAGAAATGCTGCTCTTCTTCCAAGACAGCATCGCCCAAGCACTCACCGGAATATTCCTCAGGCATAGCGAGTTTGCTGGTGTCCCGTATTACTTCTCTTTCTTCATCTGAGCTTGGCTCACTGTTATTTTCTTCCACAGGGAGGGTCTCTGGCAAAGTCTCAGAATCTGTCTCTTCATAAAAAAACATTGGACACTTTAACCAGAAGCCACTGCCCCTTACCACAAGCATGGTGCCATGGCCTGGGAATTCTGGCAGGTGACAGTGAGGAGCCTGCTGTGCCCAAAGACAAGAGGAATCCATAGCCGAGTTTTCTGCCATGCAACATGAAATGCAGACCACCCAAGACTTAATCAACCAAATGACCCAGAGAAAGAATGCCTTCTGGCTCATACTCATACTTGAGGTCCAGCTTCAACCCATCCCTGAGCCTGAGGTTTGGCAGGGGCAGCCAAGACTGCGTGGGATATCATTTTTGCCTTAGTGCTGTGCTAAGTGTTAGATGAAAACAAATTCAGCAGAGGCCTTTTGCCAACATCTGGCTGCCAATGTCTGCACACAGCAGCTCTGGCCAGTAATGGTACATCTGCAGCAGCAGCTGGAGATGCTCCTGGCAATCATCTGGAAGCACAGCTGTGAGCAAATGCCATGCTGGACCTTTTCTATGGCTCATTCCAGGAGCTGTGAAATGGGGTGTCCCTGCAGCAAGACTCTGACTGAACACTTCTGGCTATCCAGGATTCAGAACATCCCTAGCGGAATGAAAAGCTTTGCATCCCAGGCTGCAGGCTTAACAGAATGGGATGTACCAACCAGATGGGGCTTCATCCATGGCTGTCAGGAGCTCCTCTGCTCCTGACAGGGGAGGGAATCCTTCAGGGAATCCTCCAGGAAATCCTCCAGGGAATCCTTCAGGAACCGTGTCATGATTCTTCCCTAAGTTAGATTTATAAAAGAATGTTACACCTAGGAATGTGTATTTCTCATGAATAACATGGGGAAAAGGAGTGCTCATGCTTGTGAAGGCACTAGAGACTGATTACTCACACTTGACGTACCAGCTTGGAATCAGCACGGTATCTGCCTCCAGCTCAGGGGCTGAAAGAGCACTCTCTGTGTCCATAACTACAGAACACGCACAAGAAGTTAGCATCACATTTACTTCTCTCATGGTCACACCTCAAGGCCTGCATGTGGAAGGTGCTGACAGGGCACACACAGGTGGGGCTGTATTCTCACAGCTGCACAGGGGTCTGGCTGCCCTTGGGACACTGAGCCGGCAGCTCTCACATGAACTGAAAAGCCATGGCGTGCCCACAAAACCTGTGGCTAGGTCAGCCCTGGAGCCAGGCCCCAGGAGGGTGGATTACCAGAGGTGAGCGATGGACAACCAGAGCTGAGTGACGTATAACCGGCTGCCCGTGATGAATAACCAGTGGTAGCCATGGAGAACTGGTGCTGAGGTTCTGGGCCTGAACTGCCCCTTCCCACCTCCTTGCTCTTTAGAACCCTCTGCCCATGCTGCACCCTAAAGCAGCTGCAGCCCCTCACTCCTGCCCTGGTGTGTCTGCCCCAGTGCCCACAGCGTGGTGGCCTCCTGGCTCAGCCAGCCCTAGTCCTGGCCCCGCTGCTGCCAGCCAGGCCTATGTGCTGGGCCCTGTCTGCCTACCTGCTCCCTGCCCAGCCGTTGGAGCACTCTGGGCATTCTGGGCTTGTAGGGCCAGGAGAAAGAGGAGCAGGAGGCACTGCCTCAGGGCCATGATCCCCCCTGCTGACAACATTCTGCTGCTGCCACTGCTGCTGCTGCCAAGAGCCCCCGTGGAATCACCAGGCTCGCTCTGGCACAGCGAGTGGTCTGGGACACTCTCCCGTCCCTCGGCAGGCCGGGAGAGTGGTTAAGGCTGTCACCTTGCACAGGCGAGGCTCTGCGCAACAAAAGGTAGAAAAAAGAATGGGCTGCTGTTGAGGGTTTAGTCAGGGTTTATTGAGGAAATGCAGCAAATGGATCCACAACCCAGGGGATCCAGTGAACTGCAAACCCTGAACTGGGGTGTGCAATGTGCTGTAAAGGGGGAAGGGAACAGGGGAGGGGCTCACCCACCCGCCAGTGGGGTTACAGGAGGGCATGGGGAGCAGGAAAACAGGCATTTAGGAAAACCAATGGGGTCAATTCAGGGGAGAGGCCCCGGGGCCTGAACCTATCACTTGATGGCCTTGGTAGAAGTTTCTACAGGGAGGGGATGGGCCGTCGAGTAATGGACTGGACGCCAGGAGGGGAGGGGTTGAAGGAGTGACACAGCAATTTTTAGGGAACAGGGGGAGGAGGCAGAGTGATTGACAATGAAGAGGAGGGAGGAGGCAACAGGGGCAGAACCATTTTAACCGTAAAAATGGGACAAACTAAGGCATAACAGTGCAACTAAAACATACAAAGCCACAATACAACACTGCAGTGTTTCCCAGAGCACTGAACAACACGGTGGGGCTCTGGAACCTCACACGATACAGAACCCTCTGATCTCATGTCAAAGTGGTGTCTCTGAACTCCCCAATGTATGCCCACTTTGCCTGTGAATTCCTGGACCTCCCCTCTATTGAATTTCCTTTTCTGCACAGGAATGGAAGGAGCAAAACAGAGAAGGTTCGATGTATTCTGGGAGGTAGCACTGTGCATGGGAATGCAGAGGCACTAATGCCTTACTCCTCAGAAACCCTATCAGAAGCCCTCCATGAAGGCTGTTTTAAAAACCCAGATGCAAGTGTCCTTCTTTGGTAGTATTTATGTCTGACAGCCTTCTGGCAAGAAACCTGCTTTTCCCATTTCTTCTGCTACAGTTTCATCACCTTTGATGATGAAAGCACTGCTTCCATTCTCCACTGTCACGCCAACATGGGTGTGCAGTGCTCACGCTTCTCCCAAGTGAGCCTGGTTAATTCCCTTGCCACTTCCAATCCCACTTCAAGCTCACTAAAGGAGCCCCACTAAATCCTGAGCCAAGATCCTTTTTCCCTTTGAGGCAGATGTAGGCCATGTGCACCATCAAGCCTGGTGTCCTGTAGAGTAAGCCATGGTCAAAGGCCCACACTCCTACTGCAAACATCAGGGTGCCAGGGATTCACTTCTAGAACCTTCCTGTGTCTGGGTCACTGCAAGTGGGACAAGTAAATTCCACATGCACCCCAGATCCCTCAAGCTGTCATGCAGAGCCTCCTGTGACCAATATCACGTTCCTTCCCCTCTGTATCTCACACAGCCAGCCATCATCTTTCTGCTCCTTGATCCTCTTTGTGCTCACTGGGGAGGGACTGCCACATCCCCCATGACCTAAGTCACCATATCAGGTCTCCTTGATGTGCTCAGCACTGGACATCCCTCCTTCCCAGAACATCTTCCCTCTCTGCCCAGACCTTCCTGATTCGGGGCAACATCCCAAATGAGCTCCTAGACAAGTCTTTGCATGTCACTCCTCACCAGCATGTCCTTATTCTGGTGCAGGAAAGCCTTGTTCATGGGCGCTACTGTGAAAGCAGGCTGAGGCGGGCACAAACAGGTCCTGCACTGCAGTGCAAGTTTCTCAGAGCTCCTGTCACAGCCCCAGCCCTTCTCTCAGCTCTGCGCATTGTACCCCAACAGAAACGAACTTACAGCTTTTAGAAATCAATTTCTTTATCAAAATCAGAGAAAAAAGCTTTGTCTGCTAATACAAGGTATCACTATCATCATCACAAAAAGTATCCCTACCACTAAGAATATCGTATCTCTTATCAGTAAAAGCAGCACGGTCCTCTAATATTAGGTGTCATTATTAGAAGCACTATCACTAAAAGAATCACTAGCTATCACTATCACTATCTATCACTATCACTATCACTAAAAGCATCACTATCACTATCACTCTCACTATTACTATCCCTATCACTACCACTGTCACTATCTATCACTATCACTGAAGAGTTCCTATTACTAGAACTATCTATCACTACCACTAAAAGAATCACTGCCACTCTCACTATCAGTATCCCTGTCACTACCTCTACCACTATCACTATCTATCACTTATCACTATCACTAATCTTCATCTTGGAACATAAAGTATTCCTCCTGGTACTGGTTACAGGGGCACCAGGAGGCTGTGGGCTGAGGAGACTCCAGGGAAATCCAGTAGTCCCGTGAAGTAGCCCCCTCAGCCAGAGCACAGTAGGGACACGTGGTCTGAGGTGACGGGTCTGCGCGCATGTTCTTGTATCGCTGGGTCAGCTCTGCTGCAAAGATCTCAGGAAACAGACGGCAGCTGTCCCTGAACCTGTTGGCTTGGGGTCCCATGCCGCTTCCTGGACCTTCTCCTGACTCTGTTTCATCTCTAAGCAGGCCACGGCTTTCCCAGGAAGAGTCCCAGCCCTGTCCTGATGCCTCTTTGTCTTCCTGGGCCCTCCTGTAGAAACAGATTTCCAAGAAGACTCCTCATAGATAGGAATTTGGAGCACAGTTAACTGCACTGCAGCGATTACCACAGAACTGCCTGGGCACTCCAGCATGGTGCAATCACTTCATTGCCAATGGCAGCAATGAATAACTCGCATGTCTCTCTTGGGCAGCTGACACATGACGATGTACCCAACTACTGCTGCAAGCAGAATCACAGCCGAGACTGGAAGTGATGCTAGGAGGTACTTCTTGCTGAATTCCCACTGTCCAAGAGTCTCAACTTTTTGCCCAGCAGGTGATCCTAGCAGGAGAAAAGACAATGTGAGAGACAATGTTTGCACTCTGCACTAGGCATAATTCCACAGTCTGCTTCACATGCCTGAAGATTATTTTGTTCAGAGATTTCTTCCTCTGGCTCTGGTGTCTCAGCATCAGGGACCAAGAGAAGAGGTTCTCATGGGGAAGAGCCCAGTGTGTGCCAGGGAGCAGCACTGCCCCTGTCTTTTCCTCTGGGCTGCAGGCCAGGCCTGTGTGCTGGGCAGCTGCAATTCATCCATGGAGAGCACTGCAGGGATACAGCAGAAATGCTGCTCTTCTTCCAAGACAGCATCGCCCAAGCACTCACCGGAATATTCCTCAGGCATAGCGAGTTTGCTGGTGTCCCGTATTACTTCTCTTTCTTCATCTGAGCTTGGCTCACTGTTATTTTCTTCCACAGGGAGGGTCTCTGGCAAAGTCTCAGAATCTGTCTCTTCATAAAAAAACATTGGACACTTTAACCAGAAGCCACTGCCCCTTACCACAAGCATGGTGCCATGGCCTGGGAATTCTGGCAGGTGGCAGTGAGGAGCCTGCTGTGCCCAAAGACAAGAGGAATCCATAGCCGAGTTTTCTGCCATGCAACATGAAATGCAGACCACCCAAGACTTAATCAACCAAATGGCCCAGAGAAAGAATGCCTTCTGGCTCATACTCATACTTGAGGTCCAGCTTCAACCCATCCCTGAGCCTGAGGTTTGGCAGGGGCAGCCAAGACTGCGTGGGATATCATTTTTGCCTTAGTGCTGTGCTAAGTGTTAGATGAAAACAAATTCAGCAGAGGCCTTTTGCCAACATCTGGCTGCCAATGTCTGCACACAGCAGCTCTGGCCAGTAATGGTACATCTGCAGCAGCAGCTGGAGATGCTCCTGGCAATCATCTGGAAGCACAGCTGTGAGCAAATGCCATGCTGGACCTTTTCTATGGCTCATTCCAGGAGCTGTGAAATGGGGTGTCCCTGCAGCAAGACTCTGACTGAACACTTCTGGCTATCCAGGATTCAGAACATCCCTAGCGGAATGAAAAGCTTTGCATCCCAGGCTGCAGGCTTAACAGAATGGGATGTACCAACCAGATGGGGCTTCATCCATGGCTGTCAGGAGCTCCTCTGCTCCTGACAGGGGAGGGAATCCTTCAGGGAATCCTCCAGGAAATCCTCCAGGGAATCCTTCAGGAACCGTGTCATGATTCTTCCCTAAGTTAGATTTATAAAAGAATGTTACACCTAGGAATGTGTATTTCTCATGAATAACATGGGGAAAAGGAGTGCTCATGCTTGTGAAGGCACTAGAGACTGATTACTCACACTTGACGTACCAGCTTGGAATCAGCACGGTATCTGCCTCCAGCTCAGGGGCTGAAAGAGCACTCTCTGTGTCCATAACTACAGAACACACACAAGAAGTTAGCATCACATTTACTTCTCTCATGGTCACACCTCAAGGCCTGCATGTGGAAGGTGCTGACAGGGCACACACAGGTGGGGCTGTATTCTCACAGCTGCACAGGGGTCTGGCTGCCCTTGGGACACTGAGCCGGCAGCTCTCACATGAACTGAAAAGCCATGGCGTGCCCACAAAACCTGTGGCTAGGTCAGCCCTGGAGCCAGGCCCCAGGAGGGTGGATTACCAGAGGTGAGCGATGGACAACCAGAGCTGAGTGACGTATAACCGGCTGCCCGTGATGAATAACCAGTGGTAGCCATGGAGAACCTGTGCTGAGGTTCTGGGCCTGAACTGCCCCTTCCCACCTCCTTGCTCTTTAGAACCCTCTGCCCATGCTGCACCCTAAAGCAGCTGCAGCCCCTCACTCCTGCCCTGGTGTGTCTGCCCCAGTGCCCACAGCGTGGTGGCCTCCTGGCTCAGCCAGCCCTAGTCCTGGCCCCGCTGCTGCCAGCCAGGCCTATGTGCTGGGCCCTGTCTGCCTACCTGCTCCCTGCCCAGCCGTTGGAGCACTCTGGGCATTCTGGGCTTGTAGGGCCAGGAGAAAGAGGAGCAGGAGGCACTGCCTCAGGGCCATGATCCCCCCTGCTGACAACATTCTGCTGCTGCCACTGCTGCTGCTGCCAAGAGCCCCCGTGGAATCACCAGGCTTGCTCTGGCACAGCGAGTGGCCCGGGACACTCTCCCGTCCCTCGGCAGGCCGGGAGAGTGGTTAAGGCTGTCACCTTGCACAGGCGAGGCTCTGCGCAACAAAAGGTAGAAAAAAGAATGGGCTGCTGTTGAGGGTTTAGTCAGGGTTTATTGAGGAAATGCAGCAAATGGATCCACAACCCAGGGGATCCAGTGAACTGCAAACCCTGAACTGGGGTGTGCAATGTGCTGTAAAAGGGGAAGGGAACAGGGGAGGGGCTCACCCACCCGCCAGTGGGGTTACAGGAGGGCATGGGGAGCAGGAAAACAGGCATTTAGGAAAACCAATGCGGGCAATTTAGGGGAGAGGCCTCGGGGCCTGAACCTATCACTTGATGGCCTTGGTAGAAGTTTCTACAGGGAGGGGATGGGCCGTCGAGTAATGGACTGGACACCAGGAGGGGAGGGGTTGAAGGAGTGACACAGCAATTTTTAGGGAACAGGGGGAGGAGGCAGAGTGATTGACAATGAAGAGGAGGGAGGAGGCAACAGGGGCAGAACCATTTTAACCGTAAAAATGGGACAAACTAAGGCATAACAGTGCAACTAA
Organism: Ammospiza caudacuta; assembly: GCF_027887145.1. Taxonomy (NCBI): domain Eukaryota; kingdom Metazoa; phylum Chordata; class Aves; order Passeriformes; family Passerellidae; genus Ammospiza; species Ammospiza caudacuta. The sequence continues at coordinate 73,751,625 of NC_080632.1, read as the reverse complement.
AACATACAAAGCCACAATACAACACTGCAGTGTTTCCCAGAGCACTGAACAACACGGTGGGGCTCTGGAACCTCACACGATACAGAACCCTCTGATCTCATGTCAAAGTGGTGTCTCTGAACTCCCCAATGTATGCCCACTTTGCCTGTGAATTCCTGGACCTCCCCTCTATTGAATTTCCTTTTCTGCACAGGAATGGAAGGAGCAAAACAGAGAAGGTTCGATGTATTCTGGGAGGTAGCACTGTGCATGGGAATGCAGAGGCACTAATGCCTTACTCCTCAGAAACCCTATCAGAAGCCCTCCATGAAGGCTGTTTTAAAAACCCAGATGCAAGTGTCCTTCTTTGGTAGTATTTATGTCTGACAGCCTTCTGGCAAGAAACCTGCTTTTCCCATTTCTTCTGCTACAGTTTCATCACCTTTGATGATGAAAGCACTGCTTCCATTCTCCACTGTCACGCCAACATGGGTGTGCAGTGCTCACGCTTCTCCCAAGTGAGCCTGGTTAATTCCCTTGCCACTTCCAATCCCACTTCAAGCTCACTAAAGGAGCCCCACTAAATCCTGAGCCAAGATCCTTTTTCCCTTTGAGGCAGATGTAGGCCATGTGCACCATCAAGCCTGGTGTCCTGTAGAGTAAGCCATGGTCAAAGGCCCACACTCCTACTGCAAACATCAGGGTGCCAGGGATTCACTTCTAGAACCTTCCTGTGTCTGGGTCACTGCAAGTGGGACAAGTAAATTCCACATGCACCCCAGATCCCTCAAGCTGTCATGCAGAGCCTCCTGTGACCAATATCACGTTCCTTCCCCTCTGTATCTCACACAGCCAGCCATCATCTTTCTGCTCCTTGAGCCTCTTTGTGCTCACTGGGGAGGGACTGCCACATCCCCCATGACCTAAGTCACCATATCAGGTCTCCTTGATGTGCTCAGCACTGGACATCCCTCCTTCCCAGAACATCTTCCCTCTCTGCCCAGACCTTCCTGATTCGGGGCAACATCCCAAATGAGCTCCTAGACAAGTCTTTGCATGTCACTCCTCACCAGCATGTCCTTATTCTGGTGCAGGAAAGCCTTGTTCATGGGCGCTACTGTGAAAGCAGGCTGAGGCGGGCACAAACAGGTCCTGCACTGCAGTGCAAGTTTCTCAGAGCTCCTGTCACAGCCCCAGCCCTTCTCTCAGCTCTGCGCATTGTACCCCAACAGAAACGAACTTACAGCTTTTAGAAATCAATTTCTTTATCAAAATCAGAGAAAAAAGCTTTGTCTGCTAATACAAGGTATCACTATCATCATCACAAAAAGTATCCCTACCACTAAGAATATCGTATCTCTTATCAGTAAAAGCAGCACGGTCCTCTAATATTAGGTGTCATTATTAGAAGCACTATCACTAAAAGAATCACTAGCTATCACTATCACTATCTATCACTATCACTATCACTAAAAGCATCACTATCACTATCACTCTCACTATTACTATCCCTATCACTACCACTGTCACTATCTATCACTATCACTGAAGAGTTCCTATTACTAGAACTATCTATCACTACCACTAAAAGAATCACTGCCACTCTCACTATCAGTATCCCTGTCACTACCTCTACCACTATCACTATCTATCACTTATCACTATCACTAATCTTCATCTTGGAACATAAAGTATTCCTCCTGGTACTGGTTACAGGGGCACCAGGAGGCTGTGGGCTGAGGAGACTCCAGGGAAATCCAGTAGTCCCGTGAAGTAGCCCCCTCAGCCAGAGCACAGTAGGGACACGTGGTCTGAGGTGACGGGTCTGCGCGCATGTTCTTGTATCGCTGGGTCAGCTCTGCTGCAAAGATCTCAGGAAACAGACGGCAGCTGTCCCTGAACCTGTTGGCTTGGGGTCCCATGCCGCTTCCTGGACCTTCTCCTGACTCTGTTTCATCTCTAAGCAGGCCACGGCTTTCCCAGGAAGAGTCCCAGCCCTGTCCTGATGCCTCTTTGTCTTCCTGGGCCCTCCTGTAGAAACAGATTTCCAAGAAGACTCCTCATAGATAGGAATTTGGAGCACAGTTAACTGCACTGCAGCGATTACCACAGAACTGCCTGGGCACTCCAGCATGGTGCAATCACTTCATTGCCAATGGCAGCAATGAATAACTCGCATGTCTCTCTTGGGCAGCTGACACATGACGATGTACCCAACTACTGCTGCAAGCAGAATCACAGCCGAGACTGGAAGTGATGCTAGGAGGTACTTCTTGCTGAATTCCCACTGTCCAAGAGTCTCAACTTTTTGCCCAGCAGGTGATCCTAGCAGGAGAAAAGACAATGTGAGAGACAATGTTTGCACTCTGCACTAGGCATAATTCCACAGTCTGCTTCACATGCCTGAAGATTATTTTGTTCAGAGATTTCTTCCTCTGGCTCTGGTGTCTCAGCATCAGGGACCAAGAGAAGAGGTTCTCATGGGGAAGAGCCCAGTGTGTGCCAGGGAGCAGCACTGCCCCTGTCTTTTCCTCTGGGCTGCAGGCCAGGCCTGTGTGCTGGGCAGCTGCAATTCATCCATGGAGAGCACTGCAGGGATACAGCAGAAATGCTGCTCTTCTTCCAAGACAGCATCGCCCAAGCACTCACCGGAATATTCCTCAGGCATAGCGAGTTTGCTGGTGTCCCGTATTACTTCTCTTTCTTCATCTGAGCTTGGCTCACTGTTATTTTCTTCCACAGGGAGGGTCTCTGGCAAAGTCTCAGAATCTGTCTCTTCATAAAAAAACATTGGACACTTTAACCAGAAGCCACTGCCCCTTACCACAAGCATGGTGCCATGGCCTGGGAATTCTGGCAGGTGGCAGTGAGGAGCCTGCTGTGCCCAAAGACAAGAGGAATCCATAGCCGAGTTTTCTGCCATGCAACATGAAATGCAGACCACCCAAGACTTAATCAACCAAATGGCCCAGAGAAAGAATGCCTTCTGGCTCATACTCATACTTGAGGTCCAGCTTCAACCCATCCCTGAGCCTGAGGTTTGGCAGGGGCAGCCAAGACTGCGTGGGATATCATTTTTGCCTTAGTGCTGTGCTAAGTGTTAGATGAAAACAAATTCAGCAGAGGCCTTTTGCCAACATCTGGCTGCCAATGTCTGCACACAGCAGCTCTGGCCAGTAATGGTACATCTGCAGCAGCAGCTGGAGATGCTCCTGGCAATCATCTGGAAGCACAGCTGTGAGCAAATGCCATGCTGGACCTTTTCTATGGCTCATTCCAGGAGCTGTGAAATGGGGTGTCCCTGCAGCAAGACTCTGACTGAACACTTCTGGCTATCCAGGATTCAGAACATCCCTAGCGGAATGAAAAGCTTTGCATCCCAGGCTGCAGGCTTAACAGAATGGGATGTACCAACCAGATGGGGCTTCATCCATGGCTGTCAGGAGCTCCTCTGCTCCTGACAGGGGAGGGAATCCTTCAGGGAATCCTCCAGGAAATCCTCCAGGGAATCCTTCAGGAACCGTGTCATGATTCTTCCCTAAGTTAGATTTATAAAAGAATGTTACACCTAGGAATGTGTATTTCTCATGAATAACATGGGGAAAAGGAGTGCTCATGCTTGTGAAGGCACTAGAGACTGATTACTCACACTTGACGTACCAGCTTGGAATCAGCACGGTATCTGCCTCCAGCTCAGGGGCTGAAAGAGCACTCTCTGTGTCCATAACTACAGAACACACACAAGAAGTTAGCATCACATTTACTTCTCTCATGGTCACACCTCAAGGCCTGCATGTGGAAGGTGCTGACAGGGCACACACAGGTGGGGCTGTATTCTCACAGCTGCACAGGGGTCTGGCTGCCCTTGGGACACTGAGCCGGCAGCTCTCACATGAACTGAAAAGCCATGGCGTGCCCACAAAACCTGTGGCTAGGTCAGCCCTGGAGCCAGGCCCCAGGAGGGTGGATTACCAGAGGTGAGCGATGGACAACCAGAGCTGAGTGACGTATAACCGGCTGCCCGTGATGAATAACCAGTGGTAGCCATGGAGAACCTGTGCTGAGGTTCTGGGCCTGAACTGCCCCTTCCCACCTCCTTGCTCTTTAGAACCCTCTGCCCATGCTGCACCCTAAAGCAGCTGCAGCCCCTCACTCCTGCCCTGGTGTGTCTGCCCCAGTGCCCACAGCGTGGTGGCCTCCTGGCTCAGCCAGCCCTAGTCCTGGCCCCGCTGCTGCCAGCCAGGCCTATGTGCTGGGCCCTGTCTGCCTACCTGCTCCCTGCCCAGCCGTTGGAGCACTCTGGGCATTCTGGGCTTGTAGGGCCAGGAGAAAGAGGAGCAGGAGGCAGTGCCTCAGGGCCATGATCCCCCCTGCTGACAACATTCTGCTGCTGCCACTGCTGCTGCTGCCAAGAGCCCCCGTGGAATCACCAGGCTTGCTCTGGCACAGCGAGTGGCCCGGGACACTCTCCCGTCCCTCGGCAGGCCGGGAGAGTGGTTAAGGCTGTCACCTTGCACAGGCGAGGCTCTGCGCAACAAAAGGTAGAAAAAAGAATGGGCTGCTGTTGAGGGTTTAGTCAGGGTTTATTGAGGAAATGCAGCAAATGGATCCACAACCCAGGGGATCCAGTGAACTGCAAACCCTGAACTGGGGTGTGCAATGTGCTGTAAAAGGGGAAGGGAACAGGGGAGGGGCTCACCCACCCGCCAGTGGGGTTACAGGAGGGCATGGGGAGCAGGAAAACAGGCATTTAGGAAAACCAATGCGGGCAATTTAGGGGAGAGGCCTCGGGGCCTGAACCTATCACTTGATGGCCTTGGTAGAAGTTTCTAGAGGGAGGGGATGGGCCGTCGAGTAATGGACTGGACACCAGGAGGGGAGGGGTTGAAGGAGTGACACAGCAATTTTTAGGGAACAGGGGGAGGAGGCAGAGTGATTGACAATGAAGAGGAGGGAGGAGGCAACAGGGGCAGAACCATTTTAACCGTAAAAATGGGACAAACTAAGGCATAACAGTGCAACTAAAACATACAAAGCCACAATACAACACTGCAGTGTTTCCCAGAGCACTGAACAACACGGTGGGGCTCTGGAACCTCACACGATACAGAACCCTCTGATCTCATGTCAAAGTGGTGTCTCTGAACTCCCCAATGTATGCCCACTTTGCCTGTGAATTCCTGGACCTCCCCTCTATTGAATTTCCTTTTCTGCACAGGAATGGAAGGAGCAAAACAGAGAAGGTTCGATGTATTCTGGGAGGTAGCACTGTGCATGGGAATGCAGAGGCACTAATGCCTTACTCCTCAGAAACCCTATCAGAAGCCCTCCATGAAGGCTGTTTTAAAAACCCAGATGCAAGTGTCCTTCTTTGGTAGTATTTATGTCTGACAGCCTTCTGGCAAGAAACCTGCTTTTCCCATTTCTTCTGCTACAGTTTCATCACCTTTGATGATGAAAGCACTGCTTCCATTCTCCACTGTCACGCCAACATGGGTGTGCAGTGCTCACGCTTCTCCCAAGTGAGCCTGGTTAATTCCCTTGCCACTTCCAATCCCACTTCAAGCTCACTAAAGGAGCCCCACTAAATCCTGAGCCAAGATCCTTTTTCCCTTTGAGGCAGATGTAGGCCATGTGCACCATCAAGCCTGGTGTCCTGTAGAGTAAGCCATGGTCAAAGGCCCACACTCCTACTGCAAACATCAGGGTGCCAGGGATTCACTTCTAGAACCTTCCTGTGTCTGGGTCACTGCAAGTGGGACAAGTAAATTCCACATGCACCCCAGATCCCTCAAGCTGTCATGCAGAGCCTCCTGTGACCAATATCACGTTCCTTCCCCTCTGTATCTCACACAGCCAGCCATCATCTTTCTGCTCCTTGATCCTCTTTGTGCTCACTGGGGAGGGACTGCCACATCCCCCATGACCTAAGTCACCATATCAGGTCTCCTTGATGTGCTCAGCACTGGACATCCCTCCTTCCCAGAACATCTTCCCTCTCTGCCCAGACCTTCCTGATTCGGGGCAACATCCCAAATGAGCTCCTAGACAAGTCTTTGCATGTCACTCCTCACCAGCATGTCCTTATTCTGGTGCAGGAAAGCCTTGTTCATGGGCGCTACTGTGAAAGCAGGCTGAGGCGGGCACAAACAGGTCCTGCACTGCAGTGCAAGTTTCTCAGAGCTCCTGTCACAGCCCCAGCCCTTCTCTCAGCTCTGCGCATTGTACCCCAACAGAAACGAACTTACAGCTTTTAGAAATCAATTTCTTTATCAAAATCAGAGAAAAAAGCTTTGTCTGCTAATACAAGGTATCACTATCATCATCACAAAAAGTATCCCTACCACTAAGAATATCGTATCTCTTATCAGTAAAATCAGCACGGTCCTCTAATATTAGGTGTCATTATTAGAAGCACTATCACTAAAAGAATCACTAGCTATCACTATCACTATCTATCACTATCACTATCACTAAAAGCATCACTATCACTATCACTCTCACTATTACTATCCCTATCACTACCACTGTCACTATCTATCACTATCACTGAAGAGTTCCTATTACTAGAACTATCTATCACTACCACTAAAAGAATCACTGCCACTCTCACTATCAGTATCCCTGTCACTACCTCTACCACTATCACTATCTATCACTTATCACTATCACTAATCTTCATCTTGGAACATAAAGTATTCCTCCTGGTACTGGTTACAGGGGCACCAGGAGGCTGTGGGCTGAGGAGACTCCAGGGAAATCCAGTAGTCCCGTGAAGTAGCCCCCTCAGCCAGAGCACAGTAGGGACACGTGGTCTGAGGTGACGGGTCTGCACGCATGTTCTTGTATCGCTGGGCCAGTTCTGCTGCAAAGATCTGAGGAAACAGGCGGCAGCTGTCCCTGAACCTGTTGGCTTGGGGTCCCATGCCGCTTCCTGGACCTTCTCCTGACTCTGTTTCATCTCTAAGCAGGCCACGGCTTTCCCAGGAAGAGTCCCAGCCCTGTCCTGATGCCTCTTTGTCTTCCTGGGCCCTCCTGTAGAAACAGATTTCCAAGAAGACTCCTCATAGATAGGAATTTGGAGCACAGTTAACTGCACTGCAGCGATTACCACAGAACTGCCTGGGCACTCCAGCATGGTGCAATCACTTCATTGCCAATGGCAGCAATGAATAACTCGCATGTCTCTCTTGGGCAGCTGACACATGACGATGTACCCAACTACTGCTGCAAGCAGAATCACAGCCGAGACTGGAAGTGATGCTAGGAGGTACTTCTTGCTGAATTCCCACTGTCCAAGAGTCTCAACTTTTTGCCCAGCAGGTGATCCTAGCAGGAGAAAAGACAATGTGAGAGACAATGTTTGCACTCTGCACTAGGCATAATTCCACAGTCTGCTTCACATGCCTGAAGATTATTTTGTTCAGAGATTTCTTCCTCTGGCTCTGGTGTCTCAGCATCAGGGACCAAGAGAAGAGGTTCTCATGGGGAAGAGCCCAGTGTGTGCCAGGGAGCAGCACTGCCCCTGTCTTTTCCTCTGGGCTGCAGGCCAGGCCTGTGTGCTGGGCAGCTGCAATTCATCCATGGAGAGCACTGCAGGGATACAGCAGAAATGCTGCTCTTCTTCCAAGACAGCATCGCCCAAGCACTCACCGGAATATTCCTCAGGCATAGCGAGTTTGCTGGTGTCCCGTATTACTTCTCTTTCTTCATCTGAGCTTGGCTCACTGTTATTTTCTTCCACAGGGAGGGTCTCTGGCAAAGTCTCAGAATCTGTCTCTTCATAAAAAAACATTGGACACTTTAACCAGAAGCCACTGCCCCTTACCACAAGCATGGTGCCATGGCCTGGGAATTCTGGCAGGTGGCAGTGAGGAGCCTGCTGTGCCCAAAGACAAGAGGAATCCATAGCCGAGTTTTCTGCCATGCAACATGAAATGCAGACCACCCAAGACTTAATCAACCAAATGGCCCAGAGAAAGAATGCCTTCTGGCTCATACTCATACTTGAGGTCCAGCTTCAACCCATCCCTGAGCCTGAGGTTTGGCAGGGGCAGCCAAGACTGCGTGGGATATCATTTTTGCCTTAGTGCTGTGCTAAGTGTTAGATGAAAACAAATTCAGCAGAGGCCTTTTGCCAACATCTGGCTGCCAATGTCTGCACACAGCAGCTCTGGCCAGTAATGGTACATCTGCAGCAGCAGCTGGAGATGCTCCTGGCAATCATCTGGAAGCACAGCTGTGAGCAAATGCCATGCTGGACCTTTTCTATGGCTCATTCCAGGAGCTGTGAAATGGGGTGTCCCTGCAGCAAGACTCTGACTGAACACTTCTGGCTATCCAGGATTCAGAACATCCCTAGCGGAATGAAAAGCTTTGCATCCCAGGCTGCAGGCTTAACAGAATGGGATGTACCAACCAGATGGGGCTTCATCCATGGCTGTCAGGAGCTCCTCTGCTCCTGACAGGGGAGGGAATCCTTCAGGGAATCCTCCAGGAAATCCTCCAGGGAATCCTTCAGGAACCGTGTCATGATTCTTCCCTAAGTTAGATTTATAAAAGAATGTTACACCTAGGAATGTGTATTTCTCATGAATAACATGGGGAAAAGGAGTGCTCATGCTTGTGAAGGCACTAGAGACTGATTACTCACACTTGACGTACCAGCTTGGAATCAGCACGGTATCTGCCTCCAGCTCAGGGGCTGAAAGAGCACTCTCTGTGTCCATAACTACAGAACACACACAAGAAGTTAGCATCACATTTACTTCTCTCATGGTCACACCTCAAGGCCTGCATGTGGAAGGTGCTGACAGGGCACACACAGGTGGGGCTGTATTCTCACAGCTGCACAGGGGTCTGGCTGCCCTTGGGACACTGAGCCGGCAGCTCTCACATGAACTGAAAAGCCATGGCGTGCCCACAAAACCTGTGGCTAGGTCAGCCCTGGAGCCAGGCCCCAGGAGGGTGGATTACCAGAGGTGAGCGATGGACAACCAGAGCTGAGTGACGTATAACCGGCTGCCCGTGATGAATAACCAGTGGTAGCCATGGAGAACCTGTGCTGAGGTTCTGGGCCTGAACTGCCCCTTCCCACCTCCTTGCTCTTTAGAACCCTCTGCCCATGCTGCACCCTAAAGCAGCTGCAGCCCCTCACTCCTGCCCTGGTGTGTCTGCCCCAGTGCCCACAGCGTGGTGGCCTCCTGGCTCAGCCAGCCCTAGTCCTGGCCCCGCTGCTGCCAGCCAGGCCTATGTGCTGGGTCCTGTCTGCCTACCTGCTCCCTGCCCAGCCGTTGGAGCACTCTGGGCATTCTGGGCTTGTAGGGCCAGGAGAAAGAGGAGCAGGAGGCAGTGCCTCAGGGCCATGATCCCCCCTGCTGACAACATTCTGCTGCTGCCACTGCTGCTGCTGCCAAGAGCCCCCGTGGAATCACCAGGCTTGCTCTGGCACAGCGAGTGGCCCGGGACACTCTCCCGTCCCTCGGCAGGCCGGGAGAGTGGTTAAGGCTGTCACCTTGCACAGGCGAGGCTCTGCGCAACAAAAGGTAGAAAAAAGAATGGGCTGCTGTTGAGGGTTTAGTCAGGGTTTATTGAGGAAATGCAGCAAATGGATCCACAACCCAGGGGATCCAGTGAACTGCAAACCCTGAACTGGGGTGTGCAATGTGCTGTAAAAGGGGAAGGGAACAGGGGAGGGGCTCACCCACCCGCCAGTGGGGTTACAGGAGGGCATGGGGAGCAGGAAAACAGGCATTTAGGAAAACCAATGCGGGCAATTTAGGGGAGAGGCCTCGGGGCCTGAACCTATCACTTGATGGCCTTGGTAGAAGTTTCTAGAGGGAGGGGATGGGCCGTCGAGTAATGGACTGGACACCAGGAGGGGAGGGGTTGAAGGAGTGACACAGCAATTTTTAGGGAACAGGGGGAGGAGGCAGAGTGATTGACAATGAAGAGGAGGGAGGAGGCAACAGGGGCAGAACCATTTTAACCGTAAAAATGGGACAAACTAAGGCATAACAGTGCAACTAAAACATACAAAGCCACAATACAACACTGCAGTGTTTCCCAGAGCACTGAACAACACGGTGGGGCTCTGGAACCTCACACGATACAGAACCCTCTGATCTCATGTCAAAGTGGTGTCTCTGAACTCCCCAATGTATGCCCACTTTGCCTGTGAATTCCTGGACCTCCCCTCTATTGAATTTCCTTTTCTGCACAGGAATGGAAGGAGCAAAACAGAGAAGGTTCGATGTATTCTGGGAGGTAGCACTGTGCATGGGAATGCAGAGGCACTAATGCCTTACTCCTCAGAAACCCTATCAGAAGCCCTCCATGAAGGCTGTTTTAAAAACCCAGATGCAAGTGTCCTTCTTTGGTAGTATTTATGTCTGACAGCCTTCTGGCAAGAAACCTGCTTTTCCCATTTCTTCTGCTACAGTTTCATCACCTTTGATGATGAAAGCACTGCTTCCATTCTCCACTGTCACGCCAACATGGGTGTGCAGTGCTCACGCTTCTCCCAAGTGAGCCTGGTTAATTCCCTTGCCACTTCCAATCCCACTTCAAGCTCACTAAAGGAGCCCCACTAAATCCTGAGCCAAGATCCTTTTTCCCTTTGAGGCAGATGTAGGCCATGTGCACCATCAAGCCTGGTGTCCTGTAGAGTAAGCCATGGTCAAAGGCCCACACTCCTACTGCAAACATCAGGGTGCCAGGGATTCACTTCTAGAACCTTCCTGTGTCTGGGTCACTGCAAGTGGGACAAGTAAATTCCACATGCACCCCAGATCCCTCAAGCTGTCATGCAGAGCCTCCTGTGACCAATATCACGTTCCTTCCCCTCTGTATCTCACACAGCCAGCCATCATCTTTCTGCTCCTTGAGCCTCTTTGTGCTCACTGGGGAGGGACTGCCACATCCCCCATGACCTAAGTCACCATATCAGGTCTCCTTGATGTGCTCAGCACTGGACATCCCTCCTTCCCAGAACATCTTCCCTCTCTGCCCAGACCTTCCTGATTCGGGGCAACATCCCAAATGAGCTCCTAGACAAGTCTTTGCATGTCACTCCTCACCAGCATGTCCTTATTCTGGTGCAGGAAAGCCTTGTTCATGGGCGCTACTGTGAAAGCAGGCTGAGGCGGGCACAAACAGGTCCTGCACTGCAGTGCAAGTTTCTCAGAGCTCCTGTCACAGCCCCAGCCCTTCTCTCAGCTCTGCGCATTGTACCCCAACAGAAACGAACTTACAGCTTTTAGAAATCAATTTCTTTATCAAAATCAGAGAAAAAAGCTTTGTCTGCTAATACAAGGTATCACTATCATCATCACAAAAAGTATCCCTACCACTAAGAATATCGTATCTCTTATCAGTAAAAGCAGCACGGTCCTCTAATATTAGGTGTCATTATTAGAAGCACTATCACTAAAAGAATCACTAGCTATCACTATCACTATCTATCACTATCACTATCACTAAAAGCATCACTATCACTATCACTCTCACTATTACTATCCCTATCACTACCACTGTCACTATCTATCACTATCACTGAAGAGTTCCTATTACTAGAACTATCTATCACTACCACTAAAAGAATCACTGCCACTCTCACTATCAGTATCCCTGTCACTACCTCTACCACTATCACTATCTATCACTTATCACTATCACTAATCTTCATCTTGGAACATAAAGTATTCCTCCTGGTACTGGTTACAGGGGCACCAGGAGGCTGTGGGCTGAGGAGACTCCAGGGAAATCCAGTAGTCCCGTGAAGTAGCCCCCTCAGCCAGAGCACAGTAGGGACACGTGGTCTGAGGTGACGGGTCTGCGCGCATGTTCTTGTATCGCTGGGTCAGCTCTGCTGCAAAGATCTCAGGAAACAGACGGCAGCTGTCCCTGAACCTGTTGGCTTGGGGTCCCATGCCGCTTCCTGGACCTTCTCCTGACTCTGTTTCATCTCTAAGCAGGCCACGGCTTTCCCAGGAAGAGTCCCAGCCCTGTCCTGATGCCTCTTTGTCTTCCTGGGCCCTCCTGTAGAAACAGATTTCCAAGAAGACTCCTCATAGATAGGAATTTGGAGCACAGTTAACTGCACTGCAGCGATTACCACAGAACTGCCTGGGCACTCCAGCATGGTGCAATCACTTCATTGCCAATGGCAGCAATGAATAACTCGCATGTCTCTCTTGGGCAGCTGACACATGACGATGTACCCAACTACTGCTGCAAGCAGAATCACAGCCGAGACTGGAAGTGATGCTAGGAGGTACTTCTTGCTGAATTCCCACTGTCCAAGAGTCTCAACTTTTTGCCCAGCAGGTGATCCTAGCAGGAGAAAAGACAATGTGAGAGACAATGTTTGCACTCTGCACTAGGCATAATTCCACAGTCTGCTTCACATGCCTGAAGATTATTTTGTTCAGAGATTTCTTCCTCTGGCTCTGGTGTCTCAGCATCAGGGACCAAGAGAAGAGGTTCTCATGGGGAAGAGCCCAGTGTGTGCCAGGGAGCAGCACTGCCCCTGTCTTTTCCTCTGGGCTGCAGGCCAGGCCTGTGTGCTGGGCAGCTGCAATTCATCCATGGAGAGCACTGCAGGGATACAGCAGAAATGCTGCTCTTCTTCCAAGACAGCATCGCCCAAGCACTCACCGGAATATTCCTCAGGCATAGCGAGTTTGCTGGTGTCCCGTATTACTTCTCTTTCTTCATCTGAGCTTGGCTCACTGTTATTTTCTTCCACAGGGAGGGTCTCTGGCAAAGTCTCAGAATCTGTCTCTTCATAAAAAAACATTGGACACTTTAACCAGAAGCCACTGCCCCTTACCACAAGCATGGTGCCATGGCCTGGGAATTCTGGCAGGTGGCAGTGAGGAGCCTGCTGTGCCCAAAGACAAGAGGAATCCATAGCCGAGTTTTCTGCCATGCAACATGAAATGCAGACCACCCAAGACTTAATCAACCAAATGGCCCAGAGAAAGAATGCCTTCTGGCTCATACTCATACTTGAGGTCCAGCTTCAACCCATCCCTGAGCCTGAGGTTTGGCAGGGGCAGCCAAGACTGCGTGGGATACCATTTTTGCCTTAGTGCTGTGCTAAGTGTTAGATGAAAACAAATTCAGCAGAGGCCTTTTGCCAACATCTGGCTGCCAATGTCTGCACACAGCAGCTCTGGCCAGTAATGGTACATCTGCAGCAGCAGCTGGAGATGCTCCTGGCAATCATCTGGAAGCACAGCTGTGAGCAAATGCCATGCTGGACCTTTTCTATGGCTCATTCCAGGAGCTGTGAAATGGGGTGTCCCTGCAGCAAGACTCTGACTGAACACTTCTGGCTATCCAGGATTCAGAACATCCCTAGCGGAATGAAAAGCTTTGCATCCCAGGCTGCAGGCTTAACAGAATGGGATGTACCAACCAGATGGGGCTTCATCCATGGCTGTCAGGAGCTCCTCTGCTCCTGACAGGGGAGGGAATCCTTCAGGGAATCCTCCAGGAAATCCTCCAGGGAATCCTTCAGGAACCGTGTCATGATTCTTCCCTAAGTTAGATTTATAAAAGAATGTTACACCTAGGAATGTGTATTTCTCATGAATAACATGGGGAAAAGGAGTGCTCATGCTTGTGAAGGCACTAGAGACTGATTACTCACACTTGACGTACCAGCTTGGAATCAGCACGGTATCTGCCTCCAGCTCAGGGGCTGAAAGAGCACTCTCTGTGTCCATAACTACAGAACACACACAAGAAGTTAGCATCACATTTACTTCTCTCATGGTCACACCTCAAGGCCTGCATGTGGAAGGTGCTGACAGGGCACACACAGGTGGGGCTGTATTCTCACAGCTGCACAGGGGTCTGGCTGCCCTTGGGACACTGAGCCGGCAGCTCTCACATGAACTGAAAAGCCATGGCGTGCCCACAAAACCTGTGGCTAGGTCAGCCCTGGAGCCAGGCCCCAGGAGGGTGGATTACCAGAGGTGAGCGATGGACAACCAGAGCTGAGTGACGTATAACCGGCTGCCCGTGATGAATAACCAGTGGTAGCCATGGAGAACCTGTGCTGAGGTTCTGGGCCTGAACTGCCCCTTCCCACCTCCTTGCTCTTTAGAACCCTCTGCCCATGCTGCACCCTAAAGCAGCTGCAGCCCCTCACTCCTGCCCTGGTGTGTCTGCCCCAGTGCCCACAGCGTGGTGGCCTCCTGGCTCAGCCAGCCCTAGTCCTGGCCCCGCTGCTGCCAGCCAGGCCTATGTGCTGGGTCCTGTCTGCCTACCTGCTCCCTGCCCAGCCGTTGGAGCACTCTGGGCATTCTGGGCTTGTAGGGCCAGGAGAAAGAGGAGCAGGAGGCAGTGCCTCAGGGCCATGATCCCCCCTGCTGACAACATTCTGCTGCTGCCACTGCTGCTGCTGCCAAGAGCCCCCGTGGAATCACCAGGCTTGCTCTGGCACAGCGAGTGGCCCGGGACACTCTCCCGTCCCTCGGCAGGCCGGGAGAGTGGTTAAGGCTGTCACCTTGCACAGGCGAGGCTCTGCGCAACAAAAGGTAGAAAAAAGAATGGGCTGCTGTTGAGGGTTTAGTCAGGGTTTATTGAGGAAATGCAGCAAATGGATCCACAACCCAGGGGATCCAGTGAACTGCAAACCCTGAACTGGGGTGTGCAATGTGCTGTAAAAGGGGAAGGGAACAGGGGAGGGGCTCACCCACCCGCCAGTGGGGTTACAGGAGGGCATGGGGAGCAGGAAAACAGGCATTTAGGAAAACCAATGCGGGCAATTTAGGGGAGAGGCCTCGGGGCCTGAACCTATCACTTGATGGCCTTGGTAGAAGTTTCTAGAGGGAGGGGATGGGCCGTCGAGTAATGGACTGGACGCCAGGAGGGGAGGGGTTGAAGGAGTGACACAGCAATTTTTAGGGAACAGGGGGAGGAGGCAGAGTGATTGACAATGAAGAGGAGGGAGGAGGCAACAGGGGCAGAACCATTTTAACCGTAAAAATGGGACAAACTAAGGCATAACAGTGCAACTAAAACATACAAAGCCACAATACAACACTGCAGTGTTTCCCAGAGCACTGAACAACACGGTGGGGCTCTGGAACCTCACACGATACAGAACCCTCTGATCTCATGTCAAAGTGGTGTCTCTGAACTCCCCAATGTATGCCCACTTTGCCTGTGAATTCCTGGACCTCCCCTCTATTGAATTTCCTTTTCTGCACAGGAATGGAAGGAGCAAAACAGAGAAGGTTCGATGTATTCTGGGAGGTAGCACTGTGCATGGGAATGCAGAGGCACTAATGCCTTACTCCTCAGAAACCCTATCAGAAGCCCTCCATGAAGGCTGTTTTAAAAACCCAGATGCAAGTGTCCTTCTTTGGTAGTATTTATGTCTGACAGCCTTCTGGCAAGAAACCTGCTTTTCCCATTTCTTCTGCTACAGTTTCATCACCTTTGATGATGAAAGCACTGCTTCCATTCTCCACTGTCACGCCAACATGGGTGTGCAGTGCTCACGCTTCTCCCAAGTGAGCCTGGTTAATTCCCTTGCCACTTCCAATCCCACTTCAAGCTCACTAAAGGAGCCCCACTAAATCCTGAGCCAAGATCCTTTTTCCCTTTGAGGCAGATGTAGGCCATGTGCACCATCAAGCCTGGTGTCCTGTAGAGTAAGCCATGGTCAAAGGCCCACACTCCTACTGCAAACATCAGGGTGCCAGGGATTCACTTCTAGAACCTTCCTGTGTCTGGGTCACTGCAAGTGGGACAAGTAAATTCCACATGCACCCCAGATCCCTCAAGCTGTCATGCAGAGCCTCCTGTGACCAATATCACGTTCCTTCCCCTCTGTATCTCACACAGCCAGCCATCATCTTTCTGCTCCTTGATCCTCTTTGTGCTCACTGGGGAGGGACTGCCACATCCCCCATGACCTAAGTCACCATATCAGGTCTCCTTGATGTGCTCAGCACTGGACATCCCTCCTTCCCAGAACATCTTCCCTCTCTGCCCAGACCTTCCTGATTCGGGGCAACATCCCAAATGAGCTCCTAGACAAGTCTTTGCATGTCACTCCTCACCAGCATGTCCTTATTCTGGTGCAGGAAAGCCTTGTTCATGGGCGCTACTGTGAAAGCAGGCTGAGGCGGGCACAAACAGGTCCTGCACTGCAGTGCAAGTTTCTCAGAGCTCCTGTCACAGCCCCAGCCCTTCTCTCAGCTCTGCGCATTGTACCCCAACAGAAACGAACTTACAGCTTTTAGAAATCAATTTCTTTATCAAAATCAGAGAAAAAAGCTTTGTCTGCTAATACAAGGTATCACTATCATCATCACAAAAAGTATCCCTACCACTAAGAATATCGTATCTCTTATCAGTAAAATCAGCACGGTCCTCTAATATTAGGTGTCATTATTAGAAGCACTATCACTAAAAGAATCACTAGCTATCACTATCACTATCTATCACTATCACTATCACTAAAAGCATCACTATCACTATCACTCTCACTATTACTATCCCTATCACTACCACTGTCACTATCTATCACTATCACTGAAGAGTTCCTATTACTAGAACTATCTATCACTACCACTAAAAGAATCACTGCCACTCTCACTATCAGTATCCCTGTCACTACCTCTACCACTATCACTATCTATCACTTATCACTATCACTAATCTTCATCTTGGAACATAAAGTATTCCTCCTGGTACTGGTTACAGGGGCACCAGGAGGCTGTGGGCTGAGGAGACTCCAGGGAAATCCAGTAGTCCCGTGAAGTAGCCCCCTCAGCCAGAGCACAGTAGGGACACGTGGTCTGAGGTGACGGGTCTGCACGCATGTTCTTGTATCGCTGGGCCAGTTCTGCTGCAAAGATCTGAGGAAACAGGCGGCAGCTGTCCCTGAACCTGTTGGCTTGGGGTCCCATGCCGCTTCCTGGACCTTCTCCTGACTCTGTTTCATCTCTAAGCAGGCCACGGCTTTCCCAGGAAGAGTCCCAGCCCTGTCCTGATGCCTCTTTGTCTTCCTGGGCCCTCCTGTAGAAACAGATTTCCAAGAAGACTCCTCATAGATAGGAATTTGGAGCACAGTTAACTGCACTGCAGCGATTACCACAGAACTGCCTGGGCACTCCAGCATGGTGCAATCACTTCATTGCCAATGGCAGCAATGAATAACTCGCATGTCTCTCTTGGGCAGCTGACACATGACGATGTACCCAACTACTGCTGCAAGCAGAATCACAGCCGAGACTGGAAGTGATGCTAGGAGGTACTTCTTGCTGAATTCCCACTGTCCAAGAGTCTCAACTTTTTGCCCAGCAGGTGATCCTAGCAGGAGAAAAGACAATGTGAGAGACAATGTTTGCACTCTGCACTAGGCATAATTCCACAGTCTGCTTCACATGCCTGAAGATTATTTTGTTCAGAGATTTCTTCCTCTGGCTCTGGTGTCTCAGCATCAGGGACCAAGAGAAGAGGTTCTCATGGGGAAGAGCCCAGTGTGTGCCAGGGAGCAGCACTGCCCCTGTCTTTTCCTCTGGGCTGCAGGCCAGGCCTGTGTGCTGGGCAGCTGCAATTCATCCATGGAGAGCACTGCAGGGATACAGCAGAAATGCTGCTCTTCTTCCAAGACAGCATCGCCCAAGCACTCACCGGAATATTCCTCAGGCATAGCGAGTTTGCTGGTGTCCCGTATTACTTCTCTTTCTTCATCTGAGCTTGGCTCACTGTTATTTTCTTCCACAGGGAGGGTCTCTGGCAAAGTCTCAGAATCTGTCTCTTCATAAAAAAACATTGGACACTTTAACCAGAAGCCACTGCCCCTTACCACAAGCATGGTGCCATGGCCTGGGAATTCTGGCAGGTGGCAGTGAGGAGCCTGCTGTGCCCAAAGACAAGAGGAATCCATAGCCGAGTTTTCTGCCATGCAACATGAAATGCAGACCACCCAAGACTTAATCAACCAAATGGCCCAGAGAAAGAATGCCTTCTGGCTCATACTCATACTTGAGGTCCAGCTTCAACCCATCCCTGAGCCTGAGGTTTGGCAGGGGCAGCCAAGACTGCGTGGGATATCATTTTTGCCTTAGTGCTGTGCTAAGTGTTAGATGAAAACAAATTCAGCAGAGGCCTTTTGCCAACATCTGGCTGCCAATGTCTGCACACAGCAGCTCTGGCCAGTAATGGTACATCTGCAGCAGCAGCTGGAGATGCTCCTGGCAATCATCTGGAAGCACAGCTGTGAGCAAATGCCATGCTGGACCTTTTCTATGGCTCATTCCAGGAGCTGTGAAATGGGGTGTCCCTGCAGCAAGACTCTGACTGAACACTTCTGGCTATCCAGGATTCAGAACATCCCTAGCGGAATGAAAAGCTTTGCATCCCAGGCTGCAGGCTTAACAGAATGGGATGTACCAACCAGATGGGGCTTCATCCATGGCTGTCAGGAGCTCCTCTGCTCCTGACAGGGGAGGGAATCCTTCAGGGAATCCTCCAGGAAATCCTCCAGGGAATCCTTCAGGAACCGTGTCATGATTCTTCCCTAAGTTAGATTTATAAAAGAATGTTACACCTAGGAATGTGTATTTCTCATGAATAACATGGGGAAAAGGAGTGCTCATGCTTGTGAAGGCACTAGAGACTGATTACTCACACTTGACGTACCAGCTTGGAATCAGCACGGTATCTGCCTCCAGCTCAGGGGCTGAAAGAGCACTCTCTGTGTCCATAACTACAGAACACACACAAGAAGTTAGCATCACATTTACTTCTCTCATGGTCACACCTCAAGGCCTGCATGTGGAAGGTGCTGACAGGGCACACACAGGTGGGGCTGTATTCTCACAGCTGCACAGGGGTCTGGCTGCCCTTGGGACACTGAGCCGGCAGCTCTCACATGAACTGAAAAGCCATGGCGTGCCCACAAAACCTGTGGCTAGGTCAGCCCTGGAGCCAGGCCCCAGGAGGGTGGATTACCAGAGGTGAGCGATGGACAACCAGAGCTGAGTGACGTATAACCGGCTGCCCGTGATGAATAACCAGTGGTAGCCATGGAGAACCTGTGCTGAGGTTCTGGGCCTGAACTGCCCCTTCCCACCTCCTTGCTCTTTAGAACCCTCTGCCCATGCTGCACCCTAAAGCAGCTGCAGCCCCTCACTCCTGCCCTGGTGTGTCTGCCCCAGTGCCCACAGCGTGGTGGCCTCCTGGCTCAGCCAGCCCTAGTCCTGGCCCCGCTGCTGCCAGCCAGGCCTATGTGCTGGGTCCTGTCTGCCTACCTGCTCCCTGCCCAGCCGTTGGAGCACTCTGGGCATTCTGGGCTTGTAGGGCCAGGAGAAAGAGGAGCAGGAGGCAGTGCCTCAGGGCCATGATCCCCCCTGCTGACAACATTCTGCTGCTGCCACTGCTGCTGCTGCCAAGAGCCCCCGTGGAATCACCAGGCTTGCTCTGGCACAGCGAGTGGCCCGGGACACTCTCCCGTCCCTCGGCAGGCCGGGAGAGTGGTTAAGGCTGTCACCTTGCACAGGCGAGGCTCTGCGCAACAAAAGGTAGAAAAAAGAATGGGCTGCTGTTGAGGGTTTAGTCAGGGTTTATTGAGGAAATGCAGCAAATGGATCCACAACCCAGGGGATCCAGTGAACTGCAAACCCTGAACTGGGGTGTGCAATGTGCTGTAAAAGGGGAAGGGAACAGGGGAGGGGCTCACCCACCCGCCAGTGGGGTTACAGGAGGGCATGGGGAGCAGGAAAACAGGCATTTAGGAAAACCAATGCGGGCAATTTAGGGGAGAGGCCTCGGGGCCTGAACCTATCACTTGATGGCCTTGGTAGAAGTTTCTAGAGGGAGGGGATGGGCCGTCGAGTAATGGACTGGACACCAGGAGGGGAGGGGTTGAAGGAGTGACACAGCAATTTTTAGGGAACAGGGGGAGGAGGCAGAGTGATTGACAATGAAGAGGAGGGAGGAGGCAACAGGGGCAGAACCATTTTAACCGTAAAAATGGGACAAACTAAGGCATAACAGTGCAACTAAAACATACAAAGCCACAATACAACACTGCAGTGTTTCCCAGAGCACTGAACAACACGGTGGGGCTCTGGAACCTCACACGATACAGAACCCTCTGATCTCATGTCAAAGTGGTGTCTCTGAACTCCCCAATGTATGCCCACTTTGCCTGTGAATTCCTGGACCTCCCCTCTATTGAATTTCCTTTTCTGCACAGGAATGGAAGGAGCAAAACAGAGAAGGTTCGATGTATTCTGGGAGGTAGCACTGTGCATGGGAATGCAGAGGCACTAATGCCTTACTCCTCAGAAACCCTATCAGAAGCCCTCCATGAAGGCTGTTTTAAAAACCCAGATGCAAGTGTCCTTCTTTGGTAGTATTTATGTCTGACAGCCTTCTGGCAAGAAACCTGCTTTTCCCATTTCTTCTGCTACAGTTTCATCACCTTTGATGATGAAAGCACTGCTTCCATTCTCCACTGTCACGCCAACATGGGTGTGCAGTGCTCACGCTTCTCCCAAGTGAGCCTGGTTAATTCCCTTGCCACTTCCAATCCCACTTCAAGCTCACTAAAGGAGCCCCACTAAATCCTGAGCCAAGATCCTTTTTCCCTTTGAGGCAGATGTAGGCCATGTGCACCATCAAGCCTGGTGTCCTGTAGAGTAAGCCATGGTCAAAGGCCCACACTCCTACTGCAAACATCAGGGTGCCAGGGATTCACTTCTAGAACCTTCCTGTGTCTGGGTCACTGCAAGTGGGACAAGTAAATTCCACATGCACCCCAGATCCCTCAAGCTGTCATGCAGAGCCTCCTGTGACCAATATCACGTTCCTTCCCCTCTGTATCTCACACAGCCAGCCATCATCTTTCTGCTCCTTGAGCCTCTTTGTGCTCACTGGGGAGGGACTGCCACATCCCCCATGACCTAAGTCACCATATCAGGTCTCCTTGATGTGCTCAGCACTGGACATCCCTCCTTCCCAGAACATCTTCCCTCTCTGCCCAGACCTTCCTGATTCGGGGCAACATCCCAAATGAGCTCCTAGACAAGTCTTTGCATGTCACTCCTCACCAGCATGTCCTTATTCTGGTGCAGGAAAGCCTTGTTCATGGGCGCTACTGTGAAAGCAGGCTGAGGCGGGCACAAACAGGTCCTGCACTGCAGTGCAAGTTTCTCAGAGCTCCTGTCACAGCCCCAGCCCTTCTCTCAGCTCTGCGCATTGTACCCCAACAGAAACGAACTTACAGCTTTTAGAAATCAATTTCTTTATCAAAATCAGAGAAAAAAGCTTTGTCTGCTAATACAAGGTATCACTATCATCATCACAAAAAGTATCCCTACCACTAAGAATATCGTATCTCTTATCAGTAAAAGCAGCACGGTCCTCTAATATTAGGTGTCATTATTAGAAGCACTATCACTAAAAGAATCACTAGCTATCACTATCACTATCTATCACTATCACTATCACTAAAAGCATCACTATCACTATCACTCTCACTATTACTATCCCTATCACTACCACTGTCACTATCTATCACTATCACTGAAGAGTTCCTATTACTAGAACTATCTATCACTACCACTAAAAGAATCACTGCCACTCTCACTATCAGTATCCCTGTCACTACCTCTACCACTATCACTATCTATCACTTATCACTATCACTAATCTTCATCTTGGAACATAAAGTATTCCTCCTGGTACTGGTTACAGGGGCACCAGGAGGCTGTGGGCTGAGGAGACTCCAGGGAAATCCAGTAGTCCCGTGAAGTAGCCCCCTCAGCCAGAGCACAGTAGGGACACGTGGTCTGAGGTGACGGGTCTGCGCGCATGTTCTTGTATCGCTGGGTCAGCTCTGCTGCAAAGATCTCAGGAAACAGACGGCAGCTGTCCCTGAACCTGTTGGCTTGGGGTCCCATGCCGCTTCCTGGACCTTCTCCTGACTCTGTTTCATCTCTAAGCAGGCCACGGCTTTCCCAGGAAGAGTCCCAGCCCTGTCCTGATGCCTCTTTGTCTTCCTGGGCCCTCCTGTAGAAACAGATTTCCAAGAAGACTCCTCATAGATAGGAATTTGGAGCACAGTTAACTGCACTGCAGCGATTACCACAGAACTGCCTGGGCACTCCAGCATGGTGCAATCACTTCATTGCCAATGGCAGCAATGAATAACTCGCATGTCTCTCTTGGGCAGCTGACACATGACGATGTACCCAACTACTGCTGCAAGCAGAATCACAGCCGAGACTGGAAGTGATGCTAGGAGGTACTTCTTGCTGAATTCCCACTGTCCAAGAGTCTCAACTTTTTGCCCAGCAGGTGATCCTAGCAGGAGAAAAGACAATGTGAGAGACAATGTTTGCACTCTGCACTAGGCATAATTCCACAGTCTGCTTCACATGCCTGAAGATTATTTTGTTCAGAGATTTCTTCCTCTGGCTCTGGTGTCTCAGCATCAGGGACCAAGAGAAGAGGTTCTCATGGGGAAGAGCCCAGTGTGTGCCAGGGAGCAGCACTGCCCCTGTCTTTTCCTCTGGGCTGCAGGCCAGGCCTGTGTGCTGGGCAGCTGCAATTCATCCATGGAGAGCACTGCAGGGATACAGCAGAAATGCTGCTCTTCTTCCAAGACAGCATCGCCCAAGCACTCACCGGAATATTCCTCAGGCATAGCGAGTTTGCTGGTGTCCCGTATTACTTCTCTTTCTTCATCTGAGCTTGGCTCACTGTTATTTTCTTCCACAGGGAGGGTCTCTGGCAAAGTCTCAGAATCTGTCTCTTCATAAAAAAACATTGGACACTTTAACCAGAAGCCACTGCCCCTTACCACAAGCATGGTGCCATGGCCTGGGAATTCTGGCAGGTGGCAGTGAGGAGCCTGCTGTGCCCAAAGACAAGAGGAATCCATAGCCGAGTTTTCTGCCATGCAACATGAAATGCAGACCACCCAAGACTTAATCAACCAAATGGCCCAGAGAAAGAATGCCTTCTGGCTCATACTCATACTTGAGGTCCAGCTTCAACCCATCCCTGAGCCTGAGGTTTGGCAGGGGCAGCCAAGACTGCGTGGGATACCATTTTTGCCTTAGTGCTGTGCTAAGTGTTAGATGAAAACAAATTCAGCAGAGGCCTTTTGCCAACATCTGGCTGCCAATGTCTGCACACAGCAGCTCTGGCCAGTAATGGTACATCTGCAGCAGCAGCTGGAGATGCTCCTGGCAATCATCTGGAAGCACAGCTGTGAGCAAATGCCATGCTGGACCTTTTCTATGGCTCATTCCAGGAGCTGTGAAATGGGGTGTCCCTGCAGCAAGACTCTGACTGAACACTTCTGGCTATCCAGGATTCAGAACATCCCTAGCGGAATGAAAAGCTTTGCATCCCAGGCTGCAGGCTTAACAGAATGGGATGTACCAACCAGATGGGGCTTCATCCATGGCTGTCAGGAGCTCCTCTGCTCCTGACAGGGGAGGGAATCCTTCAGGGAATCCTCCAGGAAATCCTCCAGGGAATCCTTCAGGAACCGTGTCATGATTCTTCCCTAAGTTAGATTTATAAAAGAATGTTACACCTAGGAATGTGTATTTCTCATGAATAACATGGGGAAAAGGAGTGCTCATGCTTGTGAAGGCACTAGAGACTGATTACTCACACTTGACGTACCAGCTTGGAATCAGCACGGTATCTGCCTCCAGCTCAGGGGCTGAAAGAGCACTCTCTGTGTCCATAACTACAGAACACACACAAGAAGTTAGCATCACATTTACTTCTCTCATGGTCACACCTCAAGGCCTGCATGTGGAAGGTGCTGACAGGGCACACACAGGTGGGGCTGTATTCTCACAGCTGCACAGGGGTCTGGCTGCCCTTGGGACACTGAGCCGGCAGCTCTCACATGAACTGAAAAGCCATGGCGTGCCCACAAAACCTGTGGCTAGGTCAGCCCTGGAGCCAGGCCCCAGGAGGGTGGATTACCAGAGGTGAGCGATGGACAACCAGAGCTGAGTGACGTATAACCGGCTGCCCGTGATGAATAACCAGTGGTAGCCATGGAGAACCTGTGCTGAGGTTCTGGGCCTGAACTGCCCCTTCCCACCTCCTTGCTCTTTAGAACCCTCTGCCCATGCTGCACCCTAAAGCAGCTGCAGCCCCTCACTCCTGCCCTGGTGTGTCTGCCCCAGTGCCCACAGCGTGGTGGCCTCCTGGCTCAGCCAGCCCTAGTCCTGGCCCCGCTGCTGCCAGCCAGGCCTATGTGCTGGGTCCTGTCTGCCTACCTGCTCCCTGCCCAGCCGTTGGAGCACTCTGGGCATTCTGGGCTTGTAGGGCCAGGAGAAAGAGGAGCAGGAGGCAGTGCCTCAGGGCCATGATCCCCCCTGCTGACAACATTCTGCTGCTGCCACTGCTGCTGCTGCCAAGAGCCCCCGTGGAATCACCAGGCTTGCTCTGGCACAGCGAGTGGCCCGGGACACTCTCCCGTCCCTCGGCAGGCCGGGAGAGTGGTTAAGGCTGTCACCTTGCACAGGCGAGGCTCTGCGCAACAAAAGGTAGAAAAAAGAATGGGCTGCTGTTGAGGGTTTAGTCAGGGTTTATTGAGGAAATGCAGCAAATGGATCCACAACCCAGGGGATCCAGTGAACTGCAAACCCTGAACTGGGGTGTGCAATGTGCTGTAAAAGGGGAAGGGAACAGGGGAGGGGCTCACCCACCCGCCAGTGGGGTTACAGGAGGGCATGGGGAGCAGGAAAACAGGCATTTAGGAAAACCAATGCGGGCAATTTAGGGGAGAGGCCTCGGGGCCTGAACCTATCACTTGATGGCCTTGGTAGAAGTTTCTAGAGGGAGGGGATGGGCCGTCGAGTAATGGACTGGACGCCAGGAGGGGAGGGGTTGAAGGAGTGACACAGCAATTTTTAGGGAACAGGGGGAGGAGGCAGAGTGATTGACAATGAAGAGGAGGGAGGAGGCAACAGGGGCAGAACCATTTTAACCGTAAAAATGGGACAAACTAAGGCATAACAGTGCAACTAAAACATACAAAGCCACAATACAACACTGCAGTGTTTCCCAGAGCACTGAACAACACGGTGGGGCTCTGGAACCTCACACGATACAGAACCCTCTGATCTCATGTCAAAGTGGTGTCTCTGAACTCCCCAATGTATGCCCACTTTGCCTGTGAATTCCTGGACCTCCCCTCTATTGAATTTCCTTTTCTGCACAGGAATGGAAGGAGCAAAACAGAGAAGGTTCGATGTATTCTGGGAGGTAGCACTGTGCATGGGAATGCAGAGGCACTAATGCCTTACTCCTCAGAAACCCTATCAGAAGCCCTCCATGAAGGCTGTTTTAAAAACCCAGATGCAAGTGTCCTTCTTTGGTAGTATTTATGTCTGACAGCCTTCTGGCAAGAAACCTGCTTTTCCCATTTCTTCTGCTACAGTTTCATCACCTTTGATGATGAAAGCACTGCTTCCATTCTCCACTGTCACGCCAACATGGGTGTGCAGTGCTCACGCTTCTCCCAAGTGAGCCTGGTTAATTCCCTTGCCACTTCCAATCCCACTTCAAGCTCACTAAAGGAGCCCCACTAAATCCTGAGCCAAGATCCTTTTTCCCTTTGAGGCAGATGTAGGCCATGTGCACCATCAAGCCTGGTGTCCTGTAGAGTAAGCCATGGTCAAAGGCCCACACTCCTACTGCAAACATCAGGGTGCCAGGGATTCACTTCTAGAACCTTCCTGTGTCTGGGTCACTGCAAGTGGGACAAGTAAATTCCACATGCACCCCAGATCCCTCAAGCTGTCATGCAGAGCCTCCTGTGACCAATATCACGTTCCTTCCCCTCTGTATCTCACACAGCCAGCCATCATCTTTCTGCTCCTTGAGCCTCTTTGTGCTCACTGGGGAGGGACTGCCACATCCCCCATGACCTAAGTCACCATATCAGGTCTCCTTGATGTGCTCAGCACTGGACATCCCTCCTTCCCAGAACATCTTCCCTCTCTGCCCAGACCTTCCTGATTCGGGGCAACATCCCAAATGAGCTCCTAGACAAGTCTTTGCATGTCACTCCTCACCAGCATGTCCTTATTCTGGTGCAGGAAAGCCTTGTTCATGGGCGCTACTGTGAAAGCAGGCTGAGGCGGGCACAAACAGGTCCTGCACTGCAGTGCAAGTTTCTCAGAGCTCCTGTCACAGCCCCAGCCCTTCTCTCAGCTCTGCGCATTGTACCCCAACAGAAACGAACTTACAGCTTTTAGAAATCAATTTCTTTATCAAAATCAGAGAAAAAAGCTTTGTCTGCTAATACAAGGTATCACTATCATCATCACAAAAAGTATCCCTACCACTAAGAATATCGTATCTCTTATCAGTAAAAGCAGCACGGTCCTCTAATATTAGGTGTCATTATTAGAAGCACTATCACTAAAAGAATCACTAGCTATCACTATCACTATCTATCACTATCACTATCACTAAAAGCATCACTATCACTATCACTCTCACTATTACTATCCCTATCACTACCACTGTCACTATCTATCACTATCACTGAAGAGTTCCTATTACTAGAACTATCTATCACTACCACTAAAAGAATCACTGCCACTCTCACTATCAGTATCCCTGTCACTACCTCTACCACTATCACTATCTATCACTTATCACTATCACTAATCTTCATCTTGGAACATAAAGTATTCCTCCTGGTACTGGTTACAGGGGCACCAGGAGGCTGTGGGCTGAGGAGACTCCAGGGAAATCCAGTAGTCCCGTGAAGTAGCCCCCTCAGCCAGAGCACAGTAGGGACACGTGGTCTGAGGTGACGGGTCTGCGCGCATGTTCTTGTATCGCTGGGTCAGCTCTGCTGCAAAGATCTCAGGAAACAGACGGCAGCTGTCCCTGAACCTGTTGGCTTGGGGTCCCATGCCGCTTCCTGGACCTTCTCCTGACTCTGTTTCATCTCTAAGCAGGCCACGGCTTTCCCAGGAAGAGTCCCAGCCCTGTCCTGATGCCTCTTTGTCTTCCTGGGCCCTCCTGTAGAAACAGATTTCCAAGAAGACTCCTCATAGATAGGAATTTGGAGCACAGTTAACTGCACTGCAGCGATTACCACAGAACTGCCTGGGCACTCCAGCATGGTGCAATCACTTCATTGCCAATGGCAGCAATGAATAACTCGCATGTCTCTCTTGGGCAGCTGACACATGACGATGTACCCAACTACTGCTGCAAGCAGAATCACAGCCGAGACTGGAAGTGATGCTAGGAGGTACTTCTTGCTGAATTCCCACTGTCCAAGAGTCTCAACTTTTTGCCCAGCAGGTGATCCTAGCAGGAGAAAAGACAATGTGAGAGACAATGTTTGCACTCTGCACTAGGCATAATTCCACAGTCTGCTTCACATGCCTGAAGATTATTTTGTTCAGAGATTTCTTCCTCTGGCTCTGGTGTCTCAGCATCAGGGACCAAGAGAAGAGGTTCTCATGGGGAAGAGCCCAGTGTGTGCCAGGGAGCAGCACTGCCCCTGTCTTTTCCTCTGGGCTGCAGGCCAGGCCTGTGTGCTGGGCAGCTGCAATTCATCCATGGAGAGCACTGCAGGGATACAGCAGAAATGCTGCTCTTCTTCCAAGACAGCATCGCCCAAGCACTCACCGGAATATTCCTCAGGCATAGCGAGTTTGCTGGTGTCCCGTATTACTTCTCTTTCTTCATCTGAGCTTGGCTCACTGTTATTTTCTTCCACAGGGAGGGTCTCTGGCAAAGTCTCAGAATCTGTCTCTTCATAAAAAAACATTGGACACTTTAACCAGAAGCCACTGCCCCTTACCACAAGCATGGTGCCATGGCCTGGGAATTCTGGCAGGTGGCAGTGAGGAGCCTGCTGTGCCCAAAGACAAGAGGAATCCATAGCCGAGTTTTCTGCCATGCAACATGAAATGCAGACCACCCAAGACTTAATCAACCAAATGGCCCAGAGAAAGAATGCCTTCTGGCTCATACTCATACTTGAGGTCCAGCTTCAACCCATCCCTGAGCCTGAGGTTTGGCAGGGGCAGCCAAGACTGCGTGGGATACCATTTTTGCCTTAGTGCTGTGCTAAGTGTTAGATGAAAACAAATTCAGCAGAGGCCTTTTGCCAACATCTGGCTGCCAATGTCTGCACACAGCAGCTCTGGCCAGTAATGGTACATCTGCAGCAGCAGCTGGAGATGCTCCTGGCAATCATCTGGAAGCACAGCTGTGAGCAAATGCCATGCTGGACCTTTTCTATGGCTCATTCCAGGAGCTGTGAAATGGGGTGTCCCTGCAGCAAGACTCTGACTGAACACTTCTGGCTATCCAGGATTCAGAACATCCCTAGCGGAATGAAAAGCTTTGCATCCCAGGCTGCAGGCTTAACAGAATGGGATGTACCAACCAGATGGGGCTTCATCCATGGCTGTCAGGAGCTCCTCTGCTCCTGACAGGGGAGGGAATCCTTCAGGGAATCCTCCAGGAAATCCTCCAGGGAATCCTTCAGGAACCGTGTCATGATTCTTCCCTAAGTTAGATTTATAAAAGAATGTTACACCTAGGAATGTGTATTTCTCATGAATAACATGGGGAAAAGGAGTGCTCATGCTTGTGAAGGCACTAGAGACTGATTACTCACACTTGACGTACCAGCTTGGAATCAGCACGGTATCTGCCTCCAGCTCAGGGGCTGAAAGAGCACTCTCTGTGTCCATAACTACAGAACACACACAAGAAGTTAGCATCACATTTACTTCTCTCATGGTCACACCTCAAGGCCTGCATGTGGAAGGTGCTGACAGGGCACACACAGGTGGGGCTGTATTCTCACAGCTGCACAGGGGTCTGGCTGCCCTTGGGACACTGAGCCGGCAGCTCTCACATGAACTGAAAAGCCATGGCGTGCCCACAAAACCTGTGGCTAGGTCAGCCCTGGAGCCAGGCCCCAGGAGGGTGGATTACCAGAGGTGAGCGATGGACAACCAGAGCTGAGTGACGTATAACCGGCTGCCCGTGATGAATAACCAGTGGTAGCCATGGAGAACCTGTGCTGAGGTTCTGGGCCTGAACTGCCCCTTCCCACCTCCTTGCTCTTTAGAACCCTCTGCCCATGCTGCACCCTAAAGCAGCTGCAGCCCCTCACTCCTGCCCTGGTGTGTCTGCCCCAGTGCCCACAGCGTGGTGGCCTCCTGGCTCAGCCAGCCCTAGTCCTGGCCCCGCTGCTGCCAGCCAGGCCTATGTGCTGGGCCCTGTCTGCCTACCTGCTCCCTGCCCAGCCGTTGGAGCACTCTGGGCATTCTGGGCTTGTAGGGCCAGGAGAAAGAGGAGCAGGAGGCACTGCCTCAGGGCCATGATCCCCCCTGCTGACAACATTCTGCTGCTGCCACTGCTGCTGCTGCCAAGAGCCCCCGTGGAATCACCAGGCTTGCTCTGGCACAGCGAGTGGCCCGGGACACTCTCCCGTCCCTCGGCAGGCCGGGAGAGTGGTTAAGGCTGTCACCTTGCACAGGCGAGGCTCTGCGCAACAAAAGGTAGAAAAAAGAATGGGCTGCTGTTGAGGGTTTAGTCAGGGTTTATTGAGGAAATGCAGCAAATGGATCCACAACCCAGGGGATCCAGTGAACTGCAAACCCTGAACTGGGGTGTGCAATGTGCTGTAAAGGGGGAAGGGAACAGGGGAGGGGCTCACCCACCCGCCAGTGGGGTTACAGGAGGGCATGGGGAGCAGGAAAACAGGCATTTAGGAAAACCAATGCGGGCAATTTAGGGGAGAGGCCTCGGGGCCTGAACCTATCACTTGATGGCCTTGGTAGAAGTTTCTACAGGGAGGGGATGGGCCGTCGAGTAATGGACTGGACGCCAGGAGGGGAGGGGTTGAAGGAGTGACACAGCAATTTTTAGGGAACAGGGGGAGGAGGCAGAGTGATTGACAATGAAGAGGAGGGAGGAGGCAACAGGGGCAGAACCATTTTAACCGTAAAAATGGGACAAACTAAGGCATAACAGTGCAACTAAAACATACAAAGCCACAATACAACACTGCAGTGTTTCCCAGAGCACTGAACAACACGGTGGGGCTCTGGAACCTCACACGATACAGAACCCTCTGATCTCATGTCAAAGTGGTGTCTCTGAACTCCCCAATGTATGCCCACTTTGCCTGTGAATTCCTGGACCTCCCCTCTATTGAATTTCCTTTTCTGCACAGGAATGGAAGGAGCAAAACAGAGAAGGTTCGATGTATTCTGGGAGGTAGCACTGTGCATGGGAATGCAGAGGCACTAATGCCTTACTCCTCAGAAACCCTATCAGAAGCCCTCCATGAAGGCTGTTTTAAAAACCCAGATGCAAGTGTCCTTCTTTGGTAGTATTTATGTCTGACAGCCTTCTGGCAAGAAACCTGCTTTTCCCATTTCTTCTGCTACAGTTTCATCACCTTTGATGATGAAAGCACTGCTTCCATTCTCCACTGTCACGCCAACATGGGTGTGCAGTGCTCACGCTTCTCCCAAGTGAGCCTGGTTAATTCCCTTGCCACTTCCAATCCCACTTCAAGCTCACTAAAGGAGCCCCACTAAATCCTGAGCCAAGATCCTTTTTCCCTTTGAGGCAGATGTAGGCCATGTGCACCATCAAGCCTGGTGTCCTGTAGAGTAAGCCATGGTCAAAGGCCCACACTCCTACTGCAAACATCAGGGTGCCAGGGATTCACTTCTAGAACCTTCCTGTGTCTGGGTCACTGCAAGTGGGACAAGTAAATTCCACATGCACCCCAGATCCCTCAAGCTGTCATGCAGAGCCTCCTGTGACCAATATCACGTTCCTTCCCCTCTGTATCTCACACAGCCAGCCATCATCTTTCTGCTCCTTGATCCTCTTTGTGCTCACTGGGGAGGGACTGCCACATCCCCCATGACCTAAGTCACCATATCAGGTCTCCTTGATGTGCTCAGCACTGGACATCCCTCCTTCCCAGAACATCTTCCCTCTCTGCCCAGACCTTCCTGATTCGGGGCAACATCCCAAATGAGCTCCTAGACAAGTCTTTGCATGTCACTCCTCACCAGCATGTCCTTATTCTGGTGCAGGAAAGCCTTGTTCATGGGCGCTACTGTGAAAGCAGGCTGAGGCGGGCACAAACAGGTCCTGCACTGCAGTGCAAGTTTCTCAGAGCTCCTGTCACAGCCCCAGCCCTTCTCTCAGCTCTGCGCATTGTACCCCAACAGAAACGAACTTACAGCTTTTAGAAATCAATTTCTTTATCAAAATCAGAGAAAAAAGCTTTGTCTGCTAATACAAGGTATCACTATCATCATCACAAAAAGTATCCCTACCACTAAGAATATCGTATCTCTTATCAGTAAAATCAGCACGGTCCTCTAATATTAGGTGTCATTATTAGAAGCACTATCACTAAAAGAATCACTAGCTATCACTATCACTATCTATCACTATCACTATCACTAAAAGCATCACTATCACTATCACTCTCACTATTACTATCCCTATCACTACCACTGTCACTATCTATCACTATCACTGAAGAGTTCCTATTACTAGAACTATCTATCACTACCACTAAAAGAATCACTGCCACTCTCACTATCAGTATCCCTGTCACTACCTCTACCACTATCACTATCTATCACTTATCACTATCACTAATCTTCATCTTGGAACATAAAGTATTCCTCCTGGTACTGGTTACAGGGGCACCAGGAGGCTGTGGGCTGAGGAG
This sequence comes from Ammospiza caudacuta, assembly GCF_027887145.1. Classification (NCBI taxonomy): domain Eukaryota; kingdom Metazoa; phylum Chordata; class Aves; order Passeriformes; family Passerellidae; genus Ammospiza; species Ammospiza caudacuta. The sequence continues at coordinate 73,719,878 of NC_080632.1, read as the reverse complement.
ACTCCAGGGAAATCCAGTAGTCCCGTGAAGTAGCCCCCTCAGCCAGAGCACAGTAGGGACACGTGGTCTGAGGTGACGGGTCTGCGCGCATGTTCTTGTATCGCTGGGTCAGCTCTGCTGCAAAGATCTCAGGAAACAGACGGCAGCTGTCCCTGAACCTGTTGGCTTGGGGTCCCATGCCGCTTCCTGGACCTTCTCCTGACTCTGTTTCATCTCTAAGCAGGCCACGGCTTTCCCAGGAAGAGTCCCAGCCCTGTCCTGATGCCTCTTTGTCTTCCTGGGCCCTCCTGTAGAAACAGATTTCCAAGAAGACTCCTCATAGATAGGAATTTGGAGCACAGTTAACTGCACTGCAGCGATTACCACAGAACTGCCTGGGCACTCCAGCATGGTGCAATCACTTCATTGCCAATGGCAGCAATGAATAACTCGCATGTCTCTCTTGGGCAGCTGACACATGACGATGTACCCAACTACTGCTGCAAGCAGAATCACAGCCGAGACTGGAAGTGATGCTAGGAGGTACTTCTTGCTGAATTCCCACTGTCCAAGAGTCTCAACTTTTTGCCCAGCAGGTGATCCTAGCAGGAGAAAAGACAATGTGAGAGACAATGTTTGCACTCTGCACTAGGCATAATTCCACAGTCTGCTTCACATGCCTGAAGATTATTTTGTTCAGAGATTTCTTCCTCTGGCTCTGGTGTCTCAGCATCAGAGACCAAGAGAAGAGGTTCTCATGGGGAAGAGCCCAGTGTGTGCCAGGGAGCAGCACTGCCCCTGTCTTTTCCTCTGGGCTGCAGGCCAGGCCTGTGTGCTGGGCAGCTGCAATTCATCCATGGAGAGCACTGCAGGGATACAGCAGAAATGCTGCTCTTCTTCCAAGACAGCATCGCCCAAGCACTCACCGGAATATTCCTCAGGCATAGCGAGTTTGCTGGTGTCCCGTATTACTTCTCTTTCTTCATCTGAGCTTGGCTCACTGTTATTTTCTTCCACAGGGAGGGTCTCTGGCAAAGTCTCAGAATCTGTCTCTTCATAAAAAAACATTGGACACTTTAACCAGAAGCCACTGCCCCTTACCACAAGCATGGTGCCATGGCCTGGGAATTCTGGCAGGTGGCAGTGAGGAGCCTGCTGTGCCCAAAGACAAGAGGAATCCATAGCCGAGTTTTCTGCCATGCAACATGAAATGCAGACCACCCAAGACTTAATCAACCAAATGGCCCAGAGAAAGAATGCCTTCTGGCTCATACTCATACTTGAGGTCCAGCTTCAACCCATCCCTGAGCCTGAGGTTTGGCAGGGGCAGCCAAGACTGCGTGGGATATCATTTTTGCCTTAGTGCTGTGCTAAGTGTTAGATGAAAACAAATTCAGCAGAGGCCTTTTGCCAACATCTGGCTGCCAATGTCTGCACACAGCAGCTCTGGCCAGTAATGGTACATCTGCAGCAGCAGCTGGAGATGCTCCTGGCAATCATCTGGAAGCACAGCTGTGAGCAAATGCCATGCTGGACCTTTTCTATGGCTCATTCCAGGAGCTGTGAAATGGGGTGTCCCTGCAGCAAGACTCTGACTGAACACTTCTGGCTATCCAGGATTCAGAACATCCCTAGCGGAATGAAAAGCTTTGCATCCCAGGCTGCAGGCTTAACAGAATGGGATGTACCAACCAGATGGGGCTTCATCCATGGCTGTCAGGAGCTCCTCTGCTCCTGACAGGGGAGGGAATCCTTCAGGGAATCCTCCAGGAAATCCTCCAGGGAATCCTTCAGGAACCGTGTCATGATTCTTCCCTAAGTTAGATTTATAAAAGAATGTTACACCTAGGAATGTGTATTTCTCATGAATAACATGGGGAAAAGGAGTGCTCATGCTTGTGAAGGCACTAGAGACTGATTACTCACACTTGACGTACCAGCTTGGAATCAGCACGGTATCTGCCTCCAGCTCAGGGGCTGAAAGAGCACTCTCTGTGTCCATAACTACAGAACACGCACAAGAAGTTAGCATCACATTTACTTCTCTCATGGTCACACCTCAAGGCCTGCATGTGGAAGGTGCTGACAGGGCACACACAGGTGGGGCTGTATTCTCACAGCTGCACAGGGGTCTGGCTGCCCTTGGGACACTGAGCCGGCAGCTCTCACATGAACTGAAAAGCCATGGCGTGCCCACAAAACCTGTGGCTAGGTCAGCCCTGGAGCCAGGCCCCAGGAGGGTGGATTACCAGAGGTGAGCGATGGACAACCAGAGCTGAGTGACGTATAACCGGCTGCCCGTGATGAATAACCAGTGGTAGCCATGGAGAACCTGTGCTGAGGTTCTGGGCCTGAACTGCCCCTTCCCACCTCCTTGCTCTTTAGAACCCTCTGCCCATGCTGCACCCTAAAGCAGCTGCAGCCCCTCACTCCTGCCCTGGTGTGTCTGCCCCAGTGCCCACAGCGTGGTGGCCTCCTGGCTCAGCCAGCCCTAGTCCTGGCCCCGCTGCTGCCAGCCAGGCCTATGTGCTGGGCCCTGTCTGCCTACCTGCTCCCTGCCCAGCCGTTGGAGCACTCTGGGCATTCTGGGCTTGTAGGGCCAGGAGAAAGAGGAGCAGGAGGCACTGCCTCAGGGCCATGATCCCCCCTGCTGACAACATTCTGCTGCTGCCACTGCTGCTGCTGCCAAGAGCCCCCGTGGAATCACCAGGCTTGCTCTGGCACAGCGAGTGGCCCGGGACACTCTCCCGTCCCTCGGCAGGCCGGGAGAGTGGTTAAGGCTGTCACCTTGCACAGGCGAGGCTCTGCGCAACAAAAGGTAGAAAAAAGAATGGGCTGCTGTTGAGGGTTTAGTCAGGGTTTATTGAGGAAGTGCAGCAAATGGATCCACAACCCAGGGGATCCAGTGAACTGCAAACCCTGAACTGGGGTGTGCAATGTGCTGTAAAGGGGGAAGGGAACAGGGGAGGGGCTCACCCACCCGCCAGTGGGGTTACAGGAGGGCATGGGGAGCAGGAAAACAGGCATTTAGGAAAACCAATGCGGGCAATTCAGGGGAGAGGCCTCGGGGCCTGAACCTATCACTTGATGGCCTTGGTAGAAGTTTCTAGAGGGAGGGGATGGGCCGTCGAGTAATGGACTGGACACCAGGAGGGGAGGGGTTGAAGGAGTGACACAGCAATTTTTAGGGAACAGGGGGAGGAGGCAGAGTGATTGACAATGAAGAGGAGGGAGGAGGCAACAGGGGCAGAACCATTTTAACCGTAAAAATGGGACAAACTAAGGCATAACAGTGCAACTAAAACATACAAAGCCACAATACAACACTGCAGTGTTTCCCAGAGCACTGAACAACACGGTGGGGCTCTGGAACCTCACACGATACAGAACCCTCTGATCTCATGTCAAAGTGGTGTCTCTGAACTCCCCAATGTATGCCCACTTTGCCTGTGAATTCCTGGACCTCCCCTCTATTGAATTTCCTTTTCTGCACAGGAATGGAAGGAGCAAAACAGAGAAGGTTCGATGTATTCTGGGAGGTAGCACTGTGCATGGGAATGCAGAGGCACTAATGCCTTACTCCTCAGAAACCCTATCAGAAGCCCTCCATGAAGGCTGTTTTAAAAACCCAGATGCAAGTGTCCTTCTTTGGTAGTATTTATGTCTGACAGCCTTCTGGCAAGAAACCTGCTTTTCCCATTTCTTCTGCTACAGTTTCATCACCTTTGATGATGAAAGCACTGCTTCCATTCTCCACTGTCACGCCAACATGGGTGTGCAGTGCTCACGCTTCTCCCAAGTGAGCCTGGTTAATTCCCTTGCCACTTCCAATCCCACTTCAAGCTCACTAAAGGAGCCCCACTAAATCCTGAGCCAAGATCCTTTTTCCCTTTGAGGCAGATGTAGGCCATGTGCACCATCAAGCCTGGTGTCCTGTAGAGTAAGCCATGGTCAAAGGCCCACACTCCTACTGCAAACATCAGGGTGCCAGGGATTCACTTCTAGAACCTTCCTGTGTCTGGGTCACTGCAAGTGGGACAAGTAAATTCCACATGCACCCCAGATCCCTCAAGCTGTCATGCAGAGCCTCCTGTGACCAATATCACGTTCCTTCCCCTCTGTATCTCACACAGCCAGCCATCATCTTTCTGCTCCTTGATCCTCTTTGTGCTCACTGGGGAGGGACTGCCACATCCCCCATGACCTAAGTCACCATATCAGGTCTCCTTGATGTGCTCAGCACTGGACATCCCTCCTTCCCAGAACATCTTCCCTCTCTGCCCAGACCTTCCTGATTCGGGGCAACATCCCAAATGAGCTCCTAGACAAGTCTTTGCATGTCACTCCTCACCAGCATGTCCTTATTCTGGTGCAGGAAAGCCTTGTTCATGGGCGCTACTGTGAAAGCAGGCTGAGGCGGGCACAAACAGGTCCTGCACTGCAGTGCAAGTTTCTCAGAGCTCCTGTCACAGCCCCAGCCCTTCTCTCAGCTCTGCGCATTGTACCCCAACAGAAACGAACTTACAGCTTTTAGAAATCAATTTCTTTATCAAAATCAGAGAAAAAAGCTTTGTCTGCTAATACAAGGTATCACTATCATCATCACAAAAAGTATCCCTACCACTAAGAATATCGTATCTCTTATCAGTAAAATCAGCACGGTCCTCTAATATTAGGTGTCATTATTAGAAGCACTATCACTAAAAGAATCACTAGCTATCACTATCACTATCTATCACTATCACTATCACTAAAAGCATCACTATCACTATCACTCTCACTATTACTATCCCTATCACTACCACTGTCACTATCTATCACTATCACTGAAGAGTTCCTATTACTAGAACTATCTATCACTACCACTAAAAGAATCACTGCCACTCTCACTATCAGTATCCCTGTCACTACCTCTACCACTATCACTATCTATCACTTATCACTATCACTAATCTTCATCTTGGAACATAAAGTATTCCTCCTGGTACTGGTTACAGGGGCACCAGGAGGCTGTGGGCTGAGGAGACTCCAGGGAAATCCAGTAGTCCCGTGAAGTAGCCCCCTCAGCCAGAGCACAGTAGGGACACGTGGTCTGAGGTGACGGGTCTGCGCGCATGTTCTTGTATCGCTGGGTCAGCTCTGCTGCAAAGATCTGAGGAAACAGGCGGCAGCTGTCCCTGAACCTGTTGGCTTGGGGTCCCATGCTGCTTCCTGGACCTTCTCCTGACTCTGTTTCATCTCTAAGCAGGCCACGGCTTTCCCAGGAAGAGTCCCAGCCCTGTCCTGATGCCTCTTTGTCTTCCTGGGCCCTCCTGTAGAAACAGATTTCCAAGAAGACTCCTCATAGATAGGAATTTGGAGCACAGTTAACTGCACTGCAGCGATTACCACAGAACTGCCTGGGCACTCCAGCATGGTGCAATCACTTCATTGCCAATGGCAGCAATGAATAACTCGCATGTCTCTCTTGGGCAGCTGACACATGACGATGTACCCAACTACTGCTGCAAGCAGAATCACAGCCGAGACTGGAAGTGATGCTAGGAGGTACTTCTTGCTGAATTCCCACTGTCCAAGAGTCTCAACTTTTTGCCCAGCAGGTGATCCTAGCAGGAGAAAAGACAATGTGAGAGACAATGTTTGCACTCTGCACTAGGCATAATTCCACAGTCTGCTTCACATGCCTGAAGATTATTTTGTTCAGAGATTTCTTCCTCTGGCTCTGGTGTCTCAGCATCAGGGACCAAGAGAAGAGGTTCTCATGGGGAAGAGCCCAGTGTGTGCCAGGGAGCAGCACTGCCCCTGTCTTTTCCTCTGGGCTGCAGGCCAGGGCTGTGTGCTGGGCAGCTGCAATTCATCCATGGAGAGCACTGCAGGGATACAGCAGAAATGCTGCTCTTCTTCCAAGACAGCATCGCCCAAGCACTCACCGGAATATTCCTCAGGCATAGCGAGTTTGCTGGTGTCCCGTATTACTTCTCTTTCTTCATCTGAGCTTGGCTCACTGTTATTTTCTTCCACAGGGAGGGTCTCTGGCAAAGTCTCAGAATCTGTCTCTTCATAAAAAAACATTGGACACTTTAACCAGAAGCCACTGCCCCTTACCACAAGCATGGTGCCATGGCCTGGGAATTCTGGCAGGTGGCAGTGAGGAGCCTGCTGTGCCCAAAGACAAGAGGAATCCATAGCCGAGTTTTCTGCCATGCAACATGAAATGCAGACCACCCAAGACTTAATCAACCAAATGGCCCAGAGAAAGAATGCCTTCTGGCTCATACTCATACTTGAGGTCCAGCTTCAACCCATCCCTGAGCCTGAGGTTTGGCAGGGGCAGCCAAGACTGCGTGGGATATCATTTTTGCCTTAGTGCTGTGCTAAGTGTTAGATGAAAACAAATTCAGCAGAGGCCTTTTGCCAACATCTGGCTGCCAATGTCTGCACACAGCAGCTCTGGCCAGTAATGGTACATCTGCAGCAGCAGCTGGAGATGCTCCTGGCAATCATCTGGAAGCACAGCTGTGAGCAAATGCCATGCTGGACCTTTTCTATGGCTCATTCCAGGAGCTGTGAAATGGGGTGTCCCTGCAGCAAGACTCTGACTGAACACTTCTGGCTATCCAGGATTCAGAACATCCCTAGCGGAATGAAAAGCTTTGCATCCCAGGCTGCAGGCTTAACAGAATGGGATGTACCAACCAGATGGGGCTTCATCCATGGCTGTCAGGAGCTCCTCTGCTCCTGACAGGGGAGGGAATCCTTCAGGGAATCCTCCAGGAAATCCTCCAGGGAATCCTTCAGGAACCGTGTCATGATTCTTCCCTAAGTTAGATTTATAAAAGAATGTTACACCTAGGAATGTGTATTTCTCATGAATAACATGGGGAAAAGGAGTGCTCATGCTTGTGAAGGCACTAGAGACTGATTACTCACACTTGACGTACCAGCTTGGAATCAGCACGGTATCTGCCTCCAGCTCAGGGGCTGAAAGAGCACTCTCTGTGTCCATAACTACAGAACACACACAAGAAGTTAGCATCACATTTACTTCTCTCATGGTCACACCTCAAGGCCTGCATGTGGAAGGTGCTGACAGGGCACACACAGGTGGGGCTGTATTCTCACAGCTGCACAGGGGTCTGGCTGCCCTTGGGACACTGAGCCGGCAGCTCTCACATGAACTGAAAAGCCATGGCGTGCCCACAAAACCTGTGGCTAGGTCAGCCCTGGAGCCAGGCCCCAGGAGGGTGGATTACCAGAGGTGAGCGATGGACAACCAGAGCTGAGTGACGTATAACCAGCTGCCCGTGATGAATAACCAGTGGTAGCCATGGAGAACCTGTGCTGAGGTTCTGGGCCTGAACTGCCCCTTCCCACCTCCTTGCTCTTTAGAACCCTCTGCCCATGCTGCACCCTAAAGCAGCTGCAGCCCCTCACTCCTGCCCTGGTGTGTCTGCCCCAGTGCCCACAGCGTGGTGGCCTCCTGGCTCAGCCAGCCCTAGTCCTGGCCCCGCTGCTGCCAGCCAGGCCTATGTGCTGGGCCCTGTCTGCCTACCTGCTCCCTGCCCAGCCGTTGGAGCACTCTGGGCATTCTGGGCTTGTAGGGCCAGGAGAAAGAGGAGCAGGAGGCACTGCCTCAGGGCCATGATCCCCCCTGCTGACAACATTCTGCTGCTGCCACTGCTGCTGCTGCCAAGAGCCCCCGTGGAATCACCAGGCTTGCTCTGGCACAGCGAGTGGCCCGGGACACTCTCCCGTCCCTCGGCAGGCCGGGAGAGTGGTTAAGGCTGTCACCTTGCACAGGCGAGGCTCTGCGCAACAAAAGGTAGAAAAAAGAATGGGCTGCTGTTGAGGGTTTAGTCAGGGTTTATTGAGGAAATGCAGCAAATGGATCCACAACCCAGGGGATCCAGTGAACTGCAAACCCTGAACTGGGGTGTGCAATGTGCTGTAAAGGGGGAAGGGAACAGGGGAGGGGCTCACCCACCCGCCAGTGGGGTTACAGGAGGGCATGGGGAGCAGGAAAACAGGCATTTAGGAAAACCAATGGGGTCAATTCAGGGGAGAGGCCCCGGGGCCTGAACCTATCACTTGATGGCCTTGGTAGAAGTTTCTACAGGGAGGGGATGGGCCGTCGAGTAATGGACTGGACACCAGGAGGGGAGGGGTTGAAGGAGTGACACAGCAATTTTTAGGGAACAGGGGGAGGAGGCAGAGTGATTGACAATGAAGAGGAGGGAGGAGGCAACAGGGGCAGAACCATTTTAACCGTAAAAATGGGACAAACTAAGGCATAACAGTGCAACTAAAACATACAAAGCCACAATACAACACTGCAGTGTTTCCCAGAGCACTGAACAACACGGTGGGGCTCTGGAACCTCACACGATACAGAACCCTCTGATCTCATGTCAAAGTGGTGTCTCTGAACTCCCCAATGTATGCCCACTTTGCCTGTGAATTCCTGGACCTCCCCTCTATTGAATTTCCTTTTCTGCACAGGAATGGAAGGAGCAAAACAGAGAAGGTTCGATGTATTCTGGGAGGTAGCACTGTGCATGGGAATGCAGAGGCACTAATGCCTTACTCCTCAGAAACCCTATCAGAAGCCCTCCATGAAGGCTGTTTTAAAAACCCAGATGCAAGTGTCCTTCTTTGGTAGTATTTATGTCTGACAGCCTTCTGGCAAGAAACCTGCTTTTCCCATTTCTTCTGCTACAGTTTCATCACCTTTGATGATGAAAGCACTGCTTCCATTCTCCACTGTCACGCCAACATGGGTGTGCAGTGCTCACGCTTCTCCCAAGTGAGCCTGGTTAATTCCCTTGCCACTTCCAATCCCACTTCAAGCTCACTAAAGGAGCCCCACTAAATCCTGAGCCAAGATCCTTTTTCCCTTTGAGGCAGATGTAGGCCATGTGCACCATCAAGCCTGGTGTCCTGTAGAGTAAGCCATGGTCAAAGGCCCACACTCCTACTGCAAACATCAGGGTGCCAGGGATTCACTTCTAGAACCTTCCTGTGTCTGGGTCACTGCAAGTGGGACAAGTAAATTCCACATGCGCCCCAGATCCCTCAAGCTGTCATGCAGAGCCTCCTGTGACCAATATCACGTTCCTTCCCCTCTGTATCTCACACAGCCAGCCATCATCTTTCTGCTCCTTGATCCTCTTTGTGCTCACTGGGGAGGGACTGCCACATCCCCCATGACCTAAGTCACCATATCAGGTCTCCTTGATGTGCTCAGCACTGGACATCCCTCCTTCCCAGAACATCTTCCCTCTCTGCCCAGACCTTCCTGATTCGGGGCAACATCCCAAATGAGCTCCTAGACAAGTCTTTGCATGTCACTCCTCACCAGCATGTCCTTATTCTGGTGCAGGAAAGCCTTGTTCATGGGCGCTACTGTGAAAGCAGGCTGAGGCGGGCACAAACAGGTCCTGCACTGCAGTGCAAGTTTCTCAGAGCTCCTGTCACAGCCCCAGCCCTTCTCTCAGCTCTGCGCATTGTACCCCAACAGAAACGAACTTACAGCTTTTAGAAATCAATTTCTTTATCAAAATCAGAGAAAAAAGCTTTGTCTGCTAATACAAGGTATCACTATCATCATCACAAAAAGTATCCCTACCACTAAGAATATCGTATCTCTTATCAGTAAAAGCAGCACGGTCCTCTAATATTAGGTGTCATTATTAGAAGCACTATCACTAAAAGAATCACTAGCTATCACTATCACTATCTATCACTATCACTATCACTAAAAGCATCACTATCACTATCACTCTCACTATTACTATCCCTATCACTACCACTGTCACTATCTATCACTATCACTGAAGAGTTCCTATTACTAGAACTATCTATCACTACCACTAAAAGAATCACTGCCACTCTCACTATCAGTATCCCTGTCACTACCTCTACCACTATCACTATCTATCACTTATCACTATCACTAATCTTCATCTTGGAACATAAAGTATTCCTCCTGGTACTGGTTACAGGGGCACCAGGAGGCTGTGGGCTGAGGAGACTCCAGGGAAATCCAGTAGTCCCGTGAAGTAGCCCCCTCAGCCAGAGCACAGTAGGGACACGTGGTCTGAGGTGACGGGTCTGCGCGCATGTTCTTGTATCGCTGGGTCAGCTCTGCTGCAAAGATCTCAGGAAACAGACGGCAGCTGTCCCTGAACCTGTTGGCTTGGGGTCCCATGCCGCTTCCTGGACCTTCTCCTGACTCTGTTTCATCTCTAAGCAGGCCACGGCTTTCCCAGGAAGAGTCCCAGCCCTGTCCTGATGCCTCTTTGTCTTCCTGGGCCCTCCTGTAGAAACAGATTTCCAAGAAGACTCCTCATAGATAGGAATTTGGAGCACAGTTAACTGCACTGCAGCGATTACCACAGAACTGCCTGGGCACTCCAGCATGGTGCAATCACTTCATTGCCAATGGCAGCAATGAATAACTCGCATGTCTCTCTTGGGCAGCTGACACATGACGATGTACCCAACTACTGCTGCAAGCAGAATCACAGCCGAGACTGGAAGTGATGCTAGGAGGTACTTCTTGCTGAATTCCCACTGTCCAAGAGTCTCAACTTTTTGCCCAGCAGGTGATCCTAGCAGGAGAAAAGACAATGTGAGAGACAATGTTTGCACTCTGCACTAGGCATAATTCCACAGTCTGCTTCACATGCCTGAAGATTATTTTGTTCAGAGATTTCTTCCTCTGGCTCTGGTGTCTCAGCATCAGGGACCAAGAGAAGAGGTTCTCATGGGGAAGAGCCCAGTGTGTGCCAGGGAGCAGCACTGCCCCTGTCTTTTCCTCTGGGCTGCAGGCCAGGCCTGTGTGCTGGGCAGCTGCAATTCATCCATGGAGAGCACTGCAGGGATACAGCAGAAATGCTGCTCTTCTTCCAAGACAGCATCGCCCAAGCACTCACCGGAATATTCCTCAGGCATAGCGAGTTTGCTGGTGTCCCGTATTACTTCTCTTTCTTCATCTGAGCTTGGCTCACTGTTATTTTCTTCCACAGGGAGGGTCTCTGGCAAAGTCTCAGAATCTGTCTCTTCATAAAAAAACATTGGACACTTTAACCAGAAGCCACTGCCCCTTACCACAAGCATGGTGCCATGGCCTGGGAATTCTGGCAGGTGGCAGTGAGGAGCCTGCTGTGCCCAAAGACAAGAGGAATCCATAGCCGAGTTTTCTGCCATGCAACATGAAATGCAGACCACCCAAGACTTAATCAACCAAATGACCCAGAGAAAGAATGCCTTCTGGCTCATACTCATACTTGAGGTCCAGCTTCAACCCATCCCTGAGCCTGAGGTTTGGCAGGGGCAGCCAAGACTGCGTGGGATATCATTTTTGCCTTAGTGCTGTGCTAAGTGTTAGATGAAAACAAATTCAGCAGAGGCCTTTTGCCAACATCTGGCTGCCAATGTCTGCACACAGCAGCTCTGGCCAGTAATGGTACATCTGCAGCAGCAGCTGGAGATGCTCCTGGCAATCATCTGGAAGCACAGCTGTGAGCAAATGCCATGCTGGACCTTTTCTATGGCTCATTCCAGGAGCTGTGAAATGAGGTGTCCCTGCAGCAAGACTCTGACTGAACACTTCTGGCTATCCAGGATTCAGAACATCCCTAGCGGAATGAAAAGCTTTGCATCCCAGGCTGCAGGCTTAACAGAATGGGATGTACCAACCAGATGGGGCTTCATCCATGGCTGTCAGGAGCTCCTCTGCTCCTGACAGGGGAGGGAATCCTTCAGGGAATCCTCCAGGAAATCCTCCAGGGAATCCTTCAGGAACCGTGTCATGATTCTTCCCTAAGTTAGATTTATAAAAGAATGTTACACCTAGGAATGTGTATTTCTCATGAATAACATGGGGAAAAGGAGTGCTCATGCTTGTGAAGGCACTAGAGACTGATTACTCACACTTGACGTACCAGCTTGGAATCAGCACGGTATCTGCCTCCAGCTCAGGGGCTGAAAGAGCACTCTCTGTGTCCATAACTACAGAACACACACAAGAAGTTAGCATCACATTTACTTCTCTCATGGTCACACCTCAAGGCCTGCATGTGGAAGGTGCTGACAGGGCACACACAGGTGGGGCTGTATTCTCACAGCTGCACAGGGGTCTGGCTGCCCTTGGGACACTGAGCCGGCAGCTCTCACATGAACTGAAAAGCCATGGCGTGCCCACAAAACCTGTGGCTAGGTCAGCCCTGGAGCCAGGCCCCAGGAGGGTGGATTACCAGAGGTGAGCGATGGACAACCAGAGCTGAGTGACGTATAACCGGCTGCCCGTGATGAATAACCAGTGGTAGCCATGGAGAACTGGTGCTGAGGTTCTGGGCCTGAACTGCCCCTTCCCACCTCCTTGCTCTTTAGAACCCTCTGCCCATGCTGCACCCTAAAGCAGCTGCAGCCCCTCACTCCTGCCCTGGTGTGTCTGCCCCAGTGCCCACAGCGTGGTGGCCTCCTGGCTCAGCCAGCCCTAGTCCTGGCCCCGCTGCTGCCAGCCAGGCCTATGTGCTGGGCCCTGTCTGCCTACCTGCTCCCTGCCCAGCCGTTGGAGCACTCTGGGCATTCTGGGCTTGTAGGGCCAGGAGAAAGAGGAGCAGGAGGCACTGCCTCAGGGCCATGATCCCCCCTGCTGACAACATTCTGCTGCTGCCACTGCTGCTGCTGCCAAGAGCCCCCGTGGAATCACCAGGCTCGCTCTGGCACAGCGAGTGGTCTGGGACACTCTCCCGTCCCTCGGCAGGCCGGGAGAGTGGTTAAGGCTGTCACCTTGCACAGGCGAGGCTCTGCGCAACAAAAGGTAGAAAAAAGAATGGGCTGCTGTTGAGGGTTTAGTCAGGGTTTATTGAGGAAATGCAGCAAATGGATCCACAACCCAGGGGATCCAGTGAACTGCAAACCCTGAACTGGGGTGTGCAATGTGCTGTAAAGGGGGAAGGGAACAGGGGAGGGGCTCACCCACCCGCCAGTGGGGTTACAGGAGGGCATGGGGAGCAGGAAAACAGGCATTTAGGAAAACCAATGGGGTCAATTCAGGGGAGAGGCCCCGGGGCCTGAACCTATCACTTGATGGCCTTGGTAGAAGTTTCTACAGGGAGGGGATGGGCCGTCGAGTAATGGACTGGACGCCAGGAGGGGAGGGGTTGAAGGAGTGACACAGCAATTTTTAGGGAACAGGGGGAGGAGGCAGAGTGATTGACAATGAAGAGGAGGGAGGAGGCAACAGGGGCAGAACCATTTTAACCGTAAAAATGGGACAAACTAAGGCATAACAGTGCAACTAAAACATACAAAGCCACAATACAACACTGCAGTGTTTCCCAGAGCACTGAACAACACGGTGGGGCTCTGGAACCTCACACGATACAGAACCCTCTGATCTCATGTCAAAGTGGTGTCTCTGAACTCCCCAATGTATGCCCACTTTGCCTGTGAATTCCTGGACCTCCCCTCTATTGAATTTCCTTTTCTGCACAGGAATGGAAGGAGCAAAACAGAGAAGGTTCGATGTATTCTGGGAGGTAGCACTGTGCATGGGAATGCAGAGGCACTAATGCCTTACTCCTCAGAAACCCTATCAGAAGCCCTCCATGAAGGCTGTTTTAAAAACCCAGATGCAAGTGTCCTTCTTTGGTAGTATTTATGTCTGACAGCCTTCTGGCAAGAAACCTGCTTTTCCCATTTCTTCTGCTACAGTTTCATCACCTTTGATGATGAAAGCACTGCTTCCATTCTCCACTGTCACGCCAACATGGGTGTGCAGTGCTCACGCTTCTCCCAAGTGAGCCTGGTTAATTCCCTTGCCACTTCCAATCCCACTTCAAGCTCACTAAAGGAGCCCCACTAAATCCTGAGCCAAGATCCTTTTTCCCTTTGAGGCAGATGTAGGCCATGTGCACCATCAAGCCTGGTGTCCTGTAGAGTAAGCCATGGTCAAAGGCCCACACTCCTACTGCAAACATCAGGGTGCCAGGGATTCACTTCTAGAACCTTCCTGTGTCTGGGTCACTGCAAGTGGGACAAGTAAATTCCACATGCACCCCAGATCCCTCAAGCTGTCATGCAGAGCCTCCTGTGACCAATATCACGTTCCTTCCCCTCTGTATCTCACACAGCCAGCCATCATCTTTCTGCTCCTTGATCCTCTTTGTGCTCACTGGGGAGGGACTGCCACATCCCCCATGACCTAAGTCACCATATCAGGTCTCCTTGATGTGCTCAGCACTGGACATCCCTCCTTCCCAGAACATCTTCCCTCTCTGCCCAGACCTTCCTGATTCGGGGCAACATCCCAAATGAGCTCCTAGACAAGTCTTTGCATGTCACTCCTCACCAGCATGTCCTTATTCTGGTGCAGGAAAGCCTTGTTCATGGGCGCTACTGTGAAAGCAGGCTGAGGCGGGCACAAACAGGTCCTGCACTGCAGTGCAAGTTTCTCAGAGCTCCTGTCACAGCCCCAGCCCTTCTCTCAGCTCTGCGCATTGTACCCCAACAGAAACGAACTTACAGCTTTTAGAAATCAATTTCTTTATCAAAATCAGAGAAAAAAGCTTTGTCTGCTAATACAAGGTATCACTATCATCATCACAAAAAGTATCCCTACCACTAAGAATATCGTATCTCTTATCAGTAAAATCAGCACGGTCCTCTAATATTAGGTGTCATTATTAGAAGCACTATCACTAAAAGAATCACTAGCTATCACTATCACTATCTATCACTATCACTATCACTAAAAGCATCACTATCACTATCACTCTCACTATTACTATCCCTATCACTACCACTGTCACTATCTATCACTATCACTGAAGAGTTCCTATTACTAGAACTATCTATCACTACCACTAAAAGAATCACTGCCACTCTCACTATCAGTATCCCTGTCACTACCTCTACCACTATCACTATCTATCACTTATCACTATCACTAATCTTCATCTTGGAACATAAAGTATTCCTCCTGGTACTGGTTACAGGGGCACCAGGAGGCTGTGGGCTGAGGAGACTCCAGGGAAATCCAGTAGTCCCGTGAAGTAGCCCCCTCAGCCAGAGCACAGTAGGGACACGTGGTCTGAGGTGACGGGTCTGCGCGCATGTTCTTGTATCGCTGGGTCAGCTCTGCTGCAAAGATCTCAGGAAACAGACGGCAGCTGTCCCTGAACCTGTTGGCTTGGGGTCCCATGCCGCTTCCTGGACCTTCTCCTGACTCTGTTTCATCTCTAAGCAGGCCACGGCTTTCCCAGGAAGAGTCCCAGCCCTGTCCTGATGCCTCTTTGTCTTCCTGGGCCCTCCTGTAGAAACAGATTTCCAAGAAGACTCCTCATAGATAGGAATTTGGAGCACAGTTAACTGCACTGCAGCGATTACCACAGAACTGCCTGGGCACTCCAGCATGGTGCAATCACTTCATTGCCAATGGCAGCAATGAATAACTCGCATGTCTCTCTTGGGCAGCTGACACATGACGATGTACCCAACTACTGCTGCAAGCAGAATCACAGCCGAGACTGGAAGTGATGCTAGGAGGTACTTCTTGCTGAATTCCCACTGTCCAAGAGTCTCAACTTTTTGCCCAGCAGGTGATCCTAGCAGGAGAAAAGACAATGTGAGAGACAATGTTTGCACTCTGCACTAGGCATAATTCCACAGTCTGCTTCACATGCCTGAAGATTATTTTGTTCAGAGATTTCTTCCTCTGGCTCTGGTGTCTCAGCATCAGAGACCAAGAGAAGAGGTTCTCATGGGGAAGAGCCCAGTGTGTGCCAGGGAGCAGCACTGCCCCTGTCTTTTCCTCTGGGCTGCAGGCCAGGCCTGTGTGCTGGGCAGCTGCAATTCATCCATGGAGAGCACTGCAGGGATACAGCAGAAATGCTGCTCTTCTTCCAAGACAGCATCGCCCAAGCACTCACCGGAATATTCCTCAGGCATAGCGAGTTTGCTGGTGTCCCGTATTACTTCTCTTTCTTCATCTGAGCTTGGCTCACTGTTATTTTCTTCCACAGGGAGGGTCTCTGGCAAAGTCTCAGAATCTGTCTCTTCATAAAAAAACATTGGACACTTTAACCAGAAGCCACTGCCCCTTACCACAAGCATGGTGCCATGGCCTGGGAATTCTGGCAGGTGGCAGTGAGGAGCCTGCTGTGCCCAAAGACAAGAGGAATCCATAGCCGAGTTTTCTGCCATGCAACATGAAATGCAGACCACCCAAGACTTAATCAACCAAATGGCCCAGAGAAAGAATGCCTTCTGGCTCATACTCATACTTGAGGTCCAGCTTCAACCCATCCCTGAGCCTGAGGTTTGGCAGGGGCAGCCAAGACTGCGTGGGATATCATTTTTGCCTTAGTGCTGTGCTAAGTGTTAGATGAAAACAAATTCAGCAGAGGCCTTTTGCCAACATCTGGCTGCCAATGTCTGCACACAGCAGCTCTGGCCAGTAATGGTACATCTGCAGCAGCAGCTGGAGATGCTCCTGGCAATCATCTGGAAGCACAGCTGTGAGCAAATGCCATGCTGGACCTTTTCTATGGCTCATTCCAGGAGCTGTGAAATGGGGTGTCCCTGCAGCAAGACTCTGACTGAACACTTCTGGCTATCCAGGATTCAGAACATCCCTAGCGGAATGAAAAGCTTTGCATCCCAGGCTGCAGGCTTAACAGAATGGGATGTACCAACCAGATGGGGCTTCATCCATGGCTGTCAGGAGCTCCTCTGCTCCTGACAGGGGAGGGAATCCTTCAGGGAATCCTCCAGGAAATCCTCCAGGGAATCCTTCAGGAACCGTGTCATGATTCTTCCCTAAGTTAGATTTATAAAAGAATGTTACACCTAGGAATGTGTATTTCTCATGAATAACATGGGGAAAAGGAGTGCTCATGCTTGTGAAGGCACTAGAGACTGATTACTCACACTTGACGTACCAGCTTGGAATCAGCACGGTATCTGCCTCCAGCTCAGGGGCTGAAAGAGCACTCTCTGTGTCCATAACTACAGAACACGCACAAGAAGTTAGCATCACATTTACTTCTCTCATGGTCACACCTCAAGGCCTGCATGTGGAAGGTGCTGACAGGGCACACACAGGTGGGGCTGTATTCTCACAGCTGCACAGGGGTCTGGCTGCCCTTGGGACACTGAGCCGGCAGCTCTCACATGAACTGAAAAGCCATGGCGTGCCCACAAAACCTGTGGCTAGGTCAGCCCTGGAGCCAGGCCCCAGGAGGCTGGATTACCAGAGGTGAGCGATGGACAACCAGAGCTGAGTGACGTATAACCGGCTGCCCGTGATGAATAACCAGTGGTAGCCATGGAGAACCTGTGCTGAGGTTCTGGGCCTGAACTGCCCCTTCCCACCTCCTTGCTCTTTAGAACCCTCTGCCCATGCTGCACCCTAAAGCAGCTGCAGCCCCTCACTCCTGCCCTGGTGTGTCTGCCCCAGTGCCCACAGCGTGGTGGCCTCCTGGCTCAGCCAGCCCTAGTCCTGGCCCCGCTGCTGCCAGCCAGGCCTATGTGCTGGGCCCTGTCTGCCTACCTGCTCCCTGCCCAGCCGTTGGAGCACTCTGGGCATTCTGGGCTTGTAGGGCCAGGAGAAAGAGGAGCAGGAGGCACTGCCTCAGGGCCATGATCCCCCCTGCTGACAACATTCTGCTGCTGCCACTGCTGCTGCTGCCAAGAGCCCCCGTGGAATCACCAGGCTTGCTCTGGCACAGCGAGTGGCCCGGGACACTCTCCCGTCCCTCGGCAGGCCGGGAGAGTGGTTAAGGCTGTCACCTTGCACAGGCGAGGCTCTGCGCAACAAAAGGTAGAAAAAAGAATGGGCTGCTGTTGAGGGTTTAGTCAGGGTTTATTGAGGAAATGCAGCAAATGGATCCACAACCCAGGGGATCCAGTGAACTGCAAACCCTGAACTGGGGTGTGCAATGTGCTGTAAAGGGGGAAGGGAACAGGGGAGGGGCTCACCCACCCGCCAGTGGGGTTACAGGAGGGCATGGGGAGCAGGAAAACAGGCATTTAGGAAAACCAATGCGGGCAATTCAGGGGAGAGGCCTCGGGGCCTGAACCTATCACTTGATGGCCTTGGTAGAAGTTTCTAGAGGGAGGGGATGGGCCGTCGAGTAATGGACTGGACACCAGGAGGGGAGGGGTTGAAGGAGTGACACAGCAATTTTTAGGGAACAGGGGGAGGAGGCAGAGTGATTGACAATGAAGAGGAGGGAGGAGGCAACAGGGGCAGAACCATTTTAACCGTAAAAATGGGACAAACTAAGGCATAACAGTGCAACTAAAACATACAAAGCCACAATACAACACTGCAGTGTTTCCCAGAGCACTGAACAACACGGTGGGGCTCTGGAACCTCACACGATACAGAACCCTCTGATCTCATGTCAAAGTGGTGTCTCTGAACTCCCCAATGTATGCCCACTTTGCCTGTGAATTCCTGGACCTCCCCTCTATTGAATTTCCTTTTCTGCACAGGAATGGAAGGAGCAAAACAGAGAAGGTTCGATGTATTCTGGGAGGTAGCACTGTGCATGGGAATGCAGAGGCACTAATGCCTTACTCCTCAGAAACCCTATCAGAAGCCCTCCATGAAGGCTGTTTTAAAAACCCAGATGCAAGTGTCCTTCTTTGGTAGTATTTATGTCTGACAGCCTTCTGGCAAGAAACCTGCTTTTCCCATTTCTTCTGCTACAGTTTCATCACCTTTGATGATGAAAGCACTGCTTCCATTCTCCACTGTCACGCCAACATGGGTGTGCAGTGCTCACGCTTCTCCCAAGTGAGCCTGGTTAATTCCCTTGCCACTTCCAATCCCACTTCAAGCTCACTAAAGGAGCCCCACTAAATCCTGAGCCAAGATCCTTTTTCCCTTTGAGGCAGATGTAGGCCATGTGCACCATCAAGCCTGGTGTCCTGTAGAGTAAGCCATGGTCAAAGGCCCACACTCCTACTGCAAACATCAGGGTGCCAGGGATTCACTTCTAGAACCTTCCTGTGTCTGGGTCACTGCAAGTGGGACAAGTAAATTCCACATGCACCCCAGATCCCTCAAGCTGTCATGCAGAGCCTCCTGTGACCAATATCACGTTCCTTCCCCTCTGTATCTCACACAGCCAGCCATCATCTTTCTGCTCCTTGATCCTCTTTGTGCTCACTGGGGAGGGACTGCCACATCCCCCATGACCTAAGTCACCATATCAGGTCTCCTTGATGTGCTCAGCACTGGACATCCCTCCTTCCCAGAACATCTTCCCTCTCTGCCCAGACCTTCCTGATTCGGGGCAACATCCCAAATGAGCTCCTAGACAAGTCTTTGCATGTCACTCCTCACCAGCATGTCCTTATTCTGGTGCAGGAAAGCCTTGTTCATGGGCGCTACTGTGAAAGCAGGCTGAGGCGGGCACAAACAGGTCCTGCACTGCAGTGCAAGTTTCTCAGAGCTCCTGTCACAGCCCCAGCCCTTCTCTCAGCTCTGCGCATTGTACCCCAACAGAAACGAACTTACAGCTTTTAGAAATCAATTTCTTTATCAAAATCAGAGAAAAAAGCTTTGTCTGCTAATACAAGGTATCACTATCATCATCACAAAAAGTATCCCTACCACTAAGAATATCGTATCTCTTATCAGTAAAAGCAGCACGGTCCTCTAATATTAGGTGTCATTATTAGAAGCACTATCACTAAAAGAATCACTAGCTATCACTATCACTATCTATCACTATCACTATCACTAAAAGCATCACTATCACTATCACTCTCACTATTACTATCCCTATCACTACCACTGTCACTATCTATCACTATCACTGAAGAGTTCCTATTACTAGAACTATCTATCACTACCACTAAAAGAATCACTGCCACTCTCACTATCAGTATCCCTGTCACTACCTCTACCACTATCACTATCTATCACTTATCACTATCACTAATCTTCATCTTGGAACATA
This sequence comes from Ammospiza caudacuta, assembly GCF_027887145.1. NCBI lineage: Eukaryota > Metazoa > Chordata > Aves > Passeriformes > Passerellidae > Ammospiza > Ammospiza caudacuta. The sequence continues at coordinate 73,699,917 of NC_080632.1, read as the reverse complement.
AAGTATTCCTCCTGGTACTGGTTACAGGGGCACCAGGAGGCTGTGGGCTGAGGAGACTCCAGGGAAATCCAGTAGTCCCGTGAAGTAGCCCCCTCAGCCAGAGCACAGTAGGGACACGTGGTCTGAGGTGACGGGTCTGCGCGCATGTTCTTGTATCGCTGGGTCAGCTCTGCTGCAAAGATCTCAGGAAACAGACGGCAGCTGTCCCTGAACCTGTTGGCTTGGGGTCCCATGCCGCTTCCTGGACCTTCTCCTGACTCTGTTTCATCTCTAAGCAGGCCACGGCTTTCCCAGGAAGAGTCCCAGCCCTGTCCTGATGCCTCTTTGTCTTCCTGGGCCCTCCTGTAGAAACAGATTTCCAAGAAGACTCCTCATAGATAGGAATTTGGAGCACAGTTAACTGCACTGCAGCGATTACCACAGAACTGCCTGGGCACTCCAGCATGGTGCAATCACTTCATTGCCAATGGCAGCAATGAATAACTCGCATGTCTCTCTTGGGCAGCTGACACATGACGATGTACCCAACTACTGCTGCAAGCAGAATCACAGCCGAGACTGGAAGTGATGCTAGGAGGTACTTCTTGCTGAATTCCCACTGTCCAAGAGTCTCAACTTTTTGCCCAGCAGGTGATCCTAGCAGGAGAAAAGACAATGTGAGAGACAATGTTTGCACTCTGCACTAGGCATAATTCCACAGTCTGCTTCACATGCCTGAAGATTATTTTGTTCAGAGATTTCTTCCTCTGGCTCTGGTGTCTCAGCATCAGGGACCAAGAGAAGAGGTTCTCATGGGGAAGAGCCCAGTGTGTGCCAGGGAGCAGCACTGCCCCTGTCTTTTCCTCTGGGCTGCAGGCCAGGCCTGTGTGCTGGGCAGCTGCAATTCATCCATGGAGAGCACTGCAGGGATACAGCAGAAATGCTGCTCTTCTTCCAAGACAGCATCGCCCAAGCACTCACCGGAATATTCCTCAGGCATAGCGAGTTTGCTGGTGTCCCGTATTACTTCTCTTTCTTCATCTGAGCTTGGCTCACTGTTATTTTCTTCCACAGGGAGGGTCTCTGGCAAAGTCTCAGAATCTGTCTCTTCATAAAAAAACATTGGACACTTTAACCAGAAGCCACTGCCCCTTACCACAAGCATGGTGCCATGGCCTGGGAATTCTGGCAGGTGGCAGTGAGGAGCCTGCTGTGCCCAAAGACAAGAGGAATCCATAGCCGAGTTTTCTGCCATGCAACATGAAATGCAGACCACCCAAGACTTAATCAACCAAATGACCCAGAGAAAGAATGCCTTCTGGCTCATACTCATACTTGAGGTCCAGCTTCAACCCATCCCTGAGCCTGAGGTTTGGCAGGGGCAGCCAAGACTGCGTGGGATATCATTTTTGCCTTAGTGCTGTGCTAAGTGTTAGATGAAAACAAATTCAGCAGAGGCCTTTTGCCAACATCTGGCTGCCAATGTCTGCACACAGCAGCTCTGGCCAGTAATGGTACATCTGCAGCAGCAGCTGGAGATGCTCCTGGCAATCATCTGGAAGCACAGCTGTGAGCAAATGCCATGCTGGACCTTTTCTATGGCTCATTCCAGGAGCTGTGAAATGAGGTGTCCCTGCAGCAAGACTCTGACTGAACACTTCTGGCTATCCAGGATTCAGAACATCCCTAGCGGAATGAAAAGCTTTGCATCCCAGGCTGCAGGCTTAACAGAATGGGATGTACCAACCAGATGGGGCTTCATCCATGGCTGTCAGGAGCTCCTCTGCTCCTGACAGGGGAGGGAATCCTTCAGGGAATCCTCCAGGAAATCCTCCAGGGAATCCTTCAGGAACCGTGTCATGATTCTTCCCTAAGTTAGATTTATAAAAGAATGTTACACCTAGGAATGTGTATTTCTCATGAATAACATGGGGAAAAGGAGTGCTCATGCTTGTGAAGGCACTAGAGACTGATTACTCACACTTGACGTACCAGCTTGGAATCAGCACGGTATCTGCCTCCAGCTCAGGGGCTGAAAGAGCACTCTCTGTGTCCATAACTACAGAACACACACAAGAAGTTAGCATCACATTTACTTCTCTCATGGTCACACCTCAAGGCCTGCATGTGGAAGGTGCTGACAGGGCACACACAGGTGGGGCTGTATTCTCACAGCTGCACAGGGGTCTGGCTGCCCTTGGGACACTGAGCCGGCAGCTCTCACATGAACTGAAAAGCCATGGCGTGCCCACAAAACCTGTGGCTAGGTCAGCCCTGGAGCCAGGCCCCAGGAGGGTGGATTACCAGAGGTGAGCGATGGACAACCAGAGCTGAGTGACGTATAACCGGCTGCCCGTGATGAATAACCAGTGGTAGCCATGGAGAACTGGTGCTGAGGTTCTGGGCCTGAACTGCCCCTTCCCACCTCCTTGCTCTTTAGAACCCTCTGCCCATGCTGCACCCTAAAGCAGCTGCAGCCCCTCACTCCTGCCCTGGTGTGTCTGCCCCAGTGCCCACAGCGTGGTGGCCTCCTGGCTCAGCCAGCCCTAGTCCTGGCCCCGCTGCTGCCAGCCAGGCCTATGTGCTGGGCCCTGTCTGCCTACCTGCTCCCTGCCCAGCCGTTGGAGCACTCTGGGCATTCTGGGCTTGTAGGGCCAGGAGAAAGAGGAGCAGGAGGCACTGCCTCAGGGCCATGATCCCCCCTGCTGACAACATTCTGCTGCTGCCACTGCTGCTGCTGCCAAGAGCCCCCGTGGAATCACCAGGCTCGCTCTGGCACAGCGAGTGGTCTGGGACACTCTCCCGTCCCTCGGCAGGCCGGGAGAGTGGTTAAGGCTGTCACCTTGCACAGGCGAGGCTCTGCGCAACAAAAGGTAGAAAAAAGAATGGGCTGCTGTTGAGGGTTTAGTCAGGGTTTATTGAGGAAATGCAGCAAATGGATCCACAACCCAGGGGATCCAGTGAACTGCAAACCCTGAACTGGGGTGTGCAATGTGCTGTAAAGGGGGAAGGGAACAGGGGAGGGGCTCACCCACCCGCCAGTGGGGTTACAGGAGGGCATGGGGAGCAGGAAAACAGGCATTTAGGAAAACCAATGGGGTCAATTCAGGGGAGAGGCCCCGGGGCCTGAACCTATCACTTGATGGCCTTGGTAGAAGTTTCTACAGGGAGGGGATGGGCCGTCGAGTAATGGACTGGACGCCAGGAGGGGAGGGGTTGAAGGAGTGACACAGCAATTTTTAGGGAACAGGGGGAGGAGGCAGAGTGATTGACAATGAAGAGGAGGGAGGAGGCAACAGGGGCAGAACCATTTTAACCGTAAAAATGGGACAAACTAAGGCATAACAGTGCAACTAAAACATACAAAGCCACAATACAACACTGCAGTGTTTCCCAGAGCACTGAACAACACGGTGGGGCTCTGGAACCTCACACGATACAGAACCCTCTGATCTCATGTCAAAGTGGTGTCTCTGAACTCCCCAATGTATGCCCACTTTGCCTGTGAATTCCTGGACCTCCCCTCTATTGAATTTCCTTTTCTGCACAGGAATGGAAGGAGCAAAACAGAGAAGGTTCGATGTATTCTGGGAGGTAGCACTGTGCATGGGAATGCAGAGGCACTAATGCCTTACTCCTCAGAAACCCTATCAGAAGCCCTCCATGAAGGCTGTTTTAAAAACCCAGATGCAAGTGTCCTTCTTTGGTAGTATTTATGTCTGACAGCCTTCTGGCAAGAAACCTGCTTTTCCCATTTCTTCTGCTACAGTTTCATCACCTTTGATGATGAAAGCACTGCTTCCATTCTCCACTGTCACGCCAACATGGGTGTGCAGTGCTCACGCTTCTCCCAAGTGAGCCTGGTTAATTCCCTTGCCACTTCCAATCCCACTTCAAGCTCACTAAAGGAGCCCCACTAAATCCTGAGCCAAGATCCTTTTTCCCTTTGAGGCAGATGTAGGCCATGTGCACCATCAAGCCTGGTGTCCTGTAGAGTAAGCCATGGTCAAAGGCCCACACTCCTACTGCAAACATCAGGGTGCCAGGGATTCACTTCTAGAACCTTCCTGTGTCTGGGTCACTGCAAGTGGGACAAGTAAATTCCACATGCACCCCAGATCCCTCAAGCTGTCATGCAGAGCCTCCTGTGACCAATATCACGTTCCTTCCCCTCTGTATCTCACACAGCCAGCCATCATCTTTCTGCTCCTTGATCCTCTTTGTGCTCACTGGGGAGGGACTGCCACATCCCCCATAACCTAAGTCACCATATCAGGTCTCCTTGATGTGCTCAGCACTGGACATCCCTCCTTCCCAGAACATCTTCCCTCTCTGCCCAGACCTTCCTGATTCGGGGCAACATCCCAAATGAGCTCCTAGACAAGTCTTTGCATGTCACTCCTCACCAGCATGTCCTTATTCTGGTGCAGGAAAGCCTTGTTCATGGGCGCTACTGTGAAAGCAGGCTGAGGCGGGCACAAACAGGTCCTGCACTGCAGTGCAAGTTTCTCAGAGCTCCTGTCACAGCCCCAGCCCTTCTCTCAGCTCTGCGCATTGTACCCCAACAGAAACGAACTTACAGCTTTTAGAAATCAATTTCTTTATCAAAATCAGAGAAAAAAGCTTTGTCTGCTAATACAAGGTATCACTATCATCATCACAAAAAGTATCCCTACCACTAAGAATATCGTATCTCTTATCAGTAAAATCAGCACGGTCCTCTAATATTAGGTGTCATTATTAGAAGCACTATCACTAAAAGAATCACTAGCTATCACTATCACTATCTATCACTATCACTATCACTAAAAGCATCACTATCACTATCACTCTCACTATTACTATCCCTATCACTACCACTGTCACTATCTATCACTATCACTGAAGAGTTCCTATTACTAGAACTATCTATCACTACCACTAAAAGAATCACTGCCACTCTCACTATCAGTATCCCTGTCACTACCTCTACCACTATCACTATCTATCACTTATCACTATCACTAATCTTCATCTTGGAACATAAAGTATTCCTCCTGGTACTGGTTACAGGGGCACCAGGAGGCTGTGGGCTGAGGAGACTCCAGGGAAATCCAGTAGTCCCGTGAAGTAGCCCCCTCAGCCAGAGCACAGTAGGGACACGTGGTCTGAGGTGACGGGTCTGCGCGCATGTTCTTGTATCGCTGGGTCAGCTCTGCTGCAAAGATCTCAGGAAACAGACGGCAGCTGTCCCTGAACCTGTTGGCTTGGGGTCCCATGCCGCTTCCTGGACCTTCTCCTGACTCTGTTTCATCTCTAAGCAGGCCACGGCTTTCCCAGGAAGAGTCCCAGCCCTGTCCTGATGCCTCTTTGTCTTCCTGGGCCCTCCTGTAGAAACAGATTTCCAAGAAGACTCCTCATAGATAGGAATTTGGAGCACAGTTAACTGCACTGCAGCGATTACCACAGAACTGCCTGGGCACTCCAGCATGGTGCAATCACTTCATTGCCAATGGCAGCAATGAATAACTCGCATGTCTCTCTTGGGCAGCTGACACATGACGATGTACCCAACTACTGCTGCAAGCAGAATCACAGCCGAGACTGGAAGTGATGCTAGGAGGTACTTCTTGCTGAATTCCCACTGTCCAAGAGTCTCAACTTTTTGCCCAGCAGGTGATCCTAGCAGGAGAAAAGACAATGTGAGAGACAATGTTTGCACTCTGCACTAGGCATAATTCCACAGTCTGCTTCACATGCCTGAAGATTATTTTGTTCAGAGATTTCTTCCTCTGGCTCTGGTGTCTCAGCATCAGAGACCAAGAGAAGAGGTTCTCATGGGGAAGAGCCCAGTGTGTGCCAGGGAGCAGCACTGCCCCTGTCTTTTCCTCTGGGCTGCAGGCCAGGCCTGTGTGCTGGGCAGCTGCAATTCATCCATGGAGAGCACTGCAGGGATACAGCAGAAATGCTGCTCTTCTTCCAAGACAGCATCGCCCAAGCACTCACCGGAATATTCCTCAGGCATAGCGAGTTTGCTGGTGTCCCGTATTACTTCTCTTTCTTCATCTGAGCTTGGCTCACTGTTATTTTCTTCCACAGGGAGGGTCTCTGGCAAAGTCTCAGAATCTGTCTCTTCATAAAAAAACATTGGACACTTTAACCAGAAGCCACTGCCCCTTACCACAAGCATGGTGCCATGGCCTGGGAATTCTGGCAGGTGGCAGTGAGGAGCCTGCTGTGCCCAAAGACAAGAGGAATCCATAGCCGAGTTTTCTGCCATGCAACATGAAATGCAGACCACCCAAGACTTAATCAACCAAATGGCCCAGAGAAAGAATGCCTTCTGGCTCATACTCATACTTGAGGTCCAGCTTCAACCCATCCCTGAGCCTGAGGTTTGGCAGGGGCAGCCAAGACTGCGTGGGATATCATTTTTGCCTTAGTGCTGTGCTAAGTGTTAGATGAAAACAAATTCAGCAGAGGCCTTTTGCCAACATCTGGCTGCCAATGTCTGCACACAGCAGCTCTGGCCAGTAATGGTACATCTGCAGCAGCAGCTGGAGATGCTCCTGGCAATCATCTGGAAGCACAGCTGTGAGCAAATGCCATGCTGGACCTTTTCTATGGCTCATTCCAGGAGCTGTGAAATGGGGTGTCCCTGCAGCAAGACTCTGACTGAACACTTCTGGCTATCCAGGATTCAGAACATCCCTAGCGGAATGAAAAGCTTTGCATCCCAGGCTGCAGGCTTAACAGAATGGGATGTACCAACCAGATGGGGCTTCATCCATGGCTGTCAGGAGCTCCTCTGCTCCTGACAGGGGAGGGAATCCTTCAGGGAATCCTCCAGGAAATCCTCCAGGGAATCCTTCAGGAACCGTGTCATGATTCTTCCCTAAGTTAGATTTATAAAAGAATGTTACACCTAGGAATGTGTATTTCTCATGAATAACATGGGGAAAAGGAGTGCTCATGCTTGTGAAGGCACTAGAGACTGATTACTCACACTTGACGTACCAGCTTGGAATCAGCACGGTATCTGCCTCCAGCTCAGGGGCTGAAAGAGCACTCTCTGTGTCCATAACTACAGAACACGCACAAGAAGTTAGCATCACATTTACTTCTCTCATGGTCACACCTCAAGGCCTGCATGTGGAAGGTGCTGACAGGGCACACACAGGTGGGGCTGTATTCTCACAGCTGCACAGGGGTCTGGCTGCCCTTGGGACACTGAGCCGGCAGCTCTCACATGAACTGAAAAGCCATGGCGTGCCCACAAAACCTGTGGCTAGGTCAGCCCTGGAGCCAGGCCCCAGGAGGCTGGATTACCAGAGGTGAGCGATGGACAACCAGAGCTGAGTGACGTATAACCGGCTGCCCGTGATGAATAACCAGTGGTAGCCATGGAGAACCTGTGCTGAGGTTCTGGGCCTGAACTGCCCCTTCCCACCTCCTTGCTCTTTAGAACCCTCTGCCCATGCTGCACCCTAAAGCAGCTGCAGCCCCTCACTCCTGCCCTGGTGTGTCTGCCCCAGTGCCCACAGCGTGGTGGCCTCCTGGCTCAGCCAGCCCTAGTCCTGGCCCCGCTGCTGCCAGCCAGGCCTATGTGCTGGGCCCTGTCTGCCTACCTGCTCCCTGCCCAGCCGTTGGAGCACTCTGGGCATTCTGGGCTTGTAGGGCCAGGAGAAAGAGGAGCAGGAGGCACTGCCTCAGGGCCATGATCCCCCCTGCTGACAACATTCTGCTGCTGCCACTGCTGCTGCTGCCAAGAGCCCCCGTGGAATCACCAGGCTTGCTCTGGCACAGCGAGTGGCCCGGGACACTCTCCCGTCCCTCGGCAGGCCGGGAGAGTGGTTAAGGCTGTCACCTTGCACAGGCGAGGCTCTGCGCAACAAAAGGTAGAAAAAAGAATGGGCTGCTGTTGAGGGTTTAGTCAGGGTTTATTGAGGAAATGCAGCAAATGGATCCACAACCCAGGGGATCCAGTGAACTGCAAACCCTGAACTGGGGTGTGCAATGTGCTGTAAAGGGGGAAGGGAACAGGGGAGGGGCTCACCCACCCGCCAGTGGGGTTACAGGAGGGCATGGGGAGCAGGAAAACAGGCATTTAGGAAAACCAATGCGGGCAATTCAGGGGAGAGGCCTCGGGGCCTGAACCTATCACTTGATGGCCTTGGTAGAAGTTTCTAGAGGGAGGGGATGGGCCGTCGAGTAATGGACTGGACACCAGGAGGGGAGGGGTTGAAGGAGTGACACAGCAATTTTTAGGGAACAGGGGGAGGAGGCAGAGTGATTGACAATGAAGAGGAGGGAGGAGGCAACAGGGGCAGAACCATTTTAACCGTAAAAATGGGACAAACTAAGGCATAACAGTGCAACTAAAACATACAAAGCCACAATACAACACTGCAGTGTTTCCCAGAGCACTGAACAACACGGTGGGGCTCTGGAACCTCACACGATACAGAACCCTCTGATCTCATGTCAAAGTGGTGTCTCTGAACTCCCCAATGTATGCCCACTTTGCCTGTGAATTCCTGGACCTCCCCTCTATTGAATTTCCTTTTCTGCACAGGAATGGAAGGAGCAAAACAGAGAAGGTTCGATGTATTCTGGGAGGTAGCACTGTGCATGGGAATGCAGAGGCACTAATGCCTTACTCCTCAGAAACCCTATCAGAAGCCCTCCATGAAGGCTGTTTTAAAAACCCAGATGCAAGTGTCCTTCTTTGGTAGTATTTATGTCTGACAGCCTTCTGGCAAGAAACCTGCTTTTCCCATTTCTTCTGCTACAGTTTCATCACCTTTGATGATGAAAGCACTGCTTCCATTCTCCACTGTCACGCCAACATGGGTGTGCAGTGCTCACGCTTCTCCCAAGTGAGCCTGGTTAATTCCCTTGCCACTTCCAATCCCACTTCAAGCTCACTAAAGGAGCCCCACTAAATCCTGAGCCAAGATCCTTTTTCCCTTTGAGGCAGATGTAGGCCATGTGCACCATCAAGCCTGGTGTCCTGTAGAGTAAGCCATGGTCAAAGGCCCACACTCCTACTGCAAACATCAGGGTGCCAGGGATTCACTTCTAGAACCTTCCTGTGTCTGGGTCACTGCAAGTGGGACAAGTAAATTCCACATGCACCCCAGATCCCTCAAGCTGTCATGCAGAGCCTCCTGTGACCAATATCACGTTCCTTCCCCTCTGTATCTCACACAGCCAGCCATCATCTTTCTGCTCCTTGATCCTCTTTGTGCTCACTGGGGAGGGACTGCCACATCCCCCATGACCTAAGTCACCATATCAGGTCTCCTTGATGTGCTCAGCACTGGACATCCCTCCTTCCCAGAACATCTTCCCTCTCTGCCCAGACCTTCCTGATTCGGGGCAACATCCCAAATGAGCTCCTAGACAAGTCTTTGCATGTCACTCCTCACCAGCATGTCCTTATTCTGGTGCAGGAAAGCCTTGTTCATGGGCGCTACTGTGAAAGCAGGCTGAGGCGGGCACAAACAGGTCCTGCACTGCAGTGCAAGTTTCTCAGAGCTCCTGTCACAGCCCCAGCCCTTCTCTCAGCTCTGCGCATTGTACCCCAACAGAAACGAACTTACAGCTTTTAGAAATCAATTTCTTTATCAAAATCAGAGAAAAAAGCTTTGTCTGCTAATACAAGGTATCACTATCATCATCACAAAAAGTATCCCTACCACTAAGAATATCGTATCTCTTATCAGTAAAATCAGCACGGTCCTCTAATATTAGGTGTCATTATTAGAAGCACTATCACTAAAAGAATCACTAGCTATCACTATCACTATCTATCACTATCACTATCACTAAAAGCATCACTATCACTATCACTCTCACTATTACTATCCCTATCACTACCACTGTCACTATCTATCACTATCACTGAAGAGTTCCTATTACTAGAACTATCTATCACTACCACTAAAAGAATCACTGCCACTCTCACTATCAGTATCCCTGTCACTACCTCTACCACTATCACTATCTATCACTTATCACTATCACTAATCTTCATCTTGGAACATAAAGTATTCCTCCTGGTACTGGTTACAGGGGCACCAGGAGGCTGTGGGCTGAGGAGACTCCAGGGAAATCCAGTAGTCCCGTGAAGTAGCCCCCTCAGCCAGAGCACAGTAGGGACACGTGGTCTGAGGTGACGGGTCTGCGCGCATGTTCTTGTATCGCTGGGTCAGCTCTGCTGCAAAGATCTGAGGAAACAGGCGGCAGCTGTCCCTGAACCTGTTGGCTTGGGGTCCCATGCTGCTTCCTGGACCTTCTCCTGACTCTGTTTCATCTCTAAGCAGGCCACGGCTTTCCCAGGAAGAGTCCCAGCCCTGTCCTGATGCCTCTTTGTCTTCCTGGGCCCTCCTGTAGAAACAGATTTCCAAGAAGACTCCTCATAGATAGGAATTTGGAGCACAGTTAACTGCACTGCAGCGATTACCACAGAACTGCCTGGGCACTCCAGCATGGTGCAATCACTTCATTGCCAATGGCAGCAATGAATAACTCGCATGTCTCTCTTGGGCAGCTGACACATGACGATGTACCCAACTACTGCTGCAAGCAGAATCACAGCCGAGACTGGAAGTGATGCTAGGAGGTACTTCTTGCTGAATTCCCACTGTCCAAGAGTCTCAACTTTTTGCCCAGCAGGTGATCCTAGCAGGAGAAAAGACAATGTGAGAGACAATGTTTGCACTCTGCACTAGGCATAATTCCACAGTCTGCTTCACATGCCTGAAGATTATTTTGTTCAGAGATTTCTTCCTCTGGCTCTGGTGTCTCAGCATCAGGGACCAAGAGAAGAGGTTCTCATGGGGAAGAGCCCAGTGTGTGCCAGGGAGCAGCACTGCCCCTGTCTTTTCCTCTGGGCTGCAGGCCAGGCCTGTGTGCTGGGCAGCTGCAATTCATCCATGGAGAGCACTGCAGGGATACAGCAGAAATGCTGCTCTTCTTCCAAGACAGCATCGCCCAAGCACTCACCGGAATATTCCTCAGGCATAGCGAGTTTGCTGGTGTCCCGTATTACTTCTCTTTCTTCATCTGAGCTTGGCTCACTGTTATTTTCTTCCACAGGGAGGGTCTCTGGCAAAGTCTCAGAATCTGTCTCTTCATAAAAAAACATTGGACACTTTAACCAGAAGCCACTGCCCCTTACCACAAGCATGGTGCCACGGCCTGGGAATTCTGGCAGGTGGCAGTGAGGAGCCTGCTGTGCCCAAAGACAAGAGGAATCCATAGCCGAGTTTTCTGCCATGCAACATGAAATGCAGACCACCCAAGACTTAATCAACCAAATGGCCCAGAGAAAGAATGCCTTCTGGCTCATACTCATACTTGAGGTCCAGCTTCAACCCATCCCTGAGCCTGAGGTTTGGCAGGGGCAGCCAAGACTGCGTGGGATATCATTTTTGCCTTAGTGCTGTGCTAAGTGTTAGATGAAAACAAATTCAGCAGAGGCCTTTTGCCAACATCTGGCTGCCAATGTCTGCACACAGCAGCTCTGGCCAGTAATGGTACATCTGCAGCAGCAGCTGGAGATGCTCCTGGCAATCATCTGGAAGCACAGCTGTGAGCAAATGCCATGCTGGACCTTTTCTATGGCTCATTCCAGGAGCTGTGAAATGGGGTGTCCCTGCAGCAAGACTCTGACTGAACACTTCTGGCTATCCAGGATTCAGAACATCCCTAGCGGAATGAAAAGCTTTGCATCCCAGGCTGCAGGCTTAACAGAATGGGATGTACCAACCAGATGGGGCTTCATCCATGGCTGTCAGGAGCTCCTCTGCTCCTGACAGGGGAGGGAATCCTTCAGGGAATCCTCCAGGAAATCCTCCAGGGAATCCTTCAGGAACCGTGTCATGATTCTTCCCTAAGTTAGATTTATAAAAGAATGTTACACCTAGGAATGTGTATTTCTCATGAATAACATGGGGAAAAGGAGTGCTCATGCTTGTGAAGGCACTAGAGACTGATTACTCACACTTGACGTACCAGCTTGGAATCAGCACGGTATCTGCCTCCAGCTCAGGGGCTGAAAGAGCACTCTCTGTGTCCATAACTACAGAACACGCACAAGAAGTTAGCATCACATTTACTTCTCTCATGGTCACACCTCAAGGCCTGCATGTGGAAGGTGCTGACAGGGCACACACAGGTGGGGCTGTATTCTCACAGCTGCACAGGGGTCTGGCTGCCCTTGGGACACTGAGCCGGCAGCTCTCACATGAACTGAAAAGCCATGGCGTGCCCACAAAACCTGTGGCTAGGTCAGCCCTGGAGCCAGGCCCCAGGAGGCTGGATTACCAGAGGTGAGCGATGGACAACCAGAGCTGAGTGACGTATAACCGGCTGCCCGTGATGAATAACCAGTGGTAGCCATGGAGAACCTGTGCTGAGGTTCTGGGCCTGAACTGCCCCTTCCCACCTCCTTGCTCTTTAGAACCCTCTGCCCATGCTGCACCCTAAAGCAGCTGCAGCCCCTCACTCCTGCCCTGGTGTGTCTGCCCCAGTGCCCACAGCGTGGTGGCCTCCTGGCTCAGCCAGCCCTAGTCCTGGCCCCGCTGCTGCCAGCCAGGCCTATGTGCTGGGCCCTGTCTGCCTACCTGCTCCCTGCCCAGCCGTTGGAGCACTCTGGGCATTCTGGGCTTGTAGGGCCAGGAGAAAGAGGAGCAGGAGGCACTGCCTCAGGGCCATGATCCCCCCTGCTGACAACATTCTGCTGCTGCCACTGCTGCTGCTGCCAAGAGCCCCCGTGGAATCACCAGGCTTGCTCTGGCACAGCGAGTGGCCCGGGACACTCTCCCGTCCCTCGGCAGGCCGGGAGAGTGGTTAAGGCTGTCACCTTGCACAGGCGAGGCTCTGCGCAACAAAAGGTAGAAAAAAGAATGGGCTGCTGTTGAGGGTTTAGTCAGGGTTTATTGAGGAAGTGCAGCAAATGGATCCACAACCCAGGGGATCCAGTGAACTGCAAACCCTGAACTGGGGTGTGCAATGTGCTGTAAAGGGGGAAGGGAACAGGGGAGGGGCTCACCCACCCGCCAGTGGGGTTACAGGAGGGCATGGGGAGCAGGAAAACAGGCATTTAGGAAAACCAATGCGGGCAATTCAGGGGAGAGGCCTCGGGGCCTGAACCTATCACTTGATGGCCTTGGTAGAAGTTTCTAGAGGGAGGGGATGGGCCGTCGAGTAATGGACTGGACACCAGGAGGGGAGGGGTTGAAGGAGTGACACAGCAATTTTTAGGGAACAGGGGGAGGAGGCAGAGTGATTGACAATGAAGAGGAGGGAGGAGGCAACAGGGGCAGAACCATTTTAACCGTAAAAATGGGACAAACTAAGGCATAACAGTGCAACTAAAACATACAAAGCCACAATACAACACTGCAGTGTTTCCCAGAGCACTGAACAACACGGTGGGGCTCTGGAACCTCACACGATACAGAACCCTCTGATCTCATGTCAAAGTGGTGTCTCTGAACTCCCCAATGTATGCCCACTTTGCCTGTGAATTCCTGGACCTCCCCTCTATTGAATTTCCTTTTCTGCACAGGAATGGAAGGAGCAAAACAGAGAAGGTTCGATGTATTCTGGGAGGTAGCACTGTGCATGGGAATGCAGAGGCACTAATGCCTTACTCCTCAGAAACCCTATCAGAAGCCCTCCATGAAGGCTGTTTTAAAAACCCAGATGCAAGTGTCCTTCTTTGGTAGTATTTATGTCTGACAGCCTTCTGGCAAGAAACCTGCTTTTCCCATTTCTTCTGCTACAGTTTCATCACCTTTGATGATGAAAGCACTGCTTCCATTCTCCACTGTCACGCCAACATGGGTGTGCAGTGCTCACGCTTCTCCCAAGTGAGCCTGGTTAATTCCCTTGCCACTTCCAATCCCACTTCAAGCTCACTAAAGGAGCCCCACTAAATCCTGAGCCAAGATCCTTTTTCCCTTTGAGGCAGATGTAGGCCATGTGCACCATCAAGCCTGGTGTCCTGTAGAGTAAGCCATGGTCAAAGGCCCACACTCCTACTGCAAACATCAGGGTGCCAGGGATTCACTTCTAGAACCTTCCTGTGTCTGGGTCACTGCAAGTGGGACAAGTAAATTCCACATGCACCCCAGATCCCTCAAGCTGTCATGCAGAGCCTCCTGTGACCAATATCACGTTCCTTCCCCTCTGTATCTCACACAGCCAGCCATCATCTTTCTGCTCCTTGATCCTCTTTGTGCTCACTGGGGAGGGACTGCCACATCCCCCATGACCTAAGTCACCATATCAGGTCTCCTTGATGTGCTCAGCACTGGACATCCCTCCTTCCCAGAACATCTTCCCTCTCTGCCCAGACCTTCCTGATTCGGGGCAACATCCCAAATGAGCTCCTAGACAAGTCTTTGCATGTCACTCCTCACCAGCATGTCCTTATTCTGGTGCAGGAAAGCCTTGTTCATGGGCGCTACTGTGAAAGCAGGCTGAGGCGGGCACAAACAGGTCCTGCACTGCAGTGCAAGTTTCTCAGAGCTCCTGTCACAGCCCCAGCCCTTCTCTCAGCTCTGCGCATTGTACCCCAACAGAAACGAACTTACAGCTTTTAGAAATCAATTTCTTTATCAAAATCAGAGAAAAAAGCTTTGTCTGCTAATACAAGGTATCACTATCATCATCACAAAAAGTATCCCTACCACTAAGAATATCGTATCTCTTATCAGTAAAAGCAGCACGGTCCTCTAATATTAGGTGTCATTATTAGAAGCACTATCACTAAAAGAATCACTAGCTATCACTATCACTATCTATCACTATCACTATCACTAAAAGCATCACTATCACTATCACTCTCACTATTACTATCCCTATCACTACCACTGTCACTATCTATCACTATCACTGAAGAGTTCCTATTACTAGAACTATCTATCACTACCACTAAAAGAATCACTGCCACTCTCACTATCAGTATCCCTGTCACTACCTCTACCACTATCACTATCTATCACTTATCACTATCACTAATCTTCATCTTGGAACATAAAGTATTCCTCCTGGTACTGGTTACAGGGGCACCAGGAGGCTGTGGGCTGAGGAGACTCCAGGGAAATCCAGTAGTCCCGTGAAGTAGCCCCCTCAGCCAGAGCACAGTAGGGACACGTGGTCTGAGGTGACGGGTCTGCGCGCATGTTCTTGTATCGCTGGGTCAGCTCTGCTGCAAAGATCTGAGGAAACAGGCGGCAGCTGTCCCTGAACCTGTTGGCTTGGGGTCCCATGCTGCTTCCTGGACCTTCTCCTGACTCTGTTTCATCTCTAAGCAGGCCACGGCTTTCCCAGGAAGAGTCCCAGCCCTGTCCTGATGCCTCTTTGTCTTCCTGGGCCCTCCTGTAGAAACAGATTTCCAAGAAGACTCCTCATAGATAGGAATTTGGAGCACAGTTAACTGCACTGCAGCGATTACCACAGAACTGCCTGGGCACTCCAGCATGGTGCAATCACTTCATTGCCAATGGCAGCAATGAATAACTCGCATGTCTCTCTTGGGCAGCTGACACATGACGATGTACCCAACTACTGCTGCAAGCAGAATCACAGCCGAGACTGGAAGTGATGCTAGGAGGTACTTCTTGCTGAATTCCCACTGTCCAAGAGTCTCAACTTTTTGCCCAGCAGGTGATCCTAGCAGGAGAAAAGACAATGTGAGAGACAATGTTTGCACTCTGCACTAGGCATAATTCCACAGTCTGCTTCACATGCCTGAAGATTATTTTGTTCAGAGATTTCTTCCTCTGGCTCTGGTGTCTCAGCATCAGGGACCAAGAGAAGAGGTTCTCATGGGGAAGAGCCCAGTGTGTGCCAGGGAGCAGCACTGCCCCTGTCTTTTCCTCTGGGCTGCAGGCCAGGCCTGTGTGCTGGGCAGCTGCAATTCATCCATGGAGAGCACTGCAGGGATACAGCAGAAATGCTGCTCTTCTTCCAAGACAGCATCGCCCAAGCACTCACCGGAATATTCCTCAGGCATAGCGAGTTTGCTGGTGTCCCGTATTACTTCTCTTTCTTCATCTGAGCTTGGCTCACTGTTATTTTCTTCCACAGGGAGGGTCTCTGGCAAAGTCTCAGAATCTGTCTCTTCATAAAAAAACATTGGACACTTTAACCAGAAGCCACTGCCCCTTACCACAAGCATGGTGCCATGGCCTGGGAATTCTGGCAGGTGGCAGTGAGGAGCCTGCTGTGCCCAAAGACAAGAGGAATCCATAGCCGAGTTTTCTGCCATGCAACATGAAATGCAGACCACCCAAGACTTAATCAACCAAATGGCCCAGAGAAAGAATGCCTTCTGGCTCATACTCATACTTGAGGTCCAGCTTCAACCCATCCCTGAGCCTGAGGTTTGGCAGGGGCAGCCAAGACTGCGTGGGATATCATTTTTGCCTTAGTGCTGTGCTAAGTGTTAGATGAAAACAAATTCAGCAGAGGCCTTTTGCCAACATCTGGCTGCCAATGTCTGCACACAGCAGCTCTGGCCAGTAATGGTACATCTGCAGCAGCAGCTGGAGATGCTCCTGGCAATCATCTGGAAGCACAGCTGTGAGCAAATGCCATGCTGGACCTTTTCTATGGCTCATTCCAGGAGCTGTGAAATGGGGTGTCCCTGCAGCAAGACTCTGACTGAACACTTCTGGCTATCCAGGATTCAGAACATCCCTAGCGGAATGAAAAGCTTTGCATCCCAGGCTGCAGGCTTAACAGAATGGGATGTACCAACCAGATGGGGCTTCATCCATGGCTGTCAGGAGCTCCTCTGCTCCTGACAGGGGAGGGAATCCTTCAGGGAATCCTCCAGGAAATCCTCCAGGGAATCCTTCAGGAACCGTGTCATGATTCTTCCCTAAGTTAGATTTATAAAAGAATGTTACACCTAGGATTGTGTATTTCTCATGAATAACATGGGGAAAAGGAGTGCTCATGCTTGTGAAGGCACTAGAGACTGATTACTCACACTTGACGTACCAGCTTGGAATCAGCACGGTATCTGCCTCCAGCTCAGGGGCTGAAAGAGCACTCTCTGTGTCCATAACTACAGAACACGCACAAGAAGTTAGCATCACATTTACTTCTCTCATGGTCACACCTCAAGGCCTGCATGTGGAAGGTGCTGACAGGGCACACACAGGTGGGGCTGTATTCTCACAGCTGCACAGGGGTCTGGCTGCCCTTGGGACACTGAGCCGGCAGCTCTCACATGAACTGAAAAGCCATGGCGTGCCCACAAAACCTGTGGCTAGGTCAGCCCTGGAGCCAGGCCCCAGGAGGGTGGATTACCAGAGGTGAGCGATGGACAACCAGAGCTGAGTGACGTATAACCGGCTGCCCGTGATGAATAACCAGTGGTAGCCATGGAGAACCTGTGCTGAGGTTCTGGGCCTGAACTGCCCCTTCCCACCTCCTTGCTCTTTAGAACCCTCTGCCCATGCTGCACCCTAAAGCAGCTGCAGCCCCTCACTCCTGCCCTGGTGTGTCTGCCCCAGTGCCCACAGCGTGGTGGCCTCCTGGCTCAGCCAGCCCTAGTCCTGGCCCCGCTGCTGCCAGCCAGGCCTATGTGCTGGGCCCTGTCTGCCTACCTGCTCCCTGCCCAGCCGTTGGAGCACTCTGGGCATTCTGGGCTTGTAGGGCCAGGAGAAAGAGGAGCAGGAGGCACTGCCTCAGGGCCATGATCCCCCCTGCTGACAACATTCTGCTGCTGCCACTGCTGCTGCTGCCAAGAGCCCCCGTGGAATCACCAGGCTTGCTCTGGCACAGCGAGTGGCCCGGGACACTCTCCCGTCCCTCGGCAGGCCGGGAGAGTGGTTAAGGCTGTCACCTTGCACAGGCGAGGCTCTGCGCAACGAAAGGTAGAAAAAAGAATGGGCTGCTGTTGAGGGTTTAGTCAGGGTTTATTGAGGAAATGCAGCAATTGGATCCACAACCCAGGGGATCCAGTGAACTGCAAACCCTGAACTGGGGTGTGCAATGTGCTGTAAAGGGGGAAGGGAACAGGGGAGGGGCTCACCCACCCGCCAGTGGGGTTACAGGAGGGCATGGGGAGCAGGAAAACAGGCATTTAGGAAAACCAATGCGGGCAATTCAGGGGAGAGGCCCCGGGGCCTGAACCTATCACTTGATGGCCTTGGTAGAAGTTTCTACAGGGAGGGGATGGGCCGTCGAGTAATGGACTGGACACCAGGAGGGGAGGGGTTGAAGGAGTGACACAGCAATTTTTAGGGAACAGGGGGAGGAGGCAGAGTGATTGACAATGAAGAGGAGGGAGGAGGCAACAGGGGCAGAACCATTTTAACCGTAAAAATGGGACAAACTAAGGCATAACAGTGCAACTAAAACATACAAAGCCACAATACAACACTGCAGTGTTTCCCAGAGCACTGAACAACACGGTGGGGCTCTGGAACCTCACACGATACAGAACCCTCTGATCTCATGTCAAAGTGGTGTCTCTGAACTCCCCAATGTATGCCCACTTTGCCTGTGAATTCCTGGACCTCCCCTCTATTGAATTTCCTTTTCTGCACAGGAATGGAAGGAGCAAAACAGAGAAGGTTCGATGTATTCTGGGAGGTAGCACTGTGCATGGGAATGCAGAGGCACTAATGCCTTACTCCTCAGAAACCCTATCAGAAGCCCTCCATGAAGGCTGTTTTAAAAACCCAGATGCAAGTGTCCTTCTTTGGTAGTATTTATGTCTGACAGCCTTCTGGCAAGAAACCTGCTTTTCCCATTTCTTCTGCTACAGTTTCATCACCTTTGATGATGAAAGCACTGCTTCCATTCTCCACTGTCACGCCAACATGGGTGTGCAGTGCTCACGCTTCTCCCAAGTGAGCCTGGTTAATTCCCTTGCCACTTCCAATCCCACTTCAAGCTCACTAAAGGAGCCCCACTAAATCCTGAGCCAAGATCCTTTTTCCCTTTGAGGCAGATGTAGGCCATGTGCACCATCAAGCCTGGTGTCCTGTAGAGTAAGCCATGGTCAAAGGCCCACACTCCTACTGCAAACATCAGGGTGCCAGGGATTCACTTCTAGAACCTTCCTGTGTCTGGGTCACTGCAAGTGGGACAAGTAAATTCCACATGCACCCCAGATCCCTCAAGCTGTCATGCAGAGCCTCCTGTGACCAATATCACGTTCCTTCCCCTCTGTATCTCACACA
This sequence comes from Ammospiza caudacuta, assembly GCF_027887145.1. Classification (NCBI taxonomy): domain Eukaryota; kingdom Metazoa; phylum Chordata; class Aves; order Passeriformes; family Passerellidae; genus Ammospiza; species Ammospiza caudacuta. The sequence continues at coordinate 73,680,739 of NC_080632.1, read as the reverse complement.
GCCAGCCATCATCTTTCTGCTCCTTGATCCTCTTTGTGCTCACTGGGGAGGGACTGCCACATCCCCCATGACCTAAGTCACCATATCAGGTCTCCTTGATGTGCTCAGCACTGGACATCCCTCCTTCCCAGAACATCTTCCCTCTCTGCCCAGACCTTCCTGATTCGGGGCAACATCCCAAATGAGCTCCTAGACAAGTCTTTGCATGTCACTCCTCACCAGCATGTCCTTATTCTGGTGCAGGAAAGCCTTGTTCATGGGCGCTACTGTGAAAGCAGGCTGAGGCGGGCACAAACAGGTCCTGCACTGCAGTGCAAGTTTCTCAGAGCTCCTGTCACAGCCCCAGCCCTTCTCTCAGCTCTGCGCATTGTACCCCAACAGAAACGAACTTACAGCTTTTAGAAATCAATTTCTTTATCAAAATCAGAGAAAAAAGCTTTGTCTGCTAATACAAGGTATCACTATCATCATCACAAAAAGTATCCCTACCACTAAGAATATCGTATCTCTTATCAGTAAAATCAGCACGGTCCTCTAATATTAGGTGTCATTATTAGAAGCACTATCACTAAAAGAATCACTAGCTATCACTATCACTATCTATCACTATCACTATCACTAAAAGCATCACTATCACTATCACTCTCACTATTACTATCCCTATCACTACCACTGTCACTATCTATCACTATCACTGAAGAGTTCCTATTACTAGAACTATCTATCACTACCACTAAAAGAATCACTGCCACTCTCACTATCAGTATCCCTGTCACTACCTCTACCACTATCACTATCTATCACTTATCACTATCACTAATCTTCATCTTGGAACATAAAGTATTCCTCCTGGTACTGGTTACAGGGGCACCAGGAGGCTGTGGGCTGAGGAGACTCCAGGGAAATCCAGTAGTCCCGTGAAGTAGCCCCCTCAGCCAGAGCACAGTAGGGACACGTGGTCTGAGGTGACGGGTCTGCGCGCATGTTCTTGTATCGCTGGGTCAGCTCTGCTGCAAAGATCTCAGGAAACAGACGGCAGCTGTCCCTGAACCTGTTGGCTTGGGGTCCCATGCCGCTTCCTGGACCTTCTCCTGACTCTGTTTCATCTCTAAGCAGGCCACGGCTTTCCCAGGAAGAGTCCCAGCCCTGTCCTGATGCCTCTTTGTCTTCCTGGGCCCTCCTGTAGAAACAGATTTCCAAGAAGACTCCTCATAGATAGGAATTTGGAGCACAGTTAACTGCACTGCAGCGATTACCACAGAACTGCCTGGGCACTCCAGCATGGTGCAATCACTTCATTGCCAATGGCAGCAATGAATAACTCGCATGTCTCTCTTGGGCAGCTGACACATGACGATGTACCCAACTACTGCTGCAAGCAGAATCACAGCCGAGACTGGAAGTGATGCTAGGAGGTACTTCTTGCTGAATTCCCACTGTCCAAGAGTCTCAACTTTTTGCCCAGCAGGTGATCCTAGCAGGAGAAAAGACAATGTGAGAGACAATGTTTGCACTCTGCACTAGGCATAATTCCACAGTCTGCTTCACATGCCTGAAGATTATTTTGTTCAGAGATTTCTTCCTCTGGCTCTGGTGTCTCAGCATCAGGGACCAAGAGAAGAGGTTCTCATGGGGAAGAGCCCAGTGTGTGCCAGGGAGCAGCACTGCCCCTGTCTTTTCCTCTGGGCTGCAGGCCAGGCCTGTGTGCTGGGCAGCTGCAATTCATCCATGGAGAGCACTGCAGGGATACAGCAGAAATGCTGCTCTTCTTCCAAGACAGCATCGCCCAAGCACTCACCGGAATATTCCTCAGGCATAGCGAGTTTGCTGGTGTCCCGTATTACTTCTCTTTCTTCATCTGAGCTTGGCTCACTGTTATTTTCTTCCACAGGGAGGGTCTCTGGCAAAGTCTCAGAATCTGTCTCTTCATAAAAAAACATTGGACACTTTAACCAGAAGCCACTGCCCCTTACCACAAGCATGGTGCCATGGCCTGGGAATTCTGGCAGGTGGCAGTGAGGAGCCTGCTGTGCCCAAAGACAAGAGGAATCCATAGCCGAGTTTTCTGCCATGCAACATGAAATGCAGACCACCCAAGACTTAATCAACCAAATGACCCAGAGAAAGAATGCCTTCTGGCTCATACTCATACTTGAGGTCCAGCTTCAACCCATCCCTGAGCCTGAGGTTTGGCAGGGGCAGCCAAGACTGCGTGGGATATCATTTTTGCCTTAGTGCTGTGCTAAGTGTTAGATGAAAACAAATTCAGCAGAGGCCTTTTGCCAACATCTGGCTGCCAACGTCTGCACACAGCAGCTCTGGCCAGTAATGGTACATCTGCAGCAGCAGCTGGAGATGCTCCTGGCAATCATCTGGAAGCACAGCTGTGAGCAAATGCCATGCTGGACCTTTTCTATGGCTCATTCCAGGAGCTGTGAAATGGGGTGTCCCTGCAGCAAGACTCTGACTGAACACTTCTGGCTATCCAGGATTCAGAACATCCCTAGCGGAATGAAAAGCTTTGCATCCCAGGCTGCAGGCTTAACAGAATGGGATGTACCAACCAGATGGGGCTTCATCCATGGCTGTCAGGAGCTCCTCTGCTCCTGACAGGGGAGGGAATCCTTCAGGGAATCCTCCAGGAAATCCTCCAGGGAATCCTTCAGGAACCGTGTCATGATTCTTCCCTAAGTTAGATTTATAAAAGAATGTTACACCTAGGAATGTGTATTTCTCATGAATAACATGGGGAAAAGGAGTGCTCATGCTTGTGAAGGCACTAGAGACTGATTACTCACACTTGACGTACCAGCTTGGAATCAGCACGGTATCTGCCTCCAGCTCAGGGGCTGAAAGAGCACTCTCTGTGTCCATAACTACAGAACACGCACAAGAAGTTAGCATCACATTTACTTCTCTCATGGTCACACCTCAAGGCCTGCATGTGGAAGGTGCTGACAGGGCACACACAGGTGGGGCTGTATTCTCACAGCTGCACAGGGGTCTGGCTGCCCTTGGGACACTGAGCCGGCAGCTCTCACATGAACTGAAAAGCCATGGCGTGCCCACAAAACCTGTGGCTAGGTCAGCCCTGGAGCCAGGCCCCAGGAGGGTGGATTACCAGAGGTGAGCGATGGACAACCAGAGCTGAGTGACGTATAACCGGCTGCCCGTGATGAATAACCAGTGGTAGCCATGGAGAACCTGTGCTGAGGTTCTGGGCCTGAACTGCCCCTTCCCACCTCCTTGCTCTTTAGAACCCTCTGCCCATGCTGCACCCTAAAGCAGCTGCAGCCCCTCACTCCTGCCCTGGTGTGTCTGCCCCAGTGCCCACAGCGTGGTGGCCTCCTGGCTCAGCCAGCCCTAGTCCTGGCCCCGCTGCTGCCAGCCAGGCCTATGTGCTGGGCCCTGTCTGCCTACCTGCTCCCTGCCCAGCCGTTGGAGCACTCTGGGCATTCTGGGCTTGTAGGGCCAGGAGAAAGAGGAGCAGGAGGCACTGCCTCAGGGCCATGATCCCCCCTGCTGACAACATTCTGCTGCTGCCACTGCTGCTGCTGCCAAGAGCCCCCGTGGAATCACCAGGCTTGCTCTGGCACAGCGAGTGGCCCGGGACACTCTCCCGTCCCTCGGCAGGCCGGGAGAGTGGTTAAGGCTGTCACCTTGCACAGGCGAGGCTCTGCGCAACGAAAGGTAGAAAAAAGAATGGGCTGCTGTTGAGGGTTTAGTCAGGGTTTATTGAGGAAATGCAGCAATTGGATCCACAACCCAGGGGATCCAGTGAACTGCAAACCCTGAACTGGGGTGTGCAATGTGCTGTAAAGGGGGAAGGGAACAGGGGAGGGGCTCACCCACCCGCCAGTGGGGTTACAGGAGGGCATGGGGAGCAGGAAAACAGGCATTTAGGAAAACCAATGCGGGCAATTCAGGGGAGAGGCCCCGGGGCCTGAACCTATCACTTGATGGCCTTGGTAGAAGTTTCTACAGGGAGGGGATGGGCCGTCGAGTAATGGACTGGACACCAGGAGGGGAGGGGTTGAAGGAGTGACACAGCAATTTTTAGGGAACAGGGGGAGGAGGCAGAGTGATTGACAATGAAGAGGAGGGAGGAGGCAACAGGGGCAGAACCATTTTAACCGTAAAAATGGGACAAACTAAGGCATAACAGTGCAACTAAAACATACAAAGCCACAATACAACACTGCAGTGTTTCCCAGAGCACTGAACAACACGGTGGGGCTCTGGAACCTCACACGATACAGAACCCTCTGATCTCATGTCAAAGTGGTGTCTCTGAACTCCCCAATGTATGCCCACTTTGCCTGTGAATTCCTGGACCTCCCCTCTATTGAATTTCCTTTTCTGCACAGGAATGGAAGGAGCAAAACAGAGAAGGTTCGATGTATTCTGGGAGGTAGCACTGTGCATGGGAATGCAGAGGCACTAATGCCTTACTCCTCAGAAACCCTATCAGAAGCCCTCCATGAAGGCTGTTTTAAAAACCCAGATGCAAGTGTCCTTCTTTGGTAGTATTTATGTCTGACAGCCTTCTGGCAAGAAACCTGCTTTTCCCATTTCTTCTGCTACAGTTTCATCACCTTTGATGATGAAAGCACTGCTTCCATTCTCCACTGTCACGCCAACATGGGTGTGCAGTGCTCACGCTTCTCCCAAGTGAGCCTGGTTAATTCCCTTGCCACTTCCAATCCCACTTCAAGCTCACTAAAGGAGCCCCACTAAATCCTGAGCCAAGATCCTTTTTCCCTTTGAGGCAGATGTAGGCCATGTGCACCATCAAGCCTGGTGTCCTGTAGAGTAAGCCATGGTCAAAGGCCCACACTCCTACTGCAAACATCAGGGTGCCAGGGATTCACTTCTAGAACCTTCCTGTGTCTGGGTCACTGCAAGTGGGACAAGTAAATTCCACATGCACCCCAGATCCCTCAAGCTGTCATGCAGAGCCTCCTGTGACCAATATCACGTTCCTTCCCCTCTGTATCTCACACAGCCAGCCATCATCTTTCTGCTCCTTGATCCTCTTTGTGCTCACTGGGGAGGGACTGCCACATCCCCCATGACCTAAGTCACCATATCAGGTCTCCTTGATGTGCTCAGCACTGGACATCCCTCCTTCCCAGAACATCTTCCCTCTCTGCCCAGACCTTCCTGATTCGGGGCAACATCCCAAATGAGCTCCTAGACAAGTCTTTGCATGTCACTCCTCACCAGCATGTCCTTATTCTGGTGCAGGAAAGCCTTGTTCATGGGCGCTACTGTGAAAGCAGGCTGAGGCGGGCACAAACAGGTCCTGCACTGCAGTGCAAGTTTCTCAGAGCTCCTGTCACAGCCCCAGCCCTTCTCTCAGCTCTGCGCATTGTACCCCAACAGAAACGAACTTACAGCTTTTAGAAATCAATTTCTTTATCAAAATCAGAGAAAAAAGCTTTGTCTGCTAATACAAGGTATCACTATCATCATCACAAAAAGTATCCCTACCACTAAGAATATCGTATCTCTTATCAGTAAAATCAGCACGGTCCTCTAATATTAGGTGTCATTATTAGAAGCACTATCACTAAAAGAATCACTAGCTATCACTATCACTATCTATCACTATCACTATCACTAAAAGCATCACTATCACTATCACTCTCACTATTACTATCCCTATCACTACCACTGTCACTATCTATCACTATCACTGAAGAGTTCCTATTACTAGAACTATCTATCACTACCACTAAAAGAATCACTGCCACTCTCACTATCAGTATCCCTGTCACTACCTCTACCACTATCACTATCTATCACTTATCACTATCACTAATCTTCATCTTGGAACATAAAGTATTCCTCCTGGTACTGGTTACAGGGGCACCAGGAGGCTGTGGGCTGAGGAGACTCCAGGGAAATCCAGTAGTCCCGTGAAGTAGCCCCCTCAGCCAGAGCACAGTAGGGACACGTGGTCTGAGGTGACGGGTCTGCGCGCATGTTCTTGTATCGCTGGGTCAGCTCTGCTGCAAAGATCTCAGGAAACAGACGGCAGCTGTCCCTGAACCTGTTGGCTTGGGGTCCCATGCCGCTTCCTGGACCTTCTCCTGACTCTGTTTCATCTCTAAGCAGGCCACGGCTTTCCCAGGAAGAGTCCCAGCCCTGTCCTGATGCCTCTTTGTCTTCCTGGGCCCTCCTGTAGAAACAGATTTCCAAGAAGACTCCTCATAGATAGGAATTTGGAGCACAGTTAACTGCACTGCAGCGATTACCACAGAACTGCCTGGGCACTCCAGCATGGTGCAATCACTTCATTGCCAATGGCAGCAATGAATAACTCGCATGTCTCTCTTGGGCAGCTGACACATGACGATGTACCCAACTACTGCTGCAAGCAGAATCACAGCCGAGACTGGAAGTGATGCTAGGAGGTACTTCTTGCTGAATTCCCACTGTCCAAGAGTCTCAACTTTTTGCCCAGCAGGTGATCCTAGCAGGAGAAAAGACAATGTGAGAGACAATGTTTGCACTCTGCACTAGGCATAATTCCACAGTCTGCTTCACATGCCTGAAGATTATTTTGTTCAGAGATTTCTTCCTCTGGCTCTGGTGTCTCAGCATCAGGGACCAAGAGAAGAGGTTCTCATGGGGAAGAGCCCAGTGTGTGCCAGGGAGCAGCACTGCCCCTGTCTTTTCCTCTGGGCTGCAGGCCAGGCCTGTGTGCTGGGCAGCTGCAATTCATCCATGGAGAGCACTGCAGGGATACAGCAGAAATGCTGCTCTTCTTCCAAGACAGCATCGCCCAAGCACTCACCGGAATATTCCTCAGGCATAGCGAGTTTGCTGGTGTCCCGTATTACTTCTCTTTCTTCATCTGAGCTTGGCTCACTGTTATTTTCTTCCACAGGGAGGGTCTCTGGCAAAGTCTCAGAATCTGTCTCTTCATAAAAAAACATTGGACACTTTAACCAGAAGCCACTGCCCCTTACCACAAGCATGGTGCCATGGCCTGGGAATTCTGGCAGGTGGCAGTGAGGAGCCTGCTGTGCCCAAAGACAAGAGGAATCCATAGCCGAGTTTTCTGCCATGCAACATGAAATGCAGACCACCCAAGACTTAATCAACCAAATGACCCAGAGAAAGAATGCCTTCTGGCTCATACTCATACTTGAGGTCCAGCTTCAACCCATCCCTGAGCCTGAGGTTTGGCAGGGGCAGCCAAGACTGCGTGGGATATCATTTTTGCCTTAGTGCTGTGCTAAGTGTTAGATGAAAACAAATTCAGCAGAGGCCTTTTGCCAACATCTGGCTGCCAATGTCTGCACACAGCAGCTCTGGCCAGTAATGGTACATCTGCAGCAGCAGCTGGAGATGCTCCTGGCAATCATCTGGAAGCACAGCTGTGAGCAAATGCCATGCTGGACCTTTTCTATGGCTCATTCCAGGAGCTGTGAAATGGGGTGTCCCTGCAGCAAGACTCTGACTGAACACTTCTGGCTATCCAGGATTCAGAACATCCCTAGCGGAATGAAAAGCTTTGCATCCCAGGCTGCAGGCTTAACAGAATGGGATGTACCAACCAGATGGGGCTTCATCCATGGCTGTCAGGAGCTCCTCTGCTCCTGACAGGGGAGGGAATCCTTCAGGGAATCCTCCAGGAAATCCTCCAGGGAATCCTTCAGGAACCGTGTCATGATTCTTCCCTAAGTTAGATTTATAAAAGAATGTTACACCTAGGAATGTGTATTTCTCATGAATAACATGGGGAAAAGGAGTGCTCATGCTTGTGAAGGCACTAGAGACTGATTACTCACACTTGACGTACCAGCTTGGAATCAGCACGGTATCTGCCTCCAGCTCAGGGGCTGAAAGAGCACTCTCTGTGTCCATAACTACAGAACACGCACAAGAAGTTAGCATCACATTTACTTCTCTCATGGTCACACCTCAAGGCCTGCATGTGGAAGGTGCTGACAGGGCACACACAGGTGGGGCTGTATTCTCACAGCTGCACAGGGGTCTGGCTGCCCTTGGGACACTGAGCCGGCAGCTCTCACATGAACTGAAAAGCCATGGCGTGCCCACAAAACCTGTGGCTAGGTCAGCCCTGGAGCCAGGCCCCAGGAGGGTGGATTACCAGAGGTGAGCGATGGACAACCAGAGCTGAGTGACGTATAACCGGCTGCCCGTGATGAATAACCAGTGGTAGCCATGGAGAACCTGTGCTGAGGTTCTGGGCCTGAACTGCCCCTTCCCACCTCCTTGCTCTTTAGAACCCTCTGCCCATGCTGCACCCTAAAGCAGCTGCAGCCCCTCACTCCTGCCCTGGTGTGTCTGCCCCAGTGCCCACAGCGTGGTGGCCTCCTGGCTCAGCCAGCCCTAGTCCTGGCCCCGCTGCTGCCAGCCAGGCCTATGTGCTGGGCCCTGTCTGCCTACCTGCTCCCTGCCCAGCCGTTGGAGCACTCTGGGCATTCTGGGCTTGTAGGGCCAGGAGAAAGAGGAGCAGGAGGCACTGCCTCAGGGCCATGATCCCCTCTGCTGACAACATTCTGCTGCTGCCACTGCTGCTGCTGCCAAGAGCCCCCGTGGAATCACCAGGCTTGCTCTGGCACAGCGAGTGGCCCGGGACACTCTCCCGTCCCTCGGCAGGCCGGGAGAGTGGTTAAGGCTGTCACCTTGCACAGGCGAGGCTCTGCGCAACAAAAGGTAGAAAAAAGAATGGGCTGCTGTTGAGGGTTTAGTCAGGGTTTATTGAGGAAATGCAGCAAATGGATCCACAACCCAGGGGATCCAGTGAACTGCAAACCCTGAACTGGGGTGTGCAATGTGCTGTAAAGGGGGAAGGGAACAGGGGAGGGGCTCACCCACCCGCCAGTGGGGTTACAGGAGGGCATGGGGAGCAGGAAAACAGGCATTTAGGAAAACCAATGCGGGCAATTTAGGGGAGAGGCCTCGGGGCCTGAACCTATCACTTGATGGCCTTGGTAGAAGTTTCTAGAGGGAGGGGATGGGCCGTCGAGTAATGGACTGGACGCCAGGAGGGGAGGGGTTGAAGGAGTGACACAGCAATTTTTAGGGAACAGGGGGAGGAGGCAGAGTGATTGACAATGAAGAGGAGGGAGGAGGCAACAGGGGCAGAACCATTTTAACCGTAAAAATGGGACAAACTAAGGCATAACAGTGCAACTAAAACATACAAAGCCACAATACAACACTGCAGTGTTTCCCAGAGCACTGAACAACACGGTGGGGCTCTGGAACCTCACACGATACAGAACCCTCTGATCTCATGTCAAAGTGGTGTCTCTGAACTCCCCAATGTATGCCCACTTTGCCTGTGAATTCCTGGACCTCCCCTCTATTGAATTTCCTTTTCTGCACAGGAATGGAAGGAGCAAAACAGAGAAGGTTCGATGTATTCTGGGAGGTAGCACTGTGCATGGGAATGCAGAGGCACTAATGCCTTACTCCTCAGAAACCCTATCAGAAGCCCTCCATGAAGGCTGTTTTAAAAACCCAGATGCAAGTGTCCTTCTTTGGTAGTATTTATGTCTGACAGCCTTCTGGCAAGAAACCTGCTTTTCCCATTTCTTCTGCTACAGTTTCATCACCTTTGATGATGAAAGCACTGCTTCCATTCTCCACTGTCACGCCAACATGGGTGTGCAGTGCTCACGCTTCTCCCAAGTGAGCCTGGTTAATTCCCTTGCCACTTCCAATCCCACTTCAAGCTCACTAAAGGAGCCCCACTAAATCCTGAGCCAAGATCCTTTTTCCCTTTGAGGCAGATGTAGCCCATGTGCACCATCAAGCCTGGTGTCCTGTAGAGTAAGCCATGGTCAAAGGCCCACACTCCTACTGCAAACATCAGGGTGCCAGGGATTCACTTCTAGAACCTTCCTGTGTCTGGGTCACTGCAAGTGGGACAAGTAAATTCCACATGCACCCCAGATCCCTCAAGCTGTCATGCAGAGCCTCCTGTGACCAATATCACGTTCCTTCCCCTCTGTATCTCACACAGCCAGCCATCATCTTTCTGCTCCTTGATCCTCTTTGTGCTCACTGGGGAGGGACTGCCACATCCCCCATGACCTAAGTCACCATATCAGGTCTCCTTGATGTGCTCAGCACTGGACATCCCTCCTTCCCAGAACATCTTCCCTCTCTGCCCAGACCTTCCTGATTCGGGGCAACATCCCAAATGAGCTCCTAGACAAGTCTTTGCATGTCACTCCTCACCAGCATGTCCTTATTCTGGTGCAGGAAAGCCTTGTTCATGGGCGCTACTGTGAAAGCAGGCTGAGGCGGGCACAAACAGGTCCTGCACTGCAGTGCAAGTTTCTCAGAGCTCCTGTCACAGCCCCAGCCCTTCTCTCAGCTCTGCGCATTGTACCCCAACAGAAACGAACTTACAGCTTTTAGAAATCAATTTCTTTATCAAAATCAGAGAAAAAAGCTTTGTCTGCTAATACAAGGTATCACTATCATCATCACAAAAAGTATCCCTACCACTAAGAATATCGTATCTCTTATCAGTAAAAGCAGCACGGTCCTCTAATATTAGGTGTCATTATTAGAAGCACTATCACTAAAAGAATCACTAGCTATCACTATCACTATCTATCACTATCACTATCACTAAAAGCATCACTATCACTATCACTCTCACTATTACTATCCCTATCACTACCACTGTCACTATCTATCACTATCACTGAAGAGTTCCTATTACTAGAACTATCTATCACTACCACTAAAAGAATCACTGCCACTCTCACTATCAGTATCCCTGTCACTACCTCTACCACTATCACTATCTATCACTTATCACTATCACTAATCTTCATCTTGGAACATAAAGTATTCCTCCTGGTACTGGTTACAGGGGCACCAGGAGGCTGTGGGCTGAGGAGACTCCAGGGAAATCCAGTAGTCCCGTGAAGTAGCCCCCTCAGCCAGAGCACAGTAGGGACACGTGGTCTGAGGTGACGGGTCTGCGCGCATGTTCTTGTATCGCTGGGTCAGCTCTGCTGCAAAGATCTCAGGAAACAGACGGCAGCTGTCCCTGAACCTGTTGGCTTGGGGTCCCATGCCGCTTCCTGGACCTTCTCCTGACTCTGTTTCATCTCTAAGCAGGCCACGGCTTTCCCAGGAAGAGTCCCAGCCCTGTCCTGATGCCTCTTTGTCTTCCTGGGCCCTCCTGTAGAAACAGATTTCCAAGAAGACTCCTCATAGATAGGAATTTGGAGCACAGTTAACTGCACTGCAGCGATTACCACAGAACTGCCTGGGCACTCCAGCATGGTGCAATCACTTCATTGCCAATGGCAGCAATGAATAACTCGCATGTCTCTCTTGGGCAGCTGACACATGACGATGTACCCAACTACTGCTGCAAGCAGAATCACAGCCGAGACTGGAAGTGATGCTAGGAGGTACTTCTTGCTGAATTCCCACTGTCCAAGAGTCTCAACTTTTTGCCCAGCAGGTGATCCTAGCAGGAGAAAAGACAATGTGAGAGACAATGTTTGCACTCTGCACTAGGCATAATTCCACAGTCTGCTTCACATGCCTGAAGATTATTTTGTTCAGAGATTTCTTCCTCTGGCTCTGGTGTCTCAGCATCAGGGACCAAGAGAAGAGGTTCTCATGGGGAAGAGCCCAGTGTGTGCCAGGGAGCAGCACTGCCCCTGTCTTTTCCTCTGGGCTGCAGGCCAGGCCTGTGTGCTGGGCAGCTGCAATTCATCCATGGAGAGCACTGCAGGGATACAGCAGAAATGCTGCTCTTCTTCCAAGACAGCATCGCCCAAGCACTCACCGGAATATTCCTCAGGCATAGCGAGTTTGCTGGTGTCCCGTATTACTTCTCTTTCTTCATCTGAGCTTGGCTCACTGTTATTTTCTTCCACAGGGAGGGTCTCTGGCAAAGTCTCAGAATCTGTCTCTTCATAAAAAAACATTGGACACTTTAACCAGAAGCCACTGCCCCTTACCACAAGCATGGTGCCATGGCCTGGGAATTCTGGCAGGTGGCAGTGAGGAGCCTGCTGTGCCCAAAGACAAGAGGAATCCATAGCCGAGTTTTCTGCCATGCAACATGAAATGCAGACCACCCAAGACTTAATCAACCAAATGACCCAGAGAAAGAATGCCTTCTGGCTCATACTCATACTTGAGGTCCAGCTTCAACCCATCCCTGAGCCTGAGGTTTGGCAGGGGCAGCCAAGACTGCGTGGGATATCATTTTTGCCTTAGTGCTGTGCTAAGTGTTAGATGAAAACAAATTCAGCAGAGGCCTTTTGCCAACATCTGGCTGCCAATGTCTGCACACAGCAGCTCTGGCCAGTAATGGTACATCTGCAGCAGCAGCTGGAGATGCTCCTGGCAATCATCTGGAAGCACAGCTGTGAGCAAATGCCATGCTGGACCTTTTCTATGGCTCATTCCAGGAGCTGTGAAATGGGGTGTCCCTGCAGCAAGACTCTGACTGAACACTTCTGGCTATCCAGGATTCAGAACATCCCTAGCGGAATGAAAAGCTTTGCATCCCAGGCTGCAGGCTTAACAGAATGGGATGTACCAACCAGATGGGGCTTCATCCATGGCTGTCAGGAGCTCCTCTGCTCCTGACAGGGGAGGGAATCCTTCAGGGAATCCTCCAGGAAATCCTCCAGGGAATCCTTCAGGAACCGTGTCATGATTCTTCCCTAAGTTAGATTTATAAAAGAATGTTACACCTAGGAATGTGTATTTCTCATGAATAACATGGGGAAAAGGAGTGCTCATGCTTGTGAAGGCACTAGAGACTGATTACTCACACTTGACGTACCAGCTTGGAATCAGCACGGTATCTGCCTCCAGCTCAGGGGCTGAAAGAGCACTCTCTGTGTCCATAACTACAGAACACGCACAAGAAGTTAGCATCACATTTACTTCTCTCATGGTCACACCTCAAGGCCTGCATGTGGAAGGTGCTGACAGGGCACACACAGGTGGGGCTGTATTCTCACAGCTGCACAGGGGTCTGGCTGCCCTTGGGACACTGAGCCGGCAGCTCTCACATGAACTGAAAAGCCATGGCGTGCCCACAAAACCTGTGGCTAGGTCAGCCCTGGAGCCAGGCCCCAGGAGGGTGGATTACCAGAGGTGAGCGATGGACAACCAGAGCTGAGTGACGTATAACCGGCTGCCCGTGATGAATAACCAGTGGTAGCCATGGAGAACCTGTGCTGAGGTTCTGGGCCTGAACTGCCCCTTCCCACCTCCTTGCTCTTTAGAACCCTCTGCCCATGCTGCACCCTAAAGCAGCTGCAGCCCCTCACTCCTGCCCTGGTGTGTCTGCCCCAGTGCCCACAGCGTGGTGGCCTCCTGGCTCAGCCAGCCCTAGTCCTGGCCCCGCTGCTGCCAGCCAGGCCTATGTGCTGGGCCCTGTCTGCCTACCTGCTCCCTGCCCAGCCGTTGGAGCACTCTGGGCATTCTGGGCTTGTAGGGCCAGGAGAAAGAGGAGCAGGAGGCACTGCCTCAGGGCCATGATCCCCTCTGCTGACAACATTCTGCTGCTGCCACTGCTGCTGCTGCCAAGAGCCCCCGTGGAATCACCAGGCTTGCTCTGGCACAGCGAGTGGCCCGGGACACTCTCCCGTCCCTCGGCAGGCCGGGAGAGTGGTTAAGGCTGTCACCTTGCACAGGCGAGGCTCTGCGCAACAAAAGGTAGAAAAAAGAATGGGCTGCTGTTGAGGGTTTAGTCAGGGTTTATTGAGGAAGTGCAGCAAATGGATCCACAACCCAGGGGATCCAGTGAACTGCAAACCCTGAACTGGGGTGTGCAATGTGCTGTAAAGGGGGAAGGGAACAGGGGAGGGGCTCACCCACCCGCCAGTGGGGTTACAGGAGGGCATGGGGAGCAGGAAAACAGGCATTTAGGAAAACCAATGCGGGCAATTCAGGGGAGAGGCCTCGGGGCCTGAACCTATCACTTGATGGCCTTGGTAGAAGTTTCTAGAGGGAGGGGATGGGCCGTCGAGTAATGGACTGGACGCCAGGAGGGGAGGGGTTGAAGGAGTGACACAGCAATTTTTAGGGAACAGGGGGAGGAGGCAGAGTGATTGACAATGAAGAGGAGGGAGGAGGCAACAGGGGCAGAACCATTTTAACCGTAAAAATGGGACAAACTAAGGCATAACAGTGCAACTAAAACATACAAAGCCACAATACAACACTGCAGTGTTTCCCAGAGCACTGAACAACACGGTGGGGCTCTGGAACCTCACACGATACAGAACCCTCTGATCTCATGTCAAAGTGGTGTCTCTGAACTCCCCAATGTATGCCCACTTTGCCTGTGAATTCCTGGACCTCCCCTCTATTGAATTTCCTTTTCTGCACAGGAATGGAAGGAGCAAAACAGAGAAGGTTCGATGTATTCTGGGAGGTAGCACTGTGCATGGGAATGCAGAGGCACTAATGCCTTACTCCTCAGAAACCCTATCAGAAGCCCTCCATGAAGGCTGTTTTAAAAACCCAGATGCAAGTGTCCTTCTTTGGTAGTATTTATGTCTGACAGCCTTCTGGCAAGAAACCTGCTTTTCCCATTTCTTCTGCTACAGTTTCATCACCTTTGATGATGAAAGCACTGCTTCCATTCTCCACTGTCACGCCAACATGGGTGTGCAGTGCTCACGCTTCTCCCAAGTGAGCCTGGTTAATTCCCTTGCCACTTCCAATCCCACTTCAAGCTCACTAAAGGAGCCCCACTAAATCCTGAGCCAAGATCCTTTTTCCCTTTGAGGCAGATGTAGCCCATGTGCACCATCAAGCCTGGTGTCCTGTAGAGTAAGCCATGGTCAAAGGCCCACACTCCTACTGCAAACATCAGGGTGCCAGGGATTCACTTCTAGAACCTTCCTGTGTCTGGGTCACTGCAAGTGGGACAAGTAAATTCCACATGCACCCCAGATCCCTCAAGCTGTCATGCAGAGCCTCCTGTGACCAATATCACGTTCCTTCCCCTCTGTATCTCACACAGCCAGCCATCATCTTTCTGCTCCTTGATCCTCTTTGTGCTCACTGGGGAGGGACTGCCACATCCCCCATGACCTAAGTCACCATATCAGGTCTCCTTGATGTGCTCAGCACTGGACATCCCTCCTTCCCAGAACATCTTCCCTCTCTGCCCAGACCTTCCTGATTCGGGGCAACATCCCAAATGAGCTCCTAGACAAGTCTTTGCATGTCACTCCTCACCAGCATGTCCTTATTCTGGTGCAGGAAAGCCTTGTTCATGGGCGCTACTGTGAAAGCAGGCTGAGGCGGGCACAAACAGGTCCTGCACTGCAGTGCAAGTTTCTCAGAGCTCCTGTCACAGCCCCAGCCCTTCTCTCAGCTCTGCGCATTGTACCCCAACAGAAACGAACTTACAGCTTTTAGAAATCAATTTCTTTATCAAAATCAGAGAAAAAAGCTTTGTCTGCTAATACAAGGTATCACTATCATCATCACAAAAAGTATCCCTACCACTAAGAATATCGTATCTCTTATCAGTAAAAGCAGCACGGTCCTCTAATATTAGGTGTCATTATTAGAAGCACTATCACTAAAAGAATCACTAGCTATCACTATCACTATCTATCACTATCACTATCACTAAAAGCATCACTATCACTATCACTCTCACTATTACTATCCCTATCACTACCACTGTCACTATCTATCACTATCACTGAAGAGTTCCTATTACTAGAACTATCTATCACTACCACTAAAAGAATCACTGCCACTCTCACTATCAGTATCCCTGTCACTACCTCTACCACTATCACTATCTATCACTTATCACTATCACTAATCTTCATCTTGGAACATAAAGTATTCCTCCTGGTACTGGTTACAGGGGCACCAGGAGGCTGTGGGCTGAGGAGACTCCAGGGAAATCCAGTAGTCCCGTGAAGTAGCCCCCTCAGCCAGAGCACAGTAGGGACACGTGGTCTGAGGTGACGGGTCTGCGCGCATGTTCTTGTATCGCTGGGTCAGCTCTGCTGCAAAGATCTCAGGAAACAGACGGCAGCTGTCCCTGAACCTGTTGGCTTGGGGTCCCATGCCGCTTCCTGGACCTTCTCCTGACTCTGTTTCATCTCTAAGCAGGCCACGGCTTTCCCAGGAAGAGTCCCAGCCCTGTCCTGATGCCTCTTTGTCTTCCTGGGCCCTCCTGTAGAAACAGATTTCCAAGAAGACTCCTCATAGATAGGAATTTGGAGCACAGTTAACTGCACTGCAGCGATTACCACAGAACTGCCTGGGCACTCCAGCATGGTGCAATCACTTCATTGCCAATGGCAGCAATGAATAACTCGCATGTCTCTCTTGGGCAGCTGACACATGACGATGTACCCAACTACTGCTGCAAGCAGAATCACAGCCGAGACTGGAAGTGATGCTAGGAGGTACTTCTTGCTGAATTCCCACTGTCCAAGAGTCTCAACTTTTTGCCCAGCAGGTGATCCTAGCAGGAGAAAAGACAATGTGAGAGACAATGTTTGCACTCTGCACTAGGCATAATTCCACAGTCTGCTTCACATGCCTGAAGATTATTTTGTTCAGAGATTTCTTCCTCTGGCTCTGGTGTCTCAGCATCAGGGACCAAGAGAAGAGGTTCTCATGGGGAAGAGCCCAGTGTGTGCCAGGGAGCAGCACTGCCCCTGTCTTTTCCTCTGGGCTGCAGGCCAGGCCTGTGTGCTGGGCAGCTGCAATTCATCCATGGAGAGCACTGCAGGGATACAGCAGAAATGCTGCTCTTCTTCCAAGACAGCATCGCCCAAGCACTCACCGGAATATTCCTCAGGCATAGCGAGTTTGCTGGTGTCCCGTATTACTTCTCTTTCTTCATCTGAGCTTGGCTCACTGTTATTTTCTTCCACAGGGAGGGTCTCTGGCAAAGTCTCAGAATCTGTCTCTTCATAAAAAAACATTGGACACTTTAACCAGAAGCCACTGCCCCTTACCACAAGCATGGTGCCATGGCCTGGGAATTCTGGCAGGTGGCAGTGAGGAGCCTGCTGTGCCCAAAGACAAGAGGAATCCATAGCCGAGTTTTCTGCCATGCAACATGAAATGCAGACCACCCAAGACTTAATCAACCAAATGACCCAGAGAAAGAATGCCTTCTGGCTCATACTCATACTTGAGGTCCAGCTTCAACCCATCCCTGAGCCTGAGGTTTGGCAGGGGCAGCCAAGACTGCGTGGGATATCATTTTTGCCTTAGTGCTGTGCTAAGTGTTAGATGAAAACAAATTCAGCAGAGGCCTTTTGCCAACATCTGGCTGCCAATGTCTGCACACAGCAGCTCTGGCCAGTAATGGTACATCTGCAGCAGCAGCTGGAGATGCTCCTGGCAATCATCTGGAAGCACAGCTGTGAGCAAATGCCATGCTGGACCTTTTCTATGGCTCATTCCAGGAGCTGTGAAATGGGGTGTCCCTGCAGCAAGACTCTGACTGAACACTTCTGGCTATCCAGGATTCAGAACATCCCTAGCGGAATGAAAAGCTTTGCATCCCAGGCTGCAGGCTTAACAGAATGGGATGTACCAACCAGATGGGGCTTCATCCATGGCTGTCAGGAGCTCCTCTGCTCCTGACAGGGGAGGGAATCCTTCAGGGAATCCTCCAGGAAATCCTCCAGGGAATCCTTCAGGAACCGTGTCATGATTCTTCCCTAAGTTAGATTTATAAAAGAATGTTACACCTAGGAATGTGTATTTCTCATGAATAACATGGGGAAAAGGAGTGCTCATGCTTGTGAAGGCACTAGAGACTGATTACTCACACTTGACGTACCAGCTTGGAATCAGCACGGTATCTGCCTCCAGCTCAGGGGCTGAAAGAGCACTCTCTGTGTCCATAACTACAGAACACGCACAAGAAGTTAGCATCACATTTACTTCTCTCATGGTCACACCTCAAGGCCTGCATGTGGAAGGTGCTGACAGGGCACACACAGGTGGGGCTGTATTCTCACAGCTGCACAGGGGTCTGGCTGCCCTTGGGACACTGAGCCGGCAGCTCTCACATGAACTGAAAAGCCATGGCGTGCCCACAAAACCTGTGGCTAGGTCAGCCCTGGAGCCAGGCCCCAGGAGGGTGGATTACCAGAGGTGAGCGATGGACAACCAGAGCTGAGTGACGTATAACCGGCTGCCCGTGATGAATAACCAGTGGTAGCCATGGAGAACCTGTGCTGAGGTTCTGGGCCTGAACTGCCCCTTCCCACCTCCTTGCTCTTTAGAACCCTCTGCCCATGCTGCACCCTAAAGCAGCTGCAGCCCCTCACTCCTGCCCTGGTGTGTCTGCCCCAGTGCCCACAGCGTGGTGGCCTCCTGGCTCAGCCAGCCCTAGTCCTGGCCCCGCTGCTGCCAGCCAGGCCTATGTGCTGGGCCCTGTCTGCCTACCTGCTCCCTGCCCAGCCGTTGGAGCACTCTGGGCATTCTGGGCTTGTAGGGCCAGGAGAAAGAGGAGCAGGAGGCACTGCCTCAGGGCCATGATCCCCCCTGCTGACAACATTCTGCTGCTGCCACTGCTGCTGCTGCCAAGAGCCCCCGTGGAATCACCAGGCTTGCTCTGGCACAGCGAGTGGCCCGGGACACTCTCCCGTCCCTCGGCAGGCCGGGAGAGTGGTTAAGGCTGTCACCTTGCACAGGCGAGGCTCTGCGCAACAAAAGGTAGAAAAAAGAATGGGCTGCTGTTGAGGGTTTAGTCAGGGTTTATTGAGGAAGTGCAGCAAATGGATCCACAACCCAGGGGATCCAGTGAACTGCAAACCCTGAACTGGGGTGTGCAATGTGCTGTAAAGGGGGAAGGGAACAGGGGAGGGGCTCACCCACCCGCCAGTGGGGTTACAGGAGGGCATGGGGAGCAGGAAAACAGGCATTTAGGAAAACCAATGCGGGCAATTCAGGGGAGAGGCCTCGGGGCCTGAACCTATCACTTGATGGCCTTGGTAGAAGTTTCTAGAGGGAGGGGATGGGCCGTCGAGTAATGGACTGGACACCAGGAGGGGAGGGGTTGAAGGAGTGACACAGCAATTTTTAGGGAACAGGGGGAGGAGGCAGAGTGATTGACAATGAAGAGGAGGGAGGAGGCAACAGGGGCAGAACCATTTTAACCGTAAAAATGGGACAAACTAAGGCATAACAGTGCAACTAAAACATACAAAGCCACAATACAACACTGCAGTGTTTCCCAGAGCACTGAACAACACGGTGGGGCTCTGGAACCTCACACGATACAGAACCCTCTGATCTCATGTCAAAGTGGTGTCTCTGAACTCCCCAATGTATGCCCACTTTGCCTGTGAATTCCTGGACCTCCCCTCTATTGAATTTCCTTTTCTGCACAGGAATGGAAGGAGCAAAACAGAGAAGGTTCGATGTATTCTGGGAGGTAGCACTGTGCATGGGAATGCAGAGGCACTAATGCCTTACTCCTCAGAAACCCTATCAGAAGCCCTCCATGAAGGCTGTTTTAAAAACCCAGATGCAAGTGTCCTTCTTTGGTAGTATTTATGTCTGACAGCCTTCTGGCAAGAAACCTGCTTTTCCCATTTCTTCTGCTACAGTTTCATCACCTTTGATGATGAAAGCACTGCTTCCATTCTCCACTGTCACGCCAACATGGGTGTGCAGTGCTCACGCTTCTCCCAAGTGAGCCTGGTTAATTCCCTTGCCACTTCCAATCCCACTTCAAGCTCACTAAAGGAGCCCCACTAAATCCTGAGCCAAGATCCTTTTTCCCTTTGAGGCAGATGTAGCCCATGTGCACCATCAAGCCTGGTGTCCTGTAGAGTAAGCCATGGTCAAAGGCCCACACTCCTACTGCAAACATCAGGGTGCCAGGGATTCACTTCTAGAACCTTCCTGTGTCTGGGTCACTGCAAGTGGGACAAGTAAATTCCACATGCACCCCAGATCCCTCAAGCTGTCATGCAGAGCCTCCTGTGACCAATATCACGTTCCTTCCCCTCTGTATCTCACACAGCCAGCCATCATCTTTCTGCTCCTTGATCCTCTTTGTGCTCACTGGGGAGGGACTGCCACATCCCCCATGACCTAAGTCACCATATCAGGTCTCCTTGATGTGCTCAGCACTGGACATCCCTCCTTCCCAGAACATCTTCCCTCTCTGCCCAGACCTTCCTGATTCGGGGCAACATCCCAAATGAGCTCCTAGACAAGTCTTTGCATGTCACTCCTCACCAGCATGTCCTTATTCTGGTGCAGGAAAGCCTTGTTCATGGGCGCTACTGTGAAAGCAGGCTGAGGCGGGCACAAACAGGTCCTGCACTGCAGTGCAAGTTTCTCAGAGCTCCTGTCACAGCCCCAGCCCTTCTCTCAGCTCTGCGCATTGTACCCCAACAGAAACGAACTTACAGCTTTTAGAAATCAATTTCTTTATCAAAATCAGAGAAAAAAGCTTTGTCTGCTAATACAAGGTATCACTATCATCATCACAAAAAGTATCCCTACCACTAAGAATATCGTATCTCTTATCAGTAAAATCAGCACGGTCCTCTAATATTAGGTGTCATTATTAGAAGCACTATCACTAAAAGAATCACTAGCTATCACTATCACTATCTATCACTATCACTATCACTAAAAGCATCACTATCACTATCACTCTCACTATTACTATCCCTATCACTACCACTGTCACTATCTATCACTATCACTGAAGAGTTCCTATTACTAGAACTATCTATCACTACCACTAAAAGAATCACTGCCACTCTCACTATCAGTATCCCTGTCACTACCTCTACCACTATCACTATCTATCACTTATCACTATCACTAATCTTCATCTTGGAACATAAAGTATTCCTCCTGGTACTGGTTACAGGGGCACCAGGAGGCTGTGGGCTGAGGAGACTCCAGGGAAATCCAGTAGTCCCGTGAAGTAGCCCCCTCAGCCAGAGCACAGTAGGGACACGTGGTCTGAGGTGACGGGTCTGCGCGCATGTTCTTGTATCGCTGGGTCAGCTCTGCTGCAAAGATCTCAGGAAACAGACGGCAGCTGTCCCTGAACCTGTTGGCTTGGGGTCCCATGCCGCTTCCTGGACCTTCTCCTGACTCTGTTTCATCTCTAAGCAGGCCACGGCTTTCCCAGGAAGAGTCCCAGCCCTGTCCTGATGCCTCTTTGTCTTCCTGGGCCCTCCTGTAGAAACAGATTTCCAAGAAGACTCCTCATAGATAGGAATTTGGAGCACAGTTAACTGCACTGCAGCGATTACCACAGAACTGCCTGGGCACTCCAGCATGGTGCAATCACTTCATTGCCAATGGCAGCAATGAATAACTCGCATGTCTCTCTTGGGCAGCTGACACATGACGATGTACCCAACTACTGCTGCAAGCAGAATCACAGCCGAGACTGGAAGTGATGCTAGGAGGTACTTCTTGCTGAATTCCCACTGTCCAAGAGTCTCAACTTTTTGCCCAGCAGGTGATCCTAGCAGGAGAAAAGACAATGTGAGAGACAATGTTTGCACTCTGCACTAGGCATAATTCCACAGTCTGCTTCACATGCCTGAAGATTATTTTGTTCAGAGATTTCTTCCTCTGGCTCTGGTGTCTCAGCATCAGGGACCAAGAGAAGAGGTTCTCATGGGGAAGAGCCCAGTGTGTGCCAGGGAGCAGCACTGCCCCTGTCTTTTCCTCTGGGCTGCAGGCCAGGCCTGTGTGCTGGGCAGCTGCAATTCATCCATGGAGAGCACTGCAGGGATACAGCAGAAATGCTGCTCTTCTTCCAAGACAGCATCGCCCAAGCACTCACCGGAATATTCCTCAGGCACAGCGAGTTTGCTGGTGTCCCGTATTACTTCTCTTTCTTCATCTGAGCTTGGCTCACTGTTATTTTCTTCCACAGGGAGGGTCTCTGGCAAAGTCTCAGAATCTGTCTCTTCATAAAAAAACATTGGACACTTTAACCAGAAGCCACTGCCCCTTACCACAAGCATGGTGCCATGGCCTGGGAATTCTGGCAGGTGGCAGTGAGGAGCCTGCTGTGCCCAAAGACAAGAGGAATCCATAGCCGAGTTTTCTGCCATGCAACATGAAATGCAGACCACCCAAGACTTAATCAACCAAATGGCCCAGAGAAAGAATGCCTTCTGGCTCATACTCATACTTGAGGTCCAGCTTCAACCCATCCCTGAGCCTGAGGTTTGGCAGGGGCAGCCAAGACTGCGTGGGATATCATTTTTGCCTTAGTGCTGTGCTAAGTGTTAGATGAAAACAAATTCAGCAGAGGCCTTTTGCCAACATCTGGCTGCCAATGTCTGCACACAGCAGCTCTGGCCAGTAATGGTACATCTGCAGCAGCAGCTGGAGATGCTCCTGGCAATCATCTGGAAGCACAGCTGTGAGCAAATGCCATGCTGGACCTTTTCTATGGCTCATTCCAGGAGCTGTGAAATGGGGTGTCCCTGCAGCAAGACTCTGACTGAACACTTCTGGCTATCCAGGATTCAGAACATCCCTAGCGGAATGAAAAGCTTTGCATCCCAGGCTGCAGGCTTAACAGAATGGGATGTACCAACCAGATGGGGCTTCATCCATGGCTGTCAGGAGCTCCTCTGCTCCTGACAGGGGAGGGAATCCTTCAGGGAATCCTCCAGGAAATCCTCCAGGGAATCCTTCAGGAACCGTGTCATGATTCTTCCCTAAGTTAGATTTATAAAAGAATGTTACACCTAGGAATGTGTATTTCTCATGAATAACATGGGGAAAAGGAGTGCTCATGCTTGTGAAGGCACTAGAGACTGATTACTCACACTTGACGTACCAGCTTGGAATCAGCACGGTATCTGCCTCCAGCTCAGGGGCTGAAAGAGCACTCTCTGTGTCCATAACTACAGAACACGCACAAGAAGTTAGCATCACATTTACTTCTCTCATGGTCACACCTCAAGGCCTGCATGTGGAAGGTGCTGACAGGGCACACACAGGTGGGGCTGTATTCTCACAGCTGCACAGGGGTCTGGCTGCCCTTGGGACACTGAGCCGGCAGCTCTCACATGAACTGAAAAGCCATGGCGTGCCCACAAAACCTGTGGCTAGGTCAGCCCTGGAGCCAGGCCCCAGGAGGGTGGATTACCAGAGGTGAGCGATGGACAACCAGAGCTGAGTGACGTATAACCGGCTGCCCGTGATGAATAACCAGTGGTAGCCATGGAGAACCTGTGCTGAGGTTCTGGGCCTGAACTGCCCCTTCCCACCTCCTTGCTCTTTAGAACCCTCTGCCCATGCTGCACCCTAAAGCAGCTGCAGCCCCTCACTCCTGCCCTGGTGTGTCTGCCCCAGTGCCCACAGCGTGGTGGCCTCCTGGCTCAGCCAGCCCTAGTCCTGGCCCCGCTGCTGCCAGCCAGGCCTATGTGCTGGGCCCTGTCTGCCTACCTGCTCCCTGCCCAGCCGTTGGAGCACTCTGGGCATTCTGGGCTTGTAGGGCCAGGAGAAAGAGGAGCAGGAGGCACTGCCTCAGGGCCATGATCCCCCCTGCTGACAACATTCTGCTGCTGCCACTGCTGCTGCTGCCAAGAGCCCCCGTGGAATCACCAGGCTTGCTCTGGCACAGCGAGTGGCCCGGGACACTCTCCCGTCCCTCGGCAGGCCGGGAGAGTGGTTAAGGCTGTCACCTTGCACAGGCGAGGCTCTGCGCAACAAAAGGTAGAAAAAAGAATGGGCTGCTGTTGAGGGTTTAGTCAGGGTTTATTGAGGAAGTGCAGCAAATGGATCCACAACCCAGGGGATCCAGTGAACTGCAAACCCTGAACTGGGGTGTGCAATGTGCTGTAAAGGGGGAAGGGAACAGGGGAGGGGCTCACCCACCCGCCAGTGGGGTTACAGGAGGGCATGGGGAGCAGGAAAACAGGCATTTAGGAAAACCAATGCGGGCAATTCAGGGCAGAGGCCCCGGGGCCTGAACCTATCACTTGATGGCCTTGGTAGAAGTTTCTAGAGGGAGGGGATGGGCCGTCGAGTAATGGACTGGACGCCAGGAGGGGAGGGGTTGAAGGAGTGACACAGCAATTTTTAGGGAACAGGGGGAGGAGGCAGAGTGATTGACAATGAAGAGGAGGGAGGAGGCAACAGGGGCAGAACCATTTTAACCGTAAAAATGGGACAAACTAAGGCATAACAGTGCAACTAAAACATACAAAGCCACAATACAACACTGCAGTGTTTCCCAGAGCACTGAACAACACGGTGGGGCTCTGGAACCTCACACGATACAGAACCCTCTGATCTCATGTCAAAGTGGTGTCTCTGAACTCCCCAATGTATGCCCACTTTGCCTGTGAATTCCTGGACCTCCCCTCTATTGAATTTCCTTTTCTGCACAGGAATGGAAGGAGCAAAACAGAGAAGGTTCGATGTATTCTGGGAGGTAGCACTGTGCATGGGAATGCAGAGGCACTAATGCCTTACTCCTCAGAAACCCTATCAGAAGCCCTCCATGAAGGCTGTTTTAAAAACCCAGATGCAAGTGTCCTTCTTTGGTAGTATTTATGTCTGACAGCCTTCTGGCAAGAAACCTGCTTTTCCCATTTCTTCTGCTACAGTTTCATCACCTTTGATGATGAAAGCACTGCTTCCATTCTCCACTGTCACGCCAACATGGGTGTGCAGTGCTCACGCTTCTCCCAAGTGAGCCTGGTTAATTCCCTTGCCACTTCCAATCCCACTTCAAGCTCACTAAAGGAGCCCCACTAAATCCTGAGCCAAGATCCTTTTTCCCTTTGAGGCAGATGTAGGCCATGTGCACCATCAAGCCTGGTGTCCTGTAGAGTAAGCCATGGTCAAAGGCCCACACTCCTACTGCAAACATCAGGGTGCCAGGGATTCACTTCTAGAACCTTCCTGTGTCTGGGTCACTGCAAGTGGGACAAGTAAATTCCACATGCACCCCAGATCCCTCAAGCTGTCATGCAGAGCCTCCTGTGACCAATATCACGTTCCTTCCCCTCTGTATCTCACACAGCCAGCCATCATCTTTCTGCTCCTTGATCCTCTTTGTGCTCACTGGGGAGGGACTGCCACATCCCCCATGACCTAAGTCACCATATCAGGTCTCCTTGATGTGCTCAGCACTGGACATCCCTCCTTCCCAGAACATCTTCCCTCTCTGCCCAGACCTTCCTGATTCGGGGCAACATCCCAAATGAGCTCCTAGACAAGTCTTTGCATGTCACTCCTCACCAGCATGTCCTTATTCTGGTGCAGGAAAGCCTTGTTCATGGGCGCTACTGTGAAAGCAGGCTGAGGCGGGCACAAACAGGTCCTGCACTGCAGTGCAAGTTTCTCAGAGCTCCTGTCACAGCCCCAGCCCTTCTCTCAGCTCTGCGCATTGTACCCCAACAGAAACGAACTTACAGCTTTTAGAAATCAATTTCTTTATCAAAATCAGAGAAAAAAGCTTTGTCTGCTAATACAAGGTATCACTATCATCATCACAAAAAGTATCCCTACCACTAAGAATATCGTATCTCTTATCAGTAAAATCAGCACGGTCCTCTAATATTAGGTGTCATTATTAGAAGCACTATCACTAAAAGAATCACTAGCTATCACTATCACTATCTATCACTATCACTATCACTAAAAGCATCACTATCACTATCACTCTCACTATTACTATCCCTATCACTACCACTGTCACTATCTATCACTATCACTGAAGAGTTCCTATTACTAGAACTATCTATCACTACCACTAAAAGAATCACTGCTACTCTCACTATCAGTATCCCTGTCACTACCTCTACCACTATCACTATCTATCACTTATCACTATCACTAATCTTCATCTTGGAACATAAAGTATTCCTCCTGGTACTGGTTACAGGGGCACCAGGAGGCTGTGGGCTGAGGAGACTCCAGGGAAATCCAGTAGTCCCGTGAAGTAGCCCCCTCAGCCAGAGCACAGTAGGGACACGTGGTCTGAGGTGACGGGTCTGCGCGCATGTTCTTGTATCGCTGGGTCAGCTCTGCTGCAAAGATCTGAGGAAACAGGCGGCAGCTGTCCCTGAACCTGTTGGCTTGGGGTCCCATGCTGCTTCCTGGACCTTCTCCTGACTCTGTTTCATCTCTAAGCAGGCCACGGCTTTCCCAGGAAGAGTCCCAGCCCTGTCCTGATGCCTCTTTGTCTTCCTGGGCCCTCCTGTAGAAACAGATTTCCAAGAAGACTCCTCATAGATAGGAATTTGGAGCACAGTTAACTGCACTGCAGCGATTACCACAGAACTGCCTGGGCACTCCAGCATGGTGCAATCACTTCATTGCCAATGGCAGCAATGAATAACTCGCATGTCTCTCTTGGGCAGCTGACACATGACGATGTACCCAACTACTGCTGCAAGCAGAATCACAGCCGAGACTGGAAGTGATGCTAGGAGGTACTTCTTGCTGAATTCCCACTGTCCAAGAGTCTCAACTTTTTGCCCAGCAGGTGATCCTAGCAGGAGAAAAGACAATGTGAGAGACAATGTTTGCACTCTGCACTAGGCATAATTCCACAGTCTGCTTCACATGCCTGAAGATTATTTTGTTCAGAGATTTCTTCCTCTGGCTCTGGTGTCTCAGCATCAGGGACCAAGAGAAGAGGTTCTCATGGGGAAGAGCCCAGTGTGTGCCAGGGAGCAGCACTGCCCCTGTCTTTTCCTCTGGGCTGCAGGCCAGGCCTGTGTGCTGGGCAGCTGCAATTCATCCATGGAGAGCACTGCAGGGATACAGCAGAAATGCTGCTCTTCTTCCAAGACAGCATCGCCCAAGCACTCACCGGAATATTCCTCAGGCATAGCGAGTTTGCTGGTGTCCCGTATTACTTCTCTTTCTTCATCTGAGCTTGGCTCACTGTTATTTTCTTCCACAGGGAGGGTCTCTGGCAAAGTCTCAGAATCTGTCTCTTCATAAAAAAACATTGGACACTTTAACCAGAAGCCACTGCCCCTTACCACAAGCATGGTGCCATGGCCTGGGAATTCTGGCAGGTGGCAGTGAGGAGCCTGCTGTGCCCAAAGACAAGAGGAATCCATAGCCGAGTTTTCTGCCATGCAACATGAAATGCAGACCACCCAAGACTTAATCAACCAAATGACCCAGAGAAAGAATGCCTTCTGGCTCATACTCATACTTGAGGTCCAGCTTCAACCCATCCCTGAGCCTGAGGTTTGGCAGGGGCAGCCAAGACTGCGTGGGATATCATTTTTGCCTTAGTGCTGTGCTAAGTGTTAGATGAAAACAAATTCAGCAGAGGCCTTTTGCCAACATCTGGCTGCCAATGTCTGCACACAGCAGCTCTGGCCAGTAATGGTACATCTGCAGCAGCAGCTGGAGATGCTCCTGGCAATCATCTGGAAGCACAGCTGTGAGCAAATGCCATGCTGGACCTTTTCTATGGCTCATTCCAGGAGCTGTGAAATGGGGTGTCCCTGCAGCAAGACTCTGACTGAACACTTCTGGCTATCCAGGATTCAGAACATCCCTAGCGGAATGAAAAGCTTTGCATCCCAGGCTGCAGGCTTAACAGAATGGGATGTACCAACCAGATGGGGCTTCATCCATGGCTGTCAGGAGCTCCTCTGCTCCTGACAGGGGAGGGAATCCTTCAGGGAATCCTCCAGGAAATCCTCCAGGGAATCCTTCAGGAACCGTGTCATGATTCTTCCCTAAGTTAGATTTATAAAAGAATGTTACACCTAGGAATGTGTATTTCTCATGAATAACATGGGGAAAAGGAGTGCTCATGCTTGTGAAGGCACTAGAGACTGATTACTCACACTTGACGTACCAGCTTGGAATCAGCACGGTATCTGCCTCCAGCTCAGGGGCTGAAAGAGCACTCTCTGTGTCCATAACTACAGAACACGCACAAGAAGTTAGCATCACATTTACTTCTCTCATGGTCACACCTCAAGGCCTGCATGTGGAAGGTGCTGACAGGGCACACACAGGTGGGGCTGTATTCTCACAGCTGCACAGGGGTCTGGCTGCCCTTGGGACACTGAGCCGGCAGCTCTCACATGAACTGAAAAGCCATGGCGTGCCCACAAAACCTGTGGCTAGGTCAGCCCTGGAGCCAGGCCCCAGGAGGGTGGATTACCAGAGGTGAGCGATGGACAACCAGAGCTGAGTGACGTATAACCGGCTGCCCGTGATGAATAACCAGTGGTAGCCATGGAGAACCTGTGCTGAGGTTCTGGGCCTGAACTGCCCCTTCCCACCTCCTTGCTCTTTAGAACCCTCTGCCCATGCTGCACCCTAAAGCAGCTGCAGCCCCTCACTCCTGCCCTGGTGTGTCTGCCCCAGTGCCCACAGCGTGGTGGCCTCCTGGCTCAGCCAGCCCTAGTCCTGGCCCCGCTGCTGCCAGCCAGGCCTATGTGCTGGGCCCTGTCTGCCTACCTGCTCCCTGCCCAGCCGTTGGAGCACTCTGGGCATTCTGGGCTTGTAGGGCCAGGAGAAAGAGGAGCAGGAGGCACTGCCTCAGGGCCATGATCCCCTCTGCTGACAACATTCTGCTGCTGCCACTGCTGCTGCTGCCAAGAGCCCCCGTGGAATCACCAGGCTTGCTCTGGCACAGCGAGTGGCCCGGGACACTCTCCCGTCCCTCGGCAGGCCGGGAGAGTGGTTAAGGCTGTCACCTTGCACAGGCGAGGCTCTGCGCAACAAAAGGTAGAAAAAAGAATGGGCTGCTGTTGAGGGTTTAGTCAGGGTTTATTGAGGAAGTGCAGCAAATGGATCCACAACCCAGGGGATCCAGTGAACTGCAAACCCTGAACTGGGGTGTGCAATGTGCTGTAAAGGGGGAAGGGAACAGGGGAGGGGCTCACCCACCCGCCAGTGGGGTTACAGGAGGGCATGGGGAGCAGGAAAACAGGCATTTAGGAAAACCAATGCGGGCAATTCAGGGGAGAGGCCTCGGGGCCTGAACCTATCACTTGATGGCCTTGGTAGAAGTTTCTAGAGGGAGGGGATGGGCCGTCGAGTAATGGACTGGACGCCAGGAGGGGAGGGGTTGAAGGAGTGACACAGCAATTTTTAGGGAACAGGGGGAGGAGGCAGAGTGATTGACAATGAAGAGGAGGGAGGAGGCAACAGGGGCAGAACCATTTTAACCGTAAAAATGGGACAAACTAAGGCATAACAGTGCAACTAAAACATACAAAGCCACAATACAACACTGCAGTGTTTCCCAGAGCACTGAACAACACGGTGGGGCTCTGGAACCTCACACGATACAGAACCCTCTGATCTCATGTCAAAGTGGTGTCTCTGAACTCCCCAATGTATGCCCACTTTGCCTGTGAATTCCTGGACCTCCCCTCTATTGAATTTCCTTTTCTGCACAGGAATGGAAGGAGCAAAACAGAGAAGGTTCGATGTATTCTGGGAGGTAGCACTGTGCATGGGAATGCAGAGGCACTAATGCCTTACTCCTCAGAAACCCTATCAGAAGCCCTCCATGAAGGCTGTTTTAAAAACCCAGATGCAAGTGTCCTTCTTTGGTAGTATTTATGTCTGACAGCCTTCTGGCAAGAAACCTGCTTTTCCCATTTCTTCTGCTACAGTTTCATCACCTTTGATGATGAAAGCACTGCTTCCATTCTCCACTGTCACGCCAACATGGGTGTGCAGTGCTCACGCTTCTCCCAAGTGAGCCTGGTTAATTCCCTTGCCACTTCCAATCCCACTTCAAGCTCACTAAAGGAGCCCCACTAAATCCTGAGCCAAGATCCTTTTTCCCTTTGAGGCAGATGTAGCCCATGTGCACCATCAAGCCTGGTGTCCTGTAGAGTAAGCCATGGTCAAAGGCCCACACTCCTACTGCAAACATCAGGGTGCCAGGGATTCACTTCTAGAACCTTCCTGTGTCTGGGTCACTGCAAGTGGGACAAGTAAATTCCACATGCACCCCAGATCCCTCAAGCTGTCATGCAGAGCCTCCTGTGACCAATATCACGTTCCTTCCCCTCTGTATCTCACACAGCCAGCCATCATCTTTCTGCTCCTTGATCCTCTTTGTGCTCACTGGGGAGGGACTGCCACATCCCCCATGACCTAAGTCACCATATCAGGTCTCCTTGATGTGCTCAGCACTGGACATCCCTCCTTCCCAGAACATCTTCCCTCTCTGCCCAGACCTTCCTGATTCGGGGCAACATCCCAAATGAGCTCCTAGACAAGTCTTTGCATGTCACTCCTCACCAGCATGTCCTTATTCTGGTGCAGGAAAGCCTTGTTCATGGGCGCTACTGTGAAAGCAGGCTGAGGCGGGCACAAACAGGTCCTGCACTGCAGTGCAAGTTTCTCAGAGCTCCTGTCACAGCCCCAGCCCTTCTCTCAGCTCTGCGCATTGTACCCCAACAGAAACGAACTTACAGCTTTTAGAAATCAATTTCTTTATCAAAATCAGAG
The DNA here is from genome assembly GCF_027887145.1 of Ammospiza caudacuta. Lineage (NCBI taxonomy): Eukaryota > Metazoa > Chordata > Aves > Passeriformes > Passerellidae > Ammospiza > Ammospiza caudacuta. The sequence goes on along the minus strand of NC_080632.1, from coordinate 73,650,286 downwards.
AAAAAAGCTTTGTCTGCTAATACAAGGTATCACTATCATCATCACAAAAAGTATCCCTACCACTAAGAATATCGTATCTCTTATCAGTAAAATCAGCACGGTCCTCTAATATTAGGTGTCATTATTAGAAGCACTATCACTAAAAGAATCACTAGCTATCACTATCACTATCTATCACTATCACTATCACTAAAAGCATCACTATCACTATCACTCTCACTATTACTATCCCTATCACTACCACTGTCACTATCTATCACTATCACTGAAGAGTTCCTATTACTAGAACTATCTATCACTACCACTAAAAGAATCACTGCCACTCTCACTATCAGTATCCCTGTCACTACCTCTACCACTATCACTATCTATCACTTATCACTATCACTAATCTTCATCTTGGAACATAAAGTATTCCTCCTGGTACTGGTTACAGGGGCACCAGGAGGCTGTGGGCTGAGGAGACTCCAGGGAAATCCAGTAGTCCCGTGAAGTAGCCCCCTCAGCCAGAGCACAGTAGGGACACGTGGTCTGAGGTGACGGGTCTGCGCGCATGTTCTTGTATCGCTGGGTCAGCTCTGCTGCAAAGATCTCAGGAAACAGACGGCAGCTGTCCCTGAACCTGTTGGCTTGGGGTCCCATGCCGCTTCCTGGACCTTCTCCTGACTCTGTTTCATCTCTAAGCAGGCCACGGCTTTCCCAGGAAGAGTCCCAGCCCTGTCCTGATGCCTCTTTGTCTTCCTGGGCCCTCCTGTAGAAACAGATTTCCAAGAAGACTCCTCATAGATAGGAATTTGGAGCACAGTTAACTGCACTGCAGCGATTACCACAGAACTGCCTGGGCACTCCAGCATGGTGCAATCACTTCATTGCCAATGGCAGCAATGAATAACTCGCATGTCTCTCTTGGGCAGCTGACACATGACGATGTACCCAACTACTGCTGCAAGCAGAATCACAGCCGAGACTGGAAGTGATGCTAGGAGGTACTTCTTGCTGAATTCCCACTGTCCAAGAGTCTCAACTTTTTGCCCAGCAGGTGATCCTAGCAGGAGAAAAGACAATGTGAGAGACAATGTTTGCACTCTGCACTAGGCATAATTCCACAGTCTGCTTCACATGCCTGAAGATTATTTTGTTCAGAGATTTCTTCCTCTGGCTCTGGTGTCTCAGCATCAGGGACCAAGAGAAGAGGTTCTCATGGGGAAGAGCCCAGTGTGTGCCAGGGAGCAGCACTGCCCCTGTCTTTTCCTCTGGGCTGCAGGCCAGGCCTGTGTGCTGGGCAGCTGCAATTCATCCATGGAGAGCACTGCAGGGATACAGCAGAAATGCTGCTCTTCTTCCAAGACAGCATCGCCCAAGCACTCACCGGAATATTCCTCAGGCATAGCGAGTTTGCTGGTGTCCCGTATTACTTCTCTTTCTTCATCTGAGCTTGGCTCACTGTTATTTTCTTCCACAGGGAGGGTCTCTGGCAAAGTCTCAGAATCTGTCTCTTCATAAAAAAACATTGGACACTTTAACCAGAAGCCACTGCCCCTTACCACAAGCATGGTGCCATGGCCTGGGAATTCTGGCAGGTGGCAGTGAGGAGCCTGCTGTGCCCAAAGACAAGAGGAATCCATAGCCGAGTTTTCTGCCATGCAACATGAAATGCAGACCACCCAAGACTTAATCAACCAAATGACCCAGAGAAAGAATGCCTTCTGGCTCATACTCATACTTGAGGTCCAGCTTCAACCCATCCCTGAGCCTGAGGTTTGGCAGGGGCAGCCAAGACTGCGTGGGATATCATTTTTGCCTTAGTGCTGTGCTAAGTGTTAGATGAAAACAAATTCAGCAGAGGCCTTTTGCCAACATCTGGCTGCCAATGTCTGCACACAGCAGCTCTGGCCAGTAATGGTACATCTGCAGCAGCAGCTGGAGATGCTCCTGGCAATCATCTGGAAGCACAGCTGTGAGCAAATGCCATGCTGGACCTTTTCTATGGCTCATTCCAGGAGCTGTGAAATGGGGTGTCCCTGCAGCAAGACTCTGACTGAACACTTCTGGCTATCCAGGATTCAGAACATCCCTAGCGGAATGAAAAGCTTTGCATCCCAGGCTGCAGGCTTAACAGAATGGGATGTACCAACCAGATGGGGCTTCATCCATGGCTGTCAGGAGCTCCTCTGCTCCTGACAGGGGAGGGAATCCTTCAGGGAATCCTCCAGGAAATCCTCCAGGGAATCCTTCAGGAACCGTGTCATGATTCTTCCCTAAGTTAGATTTATAAAAGAATGTTACACCTAGGAATGTGTATTTCTCATGAATAACATGGGGAAAAGGAGTGCTCATGCTTGTGAAGGCACTAGAGACTGATTACTCACACTTGACGTACCAGCTTGGAATCAGCACGGTATCTGCCTCCAGCTCAGGGGCTGAAAGAGCACTCTCTGTGTCCATAACTACAGAACACGCACAAGAAGTTAGCATCACATTTACTTCTCTCATGGTCACACCTCAAGGCCTGCATGTGGAAGGTGCTGACAGGGCACACACAGGTGGGGCTGTATTCTCACAGCTGCACAGGGGTCTGGCTGCCCTTGGGACACTGAGCCGGCAGCTCTCACATGAACTGAAAAGCCATGGCGTGCCCACAAAACCTGTGGCTAGGTCAGCCCTGGAGCCAGGCCCCAGGAGGGTGGATTACCAGAGGTGAGCGATGGACAACCAGAGCTGAGTGACGTATAACCGGCTGCCCGTGATGAATAACCAGTGGTAGCCATGGAGAACCTGTGCTGAGGTTCTGGGCCTGAACTGCCCCTTCCCACCTCCTTGCTCTTTAGAACCCTCTGCCCATGCTGCACCCTAAAGCAGCTGCAGCCCCTCACTCCTGCCCTGGTGTGTCTGCCCCAGTGCCCACAGCGTGGTGGCCTCCTGGCTCAGCCAGCCCTAGTCCTGGCCCCGCTGCTGCCAGCCAGGCCTATGTGCTGGGCCCTGTCTGCCTACCTGCTCCCTGCCCAGCCGTTGGAGCACTCTGGGCATTCTGGGCTTGTAGGGCCAGGAGAAAGAGGAGCAGGAGGCACTGCCTCAGGGCCATGATCCCCCCTGCTGACAACATTCTGCTGCTGCCACTGCTGCTGCTGCCAAGAGCCCCCGTGGAATCACCAGGCTTGCTCTGGCACAGCGAGTGGCCCGGGACACTCTCCCGTCCCTCGGCAGGCCGGGAGAGTGGTTAAGGCTGTCACCTTGCACAGGCGAGGCTCTGCGCAACAAAAGGTAGAAAAAAGAATGGGCTGCTGTTGAGGGTTTAGTCAGGGTTTATTGAGGAAGTGCAGCAAATGGATCCACAACCCAGGGGATCCAGTGAACTGCAAACCCTGAACTGGGGTGTGCAATGTGCTGTAAAGGGGGAAGGGAACAGGGGAGGGGCTCACCCACCCGCCAGTGGGGTTACAGGAGGGCATGGGGAGCAGGAAAACAGGCATTTAGGAAAACCAATGCGGGCAATTCAGGGGAGAGGCCTCGGGGCCTGAACCTATCACTTGATGGCCTTGGTAGAAGTTTCTAGAGGGAGGGGATGGGCCGTCGAGTAATGGACTGGACACCAGGAGGGGAGGGGTTGAAGGAGTGACACAGCAATTTTTAGGGAACAGGGGGAGGAGGCAGAGTGATTGACAATGAAGAGGAGGGAGGAGGCAACAGGGGCAGAACCATTTTAACCGTAAAAATGGGACAAACTAAGGCATAACAGTGCAACTAAAACATACAAAGCCACAATACAACACTGCAGTGTTTCCCAGAGCACTGAACAACACGGTGGGGCTCTGGAACCTCACACGATACAGAACCCTCTGATCTCATGTCAAAGTGGTGTCTCTGAACTCCCCAATGTATGCCCACTTTGCCTGTGAATTCCTGGACCTCCCCTCTATTGAATTTCCTTTTCTGCACAGGAATGGAAGGAGCAAAACAGAGAAGGTTCGATGTATTCTGGGAGGTAGCACTGTGCATGGGAATGCAGAGGCACTAATGCCTTACTCCTCAGAAACCCTATCAGAAGCCCTCCATGAAGGCTGTTTTAAAAACCCAGATGCAAGTGTCCTTCTTTGGTAGTATTTATGTCTGACAGCCTTCTGGCAAGAAACCTGCTTTTCCCATTTCTTCTGCTACAGTTTCATCACCTTTGATGATGAAAGCACTGCTTCCATTCTCCACTGTCACGCCAACATGGGTGTGCAGTGCTCACGCTTCTCCCAAGTGAGCCTGGTTAATTCCCTTGCCACTTCCAATCCCACTTCAAGCTCACTAAAGGAGCCCCACTAAATCCTGAGCCAAGATCCTTTTTCCCTTTGAGGCAGATGTAGGCCATGTGCACCATCAAGCCTGGTGTCCTGTAGAGTAAGCCATGGTCAAAGGCCCACACTCCTACTGCAAACATCAGGGTGCCAGGGATTCACTTCTAGAACCTTCCTGTGTCTGGGTCACTGCAAGTGGGACAAGTAAATTCCACATGCACCCCAGATCCCTCAAGCTGTCATGCAGAGCCTCCTGTGACCAATATCACGTTCCTTCCCCTCTGTATCTCACACAGCCAGCCATCATCTTTCTGCTCCTTGATCCTCTTTGTGCTCACTGGGGAGGGACTGCCACATCCCCCATGACCTAAGTCACCATATCAGGTCTCCTTGATGTGCTCAGCACTGGACATCCCTCCTTCCCAGAACATCTTCCCTCTCTGCCCAGACCTTCCTGATTCGGGGCAACATCCCAAATGAGCTCCTAGACAAGTCTTTGCATGTCACTCCTCACCAGCATGTCCTTATTCTGGTGCAGGAAAGCCTTGTTCATGGGCGCTACTGTGAAAGCAGGCTGAGGCGGGCACAAACAGGTCCTGCACTGCAGTGCAAGTTTCTCAGAGCTCCTGTCACAGCCCCAGCCCTTCTCTCAGCTCTGCGCATTGTACCCCAACAGAAACGAACTTACAGCTTTTAGAAATCAATTTCTTTATCAAAATCAGAGAAAAAAGCTTTGTCTGCTAATACAAGGTATCACTATCATCATCACAAAAAGTATCCCTACCACTAAGAATATCGTATCTCTTATCAGTAAAATCAGCACGGTCCTCTAATATTAGGTGTCATTATTAGAAGCACTATCACTAAAAGAATCACTAGCTATCACTATCACTATCTATCACTATCACTATCACTAAAAGCATCACTATCACTATCACTCTCACTATTACTATCCCTATCACTACCACTGTCACTATCTATCACTATCACTGAAGAGTTCCTATTACTAGAACTATCTATCACTACCACTAAAAGAATCACTGCCACTCTCACTATCAGTATCCCTGTCACTACCTCTACCACTATCACTATCTATCACTTATCACTATCACTAATCTTCATCTTGGAACATAAAGTATTCCTCCTGGTACTGGTTACAGGGGCACCAGGAGGCTGTGGGCTGAGGAGACTCCAGGGAAATCCAGTAGTCCCGTGAAGTAGCCCCCTCAGCCAGAGCACAGTAGGGACACGTGGTCTGAGGTGACGGGTCTGCGCGCATGTTCTTGTATCGCTGGGTCAGCTCTGCTGCAAAGATCTCAGGAAACAGACGGCAGCTGTCCCTGAACCTGTTGGCTTGGGGTCCCATGCCGCTTCCTGGACCTTCTCCTGACTCTGTTTCATCTCTAAGCAGGCCACGGCTTTCCCAGGAAGAGTCCCAGCCCTGTCCTGATGCCTCTTTGTCTTCCTGGGCCCTCCTGTAGAAACAGATTTCCAAGAAGACTCCTCATAGATAGGAATTTGGAGCACAGTTAACTGCACTGCAGCGATTACCACAGAACTGCCTGGGCACTCCAGCATGGTGCAATCACTTCATTGCCAATGGCAGCAATGAATAACTCGCATGTCTCTCTTGGGCAGCTGACACATGACGATGTACCCAACTACTGCTGCAAGCAGAATCACAGCCGAGACTGGAAGTGATGCTAGGAGGTACTTCTTGCTGAATTCCCACTGTCCAAGAGTCTCAACTTTTTGCCCAGCAGGTGATCCTAGCAGGAGAAAAGACAATGTGAGAGACAATGTTTGCACTCTGCACTAGGCATAATTCCACAGTCTGCTTCACATGCCTGAAGATTATTTTGTTCAGAGATTTCTTCCTCTGGCTCTGGTGTCTCAGCATCAGGGACCAAGAGAAGAGGTTCTCATGGGGAAGAGCCCAGTGTGTGCCAGGGAGCAGCACTGCCCCTGTCTTTTCCTCTGGGCTGCAGGCCAGGCCTGTGTGCTGGGCAGCTGCAATTCATCCATGGAGAGCACTGCAGGGATACAGCAGAAATGCTGCTCTTCTTCCAAGACAGCATCGCCCAAGCACTCACCGGAATATTCCTCAGGCACAGCGAGTTTGCTGGTGTCCCGTATTACTTCTCTTTCTTCATCTGAGCTTGGCTCACTGTTATTTTCTTCCACAGGGAGGGTCTCTGGCAAAGTCTCAGAATCTGTCTCTTCATAAAAAAACATTGGACACTTTAACCAGAAGCCACTGCCCCTTACCACAAGCATGGTGCCATGGCCTGGGAATTCTGGCAGGTGGCAGTGAGGAGCCTGCTGTGCCCAAAGACAAGAGGAATCCATAGCCGAGTTTTCTGCCATGCAACATGAAATGCAGACCACCCAAGACTTAATCAACCAAATGGCCCAGAGAAAGAATGCCTTCTGGCTCATACTCATACTTGAGGTCCAGCTTCAACCCATCCCTGAGCCTGAGGTTTGGCAGGGGCAGCCAAGACTGCGTGGGATATCATTTTTGCCTTAGTGCTGTGCTAAGTGTTAGATGAAAACAAATTCAGCAGAGGCCTTTTGCCAACATCTGGCTGCCAATGTCTGCACACAGCAGCTCTGGCCAGTAATGGTACATCTGCAGCAGCAGCTGGAGATGCTCCTGGCAATCATCTGGAAGCACAGCTGTGAGCAAATGCCATGCTGGACCTTTTCTATGGCTCATTCCAGGAGCTGTGAAATGGGGTGTCCCTGCAGCAAGACTCTGACTGAACACTTCTGGCTATCCAGGATTCAGAACATCCCTAGCGGAATGAAAAGCTTTGCATCCCAGGCTGCAGGCTTAACAGAATGGGATGTACCAACCAGATGGGGCTTCATCCATGGCTGTCAGGAGCTCCTCTGCTCCTGACAGGGGAGGGAATCCTTCAGGGAATCCTCCAGGAAATCCTCCAGGGAATCCTTCAGGAACCGTGTCATGATTCTTCCCTAAGTTAGATTTATAAAAGAATGTTACACCTAGGAATGTGTATTTCTCATGAATAACATGGGGAAAAGGAGTGCTCATGCTTGTGAAGGCACTAGAGACTGATTACTCACACTTGACGTACCAGCTTGGAATCAGCACGGTATCTGCCTCCAGCTCAGGGGCTGAAAGAGCACTCTCTGTGTCCATAACTACAGAACACGCACAAGAAGTTAGCATCACATTTACTTCTCTCATGGTCACACCTCAAGGCCTGCATGTGGAAGGTGCTGACAGGGCACACACAGGTGGGGCTGTATTCTCACAGCTGCACAGGGGTCTGGCTGCCCTTGGGACACTGAGCCGGCAGCTCTCACATGAACTGAAAAGCCATGGCGTGCCCACAAAACCTGTGGCTAGGTCAGCCCTGGAGCCAGGCCCCAGGAGGGTGGATTACCAGAGGTGAGCGATGGACAACCAGAGCTGAGTGACGTATAACCGGCTGCCCGTGATGAATAACCAGTGGTAGCCATGGAGAACCTGTGCTGAGGTTCTGGGCCTGAACTGCCCCTTCCCACCTCCTTGCTCTTTAGAACCCTCTGCCCATGCTGCACCCTAAAGCAGCTGCAGCCCCTCACTCCTGCCCTGGTGTGTCTGCCCCAGTGCCCACAGCGTGGTGGCCTCCTGGCTCAGCCAGCCCTAGTCCTGGCCCCGCTGCTGCCAGCCAGGCCTATGTGCTGGGCCCTGTCTGCCTACCTGCTCCCTGCCCAGCCGTTGGAGCACTCTGGGCATTCTGGGCTTGTAGGGCCAGGAGAAAGAGGAGCAGGAGGCACTGCCTCAGGGCCATGATCCCCCCTGCTGACAACATTCTGCTGCTGCCACTGCTGCTGCTGCCAAGAGCCCCCGTGGAATCACCAGGCTTGCTCTGGCACAGCGAGTGGCCCGGGACACTCTCCCGTCCCTCGGCAGGCCGGGAGAGTGGTTAAGGCTGTCACCTTGCACAGGCGAGGCTCTGCGCAACAAAAGGTAGAAAAAAGAATGGGCTGCTGTTGAGGGTTTAGTCAGGGTTTATTGAGGAAGTGCAGCAAATGGATCCACAACCCAGGGGATCCAGTGAACTGCAAACCCTGAACTGGGGTGTGCAATGTGCTGTAAAGGGGGAAGGGAACAGGGGAGGGGCTCACCCACCCGCCAGTGGGGTTACAGGAGGGCATGGGGAGCAGGAAAACAGGCATTTAGGAAAACCAATGCGGGCAATTCAGGGCAGAGGCCCCGGGGCCTGAACCTATCACTTGATGGCCTTGGTAGAAGTTTCTAGAGGGAGGGGATGGGCCGTCGAGTAATGGACTGGACACCAGGAGGGGAGGGGTTGAAGGAGTGACACAGCAATTTTTAGGGAACAGGGGGAGGAGGCAGAGTGATTGACAATGAAGAGGAGGGAGGAGGCAACAGGGGCAGAACCATTTTAACCGTAAAAATGGGACAAACTAAGGCATAACAGTGCAACTAAAACATACAAAGCCACAATACAACACTGCAGTGTTTCCCAGAGCACTGAACAACACGGTGGGGCTCTGGAACCTCACACGATACAGAACCCTCTGATCTCATGTCAAAGTGGTGTCTCTGAACTCCCCAATGTATGCCCACTTTGCCTGTGAATTCCTGGACCTCCCCTCTATTGAATTTCCTTTTCTGCACAGGAATGGAAGGAGCAAAACAGAGAAGGTTCGATGTATTCTGGGAGGTAGCACTGTGCATGGGAATGCAGAGGCACTAATGCCTTACTCCTCAGAAACCCTATCAGAAGCCCTCCATGAAGGCTGTTTTAAAAACCCAGATGCAAGTGTCCTTCTTTGGTAGTATTTATGTCTGACAGCCTTCTGGCAAGAAACCTGCTTTTCCCATTTCTTCTGCTACAGTTTCATCACCTTTGATGATGAAAGCACTGCTTCCATTCTCCACTGTCACGCCAACATGGGTGTGCAGTGCTCACGCTTCTCCCAAGTGAGCCTGGTTAATTCCCTTGCCACTTCCAATCCCACTTCAAGCTCACTAAAGGAGCCCCACTAAATCCTGAGCCAAGATCCTTTTTCCCTTTGAGGCAGATGTAGGCCATGTGCACCATCAAGCCTGGTGTCCTGTAGAGTAAGCCATGGTCAAAGGCCCACACTCCTACTGCAAACATCAGGGTGCCAGGGATTCACTTCTAGAACCTTCCTGTGTCTGGGTCACTGCAAGTGGGACAAGTAAATTCCACATGCACCCCAGATCCCTCAAGCTGTCATGCAGAGCCTCCTGTGACCAATATCACGTTCCTTCCCCTCTGTATCTCACACAGCCAGCCATCATCTTTCTGCTCCTTGATCCTCTTTGTGCTCACTGGGGAGGGACTGCCACATCCCCCATGACCTAAGTCACCATATCAGGTCTCCTTGATGTGCTCAGCACTGGACATCCCTCCTTCCCAGAACATCTTCCCTCTCTGCCCAGACCTTCCTGATTCGGGGCAACATCCCAAATGAGCTCCTAGACAAGTCTTTGCATGTCACTCCTCACCAGCATGTCCTTATTCTGGTGCAGGAAAGCCTTGTTCATGGGCGCTACTGTGAAAGCAGGCTGAGGCGGGCACAAACAGGTCCTGCACTGCAGTGCAAGTTTCTCAGAGCTCCTGTCACAGCCCCAGCCCTTCTCTCAGCTCTGCGCATTGTACCCCAACAGAAACGAACTTACAGCTTTTAGAAATCAATTTCTTTATCAAAATCAGAGAAAAAAGCTTTGTCTGCTAATACAAGGTATCACTATCATCATCACAAAAAGTATCCCTACCACTAAGAATATCGTATCTCTTATCAGTAAAATCAGCACGGTCCTCTAATATTAGGTGTCATTATTAGAAGCACTATCACTAAAAGAATCACTAGCTATCACTATCACTATCTATCACTATCACTATCACTAAAAGCATCACTATCACTATCACTCTCACTATTACTATCCCTATCACTACCACTGTCACTATCTATCACTATCACTGAAGAGTTCCTATTACTAGAACTATCTATCACTACCACTAAAAGAATCACTGCCACTCTCACTATCAGTATCCCTGTCACTACCTCTACCACTATCACTATCTATCACTTATCACTATCACTAATCTTCATCTTGGAACATAAAGTATTCCTCCTGGTACTGGTTACAGGGGCACCAGGAGGCTGTGGGCTGAGGAGACTCCAGGGAAATCCAGTAGTCCCGTGAAGTAGCCCCCTCAGCCAGAGCACAGTAGGGACACGTGGTCTGAGGTGACGGGTCTGCGCGCATGTTCTTGTATCGCTGGGTCAGCTCTGCTGCAAAGATCTGAGGAAACAGGCGGCAGCTGTCCCTGAACCTGTTGGCTTGGGGTCCCATGCTGCTTCCTGGACCTTCTCCTGACTCTGTTTCATCTCTAAGCAGGCCACGGCTTTCCCAGGAAGAGTCCCAGCCCTGTCCTGATGCCTCTTTGTCTTCCTGGGCCCTCCTGTAGAAACAGATTTCCAAGAAGACTCCTCATAGATAGGAATTTGGAGCACAGTTAACTGCACTGCAGCGATTACCACAGAACTGCCTGGGCACTCCAGCATGGTGCAATCACTTCATTGCCAATGGCAGCAATGAATAACTCGCATGTCTCTCTTGGGCAGCTGACACATGACGATGTACCCAACTACTGCTGCAAGCAGAATCACAGCCGAGACTGGAAGTGATGCTAGGAGGTACTTCTTGCTGAATTCCCACTGTCCAAGAGTCTCAACTTTTTGCCCAGCAGGTGATCCTAGCAGGAGAAAAGACAATGTGAGAGACAATGTTTGCACTCTGCACTAGGCATAATTCCACAGTCTGCTTCACATGCCTGAAGATTATTTTGTTCAGAGATTTCTTCCTCTGGCTCTGGTGTCTCAGCATCAGGGACCAAGAGAAGAGGTTCTCATGGGGAAGAGCCCAGTGTGTGCCAGGGAGCAGCACTGCCCCTGTCTTTTCCTCTGGGCTGCAGGCCAGGCCTGTGTGCTGGGCAGCTGCAATTCATCCATGGAGAGCACTGCAGGGATACAGCAGAAATGCTGCTCTTCTTCCAAGACAGCATCGCCCAAGCACTCACCGGAATATTCCTCAGGCATAGCGAGTTTGCTGGTGTCCCGTATTACTTCTCTTTCTTCATCTGAGCTTGGCTCACTGTTATTTTCTTCCACAGGGAGGGTCTCTGGCAAAGTCTCAGAATCTGTCTCTTCATAAAAAAACATTGGACACTTTAACCAGAAGCCACTGCCCCTTACCACAAGCATGGTGCCATGGCCTGGGAATTCTGGCAGGTGGCAGTGAGGAGCCTGCTGTGCCCAAAGACAAGAGGAATCCATAGCCGAGTTTTCTGCCATGCAACATGAAATGCAGACCACCCAAGACTTAATCAACCAAATGGCCCAGAGAAAGAATGCCTTCTGGCTCATACTCATACTTGAGGTCCAGCTTCAACCCATCCCTGAGCCTGAGGTTTGGCAGGGGCAGCCAAGACTGCGTGGGATATCATTTTTGCCTTAGTGCTGTGCTAAGTGTTAGATGAAAACAAATTCAGCAGAGGCCTTTTGCCAACATCTGGCTGCCAATGTCTGCACACAGCAGCTCTGGCCAGTAATGGTACATCTGCAGCAGCAGCTGGAGATGCTCCTGGCAATCATCTGGAAGCACAGCTGTGAGCAAATGCCATGCTGGACCTTTTCTATGGCTCACTCCAGGAGCTGTGAAATGGGGTGTCCCTGCAGCAAGACTCTGACTGAACACTTCTGGCTATCCAGGATTCAGAACATCCCTAGCGGAATGAAAAGCTTTGCATCCCAGGCTGCAGGCTTAACAGAATGGGATGTACCAACCAGATGGGGCTTCATCCATGGCTGTCAGGAGCTCCTCTGCTCCTGACAGGGGAGGGAATCCTTCAGGGAATCCTCCAGGAAATCCTCCAGGGAATCCTTCAGGAACCGTGTCATGATTCTTCCCTAAGTTAGATTTATAAAAGAATGTTACACCTAGGAATGTGTATTTCTCATGAATAACATGGGGAAAAGGAGTGCTCATGCTTGTGAAGGCACTAGAGACTGATTACTCACACTTGACGTACCAGCTTGGAATCAGCACGGTATCTGCCTCCAGCTCAGGGGCTGAAAGAGCACTCTCTGTGTCCATAACTACAGAACACGCACAAGAAGTTAGCATCACATTTACTTCTCTCATGGTCACACCTCAAGGCCTGCATGTGGAAGGTGCTGACAGGGCACACACAGGTGGGGCTGTATTCTCACAGCTGCACAGGGGTCTGGCTGCCCTTGGGACACTGAGCCGGCAGCTCTCACATGAACTGAAAAGCCATGGCGTGCCCACAAAACCTGTGGCTAGGTCAGCCCTGGAGCCAGGCCCCAGGAGGGTGGATTACCAGAGGTGAGCGATGGACAACCAGAGCTGAGTGACGTATAACCGGCTGCCCGTGATGAATAACCAGTGGTAGCCATGGAGAACCTGTGCTGAGGTTCTGGGCCTGAACTGCCCCTTCCCACCTCCTTGCTCTTTAGAACCCTCTGCCCATGCTGCACCCTAAAGCAGCTGCAGCCCCTCACTCCTGCCCTGGTGTGTCTGCCCCAGTGCCCACAGCGTGGTGGCCTCCTGGCTCAGCCAGCCCTAGTCCTGGCCCCGCTGCTGCCAGCCAGGCCTATGTGCTGGGCCCTGTCTGCCTACCTGCTCCCTGCCCAGCCGTTGGAGCACTCTGGGCATTCTGGGCTTGTAGGGCCAGGAGAAAGAGGAGCAGGAGGCACTGCCTCAGGGCCATGATCCCCCCTGCTGACAACATTCTGCTGCTGCCACTGCTGCTGCTGCCAAGAGCCCCCGTGGAATCACCAGGCTTGCTCTGGCACAGCGAGTGGCCCGGGACACTCTCCCGTCCCTCGGCAGGCCGGGAGAGTGGTTAAGGCTGTCACCTTGCACAGGCGAGGCTCTGCGCAACAAAAGGTAGAAAAAAGAATGGGCTGCTGTTGAGGGTTTAGTCAGGGTTTATTGAGGAAGTGCAGCAAATGGATCCACAACCCAGGGGATCCAGTGAACTGCAAACCCTGAACTGGGGTGTGCAATGTGCTGTAAAGGGGGAAGGGAACAGGGGAGGGGCTCACCCACCCGCCAGTGGGGTTACAGGAGGGCATGGGGAGCAGGAAAACAGGCATTTAGGAAAACCAATGCGGGCAATTCAGGGGAGAGGCCTCGGGGCCTGAACCTATCACTTGATGGCCTTGGTAGAAGTTTCTAGAGGGAGGGGATGGGCCGTCGAGTAATGGACTGGACGCCAGGAGGGGAGGGGTTGAAGGAGTGACACAGCAATTTTTAGGGAACAGGGGGAGGAGGCAGAGTGATTGACAATGAAGAGGAGGGAGGAGGCAACAGGGGCAGAACCATTTTAACCGTAAAAATGGGACAAACTAAGGCATAACAGTGCAACTAAAACATACAAAGCCACAATACAACACTGCAGTGTTTCCCAGAGCACTGAACAACACGGTGGGGCTCTGGAACCTCACACGATACAGAACCCTCTGATCTCATGTCAAAGTGGTGTCTCTGAACTCCCCAATGTATGCCCACTTTGCCTGTGAATTCCTGGACCTCCCCTCTATTGAATTTCCTTTTCTGCACAGGAATGGAAGGAGCAAAACAGAGAAGGTTCGATGTATTCTGGGAGGTAGCACTGTGCATGGGAATGCAGAGGCACTAATGCCTTACTCCTCAGAAACCCTATCAGAAGCCCTCCATGAAGGCTGTTTTAAAAACCCAGATGCAAGTGTCCTTCTTTGGTAGTATTTATGTCTGACAGCCTTCTGGCAAGAAACCTGCTTTTCCCATTTCTTCTGCTACAGTTTCATCACCTTTGATGATGAAAGCACTGCTTCCATTCTCCACTGTCACGCCAACATGGGTGTGCAGTGCTCACGCTTCTCCCAAGTGAGCCTGGTTAATTCCCTTGCCACTTCCAATCCCACTTCAAGCTCACTAAAGGAGCCCCACTAAATCCTGAGCCAAGATCCTTTTTCCCTTTGAGGCAGATGTAGGCCATGTGCACCATCAAGCCTGGTGTCCTGTAGAGTAAGCCATGGTCAAAGGCCCACACTCCTACTGCAAACATCAGGGTGCCAGGGATTCACTTCTAGAACCTTCCTGTGTCTGGGTCACTGCAAGTGGGACAAGTAAATTCCACATGCACCCCAGATCCCTCAAGCTGTCATGCAGAGCCTCCTGTGACCAATATCACGTTCCTTCCCCTCTGTATCTCACACAGCCAGCCATCATCTTTCTGCTCCTTGAGCCTCTTTGTGCTCACTGGGGAGGGACTGCCACATCCCCCATGACCTAAGTCACCATATCAGGTCTCCTTGATGTGCTCAGCACTGGACATCCCTCCTTCCCAGAACATCTTCCCTCTCTGCCCAGACCTTCCTGATTCGGGGCAACATCCCAAATGAGCTCCTAGACAAGTCTTTGCATGTCACTCCTCACCAGCATGTCCTTATTCTGGTGCAGGAAAGCCTTGTTCATGGGCGCTACTGTGAAAGCAGGCTGAGGCGGGCACAAACAGGTCCTGCACTGCAGTGCAAGTTTCTCAGAGCTCCTGTCACAGCCCCAGCCCTTCTCTCAGCTCTGCGCATTGTACCCCAACAGAAACGAACTTACAGCTTTTAGAAATCAATTTCTTTATCAAAATCAGAGAAAAAAGCTTTGTCTGCTAATACAAGGTATCACTATCATCATCACAAAAAGTATCCCTACCACTAAGAATATCGTATCTCTTATCAGTAAAATCAGCACGGTCCTCTAATATTAGGTGTCATTATTAGAAGCACTATCACTAAAAGAATCACTAGCTATCACTATCACTATCTATCACTATCACTATCACTAAAAGCATCACTATCACTATCACTCTCACTATTACTATCCCTATCACTACCACTGTCACTATCTATCACTATCACTGAAGAGTTCCTATTACTAGAACTATCTATCACTACCACTAAAAGAATCACTGCCACTCTCACTATCAGTATCCCTGTCACTACCTCTACCACTATCACTATCTATCACTTATCACTATCACTAATCTTCATCTTGGAACATAAAGTATTCCTCCTGGTACTGGTTACAGGGGCACCAGGAGGCTGTGGGCTGAGGAGACTCCAGGGAAATCCAGTAGTCCCGTGAAGTAGCCCCCTCAGCCAGAGCACAGTAGGGACACGTGGTCTGAGGTGACGGGTCTGCGCGCATGTTCTTGTATCGCTGGGTCAGCTCTGCTGCAAAGATCTGAGGAAACAGGCGGCAGCTGTCCCTGAACCTGTTGGCTTGGGGTCCCATGCTGCTTCCTGGACCTTCTCCTGACTCTGTTTCATCTCTAAGCAGGCCACGGCTTTCCCAGGAAGAGTCCCAGCCCTGTCCTGATGCCTCTTTGTCTTCCTGGGCCCTCCTGTAGAAACAGATTTCCAAGAAGACTCCTCATAGATAGGAATTTGGAGCACAGTTAACTGCACTGCAGCGATTACCACAGAACTGCCTGGGCACTCCAGCATGGTGCAATCACTTCATTGCCAATGGCAGCAATGAATAACTCGCATGTCTCTCTTGGGCAGCTGACACATGACGATGTACCCAACTACTGCTGCAAGCAGAATCACAGCCGAGACTGGAAGTGATGCTAGGAGGTACTTCTTGCTGAATTCCCACTGTCCAAGAGTCTCAACTTTTTGCCCAGCAGGTGATCCTAGCAGGAGAAAAGACAATGTGAGAGACAATGTTTGCACTCTGCACTAGGCATAATTCCACAGTCTGCTTCACATGCCTGAAGATTATTTTGTTCAGAGATTTCTTCCTCTGGCTCTGGTGTCTCAGCATCAGGGACCAAGAGAAGAGGTTCTCATGGGGAAGAGCCCAGTGTGTGCCAGGGAGCAGCACTGCCCCTGTCTTTTCCTCTGGGCTGCAGGCCAGGCCTGTGTGCTGGGCAGCTGCAATTCATCCATGGAGAGCACTGCAGGGATACAGCAGAAATGCTGCTCTTCTTCCAAGACAGCATCGCCCAAGCACTCACCGGAATATTCCTCAGGCATAGCGAGTTTGCTGGTGTCCCGTATTACTTCTCTTTCTTCATCTGAGCTTGGCTCACTGTTATTTTCTTCCACAGGGAGGGTCTCTGGCAAAGTCTCAGAATCTGTCTCTTCATAAAAAAACATTGGACACTTTAACCAGAAGCCACTGCCCCTTACCACAAGCATGGTGCCATGGCCTGGGAATTCTGGCAGGTGGCAGTGAGGAGCCTGCTGTGCCCAAAGACAAGAGGAATCCATAGCCGAGTTTTCTGCCATGCAACATGAAATGCAGACCACCCAAGACTTAATCAACCAAATGGCCCAGAGAAAGAATGCCTTCTGGCTCATACTCATACTTGAGGTCCAGCTTCAACCCATCCCTGAGCCTGAGGTTTGGCAGGGGCAGCCAAGACTGCGTGGGATATCATTTTTGCCTTAGTGCTGTGCTAAGTGTTAGATGAAAACAAATTCAGCAGAGGCCTTTTGCCAACATCTGGCTGCCAATGTCTGCACACAGCAGCTCTGGCCAGTAATGGTACATCTGCAGCAGCAGCTGGAGATGCTCCTGGCAATCATCTGGAAGCACAGCTGTGAGCAAATGCCATGCTGGACCTTTTCTATGGCTCACTCCAGGAGCTGTGAAATGGGGTGTCCCTGCAGCAAGACTCTGACTGAACACTTCTGGCTATCCAGGATTCAGAACATCCCTAGCGGAATGAAAAGCTTTGCATCCCAGGCTGCAGGCTTAACAGAATGGGATGTACCAACCAGATGGGGCTTCATCCATGGCTGTCAGGAGCTCCTCTGCTCCTGACAGGGGAGGGAATCCTTCAGGGAATCCTCCAGGAAATCCTCCAGGGAATCCTTCAGGAACCGTGTCATGATTCTTCCCTAAGTTAGATTTATAAAAGAATGTTACACCTAGGAATGTGTATTTCTCATGAATAACATGGGGAAAAGGAGTGCTCATGCTTGTGAAGGCACTAGAGACTGATTACTCACACTTGACGTACCAGCTTGGAATCAGCACGGTATCTGCCTCCAGCTCAGGGGCTGAAAGAGCACTCTCTGTGTCCATAACTACAGAACACGCACAAGAAGTTAGCATCACATTTACTTCTCTCATGGTCACACCTCAAGGCCTGCATGTGGAAGGTGCTGACAGGGCACACACAGGTGGGGCTGTATTCTCACAGCTGCACAGGGGTCTGGCTGCCCTTGGGACACTGAGCCGGCAGCTCTCACATGAACTGAAAAGCCATGGCGTGCCCACAAAACCTGTGGCTAGGTCAGCCCTGGAGCCAGGCCCCAGGAGGGTGGATTACCAGAGGTGAGCGATGGACAACCAGAGCTGAGTGACGTATAACCGGCTGCCCGTGATGAATAACCAGTGGTAGCCATGGAGAACCTGTGCTGAGGTTCTGGGCCTGAACTGCCCCTTCCCACCTCCTTGCTCTTTAGAACCCTCTGCCCATGCTGCACCCTAAAGCAGCTGCAGCCCCTCACTCCTGCCCTGGTGTGTCTGCCCCAGTGCCCACAGCGTGGTGGCCTCCTGGCTCAGCCAGCCCTAGTCCTGGCCCCGCTGCTGCCAGCCAGGCCTATGTGCTGGGCCCTGTCTGCCTACCTGCTCCCTGCCCAGCCGTTGGAGCACTCTGGGCATTCTGGGCTTGTAGGGCCAGGAGAAAGAGGAGCAGGAGGCACTGCCTCAGGGCCATGATCCCCCCTGCTGACAACATTCTGCTGCTGCCACTGCTGCTGCTGCCAAGAGCCCCCGTGGAATCACCAGGCTTGCTCTGGCACAGCGAGTGGCCCGGGACACTCTCCCGTCCCTCGGCAGGCCGGGAGAGTGGTTAAGGCTGTCACCTTGCACAGGCGAGGCTCTGCGCAACAAAAGGTAGAAAAAAGAATGGGCTGCTGTTGAGGGTTTAGTCAGGGTTTATTGAGGAAGTGCAGCAAATGGATCCACAACCCAGGGGATCCAGTGAACTGCAAACCCTGAACTGGGGTGTGCAATGTGCTGTAAAGGGGGAAGGGAACAGGGGAGGGGCTCACCCACCCGCCAGTGGGGTTACAGGAGGGCATGGGGAGCAGGAAAACAGGCATTTAGGAAAACCAATGCGGGCAATTCAGGGGAGAGGCCTCGGGGCCTGAACCTATCACTTGATGGCCTTGGTAGAAGTTTCTAGAGGGAGGGGATGGGCCGTCGAGTAATGGACTGGACGCCAGGAGGGGAGGGGTTGAAGGAGTGACACAGCAATTTTTAGGGAACAGGGGGAGGAGGCAGAGTGATTGACAATGAAGAGGAGGGAGGAGGCAACAGGGGCAGAACCATTTTAACCGTAAAAATGGGACAAACTAAGGCATAACAGTGCAACTAAAACATACAAAGCCACAATACAACACTGCAGTGTTTCCCAGAGCACTGAACAACACGGTGGGGCTCTGGAACCTCACACGATACAGAACCCTCTGATCTCATGTCAAAGTGGTGTCTCTGAACTCCCCAATGTATGCCCACTTTGCCTGTGAATTCCTGGACCTCCCCTCTATTGAATTTCCTTTTCTGCACAGGAATGGAAGGAGCAAAACAGAGAAGGTTCGATGTATTCTGGGAGGTAGCACTGTGCATGGGAATGCAGAGGCACTAATGCCTTACTCCTCAGAAACCCTATCAGAAGCCCTCCATGAAGGCTGTTTTAAAAACCCAGATGCAAGTGTCCTTCTTTGGTAGTATTTATGTCTGACAGCCTTCTGGCAAGAAACCTGCTTTTCCCATTTCTTCTGCTACAGTTTCATCACCTTTGATGATGAAAGCACTGCTTCCATTCTCCACTGTCACGCCAACATGGGTGTGCAGTGCTCACGCTTCTCCCAAGTGAGCCTGGTTAATTCCCTTGCCACTTCCAATCCCACTTCAAGCTCACTAAAGGAGCCCCACTAAATCCTGAGCCAAGATCCTTTTTCCCTTTGAGGCAGATGTAGGCCATGTGCACCATCAAGCCTGGTGTCCTGTAGAGTAAGCCATGGTCAAAGGCCCACACTCCTACTGCAAACATCAGGGTGCCAGGGATTCACTTCTAGAACCTTCCTGTGTCTGGGTCACTGCAAGTGGGACAAGTAAATTCCACATGCACCCCAGATCCCTCAAGCTGTCATGCAGAGCCTCCTGTGACCAATATCACGTTCCTTCCCCTCTGTATCTCACACAGCCAGCCATCATCTTTCTGCTCCTTGAGCCTCTTTGTGCTCACTGGGGAGGGACTGCCACATCCCCCATGACCTAAGTCACCATATCAGGTCTCCTTGATGTGCTCAGCACTGGACATCCCTCCTTCCCAGAACATCTTCCCTCTCTGCCCAGACCTTCCTGATTCGGGGCAACATCCCAAATGAGCTCCTAGACAAGTCTTTGCATGTCACTCCTCACCAGCATGTCCTTATTCTGGTGCAGGAAAGCCTTGTTCATGGGCGCTACTGTGAAAGCAGGCTGAGGCGGGCACAAACAGGTCCTGCACTGCAGTGCAAGTTTCTCAGAGCTCCTGTCACAGCCCCAGCCCTTCTCTCAGCTCTGCGCATTGTACCCCAACAGAAACGAACTTACAGCTTTTAGAAATCAATTTCTTTATCAAAATCAGAGAAAAAAGCTTTGTCTGCTAATACAAGGTATCACTATCATCATCACAAAAAGTATCCCTACCACTAAGAATATCGTATCTCTTATCAGTAAAATCAGCACGGTCCTCTAATATTAGGTGTCATTATTAGAAGCACTATCACTAAAAGAATCACTAGCTATCACTATCACTATCTATCACTATCACTATCACTAAAAGCATCACTATCACTATCACTCTCACTATTACTATCCCTATCACTACCACTGTCACTATCTATCACTATCACTGAAGAGTTCCTATTACTAGAACTATCTATCACTACCACTAAAAGAATCACTGCCACTCTCACTATCAGTATCCCTGTCACTACCTCTACCACTATCACTATCTATCACTTATCACTATCACTAATCTTCATCTTGGAACATAAAGTATTCCTCCTGGTACTGGTTACAGGGGCACCAGGAGGCTGTGGGCTGAGGAGACTCCAGGGAAATCCAGTAGTCCCGTGAAGTAGCCCCCTCAGCCAGAGCACAGTAGGGACACGTGGTCTGAGGTGACGGGTCTGCGCGCATGTTCTTGTATCGCTGGGTCAGCTCTGCTGCAAAGATCTCAGGAAACAGACGGCAGCTGTCCCTGAACCTGTTGGCTTGGGGTCCCATGCCGCTTCCTGGACCTTCTCCTGACTCTGTTTCATCTCTAAGCAGGCCACGGCTTTCCCAGGAAGAGTCCCAGCCCTGTCCTGATGCCTCTTTGTCTTCCTGGGCCCTCCTGTAGAAACAGATTTCCAAGAAGACTCCTCATAGATAGGAATTTGGAGCACAGTTAACTGCACTGCAGCGATTACCACAGAACTGCCTGGGCACTCCAGCATGGTGCAATCACTTCATTGCCAATGGCAGCAATGAATAACTCGCATGTCTCTCTTGGGCAGCTGACACATGACGATGTACCCAACTACTGCTGCAAGCAGAATCACAGCCGAGACTGGAAGTGATGCTAGGAGGTACTTCTTGCTGAATTCCCACTGTCCAAGAGTCTCAACTTTTTGCCCAGCAGGTGATCCTAGCAGGAGAAAAGACAATGTGAGAGACAATGTTTGCACTCTGCACTAGGCATAATTCCACAGTCTGCTTCACATGCCTGAAGATTATTTTGTTCAGAGATTTCTTCCTCTGGCTCTGGTGTCTCAGCATCAGGGACCAAGAGAAGAGGTTCTCATGGGGAAGAGCCCAGTGTGTGCCAGGGAGCAGCACTGCCCCTGTCTTTTCCTCTGGGCTGCAGGCCAGGCCTGTGTGCTGGGCAGCTGCAATTCATCCATGGAGAGCACTGCAGGGATACAGCAGAAATGCTGCTCTTCTTCCAAGACAGCATCGCCCAAGCACTCACCGGAATATTCCTCAGGCACAGCGAGTTTGCTGGTGTCCCGTATTACTTCTCTTTCTTCATCTGAGCTTGGCTCACTGTTATTTTCTTCCACAGGGAGGGTCTCTGGCAAAGTCTCAGAATCTGTCTCTTCATAAAAAAACATTGGACACTTTAACCAGAAGCCACTGCCCCTTACCACAAGCATGGTGCCATGGCCTGGGAATTCTGGCAGGTGGCAGTGAGGAGCCTGCTGTGCCCAAAGACAAGAGGAATCCATAGCCGAGTTTTCTGCCATGCAACATGAAATGCAGACCACCCAAGACTTAATCAACCAAATGGCCCAGAGAAAGAATGCCTTCTGGCTCATACTCATACTTGAGGTCCAGCTTCAACCCATCCCTGAGCCTGAGGTTTGGCAGGGGCAGCCAAGACTGCGTGGGATATCATTTTTGCCTTAGTGCTGTGCTAAGTGTTAGATGAAAACAAATTCAGCAGAGGCCTTTTGCCAACATCTGGCTGCCAATGTCTGCACACAGCAGCTCTGGCCAGTAATGGTACATCTGCAGCAGCAGCTGGAGATGCTCCTGGCAATCATCTGGAAGCACAGCTGTGAGCAAATGCCATGCTGGACCTTTTCTATGGCTCATTCCAGGAGCTGTGAAATGGGGTGTCCCTGCAGCAAGACTCTGACTGAACACTTCTGGCTATCCAGGATTCAGAACATCCCTAGCGGAATGAAAAGCTTTGCATCCCAGGCTGCAGGCTTAACAGAATGGGATGTACCAACCAGATGGGGCTTCATCCATGGCTGTCAGGAGCTCCTCTGCTCCTGACAGGGGAGGGAATCCTTCAGGGAATCCTCCAGGAAATCCTCCAGGGAATCCTTCAGGAACCGTGTCATGATTCTTCCCTAAGTTAGATTTATAAAAGAATGTTACACCTAGGAATGTGTATTTCTCATGAATAACATGGGGAAAAGGAGTGCTCATGCTTGTGAAGGCACTAGAGACTGATTACTCACACTTGACGTACCAGCTTGGAATCAGCACGGTATCTGCCTCCAGCTCAGGGGCTGAAAGAGCACTCTCTGTGTCCATAACTACAGAACACGCACAAGAAGTTAGCATCACATTTACTTCTCTCATGGTCACACCTCAAGGCCTGCATGTGGAAGGTGCTGACAGGGCACACACAGGTGGGGCTGTATTCTCACAGCTGCACAGGGGTCTGGCTGCCCTTGGGACACTGAGCCGGCAGCTCTCACATGAACTGAAAAGCCATGGCGTGCCCACAAAACCTGTGGCTAGGTCAGCCCTGGAGCCAGGCCCCAGGAGGGTGGATTACCAGAGGTGAGCGATGGACAACCAGAGCTGAGTGACGTATAACCGGCTGCCCGTGATGAATAACCAGTGGTAGCCATGGAGAACCTGTGCTGAGGTTCTGGGCCTGAACTGCCCCTTCCCACCTCCTTGCTCTTTAGAACCCTCTGCCCATGCTGCACCCTAAAGCAGCTGCAGCCCCTCACTCCTGCCCTGGTGTGTCTGCCCCAGTGCCCACAGCGTGGTGGCCTCCTGGCTCAGCCAGCCCTAGTCCTGGCCCCGCTGCTGCCAGCCAGGCCTATGTGCTGGGCCCTGTCTGCCTACCTGCTCCCTGCCCAGCCGTTGGAGCACTCTGGGCATTCTGGGCTTGTAGGGCCAGGAGAAAGAGGAGCAGGAGGCACTGCCTCAGGGCCATGATCCCCCCTGCTGACAACATTCTGCTGCTGCCACTGCTGCTGCTGCCAAGAGCCCCCGTGGAATCACCAGGCTTGCTCTGGCACAGCGAGTGGCCCGGGACACTCTCCCGTCCCTCGGCAGGCCGGGAGAGTGGTTAAGGCTGTCACCTTGCACAGGCGAGGCTCTGCGCAACAAAAGGTAGAAAAAAGAATGGGCTGCTGTTGAGGGTTTAGTCAGGGTTTATTGAGGAAGTGCAGCAAATGGATCCACAACCCAGGGGATCCAGTGAACTGCAAACCCTGAACTGGGGTGTGCAATGTGCTGTAAAGGGGGAAGGGAACAGGGGAGGGGCTCACCCACCCGCCAGTGGGGTTACAGGAGGGCATGGGGAGCAGGAAAACAGGCATTTAGGAAAACCAATGCGGGCAATTCAGGGCAGAGGCCCCGGGGCCTGAACCTATCACTTGATGGCCTTGGTAGAAGTTTCTAGAGGGAGGGGATGGGCCGTCGAGTAATGGACTGGACACCAGGAGGGGAGGGGTTGAAGGAGTGACACAGCAATTTTTAGGGAACAGGGGGAGGAGGCAGAGTGATTGACAATGAAGAGGAGGGAGGAGGCAACAGGGGCAGAACCATTTTAACCGTAAAAATGGGACAAACTAAGGCATAACAGTGCAACTAAAACATACAAAGCCACAATACAACACTGCAGTGTTTCCCAGAGCACTGAACAACACGGTGGGGCTCTGGAACCTCACACGATACAGAACCCTCTGATCTCATGTCAAAGTGGTGTCTCTGAACTCCCCAATGTATGCCCACTTTGCCTGTGAATTCCTGGACCTCCCCTCTATTGAATTTCCTTTTCTGCACAGGAATGGAAGGAGCAAAACAGAGAAGGTTCGATGTATTCTGGGAGGTAGCACTGTGCATGGGAATGCAGAGGCACTAATGCCTTACTCCTCAGAAACCCTATCAGAAGCCCTCCATGAAGGCTGTTTTAAAAACCCAGATGCAAGTGTCCTTCTTTGGTAGTATTTATGTCTGACAGCCTTCTGGCAAGAAACCTGCTTTTCCCATTTCTTCTGCTACAGTTTCATCACCTTTGATGATGAAAGCACTGCTTCCATTCTCCACTGTCACGCCAACATGGGTGTGCAGTGCTCACGCTTCTCCCAAGTGAGCCTGGTTAATTCCCTTGCCACTTCCAATCCCACTTCAAGCTCACTAAAGGAGCCCCACTAAATCCTGAGCCAAGATCCTTTTTCCCTTTGAGGCAGATGTAGGCCATGTGCACCATCAAGCCTGGTGTCCTGTAGAGTAAGCCATGGTCAAAGGCCCACACTCCTACTGCAAACATCAGGGTGCCAGGGATTCACTTCTAGAACCTTCCTGTGTCTGGGTCACTGCAAGTGGGACAAGTAAATTCCACATGCACCCCAGATCCCTCAAGCTGTCATGCAGAGCCTCCTGTGACCAATATCACGTTCCTTCCCCTCTGTATCTCACACAGCCAGCCATCATCTTTCTGCTCCTTGATCCTCTTTGTGCTCACTGGGGAGGGACTGCCACATCCCCCATGACCTAAGTCACCATATCAGGTCTCCTTGATGTGCTCAGCACTGGACATCCCTCCTTCCCAGAACATCTTCCCTCTCTGCCCAGACCTTCCTGATTCGGGGCAACATCCCAAATGAGCTCCTAGACAAGTCTTTGCATGTCACTCCTCACCAGCATGTCCTTATTCTGGTGCAGGAAAGCCTTGTTCATGGGCGCTACTGTGAAAGCAGGCTGAGGCGGGCACAAACAGGTCCTGCACTGCAGTGCAAGTTTCTCAGAGCTCCTGTCACAGCCCCAGCCCTTCTCTCAGCTCTGCGCATTGTACCCCAACAGAAACGAACTTACAGCTTTTAGAAATCAATTTCTTTATCAAAATCAGAGAAAAAAGCTTTGTCTGCTAATACAAGGTATCACTATCATCATCACAAAAAGTATCCCTACCACTAAGAATATCGTATCTCTTATCAGTAAAATCAGCACGGTCCTCTAATATTAGGTGTCATTATTAGAAGCACTATCACTAAAAGAATCACTAGCTATCACTATCACTATCTATCACTATCACTATCACTAAAAGCATCACTATCACTATCACTCTCACTATTACTATCCCTATCACTACCACTGTCACTATCTATCACTATCACTGAAGAGTTCCTATTACTAGAACTATCTATCACTACCACTAAAAGAATCACTGCCACTCTCACTATCAGTATCCCTGTCACTACCTCTACCACTATCACTATCTATCACTTATCACTATCACTAATCTTCATCTTGGAACATAAAGTATTCCTCCTGGTACTGGTTACAGGGGCACCAGGAGGCTGTGGGCTGAGGAGACTCCAGGGAAATCCAGTAGTCCCGTGAAGTAGCCCCCTCAGCCAGAGCACAGTAGGGACACGTGGTCTGAGGTGACGGGTCTGCGCGCATGTTCTTGTATCGCTGGGTCAGCTCTGCTGCAAAGATCTGAGGAAACAGGCGGCAGCTGTCCCTGAACCTGTTGGCTTGGGGTCCCATGCTGCTTCCTGGACCTTCTCCTGACTCTGTTTCATCTCTAAGCAGGCCACGGCTTTCCCAGGAAGAGTCCCAGCCCTGTCCTGATGCCTCTTTGTCTTCCTGGGCCCTCCTGTAGAAACAGATTTCCAAGAAGACTCCTCATAGATAGGAATTTGGAGCACAGTTAACTGCACTGCAGCGATTACCACAGAACTGCCTGGGCACTCCAGCATGGTGCAATCACTTCATTGCCAATGGCAGCAATGAATAACTCGCATGTCTCTCTTGGGCAGCTGACACATGACGATGTACCCAACTACTGCTGCAAGCAGAATCACAGCCGAGACTGGAAGTGATGCTAGGAGGTACTTCTTGCTGAATTCCCACTGTCCAAGAGTCTCAACTTTTTGCCCAGCAGGTGATCCTAGCAGGAGAAAAGACAATGTGAGAGACAATGTTTGCACTCTGCACTAGGCATAATTCCACAGTCTGCTTCACATGCCTGAAGATTATTTTGTTCAGAGATTTCTTCCTCTGGCTCTGGTGTCTCAGCATCAGGGACCAAGAGAAGAGGTTCTCATGGGGAAGAGCCCAGTGTGTGCCAGGGAGCAGCACTGCCCCTGTCTTTTCCTCTGGGCTGCAGGCCAGGCCTGTGTGCTGGGCAGCTGCAATTCATCCATGGAGAGCACTGCAGGGATACAGCAGAAATGCTGCTCTTCTTCCAAGACAGCATCGCCCAAGCACTCACCGGAATATTCCTCAGGCATAGCGAGTTTGCTGGTGTCCCGTATTACTTCTCTTTCTTCATCTGAGCTTGGCTCACTGTTATTTTCTTCCACAGGGAGGGTCTCTGGCAAAGTCTCAGAATCTGTCTCTTCATAAAAAAACATTGGACACTTTAACCAGAAGCCACTGCCCCTTACCACAAGCATGGTGCCATGGCCTGGGAATTCTGGCAGGTGGCAGTGAGGAGCCTGCTGTGCCCAAAGACAAGAGGAATCCATAGCCGAGTTTTCTGCCATGCAACATGAAATGCAGACCACCCAAGACTTAATCAACCAAATGGCCCAGAGAAAGAATGCCTTCTGGCTCATACTCATACTTGAGGTCCAGCTTCAACCCATCCCTGAGCCTGAGGTTTGGCAGGGGCAGCCAAGACTGCGTGGGATATCATTTTTGCCTTAGTGCTGTGCTAAGTGTTAGATGAAAACAAATTCAGCAGAGGCCTTTTGCCAACATCTGGCTGCCAATGTCTGCACACAGCAGCTCTGGCCAGTAATGGTACATCTGCAGCAGCAGCTGGAGATGCTCCTGGCAATCATCTGGAAGCACAGCTGTGAGCAAATGCCATGCTGGACCTTTTCTATGGCTCACTCCAGGAGCTGTGAAATGGGGTGTCCCTGCAGCAAGACTCTGACTGAACACTTCTGGCTATCCAGGATTCAGAACATCCCTAGCGGAATGAAAAGCTTTGCATCCCAGGCTGCAGGCTTAACAGAATGGGATGTACCAACCAGATGGGGCTTCATCCATGGCTGTCAGGAGCTCCTCTGCTCCTGACAGGGGAGGGAATCCTTCAGGGAATCCTCCAGGAAATCCTCCAGGGAATCCTTCAGGAACCGTGTCATGATTCTTCCCTAAGTTAGATTTATAAAAGAATGTTACACCTAGGAATGTGTATTTCTCATGAATAACATGGGGAAAAGGAGTGCTCATGCTTGTGAAGGCACTAGAGACTGATTACTCACACTTGACGTACCAGCTTGGAATCAGCACGGTATCTGCCTCCAGCTCAGGGGCTGAAAGAGCACTCTCTGTGTCCATAACTACAGAACACGCACAAGAAGTTAGCATCACATTTACTTCTCTCATGGTCACACCTCAAGGCCTGCATGTGGAAGGTGCTGACAGGGCACACACAGGTGGGGCTGTATTCTCACAGCTGCACAGGGGTCTGGCTGCCCTTGGGACACTGAGCCGGCAGCTCTCACATGAACTGAAAAGCCATGGCGTGCCCACAAAACCTGTGGCTAGGTCAGCCCTGGAGCCAGGCCCCAGGAGGGTGGATTACCAGAGGTGAGCGATGGACAACCAGAGCTGAGTGACGTATAACCGGCTGCCCGTGATGAATAACCAGTGGTAGCCATGGAGAACCTGTGCTGAGGTTCTGGGCCTGAACTGCCCCTTCCCACCTCCTTGCTCTTTAGAACCCTCTGCCCATGCTGCACCCTAAAGCAGCTGCAGCCCCTCACTCCTGCCCTGGTGTGTCTGCCCCAGTGCCCACAGCGTGGTGGCCTCCTGGCTCAGCCAGCCCTAGTCCTGGCCCCGCTGCTGCCAGCCAGGCCTATGTGCTGGGCCCTGTCTGCCTACCTGCTCCCTGCCCAGCCGTTGGAGCACTCTGGGCATTCTGGGCTTGTAGGGCCAGGAGAAAGAGGAGCAGGAGGCACTGCCTCAGGGCCATGATCCCCCCTGCTGACAACATTCTGCTGCTGCCACTGCTGCTGCTGCCAAGAGCCCCCGTGGAATCACCAGGCTTGCTCTGGCACAGCGAGTGGCCCGGGACACTCTCCCGTCCCTCGGCAGGCCGGGAGAGTGGTTAAGGCTGTCACCTTGCACAGGCGAGGCTCTGCGCAACAAAAGGTAGAAAAAAGAATGGGCTGCTGTTGAGGGTTTAGTCAGGGTTTATTGAGGAAGTGCAGCAAATGGATCCACAACCCAGGGGATCCAGTGAACTGCAAACCCTGAACTGGGGTGTGCAATGTGCTGTAAAGGGGGAAGGGAACAGGGGAGGGGCTCACCCACCCGCCAGTGGGGTTACAGGAGGGCATGGGGAGCAGGAAAACAGGCATTTAGGAAAACCAATGCGGGCAATTCAGGGGAGAGGCCTCGGGGCCTGAACCTATCACTTGATGGCCTTGGTAGAAGTTTCTAGAGGGAGGGGATGGGCCGTCGAGTAATGGACTGGACGCCAGGAGGGGAGGGGTTGAAGGAGTGACACAGCAATTTTTAGGGAACAGGGGGAGGAGGCAGAGTGATTGACAATGAAGAGGAGGGAGGAGGCAACAGGGGCAGAACCATTTTAACCGTAAAAATGGGACAAACTAAGGCATAACAGTGCAACTAAAACATACAAAGCCACAATACAACACTGCAGTGTTTCCCAGAGCACTGAACAACACGGTGGGGCTCTGGAACCTCACACGATACAGAACCCTCTGATCTCATGTCAAAGTGGTGTCTCTGAACTCCCCAATGTATGCCCACTTTGCCTGTGAATTCCTGGACCTCCCCTCTATTGAATTTCCTTTTCTGCACAGGAATGGAAGGAGCAAAACAGAGAAGGTTCGATGTATTCTGGGAGGTAGCACTGTGCATGGGAATGCAGAGGCACTAATGCCTTACTCCTCAGAAACCCTATCAGAAGCCCTCCATGAAGGCTGTTTTAAAAACCCAGATGCAAGTGTCCTTCTTTGGTAGTATTTATGTCTGACAGCCTTCTGGCAAGAAACCTGCTTTTCCCATTTCTTCTGCTACAGTTTCATCACCTTTGATGATGAAAGCACTGCTTCCATTCTCCACTGTCACGCCAACATGGGTGTGCAGTGCTCACGCTTCTCCCAAGTGAGCCTGGTTAATTCCCTTGCCACTTCCAATCCCACTTCAAGCTCACTAAAGGAGCCCCACTAAATCCTGAGCCAAGATCCTTTTTCCCTTTGAGGCAGATGTAGGCCATGTGCACCATCAAGCCTGGTGTCCTGTAGAGTAAGCCATGGTCAAAGGCCCACACTCCTACTGCAAACATCAGGGTGCCAGGGATTCACTTCTAGAACCTTCCTGTGTCTGGGTCACTGCAAGTGGGACAAGTAAATTCCACATGCACCCCAGATCCCTCAAGCTGTCATGCAGAGCCTCCTGTGACCAATATCACGTTCCTTCCCCTCTGTATCTCACACAGCCAGCCATCATCTTTCTGCTCCTTGAGCCTCTTTGTGCTCACTGGGGAGGGACTGCCACATCCCCCATGACCTAAGTCACCATATCAGGTCTCCTTGATGTGCTCAGCACTGGACATCCCTCCTTCCCAGAACATCTTCCCTCTCTGCCCAGACCTTCCTGATTCGGGGCAACATCCCAAATGAGCTCCTAGACAAGTCTTTGCATGTCACTCCTCACCAGCATGTCCTTATTCTGGTGCAGGAAAGCCTTGTTCATGGGCGCTACTGTGAAAGCAGGCTGAGGCGGGCACAAACAGGTCCTGCACTGCAGTGCAAGTTTCTCAGAGCTCCTGTCACAGCCCCAGCCCTTCTCTCAGCTCTGCGCATTGTACCCCAACAGAAACGAACTTACAGCTTTTAGAAATCAATTTCTTTATCAAAATCAGAGAAAAAAGCTTTGTCTGCTAATACAAGGTATCACTATCATCATCACAAAAAGTATCCCTACCACTAAGAATATCGTATCTCTTATCAGTAAAATCAGCACGGTCCTCTAATATTAGGTGTCATTATTAGAAGCACTATCACTAAAAGAATCACTAGCTATCACTATCACTATCTATCACTATCACTATCACTAAAAGCATCACTATCACTATCACTCTCACTATTACTATCCCTATCACTACCACTGTCACTATCTATCACTATCACTGAAGAGTTCCTATTACTAGAACTATCTATCACTACCACTAAAAGAATCACTGCCACTCTCACTATCAGTATCCCTGTCACTACCTCTACCACTATCACTATCTATCACTTATCACTATCACTAATCTTCATCTTGGAACATAAAGTATTCCTCCTGGTACTGGTTACAGGGGCACCAGGAGGCTGTGGGCTGAGGAGACTCCAGGGAAATCCAGTAGTCCCGTGAAGTAGCCCCCTCAGCCAGAGCACAGTAGGGACACGTGGTCTGAGGTGACGGGTCTGCGCGCATGTTCTTGTATCGCTGGGTCAGCTCTGCTGCAAAGATCTGAGGAAACAGGCGGCAGCTGTCCCTGAACCTGTTGGCTTGGGGTCCCATGCTGCTTCCTGGACCTTCTCCTGACTCTGTTTCATCTCTAAGCAGGCCACGGCTTTCCCAGGAAGAGTCCCAGCCCTGTCCTGATGCCTCTTTGTCTTCCTGGGCCCTCCTGTAGAAACAGATTTCCAAGAAGACTCCTCATAGATAGGAATTTGGAGCACAGTTAACTGCACTGCAGCGATTACCACAGAACTGCCTGGGCACTCCAGCATGGTGCAATCACTTCATTGCCAATGGCAGCAATGAATAACTCGCATGTCTCTCTTGGGCAGCTGACACATGACGATGTACCCAACTACTGCTGCAAGCAGAATCACAGCCGAGACTGGAAGTGATGCTAGGAGGTACTTCTTGCTGAATTCCCACTGTCCAAGAGTCTCAACTTTTTGCCCAGCAGGTGATCCTAGCAGGAGAAAAGACAATGTGAGAGACAATGTTTGCACTCTGCACTAGGCATAATTCCACAGTCTGCTTCACATGCCTGAAGATTATTTTGTTCAGAGATTTCTTCCTCTGGCTCTGGTGTCTCAGCATCAGGGACCAAGAGAAGAGGTTCTCATGGGGAAGAGCCCAGTGTGTGCCAGGGAGCAGCACTGCCCCTGTCTTTTCCTCTGGGCTGCAGGCCAGGCCTGTGTGCTGGGCAGCTGCAATTCATCCATGGAGAGCACTGCAGGGATACAGCAGAAATGCTGCTCTTCTTCCAAGACAGCATCGCCCAAGCACTCACCGGAATATTCCTCAGGCATAGCGAGTTTGCTGGTGTCCCGTATTACTTCTCTTTCTTCATCTGAGCTTGGCTCACTGTTATTTTCTTCCACAGGGAGGGTCTCTGGCAAAGTCTCAGAATCTGTCTCTTCATAAAAAAACATTGGACACTTTAACCAGAAGCCACTGCCCCTTACCACAAGCATGGTGCCATGGCCTGGGAATTCTGGCAGGTGGCAGTGAGGAGCCTGCTGTGCCCAAAGACAAGAGGAATCCATAGCCGAGTTTTCTGCCATGCAACATGAAATGCAGACCACCCAAGACTTAATCAACCAAATGGCCCAGAGAAAGAATGCCTTCTGGCTCATACTCATACTTGAGGTCCAGCTTCAACCCATCCCTGAGCCTGAGGTTTGGCAGGGGCAGCCAAGACTGCGTGGGATATCATTTTTGCCTTAGTGCTGTGCTAAGTGTTAGATGAAAACAAATTCAGCAGAGGCCTTTTGCCAACATCTGGCTGCCAATGTCTGCACACAGCAGCTCTGGCCAGTAATGGTACATCTGCAGCAGCAGCTGGAGATGCTCCTGGCAATCATCTGGAAGCACAGCTGTGAGCAAATGCCATGCTGGACCTTTTCTATGGCTCACTCCAGGAGCTGTGAAATGGGGTGTCCCTGCAGCAAGACTCTGACTGAACACTTCTGGCTATCCAGGATTCAGAACATCCCTAGCGGAATGAAAAGCTTTGCATCCCAGGCTGCAGGCTTAACAGAATGGGATGTACCAACCAGATGGGGCTTCATCCATGGCTGTCAGGAGCTCCTCTGCTCCTGACAGGGGAGGGAATCCTTCAGGGAATCCTCCAGGAAATCCTCCAGGGAATCCTTCAGGAACCGTGTCATGATTCTTCCCTAAGTTAGATTTATAAAAGAATGTTACACCTAGGAATGTGTATTTCTCATGAATAACATGGGGAAAAGGAGTGCTCATGCTTGTGAAGGCACTAGAGACTGATTACTCACACTTGACGTACCAGCTTGGAATCAGCACGGTATCTGCCTCCAGCTCAGGGGCTGAAAGAGCACTCTCTGTGTCCATAACTACAGAACACGCACAAGAAGTTAGCATCACATTTACTTCTCTCATGGTCACACCTCAAGGCCTGCATGTGGAAGGTGCTGACAGGGCACACACAGGTGGGGCTGTATTCTCACAGCTGCACAGGGGTCTGGCTGCCCTTGGGACACTGAGCCGGCAGCTCTCACATGAACTGAAAAGCCATGGCGTGCCCACAAAACCTGTGGCTAGGTCAGCCCTGGAGCCAGGCCCCAGGAGGGTGGATTACCAGAGGTGAGCGATGGACAACCAGAGCTGAGTGACGTATAACCGGCTGCCCGTGATGAATAACCAGTGGTAGCCATGGAGAACCTGTGCTGAGGTTCTGGGCCTGAACTGCCCCTTCCCACCTCCTTGCTCTTTAGAACCCTCTGCCCATGCTGCACCCTAAAGCAGCTGCAGCCCCTCACTCCTGCCCTGGTGTGTCTGCCCCAGTGCCCACAGCGTGGTGGCCTCCTGGCTCAGCCAGCCCTAGTCCTGGCCCCGCTGCTGCCAGCCAGGCCTATGTGCTGGGCCCTGTCTGCCTACCTGCTCCCTGCCCAGCCGTTGGAGCACTCTGGGCATTCTGGGCTTGTAGGGCCAGGAGAAAGAGGAGCAGGAGGCACTGCCTCAGGGCCATGATCCCCCCTGCTGACAACATTCTGCTGCTGCCACTGCTGCTGCTGCCAAGAGCCCCCGTGGAATCACCAGGCTTGCTCTGGCACAGCGAGTGGCCCGGGACACTCTCCCGTCCCTCGGCAGGCCGGGAGAGTGGTTAAGGCTGTCACCTTGCACAGGCGAGGCTCTGCGCAACAAAAGGTAGAAAAAAGAATGGGCTGCTGTTGAGGGTTTAGTCAGGGTTTATTGAGGAAGTGCAGCAAATGGATCCACAACCCAGGGGATCCAGTGAACTGCAAACCCTGAACTGGGGTGTGCAATGTGCTGTAAAGGGGGAAGGGAACAGGGGAGGGGCTCACCCACCCGCCAGTGGGGTTACAGGAGGGCATGGGGAGCAGGAAAACAGGCATTTAGGAAAACCAATGCGGGCAATTCAGGGGAGAGGCCTCGGGGCCTGAACCTATCACTTGATGGCCTTGGTAGAAGTTTCTAGAGGGAGGGGATGGGCCGTCGAGTAATGGACTGGACGCCAGGAGGGGAGGGGTTGAAGGAGTGACACAGCAATTTTTAGGGAACAGGGGGAGGAGGCAGAGTGATTGACAATGAAGAGGAGGGAGGAGGCAACAGGGGCAGAACCATTTTAACCGTAAAAATGGGACAAACTAAGGCATAACAGTGCAACTAAAACATACAAAGCCACAATACAACACTGCAGTGTTTCCCAGAGCACTGAACAACACGGTGGGGCTCTGGAACCTCACACGATACAGAACCCTCTGATCTCATGTCAAAGTGGTGTCTCTGAACTCCCCAATGTATGCCCACTTTGCCTGTGAATTCCTGGACCTCCCCTCTATTGAATTTCCTTTTCTGCACAGGAATGGAAGGAGCAAAACAGAGAAGGTTCGATGTATTCTGGGAGGTAGCACTGTGCATGGGAATGCAGAGGCACTAATGCCTTACTCCTCAGAAACCCTATCAGAAGCCCTCCATGAAGGCTGTTTTAAAAACCCAGATGCAAGTGTCCTTCTTTGGTAGTATTTATGTCTGACAGCCTTCTGGCAAGAAACCTGCTTTTCCCATTTCTTCTGCTACAGTTTCATCACCTTTGATGATGAAAGCACTGCTTCCATTCTCCACTGTCACGCCAACATGGGTGTGCAGTGCTCACGCTTCTCCCAAGTGAGCCTGGTTAATTCCCTTGCCACTTCCAATCCCACTTCAAGCTCACTAAAGGAGCCCCACTAAATCCTGAGCCAAGATCCTTTTTCCCTTTGAGGCAGATGTAGGCCATGTGCACCATCAAGCCTGGTGTCCTGTAGAGTAAGCCATGGTCAAAGGCCCACACTCCTACTGCAAACATCAGGGTGCCAGGGATTCACTTCTAGAACCTTCCTGTGTCTGGGTCACTGCAAGTGGGACAAGTAAATTCCACATGCACCCCAGATCCCTCAAGCTGTCATGCAGAGCCTCCTGTGACCAATATCACGTTCCTTCCCCTCTGTATCTCACACAGCCAGCCATCATCTTTCTGCTCCTTGAGCCTCTTTGTGCTCACTGGGGAGGGACTGCCACATCCCCCATGACCTAAGTCACCATATCAGGTCTCCTTGATGTGCTCAGCACTGGACATCCCTCCTTCCCAGAACATCTTCCCTCTCTGCCCAGACCTTCCTGATTCGGGGCAACATCCCAAATGAGCTCCTAGACAAGTCTTTGCATGTCACTCCTCACCAGCATGTCCTTATTCTGGTGCAGGAAAGCCTTGTTCATGGGCGCTACTGTGAAAGCAGGCTGAGGCGGGCACAAACAGGTCCTGCACTGCAGTGCAAGTTTCTCAGAGCTCCTGTCACAGCCCCAGCCCTTCTCTCAGCTCTGCGCATTGTACCCCAACAGAAACGAACTTACAGCTTTTAGAAATCAATTTCTTTATCAAAATCAGAGAAAAAAGCTTTGTCTGCTAATACAAGGTATCACTATCATCATCACAAAAAGTATCCCTACCACTAAGAATATCGTATCTCTTATCAGTAAAATCAGCACGGTCCTCTAATATTAGGTGTCATTATTAGAAGCACTATCACTAAAAGAATCACTAGCTATCACTATCACTATCTATCACTATCACTATCACTAAAAGCATCACTATCACTATCACTCTCACTATTACTATCCCTATCACTACCACTGTCACTATCTATCACTATCACTGAAGAGTTCCTATTACTAGAACTATCTATCACTACCACTAAAAGAATCACTGCCACTCTCACTATCAGTATCCCTGTCACTACCTCTACCACTATCACTATCTATCACTTATCACTATCACTAATCTTCATCTTGGAACATAAAGTATTCCTCCTGGTACTGGTTACAGGGGCACCAGGAGGCTGTGGGCTGAGGAGACTCCAGGGAAATCCAGTAGTCCCGTGAAGTAGCCCCCTCAGCCAGAGCACAGTAGGGACACGTGGTCTGAGGTGACGGGTCTGCGCGCATGTTCTTGTATCGCTGGGTCAGCTCTGCTGCAAAGATCTCAGGAAACAGACGGCAGCTGTCCCTGAACCTGTTGGCTTGGGGTCCCATGCCGCTTCCTGGACCTTCTCCTGACTCTGTTTCATCTCTAAGCAGGCCACGGCTTTCCCAGGAAGAGTCCCAGCCCTGTCCTGATGCCTCTTTGTCTTCCTGGGCCCTCCTGTAGAAACAGATTTCCAAGAAGACTCCTCATAGATAGGAATTTGGAGCACAGTTAACTGCACTGCAGCGATTACCACAGAACTGCCTGGGCACTCCAGCATGGTGCAATCACTTCATTGCCAATGGCAGCAATGAATAACTCGCATGTCTCTCTTGGGCAGCTGACACATGACGATGTACCCAACTACTGCTGCAAGCAGAATCACAGCCGAGACTGGAAGTGATGCTAGGAGGTACTTCTTGCTGAATTCCCACTGTCCAAGAGTCTCAACTTTTTGCCCAGCAGGTGATCCTAGCAGGAGAAAAGACAATGTGAGAGACAATGTTTGCACTCTGCACTAGGCATAATTCCACAGTCTGCTTCACATGCCTGAAGATTATTTTGTTCAGAGATTTCTTCCTCTGGCTCTGGTGTCTCAGCATCAGGGACCAAGAGAAGAGGTTCTCATGGGGAAGAGCCCAGTGTGTGCCAGGGAGCAGCACTGCCCCTGTCTTTTCCTCTGGGCTGCAGGCCAGGCCTGTGTGCTGGGCAGCTGCAATTCATCCATGGAGAGCACTGCAGGGATACAGCAGAAATGCTGCTCTTCTTCCAAGACAGCATCGCCCAAGCACTCACCGGAATATTCCTCAGGCACAGCGAGTTTGCTGGTGTCCCGTATTACTTCTCTTTCTTCATCTGAGCTTGGCTCACTGTTATTTTCTTCCACAGGGAGGGTCTCTGGCAAAGTCTCAGAATCTGTCTCTTCATAAAAAAACATTGGACACTTTAACCAGAAGCCACTGCCCCTTACCACAAGCATGGTGCCATGGCCTGGGAATTCTGGCAGGTGGCAGTGAGGAGCCTGCTGTGCCCAAAGACAAGAGGAATCCATAGCCGAGTTTTCTGCCATGCAACATGAAATGCAGACCACCCAAGACTTAATCAACCAAATGGCCCAGAGAAAGAATGCCTTCTGGCTCATACTCATACTTGAGGTCCAGCTTCAACCCATCCCTGAGCCTGAGGTTTGGCAGGGGCAGCCAAGACTGCGTGGGATATCATTTTTGCCTTAGTGCTGTGCTAAGTGTTAGATGAAAACAAATTCAGCAGAGGCCTTTTGCCAACATCTGGCTGCCAATGTCTGCACACAGCAGCTCTGGCCAGTAATGGTACATCTGCAGCAGCAGCTGGAGATGCTCCTGGCAATCATCTGGAAGCACAGCTGTGAGCAAATGCCATGCTGGACCTTTTCTATGGCTCATTCCAGGAGCTGTGAAATGGGGTGTCCCTGCAGCAAGACTCTGACTGAACACTTCTGGCTATCCAGGATTCAGAACATCCCTAGCGGAATGAAAAGCTTTGCATCCCAGGCTGCAGGCTTAACAGAATGGGATGTACCAACCAGATGGGGCTTCATCCATGGCTGTCAGGAGCTCCTCTGCTCCTGACAGGGGAGGGAATCCTTCAGGGAATCCTCCAGGAAATCCTCCAGGGAATCCTTCAGGAACCGTGTCATGATTCTTCCCTAAGTTAGATTTATAAAAGAATGTTACACCTAGGAATGTGTATTTCTCATGAATAACATGGGGAAAAGGAGTGCTCATGCTTGTGAAGGCACTAGAGACTGATTACTCACACTTGACGTACCAGCTTGGAATCAGCACGGTATCTGCCTCCAGCTCAGGGGCTGAAAGAGCACTCTCTGTGTCCATAACTACAGAACACGCACAAGAAGTTAGCATCACATTTACTTCTCTCATGGTCACACCTCAAGGCCTGCATGTGGAAGGTGCTGACAGGGCACACACAGGTGGGGCTGTATTCTCACAGCTGCACAGGGGTCTGGCTGCCCTTGGGACACTGAGCCGGCAGCTCTCACATGAACTGAAAAGCCATGGCGTGCCCACAAAACCTGTGGCTAGGTCAGCCCTGGAGCCAGGCCCCAGGAGGGTGGATTACCAGAGGTGAGCGATGGACAACCAGAGCTGAGTGACGTATAACCGGCTGCCCGTGATGAATAACCAGTGGTAGCCATGGAGAACCTGTGCTGAGGTTCTGGGCCTGAACTGCCCCTTCCCACCTCCTTGCTCTTTAGAACCCTCTGCCCATGCTGCACCCTAAAGCAGCTGCAGCCCCTCACTCCTGCCCTGGTGTGTCTGCCCCAGTGCCCACAGCGTGGTGGCCTCCTGGCTCAGCCAGCCCTAGTCCTGGCCCCGCTGCTGCCAGCCAGGCCTATGTGCTGGGCCCTGTCTGCCTACCTGCTCCCTGCCCAGCCGTTGGAGCACTCTGGGCATTCTGGGCTTGTAGGGCCAGGAGAAAGAGGAGCAGGAGGCACTGCCTCAGGGCCATGATCCCCCCTGCTGACAACATTCTGCTGCTGCCACTGCTGCTGCTGCCAAGAGCCCCCGTGGAATCACCAGGCTTGCTCTGGCACAGCGAGTGGCCCGGGACACTCTCCCGTCCCTCGGCAGGCCAGGAGAGTGGTTAAGGCTGTCACCTTGCACAGGCGAGGCTCTGCGCAACAAAAGGTAGAAAAAAGAATGGGCTGCTGTTGAGGGTTTAGTCAGGGTTTATTGAGGAAATGCAGCAATTGGATCCACAACCCAGGGGATCCAGTGAACTGCAAACCCTGAACTGGGGTGTGCAATGTGCTGTAAAGGGGGAAGGGAACAGGGGAGGGGCTCACCCACCCGCCAGTGGGGTTACAGGAGGGCATGGGGAGCAGGAAAACAGGCATTTAGGAAAACCAATGCGGGCAATTCAGGGGAGAGGCCCCGGGGCCTGAACCTATCACTTGATGGCCTTGGTAGAAGTTTCTAGAGGGAGGGGATGGGCCGTCGAGTAATGGACTGGACGCCAGGAGGGGAGGGGTTGAAGGAGTGACACAGCAATTTTTAGGGAACAGGGGGAGGAGGCAGAGTGATTGACAATGAAGAGGAGGGAGGAGGCAACAGGGGCAGAACCATTTTAACCGTAAAAATGGGACAAACTAAGGCATAACAGTGCAACTAAAACATACAAAGCCACAATACAACACTGCAGTGTTTCCCAGAGCACTGAACAACACGGTGGGGCTCTGGAACCTCACACGATACAGAACCCTCTGATCTCATGTCAAAGTGGTGTCTCTGAACTCCCCAATGTATGCCCACTTTGCCTGTGAATTCCTGGACCTCCCCTCTATTGAATTTCCTTTTCTGCACAGGAATGGAAGGAGCAAAACAGAGAAGGTTCGATGTATTCTGGGAGGTAGCACTGTGCATGGGAATGCAGAGGCACTAATGCCTTACTCCTCAGAAACCCTATCAGAAGCCCTCCATGAAGGCTGTTTTAAAAACCCAGATGCAAGTGTCCTTCTTTGGTAGTATTTATGTCTGACAGCCTTCTGGCAAGAAACCTGCTTTTCCCATTTCTTCTGCTACAGTTTCATCACCTTTGATGATGAAAGCACTGCTTCCATTCTCCACTGTCACGCCAACATGGGTGTGCAGTGCTCACGCTTCTCCCAAGTGAGCCTGGTTAATTCCCTTGCCACTTCCAATCCCACTTCAAGCTCACTAAAGGAGCCCCACTAAATCCTGAGCCAAGATCCTTTTTCCCTTTGAGGCAGATGTAGGCCATGTGCACCATCAAGCCTGGTGTCCTGTAGAGTAAGCCATGGTCAAAGGCCCACACTCCTACTGCAAACATCAGGGTGCCAGGGATTCACTTCTAGAACCTTCCTGTGTCTCTGGGTCACTGCAAGTGGGACAAGTAAATTCCACATGCACCCCAGATCCCTCAAGCTGTCATGCAGAGCCTCCTGTGACCAATATCACGTTCCTTCCCCTCTGTATCTCACACAGCCAGCCATCATCTTTCTGCTCCTTGAGCCTCTTTGTGCTCACTGGGGAGGGACTGCCACATCCCCCATGACCTAAGTCACCATATCAGGTCTCCTTGATGTGCTCAGCACTGGACATCCCTCCTTCCCAGAACATCTTCCCTCTCTGCCCAGACCTTCCTGATTCGGGGCAACATCCCAAATGAGCTCCTAGACAAGTCTTTGCATGTCACTCCTCACCAGCATGTCCTTATTCTGGTGCAGGAAAGCCTTGTTCATGGGCGCTACTGTGAAAGCAGGCTGAGGCGGGCACAAACAGGTCCTGCACTGCAGTGCAAGTTTCTCAGAGCTCCTGTCACAGCCCCAGCCCTTCTCTCAGCTCTGCGCATTGTACCCCAACAGAAACGAACTTACAGCTTTTAGAAATCAATTTCTTTATCAAAATCAGAGAAAAAAGCTTTGTCTGCTAATACAAGGTATCACTATCATCATCACAAAAAGTATCCCTACCACTAAGAATATCGTATCTCTTATCAGTAAAATCAGCACGGTCCTCTAATATTAGGTGTCATTATTAGAAGCACTATCACTAAAAGAATCACTAGCTATCACTATCACTATCTATCACTATCACTATCACTAAAAGCATCACTATCACTATCACTCTCACTATTACTATCCCTATCACTACCACTGTCACTATCTATCACTATCACTGAAGAGTTCCTATTACTAGAACTATCTATCACTACCACTAAAAGAATCACTGCCACTCTCACTATCAGTATCCCTGTCACTACCTCTACCACTATCACTATCTATCACTTATCACTATCACTAATCTTCATCTTGGAACATAAAGTATTCCTCCTGGTACTGGTTACAGGGGCACCAGGAGGCTGTGGGCTGAGGAGACTCCAGGGAAATCCAGTAGTCCCGTGAAGTAGCCCCCTCAGCCAGAGCACAGTAGGGACACGTGGTCTGAGGTGACGGGTCTGCGCGCATGTTCTTGTATCGCTGGGTCAGCTCTGCTGCAAAGATCTCAGGAAACAGACGGCAGCTGTCCCTGAACCTGTTGGCTTGGGGTCCCATGCCGCTTCCTGGACCTTCTCCTGACTCTGTTTCATCTCTAAGCAGGCCACGGCTTTCCCAGGAAGAGTCCCAGCCCTGTCCTGATGCCTCTTTGTCTTCCTGGGCCCTCCTGTAGAAACAGATTTCCAAGAAGACTCCTCATAGATAGGAATTTGGAGCACAGTTAACTGCACTGCAGCGATTACCACAGAACTGCCTGGGCACTCCAGCATGGTGCAATCACTTCATTGCCAATGGCAGCAATGAATAACTCGCATGTCTCTCTTGGGCAGCTGACACATGACGATGTACCCAACTACTGCTGCAAGCAGAATCACAGCCGAGACTGGAAGTGATGCTAGGAGGTACTTCTTGCTGAATTCCCACTGTCCAAGAGTCTCAACTTTTTGCCCAGCAGGTGATCCTAGCAGGAGAAAAGACAATGTGAGAGACAATGTTTGCACTCTGCACTAGGCATAATTCCACAGTCTGCTTCACATGCCTGAAGATTATTTTGTTCAGAGATTTCTTCCTCTGGCTCTGGTGTCTCAGCATCAGGGACCAAGAGAAGAGGTTCTCATGGGGAAGAGCCCAGTGTGTGCCAGGGAGCAGCACTGCCCCTGTCTTTTCCTCTGGGCTGCAGGCCAGGCCTGTGTGCTGGGCAGCTGCAATTCATCCATGGAGAGCACTGCAGGGATACAGCAGAAATGCTGCTCTTCTTCCAAGACAGCATCGCCCAAGCACTCACCGGAATATTCCTCAGGCATAGCGAGTTTGCTGGTGTCCCGTATTACTTCTCTTTCTTCATCTGAGCTTGGCTCACTGTTATTTTCTTCCACAGGGAGGGTCTCTGGCAAAGTCTCAGAATCTGTCTCTTCATAAAAAAACATTGGACACTTTAACCAGAAGCCACTGCCCCTTACCACAAGCATGGTGCCATGGCCTGGGAATTCTGGCAGGTGGCAGTGAGGAGCCTGCTGTGCCCAAAGACAAGAGGAATCCATAGCCGAGTTTTCTGCCATGCAACATGAAATGCAGACCACCCAAGACTTAATCAACCAAATGACCCAGAGAAAGAATGCCTTCTGGCTCATACTCATACTTGAGGTCCAGCTTCAACCCATCCCTGAGCCTGAGGTTTGGCAGGGGCAGCCAAGACTGCGTGGGATATCATTTTTGCCTTAGTGCTGTGCTAAGTGTTAGATGAAAACAAATTCAGCAGAGGCCTTTTGCCAACATCTGGCTGCCAATGTCTGCACACAGCAGCTCTGGCCAGTAATGGTACATCTGCAGCAGCAGCTGGAGATGCTCCTGGCAATCATCTGGAAGCACAGCTGTGAGCAAATGCCATGCTGGACCTTTTCTATGGCTCATTCCAGGAGCTGTGAAATGGGGTGTCCCTGCAGCAAGACTCTGACTGAACACTTCTGGCTATCCAGGATTCAGAACATCCCTAGCGGAATGAAAAGCTTTGCATCCCAGGCTGCAGGCTTAACAGAATGGGATGTACCAACCAGATGGGGCTTCATCCATGGCTGTCAGGAGCTCCTCTGCTCCTGACAGGGGAGGGAATCCTTCAGGGAATCCTCCAGGAAATCCTCCAGGGAATCCTTCAGGAACCGTGTCATGATTCTTCCCTAAGTTAGATTTATAAAAGAATGTTACACCTAGGAATGTGTATTTCTCATGAATAACATGGGGAAAAGGAGTGCTCATGCTTGTGAAGGCACTAGAGACTGATTACTCACACTTGACGTACCAGCTTGGAATCAGCACGGTATCTGCCTCCAGCTCAGGGGCTGAAAGAGCACTCTCTGTGTCCATAACTACAGAACACGCACAAGAAGTTAGCATCACATTTACTTCTCTCATGGTCACACCTCAAGGCCTGCATGTGGAAGGTGCTGACAGGGCACACACAGGTGGGGCTGTATTCTCACAGCTGCACAGGGGTCTGGCTGCCCTTGGGACACTGAGCCGGCAGCTCTCACATGAACTGAAAAGCCATGGCGTGCCCACAAAACCTGTGGCTAGGTCAGCCCTGGAGCCAGGCCCCAGGAGGGTGGATTACCAGAGGTGAGCGATGGACAACCAGAGCTGAGTGACGTATAACCGGCTGCCCGTGATGAATAACCAGTGGTAGCCATGGAGAACCTGTGCTGAGGTTCTGGGCCTGAACTGCCCCTTCCCACCTCCTTGCTCTTTAGAACCCTCTGCCCATGCTGCACCCTAAAGCAGCTGCAGCCCCTCACTCCTGCCCTGGTGTGTCTGCCCCAGTGCCCACAGCGTGGTGGCCTCCTGGCTCAGCCAGCCCTAGTCCTGGCCCCGCTGCTGCCAGCCAGGCCTATGTGCTGGGCCCTGTCTGCCTACCTGCTCCCTGCCCAGCCGTTGGAGCACTCTGGGCATTCTGGGCTTGTAGGGCCAGGAGAAAGAGGAGCAGGAGGCACTGCCTCAGGGCCATGATCCCCCCTGCTGACAACATTCTGCTGCTGCCACTGCTGCTGCTGCCAAGAGCCCCCGTGGAATCACCAGGCTTGCTCTGGCACAGCGAGTGGCCCGGGACACTCTCCCGTCCCTCGGCAGGCCGGGAGAGTGGTTAAGGCTGTCACCTTGCACAGGCGAGGCTCTGCGCAACAAAAGGTAGAAAAAAGAATGGGCTGCTGTTGAGGGTTTAGTCAGGGTTTATTGAGGAAATGCAGCAAATGGATCCACAACCCAGGGGATCCAGTGAACTGCAAACCCTGAACTGGGGTGTGCAATGTGCTGTAAAGGGGGAAGGGAACAGGGGAGGGGCTCACCCACCCGCCAGTGGGGTTACAGGAGGGCATGGGGAGCAGGAAAACAGGCATTTAGGAAAACCAATGCGGGCAATTCAGGGGAGAGGCCTCGGGGCCTGAACCTATCACTTGATGGCCTTGGTAGAAGTTTCTAGAGGGAGGGGATGGGCCGTCGAGTAATGGACTGGACGCCAGGAGGGGAGGGGTTGAAGGAGTGACACAGCAATTTTTAGGGAACAGGGGGAGGAGGCAGAGTGATTGACAATGAAGAGGAGGGAGGAGGCAACAGGGGCAGAACCATTTTAACCGTAAAAATGGGACAAACTAAGGCATAACAGTGCAACTAAAACATACAAAGCCACAATACAACACTGCAGTGTTTCCCAGAGCACTGAACAACACGGTGGGGCTCTGGAACCTCACACGATACAGAACCCTCTGATCTCATGTCAAAGTGGTGTCTCTGAACTCCCCAATGTATGCCCACTTTGCCTGTGAATTCCTGGACCTCCCCTCTATTGAATTTCCTTTTCTGCACAGGAATGGAAGGAGCAAAACAGAGAAGGTTCGATGTATTCTGGGAGGTAGCACTGTGCATGGGAATGCAGAGGCACTAATGCCTTACTCCTCAGAAACCCTATCAGAAGCCCTCCATGAAGGCTGTTTTAAAAACCCAGATGCAAGTGTCCTTCTTTGGTAGTATTTATGTCTGACAGCCTTCTGGCAAGAAACCTGCTTTTCCCATTTCTTCTGCTACAGTTTCATCACCTTTGATGATGAAAGCACTGCTTCCATTCTCCACTGTCACGCCAACATGGGTGTGCAGTGCTCACGCTTCTCCCAAGTGAGCCTGGTTAATTCCCTTGCCACTTCCAATCCCACTTCAAGCTCACTAAAGGAGCCCCACTAAATCCTGAGCCAAGATCCTTTTTCCCTTTGAGGCAGATGTAGGCCATGTGCACCATCAAGCCTGGTGTCCTGTAGAGTAAGCCATGGTCAAAGGCCCACACTCCTACTGCAAACATCAGGG
The DNA here is from genome assembly GCF_027887145.1 of Ammospiza caudacuta. Taxonomy (NCBI): domain Eukaryota; kingdom Metazoa; phylum Chordata; class Aves; order Passeriformes; family Passerellidae; genus Ammospiza; species Ammospiza caudacuta. Next base: position 73,605,824 of record NC_080632.1, on the reverse strand, counting down.
TGCCAGGGATTCACTTCTAGAACCTTCCTGTGTCTGGGTCACTGCAAGTGGGACAAGTAAATTCCACATGCACCCCAGATCCCTCAAGCTGTCATGCAGAGCCTCCTGTGACCAATATCACGTTCCTTCCCCTCTGTATCTCACACAGCCAGCCATCATCTTTCTGCTCCTTGATCCTCTTTGTGCTCACTGGGGAGGGACTGCCACATCCCCCATGACCTAAGTCACCATATCAGGTCTCCTTGATGTGCTCAGCACTGGACATCCCTCCTTCCCAGAACATCTTCCCTCTCTGCCCAGACCTTCCTGATTCGGGGCAACATCCCAAATGAGCTCCTAGACAAGTCTTTGCATGTCACTCCTCACCAGCATGTCCTTATTCTGGTGCAGGAAAGCCTTGTTCATGGGCGCTACTGTGAAAGCAGGCTGAGGCGGGCACAAACAGGTCCTGCACTGCAGTGCAAGTTTCTCAGAGCTCCTGTCACAGCCCCAGCCCTTCTCTCAGCTCTGCGCATTGTACCCCAACAGAAACGAACTTACAGCTTTTAGAAATCAATTTCTTTATCAAAATCAGAGAAAAAAGCTTTGTCTGCTAATACAAGGTATCACTATCATCATCACAAAAAGTATCCCTACCACTAAGAATATCGTATCTCTTATCAGTAAAATCAGCACGGTCCTCTAATATTAGGTGTCATTATTAGAAGCACTATCACTAAAAGAATCACTAGCTATCACTATCACTATCTATCACTATCACTATCACTAAAAGCATCACTATCACTATCACTCTCACTATTACTATCCCTATCACTACCACTGTCACTATCTATCACTATCACTGAAGAGTTCCTATTACTAGAACTATCTATCACTACCACTAAAAGAATCACTGCCACTCTCACTATCAGTATCCCTGTCACTACCTCTACCACTATCACTATCTATCACTTATCACTATCACTAATCTTCATCTTGGAACATAAAGTATTCCTCCTGGTACTGGTTACAGGGGCACCAGGAGGCTGTGGGCTGAGGAGACTCCAGGGAAATCCAGTAGTCCCGTGAAGTAGCCCCCTCAGCCAGAGCACAGTAGGGACACGTGGTCTGAGGTGACGGGTCTGCGCGCATGTTCTTGTATCGCTGGGTCAGCTCTGCTGCAAAGATCTCAGGAAACAGACGGCAGCTGTCCCTGAACCTGTTGGCTTGGGGTCCCATGCCGCTTCCTGGACCTTCTCCTGACTCTGTTTCATCTCTAAGCAGGCCACGGCTTTCCCAGGAAGAGTCCCAGCCCTGTCCTGATGCCTCTTTGTCTTCCTGGGCCCTCCTGTAGAAACAGATTTCCAAGAAGACTCCTCATAGATAGGAATTTGGAGCACAGTTAACTGCACTGCAGCGATTACCACAGAACTGCCTGGGCACTCCAGCATGGTGCAATCACTTCATTGCCAATGGCAGCAATGAATAACTCGCATGTCTCTCTTGGGCAGCTGACACATGACGATGTACCCAACTACTGCTGCAAGCAGAATCACAGCCGAGACTGGAAGTGATGCTAGGAGGTACTTCTTGCTGAATTCCCACTGTCCAAGAGTCTCAACTTTTTGCCCAGCAGGTGATCCTAGCAGGAGAAAAGACAATGTGAGAGACAATGTTTGCACTCTGCACTAGGCATAATTCCACAGTCTGCTTCACATGCCTGAAGATTATTTTGTTCAGAGATTTCTTCCTCTGGCTCTGGTGTCTCAGCATCAGGGACCAAGAGAAGAGGTTCTCATGGGGAAGAGCCCAGTGTGTGCCAGGGAGCAGCACTGCCCCTGTCTTTTCCTCTGGGCTGCAGGCCAGGCCTGTGTGCTGGGCAGCTGCAATTCATCCATGGAGAGCACTGCAGGGATACAGCAGAAATGCTGCTCTTCTTCCAAGACAGCATCGCCCAAGCACTCACCGGAATATTCCTCAGGCATAGCGAGTTTGCTGGTGTCCCGTATTACTTCTCTTTCTTCATCTGAGCTTGGCTCACTGTTATTTTCTTCCACAGGGAGGGTCTCTGGCAAAGTCTCAGAATCTGTCTCTTCATAAAAAAACATTGGACACTTTAACCAGAAGCCACTGCCCCTTACCACAAGCATGGTGCCATGGCCTGGGAATTCTGGCAGGTGGCAGTGAGGAGCCTGCTGTGCCCAAAGACAAGAGGAATCCATAGCCGAGTTTTCTGCCATGCAACATGAAATGCAGACCACCCAAGACTTAATCAACCAAATGGCCCAGAGAAAGAATGCCTTCTGGCTCATACTCATACTTGAGGTCCAGCTTCAACCCATCCCTGAGCCTGAGGTTTGGCAGGGGCAGCCAAGACTGCGTGGGATATCATTTTTGCCTTAGTGCTGTGCTAAGTGTTAGATGAAAACAAATTCAGCAGAGGCCTTTTGCCAACATCTGGCTGCCAATGTCTGCACACAGCAGCTCTGGCCAGTAATGGTACATCTGCAGCAGCAGCTGGAGATGCTCCTGGCAATCATCTGGAAGCACAGCTGTGAGCAAATGCCATGCTGGACCTTTTCTATGGCTCATTCCAGGAGCTGTGAAATGGGGTGTCCCTGCAGCAAGACTCTGACTGAACACTTCTGGCTATCCAGGATTCAGAACATCCCTAGCGGAATGAAAAGCTTTGCATCCCAGGCTGCAGGCTTAACAGAATGGGATGTACCAACCAGATGGGGCTTCATCCATGGCTGTCAGGAGCTCCTCTGCTCCTGACAGGGGAGGGAATCCTTCAGGGAATCCTCCAGGAAATCCTCCAGGGAATCCTTCAGGAACCGTGTCATGATTCTTCCCTAAGTTAGATTTATAAAAGAATGTTACACCTAGGAATGTGTATTTCTCATGAATAACATGGGGAAAAGGAGTGCTCATGCTTGTGAAGGCACTAGAGACTGATTACTCACACTTGACGTACCAGCTTGGAATCAGCACGGTATCTGCCTCCAGCTCAGGGGCTGAAAGAGCACTCTCTGTGTCCATAACTACAGAACACGCACAAGAAGTTAGCATCACATTTACTTCTCTCATGGTCACACCTCAAGGCCTGCATGTGGAAGGTGCTGACAGGGCACACACAGGTGGGGCTGTATTCTCACAGCTGCACAGGGGTCTGGCTGCCCTTGGGACACTGAGCCGGCAGCTCTCACATGAACTGAAAAGCCATGGCGTGCCCACAAAACCTGTGGCTAGGTCAGCCCTGGAGCCAGGCCCCAGGAGGGTGGATTACCAGAGGTGAGCGATGGACAACCAGAGCTGAGTGACGTATAACCGGCTGCCCGTGATGAATAACCAGTGGTAGCCATGGAGAACCTGTGCTGAGGTTCTGGGCCTGAACTGCCCCTTCCCACCTCCTTGCTCTTTAGAACCCTCTGCCCATGCTGCACCCTAAAGCAGCTGCAGCCCCTCACTCCTGCCCTGGTGTGTCTGCCCCAGTGCCCACAGCGTGGTGGCCTCCTGGCTCAGCCAGCCCTAGTCCTGGCCCCGCTGCTGCCAGCCAGGCCTATGTGCTGGGCCCTGTCTGCCTACCTGCTCCCTGCCCAGCCGTTGGAGCACTCTGGGCATTCTGGGCTTGTAGGGCCAGGAGAAAGAGGAGCAGGAGGCACTGCCTCAGGGCCATGATCCCCCCTGCTGACAACATTCTGCTGCTGCCACTGCTGCTGCTGCCAAGAGCCCCCGTGGAATCACCAGGCTTGCTCTGGCACAGCGAGTGGCCCGGGACACTCTCCCGTCCCTCGGCAGGCCGGGAGAGTGGTTAAGGCTGTCACCTTGCACAGGCGAGGCTCTGCGCAACAAAAGGTAGAAAAAAGAATGGGCTGCTGTTGAGGGTTTAGTCAGGGTTTATTGAGGAAATGCAGCAAATGGATCCACAACCCAGGGGATCCAGTGAACTGCAAACCCTGAACTGGGGTGTGCAATGTGCTGTAAAGGGGGAAGGGAACAGGGGAGGGGCTCACCCACCCGCCAGTGGGGTTACAGGAGGGCATGGGGAGCAGGAAAACAGGCATTTAGGAAAACCAATGCGGGCAATTCAGGGGAGAGGCCTCGGGGCCTGAACCTATCACTTGATGGCCTTGGTAGAAGTTTCTAGAGGGAGGGGATGGGCCGTCGAGTAATGGACTGGACGCCAGGAGGGGAGGGGTTGAAGGAGTGACACAGCAATTTTTAGGGAACAGGGGGAGGAGGCAGAGTGATTGACAATGAAGAGGAGGGAGGAGGCAACAGGGGCAGAACCATTTTAACCGTAAAAATGGGACAAACTAAGGCATAACAGTGCAACTAAAACATACAAAGCCACAATACAACACTGCAGTGTTTCCCAGAGCACTGAACAACACGGTGGGGCTCTGGAACCTCACACGATACAGAACCCTCTGATCTCATGTCAAAGTGGTGTCTCTGAACTCCCCAATGTATGCCCACTTTGCCTGTGAATTCCTGGACCTCCCCTCTATTGAATTTCCTTTTCTGCACAGGAATGGAAGGAGCAAAACAGAGAAGGTTCGATGTATTCTGGGAGGTAGCACTGTGCATGGGAATGCAGAGGCACTAATGCCTTACTCCTCAGAAACCCTATCAGAAGCCCTCCATGAAGGCTGTTTTAAAAACCCAGATGCAAGTGTCCTTCTTTGGTAGTATTTATGTCTGACAGCCTTCTGGCAAGAAACCTGCTTTTCCCATTTCTTCTGCTACAGTTTCATCACCTTTGATGATGAAAGCACTGCTTCCATTCTCCACTGTCACGCCAACATGGGTGTGCAGTGCTCACGCTTCTCCCAAGTGAGCCTGGTTAATTCCCTTGCCACTTCCAATCCCACTTCAAGCTCACTAAAGGAGCCCCACTAAATCCTGAGCCAAGATCCTTTTTCCCTTTGAGGCAGATGTAGGCCATGTGCACCATCAAGCCTGGTGTCCTGTAGAGTAAGCCATGGTCAAAGGCCCACACTCCTACTGCAAACATCAGGGTGCCAGGGATTCACTTCTAGAACCTTCCTGTGTCTGGGTCACTGCAAGTGGGACAAGTAAATTCCACATGCACCCCAGATCCCTCAAGCTGTCATGCAGAGCCTCCTGTGACCAATATCACGTTCCTTCCCCTCTGTATCTCACACAGCCAGCCATCATCTTTCTGCTCCTTGATCCTCTTTGTGCTCACTGGGGAGGGACTGCCACATCCCCCATGACCTAAGTCACCATATCAGGTCTCCTTGATGTGCTCAGCACTGGACATCCCTCCTTCCCAGAACATCTTCCCTCTCTGCCCAGACCTTCCTGATTCGGGGCAACATCCCAAATGAGCTCCTAGACAAGTCTTTGCATGTCACTCCTCACCAGCATGTCCTTATTCTGGTGCAGGAAAGCCTTGTTCATGGGCGCTACTGTGAAAGCAGGCTGAGGCGGGCACAAACAGGTCCTGCACTGCAGTGCAAGTTTCTCAGAGCTCCTGTCACAGCCCCAGCCCTTCTCTCAGCTCTGCGCATTGTACCCCAACAGAAACGAACTTACAGCTTTTAGAAATCAATTTCTTTATCAAAATCAGAGAAAAAAGCTTTGTCTGCTAATACAAGGTATCACTATCATCATCACAAAAAGTATCCCTACCACTAAGAATATCGTATCTCTTATCAGTAAAATCAGCACGGTCCTCTAATATTAGGTGTCATTATTAGAAGCACTATCACTAAAAGAATCACTAGCTATCACTATCACTATCTATCACTATCACTATCACTAAAAGCATCACTATCACTATCACTCTCACTATTACTATCCCTATCACTACCACTGTCACTATCTATCACTATCACTGAAGAGTTCCTATTACTAGAACTATCTATCACTACCACTAAAAGAATCACTGCCACTCTCACTATCAGTATCCCTGTCACTACCTCTACCACTATCACTATCTATCACTTATCTTCATCTTGGAACATAAAGTATTCCTCCTGGTACTGGTTACAGGGGCACCAGGAGGCTGTGGGCTGAGGAGACTCCAGGGAAATCCAGTAGTCCCGTGAAGTAGCCCCCTCAGCCAGAGCACAGTAGGGACACGTGGTCTGAGGTGACGGGTCTGCGCGCATGTTCTTGTATCGCTGGGTCAGCTCTGCTGCAAAGATCTCAGGAAACAGACGGCAGCTGTCCCTGAACCTGTTGGCTTGGGGTCCCATGCCGCTTCCTGGACCTTCTCCTGACTCTGTTTCATCTCTAAGCAGGCCACGGCTTTCCCAGGAAGAGTCCCAGCCCTGTCCTGATGCCTCTTTGTCTTCCTGGGCCCTCCTGTAGAAACAGATTTCCAAGAAGACTCCTCATAGATAGGAATTTGGAGCACAGTTAACTGCACTGCAGCGATTACCACAGAACTGCCTGGGCACTCCAGCATGGTGCAATCACTTCATTGCCAATGGCAGCAATGAATAACTCGCATGTCTCTCTTGGGCAGCTGACACATGACGATGTACCCAACTACTGCTGCAAGCAGAATCACAGCCGAGACTGGAAGTGATGCTAGGAGGTACTTCTTGCTGAATTCCCACTGTCCAAGAGTCTCAACTTTTTGCCCAGCAGGTGATCCTAGCAGGAGAAAAGACAATGTGAGAGACAATGTTTGCACTCTGCACTAGGCATAATTCCACAGTCTGCTTCACATGCCTGAAGATTATTTTGTTCAGAGATTTCTTCCTCTGGCTCTGGTGTCTCAGCATCAGGGACCAAGAGAAGAGGTTCTCATGGGGAAGAGCCCAGTGTGTGCCAGGGAGCAGCACTGCCCCTGTCTTTTCCTCTGGGCTGCAGGCCAGGCCTGTGTGCTGGGCAGCTGCAATTCATCCATGGAGAGCACTGCAGGGATACAGCAGAAATGCTGCTCTTCTTCCAAGACAGCATCGCCCAAGCACTCACCGGAATATTCCTCAGGCATAGCGAGTTTGCTGGTGTCCCGTATTACTTCTCTTTCTTCATCTGAGCTTGGCTCACTGTTATTTTCTTCCACAGGGAGGGTCTCTGGCAAAGTCTCAGAATCTGTCTCTTCATAAAAAAACATTGGACACTTTAACCAGAAGCCACTGCCCCTTACCACAAGCATGGTGCCATGGCCTGGGAATTCTGGCAGGTGGCAGTGAGGAGCCTGCTGTGCCCAAAGACAAGAGGAATCCATAGCCGAGTTTTCTGCCATGCAACATGAAATGCAGACCACCCAAGACTTAATCAACCAAATGACCCAGAGAAAGAATGCCTTCTGGCTCATACTCATACTTGAGGTCCAGCTTCAACCCATCCCTGAGCCTGAGGTTTGGCAGGGGCAGCCAAGACTGCGTGGGATATCATTTTTGCCTTAGTGCTGTGCTAAGTGTTAGATGAAAACAAATTCAGCAGAGGCCTTTTGCCAACATCTGGCTGCCAATGTCTGCACACAGCAGCTCTGGCCAGTAATGGTACATCTGCAGCAGCAGCTGGAGATGCTCCTGGCAATCATCTGGAAGCACAGCTGTGAGCAAATGCCATGCTGGACCTTTTCTATGGCTCATTCCAGGAGCTGTGAAATGGGGTGTCCCTGCAGCAAGACTCTGACTGAACACTTCTGGCTATCCAGGATTCAGAACATCCCTAGCGGAATGAAAAGCTTTGCATCCCAGGCTGCAGGCTTAACAGAATGGGATGTACCAACCAGATGGGGCTTCATCCATGGCTGTCAGGAGCTCCTCTGCTCCTGACAGGGGAGGGAATCCTTCAGGGAATCCTCCAGGAAATCCTCCAGGGAATCCTTCAGGAACCGTGTCATGATTCTTCCCTAAGTTAGATTTATAAAAGAATGTTACACCTAGGAATGTGTATTTCTCATGAATAACATGGGGAAAAGGAGTGCTCATGCTTGTGAAGGCACTAGAGACTGATTACTCACACTTGACGTACCAGCTTGGAATCAGCACGGTATCTGCCTCCAGCTCAGGGGCTGAAAGAGCACTCTCTGTGTCCATAACTACAGAACACGCACAAGAAGTTAGCATCACATTTACTTCTCTCATGGTCACACCTCAAGGCCTGCATGTGGAAGGTGCTGACAGGGCACACACAGGTGGGGCTGTATTCTCACAGCTGCACAGGGGTCTGGCTGCCCTTGGGACACTGAGCCGGCAGCTCTCACATGAACTGAAAAGCCATGGCGTGCCCACAAAACCTGTGGCTAGGTCAGCCCTGGAGCCAGGCCCCAGGAGGGTGGATTACCAGAGGTGAGCGATGGACAACCAGAGCTGAGTGACGTATAACCGGCTGCCCGTGATGAATAACCAGTGGTAGCCATGGAGAACCTGTGCTGAGGTTCTGGGCCTGAACTGCCCCTTCCCACCTCCTTGCTCTTTAGAACCCTCTGCCCATGCTGCACCCTAAAGCAGCTGCAGCCCCTCACTCCTGCCCTGGTGTGTCTGCCCCAGTGCCCACAGCGTGGTGGCCTCCTGGCTCAGCCAGCCCTAGTCCTGGCCCCGCTGCTGCCAGCCAGGCCTATGTGCTGGGCCCTGTCTGCCTACCTGCTCCCTGCCCAGCCGTTGGAGCACTCTGGGCATTCTGGGCTTGTAGGGCCAGGAGAAAGAGGAGCAGGAGGCACTGCCTCAGGGCCATGATCCCCCCTGCTGACAACATTCTGCTGCTGCCACTGCTGCTGCTGCCAAGAGCCCCCGTGGAATCACCAGGCTTGCTCTGGCACAGCGAGTGGCCCGGGACACTCTCCCGTCCCTCGGCAGGCCGGGAGAGTGGTTAAGGCTGTCACCTTGCACAGGCGAGGCTCTGCGCAACAAAAGGTAGAAAAAAGAATGGGCTGCTGTTGAGGGTTTAGTCAGGGTTTATTGAGGAAGTGCAGCAAATGGATCCACAACCCAGGGGATCCAGTGAACTGCAAACCCTGAACTGGGGTGTGCAATGTGCTGTAAAGGGGGAAGGGAACAGGGGAGGGGCTCACCCACCCGCCAGTGGGGTTACAGGAGGGCATGGGGAGCAGGAAAACAGGCATTTAGGAAAACCAATGCGGGCAATTCAGGGCAGAGGCCCCGGGGCCTGAACCTATCACTTGATGGCCTTGGTAGAAGTTTCTAGAGGGAGGGGATGGGCCGTCGAGTAATGGACTGGACACCAGGAGGGGAGGGGTTGAAGGAGTGACACAGCAATTTTTAGGGAACAGGGGGAGGAGGCAGAGTGATTGACAATGAAGAGGAGGGAGGAGGCAACAGGGGCAGAACCATTTTAACCGTAAAAATGGGACAAACTAAGGCATAACAGTGCAACTAAAACATACAAAGCCACAATACAACACTGCAGTGTTTCCCAGAGCACTGAACAACACGGTGGGGCTCTGGAACCTCACACGATACAGAACCCTCTGATCTCATGTCAAAGTGGTGTCTCTGAACTCCCCAATGTATGCCCACTTTGCCTGTGAATTCCTGGACCTCCCCTCTATTGAATTTCCTTTTCTGCACAGGAATGGAAGGAGCAAAACAGAGAAGGTTCGATGTATTCTGGGAGGTAGCACTGTGCATGGGAATGCAGAGGCACTAATGCCTTACTCCTCAGAAACCCTATCAGAAGCCCTCCATGAAGGCTGTTTTAAAAACCCAGATGCAAGTGTCCTTCTTTGGTAGTATTTATGTCTGACAGCCTTCTGGCAAGAAACCTGCTTTTCCCATTTCTTCTGCTACAGTTTCATCACCTTTGATGATGAAAGCACTGCTTCCATTCTCCACTGTCACGCCAACATGGGTGTGCAGTGCTCACGCTTCTCCCAAGTGAGCCTGGTTAATTCCCTTGCCACTTCCAATCCCACTTCAAGCTCACTAAAGGAGCCCCACTAAATCCTGAGCCAAGATCCTTTTTCCCTTTGAGGCAGATGTAGGCCATGTGCACCATCAAGCCTGGTGTCCTGTAGAGTAAGCCATGGTCAAAGGCCCACACTCCTACTGCAAACATCAGGGTGCCAGGGATTCACTTCTAGAACCTTCCTGTGTCTGGGTCACTGCAAGTGGGACAAGTAAATTCCACATGCACCCCAGATCCCTCAAGCTGTCATGCAGAGCCTCCTGTGACCAATATCACGTTCCTTCCCCTCTGTATCTCACACAGCCAGCCATCATCTTTCTGCTCCTTGATCCTCTTTGTGCTCACTGGGGAGGGACTGCCACATCCCCCATGACCTAAGTCACCATATCAGGTCTCCTTGATGTGCTCAGCACTGGACATCCCTCCTTCCCAGAACATCTTCCCTCTCTGCCCAGACCTTCCTGATTCGGGGCAACATCCCAAATGAGCTCCTAGACAAGTCTTTGCATGTCACTCCTCACCAGCATGTCCTTATTCTGGTGCAGGAAAGCCTTGTTCATGGGCGCTACTGTGAAAGCAGGCTGAGGCGGGCACAAACAGGTCCTGCACTGCAGTGCAAGTTTCTCAGAGCTCCTGTCACAGCCCCAGCCCTTCTCTCAGCTCTGCGCATTGTACCCCAACAGAAACGAACTTACAGCTTTTAGAAATCAATTTCTTTATCAAAATCAGAGAAAAAAGCTTTGTCTGCTAATACAAGGTATCACTATCATCATCACAAAAAGTATCCCTACCACTAAGAATATCGTATCTCTTATCAGTAAAATCAGCACGGTCCTCTAATATTAGGTGTCATTATTAGAAGCACTATCACTAAAAGAATCACTAGCTATCACTATCACTATCTATCACTATCACTAAAAGCATCACTATCACTATCACTCTCACTATTACTATCCCTATCACTACCACTGTCACTATCTATCACTATCACTGAAGAGTTCCTATTACTAGAACTATCTATCACTACCACTAAAAGAATCACTGCCACTCTCACTATCAGTATCCCTGTCACTACCTCTACCACTATCACTATCTATCACTTATCACTATCACTAATCTTCATCTTGGAACATAAAGTATTCCTCCTGGTACTGGTTACAGGGGCACCAGGAGGCTGTGGGCTGAGGAGACTCCAGGGAAATCCAGTAGTCCCGTGAAGTAGCCCCCTCAGCCAGAGCACAGTAGGGACACGTGGTCTGAGGTGACGGGTCTGCGCGCATGTTCTTGTATCGCTGGGTCAGCTCTGCTGCAAAGATCTGAGGAAACAGGCGGCAGCTGTCCCTGAACCTGTTGGCTTGGGGTCCCATGCTGCTTCCTGGACCTTCTCCTGACTCTGTTTCATCTCTAAGCAGGCCACGGCTTTCCCAGGAAGAGTCCCAGCCCTGTCCTGATGCCTCTTTGTCTTCCTGGGCCCTCCTGTAGAAACAGATTTCCAAGAAGACTCCTCATAGATAGGAATTTGGAGCACAGTTAACTGCACTGCAGCGATTACCACAGAACTGCCTGGGCACTCCAGCATGGTGCAATCACTTCATTGCCAATGGCAGCAATGAATAACTCGCATGTCTCTCTTGGGCAGCTGACACATGACGATGTACCCAACTACTGCTGCAAGCAGAATCACAGCCGAGACTGGAAGTGATGCTAGGAGGTACTTCTTGCTGAATTCCCACTGTCCAAGAGTCTCAACTTTTTGCCCAGCAGGTGATCCTAGCAGGAGAAAAGACAATGTGAGAGACAATGTTTGCACTCTGCACTAGGCATAATTCCACAGTCTGCTTCACATGCCTGAAGATTATTTTGTTCAGAGATTTCTTCCTCTGGCTCTGGTGTCTCAGCATCAGGGACCAAGAGAAGAGGTTCTCATGGGGAAGAGCCCAGTGTGTGCCAGGGAGCAGCACTGCCCCTGTCTTTTCCTCTGGGCTGCAGGCCAGGCCTGTGTGCTGGGCAGCTGCAATTCATCCATGGAGAGCACTGCAGGGATACAGCAGAAATGCTGCTCTTCTTCCAAGACAGCATCGCCCAAGCACTCACCGGAATATTCCTCAGGCATAGCGAGTTTGCTGGTGTCCCGTATTACTTCTCTTTCTTCATCTGAGCTTGGCTCACTGTTATTTTCTTCCACAGGGAGGGTCTCTGGCAAAGTCTCAGAATCTGTCTCTTCATAAAAAAACATTGGACACTTTAACCAGAAGCCACTGCCCCTTACCACAAGCATGGTGCCATGGCCTGGGAATTCTGGCAGGTGGCAGTGAGGAGCCTGCTGTGCCCAAAGACAAGAGGAATCCATAGCCGAGTTTTCTGCCATGCAACATGAAATGCAGACCACCCAAGACTTAATCAACCAAATGACCCAGAGAAAGAATGCCTTCTGGCTCATACTCATACTTGAGGTCCAGCTTCAACCCATCCCTGAGCCTGAGGTTTGGCAGGGGCAGCCAAGACTGCGTGGGATATCATTTTTGCCTTAGTGCTGTGCTAAGTGTTAGATGAAAACAAATTCAGCAGAGGCCTTTTGCCAACATCTGGCTGCCAATGTCTGCACACAGCAGCTCTGGCCAGTAATGGTACATCTGCAGCAGCAGCTGGAGATGCTCCTGGCAATCATCTGGAAGCACAGCTGTGAGCAAATGCCATGCTGGACCTTTTCTATGGCTCATTCCAGGAGCTGTGAAATGGGGTGTCCCTGCAGCAAGACTCTGACTGAACACTTCTGGCTATCCAGGATTCAGAACATCCCTAGCGGAATGAAAAGCTTTGCATCCCAGGCTGCAGGCTTAACAGAATGGGATGTACCAACCAGATGGGGCTTCATCCATGGCTGTCAGGAGCTCCTCTGCTCCTGACAGGGGAGGGAATCCTTCAGGGAATCCTCCAGGAAATCCTCCAGGGAATCCTTCAGGAACCGTGTCATGATTCTTCCCTAAGTTAGATTTATAAAAGAATGTTACACCTAGGAATGTGTATTTCTCATGAATAACATGGGGAAAAGGAGTGCTCATGCTTGTGAAGGCACTAGAGACTGATTACTCACACTTGACGTACCAGCTTGGAATCAGCACGGTATCTGCCTCCAGCTCAGGGGCTGAAAGAGCACTCTCTGTGTCCATAACTACAGAACACGCACAAGAAGTTAGCATCACATTTACTTCTCTCATGGTCACACCTCAAGGCCTGCATGTGGAAGGTGCTGACAGGGCACACACAGGTGGGGCTGTATTCTCACAGCTGCACAGGGGTCTGGCTGCCCTTGGGACACTGAGCCGGCAGCTCTCACATGAACTGAAAAGCCATGGCGTGCCCACAAAACCTGTGGCTAGGTCAGCCCTGGAGCCAGGCCCCAGGAGGGTGGATTACCAGAGGTGAGCGATGGACAACCAGAGCTGAGTGACGTATAACCGGCTGCCCGTGATGAATAACCAGTGGTAGCCATGGAGAACCTGTGCTGAGGTTCTGGGCCTGAACTGCCCCTTCCCACCTCCTTGCTCTTTAGAACCCTCTGCCCATGCTGCACCCTAAAGCAGCTGCAGCCCCTCACTCCTGCCCTGGTGTGTCTGCCCCAGTGCCCACAGCGTGGTGGCCTCCTGGCTCAGCCAGCCCTAGTCCTGGCCCCGCTGCTGCCAGCCAGGCCTATGTGCTGGGCCCTGTCTGCCTACCTGCTCCCTGCCCAGCCGTTGGAGCACTCTGGGCATTCTGGGCTTGTAGGGCCAGGAGAAAGAGGAGCAGGAGGCACTGCCTCAGGGCCATGATCCCCCCTGCTGACAACATTCTGCTGCTGCCACTGCTGCTGCTGCCAAGAGCCCCCGTGGAATCACCAGGCTTGCTCTGGCACAGCGAGTGGCCCGGGACACTCTCCCGTCCCTCGGCAGGCCGGGAGAGTGGTTAAGGCTGTCACCTTGCACAGGCGAGGCTCTGCGCAACAAAAGGTAGAAAAAAGAATGGGCTGCTGTTGAGGGTTTAGTCAGGGTTTATTGAGGAAGTGCAGCAAATGGATCCACAACCCAGGGGATCCAGTGAACTGCAAACCCTGAACTGGGGTGTGCAATGTGCTGTAAAGGGGGAAGGGAACAGGGGAGGGGCTCACCCACCCGCCAGTGGGGTTACAGGAGGGCATGGGGAGCAGGAAAACAGGCATTTAGGAAAACCAATGCGGGCAATTCAGGGGAGAGGCCTCGGGGCCTGAACCTATCACTTGATGGCCTTGGTAGAAGTTTCTAGAGGGAGGGGATGGGCCGTCGAGTAATGGACTGGACACCAGGAGGGGAGGGGTTGAAGGAGTGACACAGCAATTTTTAGGGAACAGGGGGAGGAGGCAGAGTGATTGACAATGAAGAGGAGGGAGGAGGCAACAGGGGCAGAACCATTTTAACCGTAAAAATGGGACAAACTAAGGCATAACAGTGCAACTAAAACATACAAAGCCACAATACAACACTGCAGTGTTTCCCAGAGCACTGAACAACACGGTGGGGCTCTGGAACCTCACACGATACAGAACCCTCTGATCTCATGTCAAAGTGGTGTCTCTGAACTCCCCAATGTATGCCCACTTTGCCTGTGAATTCCTGGACCTCCCCTCTATTGAATTTCCTTTTCTGCACAGGAATGGAAGGAGCAAAACAGAGAAGGTTCGATGTATTCTGGGAGGTAGCACTGTGCATGGGAATGCAGAGGCACTAATGCCTTACTCCTCAGAAACCCTATCAGAAGCCCTCCATGAAGGCTGTTTTAAAAACCCAGATGCAAGTGTCCTTCTTTGGTAGTATTTATGTCTGACAGCCTTCTGGCAAGAAACCTGCTTTTCCCATTTCTTCTGCTACAGTTTCATCACCTTTGATGATGAAAGCACTGCTTCCATTCTCCACTGTCACGCCAACATGGGTGTGCAGTGCTCACGCTTCTCCCAAGTGAGCCTGGTTAATTCCCTTGCCACTTCCAATCCCACTTCAAGCTCACTAAAGGAGCCCCACTAAATCCTGAGCCAAGATCCTTTTTCCCTTTGAGGCAGATGTAGGCCATGTGCACCATCAAGCCTGGTGTCCTGTAGAGTAAGCCATGGTCAAAGGCCCACACTCCTACTGCAAACATCAGGGTGCCAGGGATTCACTTCTAGAACCTTCCTGTGTCTGGGTCACTGCAAGTGGGACAAGTAAATTCCACATGCACCCCAGATCCCTCAAGCTGTCATGCAGAGCCTCCTGTGACCAATATCACGTTCCTTCCCCTCTGTATCTCACACAGCCAGCCATCATCTTTCTGCTCCTTGAGCCTCTTTGTGCTCACTGGGGAGGGACTGCCACATCCCCCATGACCTAAGTCACCATATCAGGTCTCCTTGATGTGCTCAGCACTGGACATCCCTCCTTCCCAGAACATCTTCCCTCTCTGCCCAGACCTTCCTGATTCGGGGCAACATCCCAAATGAGCTCCTAGACAAGTCTTTGCATGTCACTCCTCACCAGCATGTCCTTATTCTGGTGCAGGAAAGCCTTGTTCATGGGCGCTACTGTGAAAGCAGGCTGAGGCGGGCACAAACAGGTCCTGCACTGCAGTGCAAGTTTCTCAGAGCTCCTGTCACAGCCCCAGCCCTTCTCTCAGCTCTGCGCATTGTACCCCAACAGAAACGAACTTACAGCTTTTAGAAATCAATTTCTTTATCAAAATCAGAGAAAAAAGCTTTGTCTGCTAATACAAGGTATCACTATCATCATCACAAAAAGTATCCCTACCACTAAGAATATCGTATCTCTTATCAGTAAAATCAGCACGGTCCTCTAATATTAGGTGTCATTATTAGAAGCACTATCACTAAAAGAATCACTAGCTATCACTATCACTATCTATCACTATCACTATCACTAAAAGCATCACTATCACTATCACTCTCACTATTACTATCCCTATCACTACCACTGTCACTATCTATCACTATCACTGAAGAGTTCCTATTACTAGAACTATCTATCACTACCACTAAAAGAATCACTGCCACTCTCACTATCAGTATCCCTGTCACTACCTCTACCACTATCACTATCTATCACTTATCACTATCACTAATCTTCATCTTGGAACATAAAGTATTCCTCCTGGTACTGGTTACAGGGGCACCAGGAGGCTGTGGGCTGAGGAGACTCCAGGGAAATCCAGTAGTCCCGTGAAGTAGCCCCCTCAGCCAGAGCACAGTAGGGACACGTGGTCTGAGGTGACGGGTCTGCGCGCATGTTCTTGTATCGCTGGGTCAGCTCTGCTGCAAAGATCTCAGGAAACAGACGGCAGCTGTCCCTGAACCTGTTGGCTTGGGGTCCCATGCCGCTTCCTGGACCTTCTCCTGACTCTGTTTCATCTCTAAGCAGGCCACGGCTTTCCCAGGAAGAGTCCCAGCCCTGTCCTGATGCCTCTTTGTCTTCCTGGGCCCTCCTGTAGAAACAGATTTCCAAGAAGACTCCTCATAGATAGGAATTTGGAGCACAGTTAACTGCACTGCAGCGATTACCACAGAACTGCCTGGGCACTCCAGCATGGTGCAATCACTTCATTGCCAATGGCAGCAATGAATAACTCGCATGTCTCTCTTGGGCAGCTGACACATGACGATGTACCCAACTACTGCTGCAAGCAGAATCACAGCCGAGACTGGAAGTGATGCTAGGAGGTACTTCTTGCTGAATTCCCACTGTCCAAGAGTCTCAACTTTTTGCCCAGCAGGTGATCCTAGCAGGAGAAAAGACAATGTGAGAGACAATGTTTGCACTCTGCACTAGGCATAATTCCACAGTCTGCTTCACATGCCTGAAGATTATTTTGTTCAGAGATTTCTTCCTCTGGCTCTGGTGTCTCAGCATCAGGGACCAAGAGAAGAGGTTCTCATGGGGAAGAGCCCAGTGTGTGCCAGGGAGCAGCACTGCCCCTGTCTTTTCCTCTGGGCTGCAGGCCAGGCCTGTGTGCTGGGCAGCTGCAATTCATCCATGGAGAGCACTGCAGGGATACAGCAGAAATGCTGCTCTTCTTCCAAGACAGCATCGCCCAAGCACTCACCGGAATATTCCTCAGGCATAGCGAGTTTGCTGGTGTCCCGTATTACTTCTCTTTCTTCATCTGAGCTTGGCTCACTGTTATTTTCTTCCACAGGGAGGGTCTCTGGCAAAGTCTCAGAATCTGTCTCTTCATAAAAAAACATTGGACACTTTAACCAGAAGCCACTGCCCCTTACCACAAGCATGGTGCCATGGCCTGGGAATTCTGGCAGGTGGCAGTGAGGAGCCTGCTGTGCCCAAAGACAAGAGGAATCCATAGCCGAGTTTTCTGCCATGCAACATGAAATGCAGACCACCCAAGACTTAATCAACCAAATGACCCAGAGAAAGAATGCCTTCTGGCTCATACTCATACTTGAGGTCCAGCTTCAACCCATCCCTGAGCCTGAGGTTTGGCAGGGGCAGCCAAGACTGCGTGGGATATCATTTTTGCCTTAGTGCTGTGCTAAGTGTTAGATGAAAACAAATTCAGCAGAGGCCTTTTGCCAACATCTGGCTGCCAATGTCTGCACACAGCAGCTCTGGCCAGTAATGGTACATCTGCAGCAGCAGCTGGAGATGCTCCTGGCAATCATCTGGAAGCACAGCTGTGAGCAAATGCCATGCTGGACCTTTTCTATGGCTCATTCCAGGAGCTGTGAAATGGGGTGTCCCTGCAGCAAGACTCTGACTGAACACTTCTGGCTATCCAGGATTCAGAACATCCCTAGCGGAATGAAAAGCTTTGCATCCCAGGCTGCAGGCTTAACAGAATGGGATGTACCAACCAGATGGGGCTTCATCCATGGCTGTCAGGAGCTCCTCTGCTCCTGACAGGGGAGGGAATCCTTCAGGGAATCCTCCAGGAAATCCTCCAGGGAATCCTTCAGGAACCGTGTCATGATTCTTCCCTAAGTTAGATTTATAAAAGAATGTTACACCTAGGAATGTGTATTTCTCATGAATAACATGGGGAAAAGGAGTGCTCATGCTTGTGAAGGCACTAGAGACTGATTACTCACACTTGACGTACCAGCTTGGAATCAGCACGGTATCTGCCTCCAGCTCAGGGGCTGAAAGAGCACTCTCTGTGTCCATAACTACAGAACACGCACAAGAAGTTAGCATCACATTTACTTCTCTCATGGTCACACCTCAAGGCCTGCATGTGGAAGGTGCTGACAGGGCACACACAGGTGGGGCTGTATTCTCACAGCTGCACAGGGGTCTGGCTGCCCTTGGGACACTGAGCCGGCAGCTCTCACATGAACTGAAAAGCCATGGCGTGCCCACAAAACCTGTGGCTAGGTCAGCCCTGGAGCCAGGCCCCAGGAGGGTGGATTACCAGAGGTGAGCGATGGACAACCAGAGCTGAGTGACGTATAACCGGCTGCCCGTGATGAATAACCAGTGGTAGCCATGGAGAACCTGTGCTGAGGTTCTGGGCCTGAACTGCCCCTTCCCACCTCCTTGCTCTTTAGAACCCTCTGCCCATGCTGCACCCTAAAGCAGCTGCAGCCCCTCACTCCTGCCCTGGTGTGTCTGCCCCAGTGCCCACAGCGTGGTGGCCTCCTGGCTCAGCCAGCCCTAGTCCTGGCCCCGCTGCTGCCAGCCAGGCCTATGTGCTGGGCCCTGTCTGCCTACCTGCTCCCTGCCCAGCCGTTGGAGCACTCTGGGCATTCTGGGCTTGTAGGGCCAGGAGAAAGAGGAGCAGGAGGCACTGCCTCAGGGCCATGATCCCCCCTGCTGACAACATTCTGCTGCTGCCACTGCTGCTGCTGCCAAGAGCCCCCGTGGAATCACCAGGCTTGCTCTGGCACAGCGAGTGGCCCGGGACACTCTCCCGTCCCTCGGCAGGCCGGGAGAGTGGTTAAGGCTGTCACCTTGCACAGGCGAGGCTCTGCGCAACAAAAGGTAGAAAAAAGAATGGGCTGCTGTTGAGGGTTTAGTCAGGGTTTATTGAGGAAATGCAGCAATTGGATCCACAACCCAGGGGATCCAGTGAACTGCAAACCCTGAACTGGGGTGTGCAATGTGCTGTAAAGGGGGAAGGGAACAGGGGAGGGGCTCACCCACCCGCCAGTGGGGTTACAGGAGGGCATGGGGAGCAGGAAAACAGGCATTTAGGAAAACCAATGCGGGCAATTCAGGGGAGAGGCCCCGGGGCCTGAACCTATCACTTGATGGCCTTGGTAGAAGTTTCTAGAGGGAGGGGATGGGCCGTCGAGTAATGGACTGGACGCCAGGAGGGGAGGGGTTGAAGGAGTGACACAGCAATTTTTAGGGAACAGGGGGAGGAGGCAGAGTGATTGACAATGAAGAGGAGGGAGGAGGCAACAGGGGCAGAACCATTTTAACCGTAAAAATGGGACAAACTAAGGCATAACAGTGCAACTAAAACATACAAAGCCACAATACAACACTGCAGTGTTTCCCAGAGCACTGAACAACACGGTGGGGCTCTGGAACCTCACACGATACAGAACCCTCTGATCTCATGTCAAAGTGGTGTCTCTGAACTCCCCAATGTATGCCCACTTTGCCTGTGAATTCCTGGACCTCCCCTCTATTGAATTTCCTTTTCTGCACAGGAATGGAAGGAGCAAAACAGAGAAGGTTCGATGTATTCTGGGAGGTAGCACTGTGCATGGGAATGCAGAGGCACTAATGCCTTACTCCTCAGAAACCCTATCAGAAGCCCTCCATGAAGGCTGTTTTAAAAACCCAGATGCAAGTGTCCTTCTTTGGTAGTATTTATGTCTGACAGCCTTCTGGCAAGAAACCTGCTTTTCCCATTTCTTCTGCTACAGTTTCATCACCTTTGATGATGAAAGCACTGCTTCCATTCTCCACTGTCACGCCAACATGGGTGTGCAGTGCTCACGCTTCTCCCAAGTGAGCCTGGTTAATTCCCTTGCCACTTCCAATCCCACTTCAAGCTCACTAAAGGAGCCCCACTAAATCCTGAGCCAAGATCCTTTTTCCCTTTGAGGCAGATGTAGGCCATGTGCACCATCAAGCCTGGTGTCCTGTAGAGTAAGCCATGGTCAAAGGCCCACACTCCTACTGCAAACATCAGGGTGCCAGGGATTCACTTCTAGAACCTTCCTGTGTCTGGGTCACTGCAAGTGGGACAAGTAAATTCCACATGCACCCCAGATCCCTCAAGCTGTCATGCAGAGCCTCCTGTGACCAATATCACGTTCCTTCCCCTCTGTATCTCACACAGCCAGCCATCATCTTTCTGCTCCTTGAGCCTCTTTGTGCTCACTGGGGAGGGACTGCCACATCCCCCATGACCTAAGTCACCATATCAGGTCTCCTTGATGTGCTCAGCACTGGACATCCCTCCTTCCCAGAACATCTTCCCTCTCTGCCCAGACCTTCCTGATTCGGGGCAACATCCCAAATGAGCTCCTAGACAAGTCTTTGCATGTCACTCCTCACCAGCATGTCCTTATTCTGGTGCAGGAAAGCCTTGTTCATGGGCGCTACTGTGAAAGCAGGCTGAGGCGGGCACAAACAGGTCCTGCACTGCAGTGCAAGTTTCTCAGAGCTCCTGTCACAGCCCCAGCCCTTCTCTCAGCTCTGCGCATTGTACCCCAACAGAAACGAACTTACAGCTTTTAGAAATCAATTTCTTTATCAAAATCAGAGAAAAAAGCTTTGTCTGCTAATACAAGGTATCACTATCATCATCACAAAAAGTATCCCTACCACTAAGAATATCGTATCTCTTATCAGTAAAATCAGCACGGTCCTCTAATATTAGGTGTCATTATTAGAAGCACTATCACTAAAAGAATCACTAGCTATCACTATCACTATCTATCACTATCACTATCACTAAAAGCATCACTATCACTATCACTCTCACTATTACTATCCCTATCACTACCACTGTCATTATCTATCACTATCACTGAAGAGTTCCTATTACTAGAACTATCTATCACTACCACTAAAAGAATCACTGCCACTCTCACTATCAGTATCCCTGTCACTACCTCTACCACTATCACTATCTATCACTTATCACTATCACTAATCTTCATCTTGGAACATAAAGTATTCCTCCTGGTACTGGTTACAGGGGCACCAGGAGGCTGTGGGCTGAGGAGACTCCAGGGAAATCCAGTAGTCCCGTGAAGTAGCCCCCTCAGCCAGAGCACAGTAGGGACACGTGGTCTGAGGTGACGGGTCTGCGCGCATGTTCTTGTATCGCTGGGTCAGCTCTGCTGCAAAGATCTCAGGAAACAGACGGCAGCTGTCCCTGAACCTGTTGGCTTGGGGTCCCATGCCGCTTCCTGGACCTTCTCCTGACTCTGTTTCATCTCTAAGCAGGCCACGGCTTTCCCAGGAAGAGTCCCAGCCCTGTCCTGATGCCTCTTTGTCTTCCTGGGCCCTCCTGTAGAAACAGATTTCCAAGAAGACTCCTCATAGATAGGAATTTGGAGCACAGTTAACTGCACTGCAGCGATTACCACAGAACTGCCTGGGCACTCCAGCATGGTGCAATCACTTCATTGCCAATGGCAGCAATGAATAACTCGCATGTCTCTCTTGGGCAGCTGACACATGACGATGTACCCAACTACTGCTGCAAGCAGAATCACAGCCGAGACTGGAAGTGATGCTAGGAGGTACTTCTTGCTGAATTCCCACTGTCCAAGAGTCTCAACTTTTTGCCCAGCAGGTGATCCTAGCAGGAGAAAAGACAATGTGAGAGACAATGTTTGCACTCTGCACTAGGCATAATTCCACAGTCTGCTTCACATGCCTGAAGATTATTTTGTTCAGAGATTTCTTCCTCTGGCTCTGGTGTCTCAGCATCAGGGACCAAGAGAAGAGGTTCTCATGGGGAAGAGCCCAGTGTGTGCCAGGGAGCAGCACTGCCCCTGTCTTTTCCTCTGGGCTGCAGGCCAGGCCTGTGTGCTGGGCAGCTGCAATTCATCCATGGAGAGCACTGCAGGGATACAGCAGAAATGCTGCTCTTCTTCCAAGACAGCATCGCCCAAGCACTCACCGGAATATTCCTCAGGCATAGCGAGTTTGCTGGTGTCCCGTATTACTTCTCTTTCTTCATCTGAGCTTGGCTCACTGTTATTTTCTTCCACAGGGAGGGTCTCTGGCAAAGTCTCAGAATCTGTCTCTTCATAAAAAAACATTGGACACTTTAACCAGAAGCCACTGCCCCTTACCACAAGCATGGTGCCATGGCCTGGGAATTCTGGCAGGTGGCAGTGAGGAGCCTGCTGTGCCCAAAGACAAGAGGAATCCATAGCCGAGTTTTCTGCCATGCAACATGAAATGCAGACCACCCAAGACTTAATCAACCAAATGACCCAGAGAAAGAATGCCTTCTGGCTCATACTCATACTTGAGGTCCAGCTTCAACCCATCCCTGAGCCTGAGGTTTGGCAGGGGCAGCCAAGACTGCGTGGGATATCATTTTTGCCTTAGTGCTGTGCTAAGTGTTAGATGAAAACAAATTCAGCAGAGGCCTTTTGCCAACATCTGGCTGCCAATGTCTGCACACAGCAGCTCTGGCCAGTAATGGTACATCTGCAGCAGCAGCTGGAGATGCTCCTGGCAATCATCTGGAAGCACAGCTGTGAGCAAATGCCATGCTGGACCTTTTCTATGGCTCATTCCAGGAGCTGTGAAATGGGGTGTCCCTGCAGCAAGACTCTGACTGAACACTTCTGGCTATCCAGGATTCAGAACATCCCTAGCGGAATGAAAAGCTTTGCATCCCAGGCTGCAGGCTTAACAGAATGGGATGTACCAACCAGATGGGGCTTCATCCATGGCTGTCAGGAGCTCCTCTGCTCCTGACAGGGGAGGGAATCCTTCAGGGAATCCTCCAGGGAATCCTTCAGGAACCGTGTCATGATTCTTCCCTAAGTTAGATTTATAAAAGAATGTTACACCTAGGAATGTGTATTTCTCATGAATAACATGGGGAAAAGGAGTGCTCATGCTTGTGAAGGCACTAGAGACTGATTACTCACACTTGACGTACCAGCTTGGAATCAGCACGGTATCTGCCTCCAGCTCAGGGGCTGAAAGAGCACTCTCTGTGTCCATAACTACAGAACACGCACAAGAAGTTAGCATCACATTTACTTCTCTCATGGTCACACCTCAAGGCCTGCATGTGGAAGGTGCTGACAGGGCACACACAGGTGGGGCTGTATTCTCACAGCTGCACAGGGGTCTGGCTGCCCTTGGGACACTGAGCCGGCAGCTCTCACATGAACTGAAAAGCCATGGCGTGCCCACAAAACCTGTGGCTAGGTCAGCCCTGGAGCCAGGCCCCAGGAGGGTGGATTACCAGAGGTGAGCGATGGACAACCAGAGCTGAGTGACGTATAACCGGCTGCCCGTGATGAATAACCAGTGGTAGCCATGGAGAACCTGTGCTGAGGTTCTGGGCCTGAACTGCCCCTTCCCACCTCCTTGCTCTTTAGAACCCTCTGTCCATGCTGCACCCTAAAGCAGCTGCAGCCCCTCACTCCTGCCCTGGTGTGTCTGCCCCAGTGCCCACAGCGTGGTGGCCTCCTGGCTCAGCCAGCCCTAGTCCTGGCCCCGCTGCTGCCAGCCAGGCCTATGTGCTGGGCCCTGTCTGCCTACCTGCTCCCTGCCCAGCCGTTGGAGCACTCTGGGCATTCTGGGCTTGTAGGGCCAGGAGAAAGAGGAGCAGGAGGCACTGCCTCAGGGCCATGATCCCCCCTGCTGACAACATTCTGCTGCTGCCACTGCTGCTGCTGCCAAGAGCCCCCGTGGAATCACCAGGCTTGCTCTGGCACAGCGAGTGGCCCGGGACACTCTCCCGTCCCTCGGCAGGCCGGGAGAGTGGTTAAGGCTGTCACCTTGCACAGGCGAGGCTCTGCGCAACAAAAGGTAGAAAAAAGAATGGGCTGCTGTTGAGGGTTTAGTCAGGGTTTATTGAGGAAATGCAGCAAATGGATCCACAACCCAGGGGATCCAGTGAACTGCAAACCCTGAACTGGGGTGTGCAATGTGCTGTAAAGGGGGAAGGGAACAGGGGAGGGGCTCACCCACCCGCCAGTGGGGTTACAGGAGGGCATGGGGAGCAGGAAAACAGGCATTTAGGAAAACCAATGCGGGCAATTCAGGGGAGAGGCCTCGGGGCCTGAACCTATCACTTGATGGCCTTGGTAGAAGTTTCTAGAGGGAGGGGATGGGCCGTCGAGTAATGGACTGGACGCCAGGAGGGGAGGGGTTGAAGGAGTGACACAGCAATTTTTAGGGAACAGGGGGAGGAGGCAGAGTGATTGACAATGAAGAGGAGGGAGGAGGCAACAGGGGCAGAACCATTTTAACCGTAAAAATGGGACAAACTAAGGCATAACAGTGCAACTAAAACATACAAAGCCACAATACAACACTGCAGTGTTTC
Organism: Ammospiza caudacuta; assembly: GCF_027887145.1. Lineage (NCBI taxonomy): Eukaryota > Metazoa > Chordata > Aves > Passeriformes > Passerellidae > Ammospiza > Ammospiza caudacuta. The sequence continues at coordinate 73,581,482 of NC_080632.1, read as the reverse complement.
CCAGAGCACTGAACAACACGGTGGGGCTCTGGAACCTCACACGATACAGAACCCTCTGATCTCATGTCAAAGTGGTGTCTCTGAACTCCCCAATGTATGCCCACTTTGCCTGTGAATTCCTGGACCTCCCCTCTATTGAATTTCCTTTTCTGCACAGGAATGGAAGGAGCAAAACAGAGAAGGTTCGATGTATTCTGGGAGGTAGCACTGTGCATGGGAATGCAGAGGCACTAATGCCTTACTCCTCAGAAACCCTATCAGAAGCCCTCCATGAAGGCTGTTTTAAAAACCCAGATGCAAGTGTCCTTCTTTGGTAGTATTTATGTCTGACAGCCTTCTGGCAAGAAACCTGCTTTTCCCATTTCTTCTGCTACAGTTTCATCACCTTTGATGATGAAAGCACTGCTTCCATTCTCCACTGTCACGCCAACATGGGTGTGCAGTGCTCACGCTTCTCCCAAGTGAGCCTGGTTAATTCCCTTGCCACTTCCAATCCCACTTCAAGCTCACTAAAGGAGCCCCACTAAATCCTGAGCCAAGATCCTTTTTCCCTTTGAGGCAGATGTAGCCCATGTGCACCATCAAGCCTGGTGTCCTGTAGAGTAAGCCATGGTCAAAGGCCCACACTCCTACTGCAAACATCAGGGTGCCAGGGATTCACTTCTAGAACCTTCCTGTGTCTGGGTCACTGCAAGTGGGACAAGTAAATTCCACATGCACCCCAGATCCCTCAAGCTGTCATGCAGAGCCTCCTGTGACCAATATCACGTTCCTTCCCCTCTGTATCTCACACAGCCAGCCATCATCTTTCTGCTCCTTGATCCTCTTTGTGCTCACTGGGGAGGGACTGCCACATCCCCCATGACCTAAGTCACCATATCAGGTCTCCTTGATGTGCTCAGCACTGGACATCCCTCCTTCCCAGAACATCTTCCCTCTCTGCCCAGACCTTCCTGATTCGGGGCAACATCCCAAATGAGCTCCTAGACAAGTCTTTGCATGTCACTCCTCACCAGCATGTCCTTATTCTGGTGCAGGAAAGCCTTGTTCATGGGCGCTACTGTGAAAGCAGGCTGAGGCGGGCACAAACAGGTCCTGCACTGCAGTGCAAGTTTCTCAGAGCTCCTGTCACAGCCCCAGCCCTTCTCTCAGCTCTGCGCATTGTACCCCAACAGAAACGAACTTACAGCTTTTAGAAATCAATTTCTTTATCAAAATCAGAGAAAAAAGCTTTGTCTGCTAATACAAGGTATCACTATCATCATCACAAAAAGTATCCCTACCACTAAGAATATCGTATCTCTTATCAGTAAAATCAGCACGGTCCTCTAATATTAGGTGTCATTATTAGAAGCACTATCACTAAAAGAATCACTAGCTATCACTATCACTATCTATCACTATCACTATCACTAAAAGCATCACTATCACTATCACTCTCACTATTACTATCCCTATCACTACCACTGTCACTATCTATCACTATCACTGAAGAGTTCCTATTACTAGAACTATCTATCACTACCACTAAAAGAATCACTGCCACTCTCACTATCAGTATCCCTGTCACTACCTCTACCACTATCACTATCTATCACTTATCACTATCACTAATCTTCATCTTGGAACATAAAGTATTCCTCCTGGTACTGGTTACAGGGGCACCAGGAGGCTGTGGGCTGAGGAGACTCCAGGGAAATCCAGTAGTCCCGTGAAGTAGCCCCCTCAGCCAGAGCACAGTAGGGACACGTGGTCTGAGGTGACGGGTCTGCGCGCATGTTCTTGTATCGCTGGGTCAGCTCTGCTGCAAAGATCTCAGGAAACAGACGGCAGCTGTCCCTGAACCTGTTGGCTTGGGGTCCCATGCCGCTTCCTGGACCTTCTCCTGACTCTGTTTCATCTCTAAGCAGGCCACGGCTTTCCCAGGAAGAGTCCCAGCCCTGTCCTGATGCCTCTTTGTCTTCCTGGGCCCTCCTGTAGAAACAGATTTCCAAGAAGACTCCTCATAGATAGGAATTTGGAGCACAGTTAACTGCACTGCAGCGATTACCACAGAACTGCCTGGGCACTCCAGCATGGTGCAATCACTTCATTGCCAATGGCAGCAATGAATAACTCGCATGTCTCTCTTGGGCAGCTGACACATGACGATGTACCCAACTACTGCTGCAAGCAGAATCACAGCCGAGACTGGAAGTGATGCTAGGAGGTACTTCTTGCTGAATTCCCACTGTCCAAGAGTCTCAACTTTTTGCCCAGCAGGTGATCCTAGCAGGAGAAAAGACAATGTGAGAGACAATGTTTGCACTCTGCACTAGGCATAATTCCACAGTCTGCTTCACATGCCTGAAGATTATTTTGTTCAGAGATTTCTTCCTCTGGCTCTGGTGTCTCAGCATCAGGGACCAAGAGAAGAGGTTCTCATGGGGAAGAGCCCAGTGTGTGCCAGGGAGCAGCACTGCCCCTGTCTTTTCCTCTGGGCTGCAGGCCAGGCCTGTGTGCTGGGCAGCTGCAATTCATCCATGGAGAGCACTGCAGGGATACAGCAGAAATGCTGCTCTTCTTCCAAGACAGCATCGCCCAAGCACTCACCGGAATATTCCTCAGGCATAGCGAGTTTGCTGGTGTCCCGTATTACTTCTCTTTCTTCATCTGAGCTTGGCTCACTGTTATTTTCTTCCACAGGGAGGGTCTCTGGCAAAGTCTCAGAATCTGTCTCTTCATAAAAAAACATTGGACACTTTAACCAGAAGCCACTGCCCCTTACCACAAGCATGGTGCCATGGCCTGGGAATTCTGGCAGGTGGCAGTGAGGAGCCTGCTGTGCCCAAAGACAAGAGGAATCCATAGCCGAGTTTTCTGCCATGCAACATGAAATGCAGACCACCCAAGACTTAATCAACCAAATGACCCAGAGAAAGAATGCCTTCTGGCTCATACTCATACTTGAGGTCCAGCTTCAACCCATCCCTGAGCCTGAGGTTTGGCAGGGGCAGCCAAGACTGCGTGGGATATCATTTTTGCCTTAGTGCTGTGCTAAGTGTTAGATGAAAACAAATTCAGCAGAGGCCTTTTGCCAACATCTGGCTGCCAATGTCTGCACACAGCAGCTCTGGCCAGTAATGGTACATCTGCAGCAGCAGCTGGAGATGCTCCTGGCAATCATCTGGAAGCACAGCTGTGAGCAAATGCCATGCTGGACCTTTTCTATGGCTCATTCCAGGAGCTGTGAAATGGGGTGTCCCTGCAGCAAGACTCTGACTGAACACTTCTGGCTATCCAGGATTCAGAACATCCCTAGCGGAATGAAAAGCTTTGCATCCCAGGCTGCAGGCTTAACAGAATGGGATGTACCAACCAGATGGGGCTTCATCCATGGCTGTCAGGAGCTCCTCTGCTCCTGACAGGGGAGGGAATCCTTCAGGGAATCCTCCAGGGAATCCTTCAGGAACCGTGTCATGATTCTTCCCTAAGTTAGATTTATAAAAGAATGTTACACCTAGGAATGTGTATTTCTCATGAATAACATGGGGAAAAGGAGTGCTCATGCTTGTGAAGGCACTAGAGACTGATTACTCACACTTGACGTACCAGCTTGGAATCAGCACGGTATCTGCCTCCAGCTCAGGGGCTGAAAGAGCACTCTCTGTGTCCATAACTACAGAACACGCACAAGAAGTTAGCATCACATTTACTTCTCTCATGGTCACACCTCAAGGCCTGCATGTGGAAGGTGCTGACAGGGCACACACAGGTGGGGCTGTATTCTCACAGCTGCACAGGGGTCTGGCTGCCCTTGGGACACTGAGCCGGCAGCTCTCACATGAACTGAAAAGCCATGGCGTGCCCACAAAACCTGTGGCTAGGTCAGCCCTGGAGCCAGGCCCCAGGAGGGTGGATTACCAGAGGTGAGCGATGGACAACCAGAGCTGAGTGACGTATAACCGGCTGCCCGTGATGAATAACCAGTGGTAGCCATGGAGAACCTGTGCTGAGGTTCTGGGCCTGAACTGCCCCTTCCCACCTCCTTGCTCTTTAGAACCCTCTGCCCATGCTGCACCCTAAAGCAGCTGCAGCCCCTCACTCCTGCCCTGGTGTGTCTGCCCCAGTGCCCACAGCGTGGTGGCCTCCTGGCTCAGCCAGCCCTAGTCCTGGCCCCGCTGCTGCCAGCCAGGCCTATGTGCTGGGCCCTGTCTGCCTACCTGCTCCCTGCCCAGCCGTTGGAGCACTCTGGGCATTCTGGGCTTGTAGGGCCAGGAGAAAGAGGAGCAGGAGGCACTGCCTCAGGGCCATGATCCCCCCTGCTGACAACATTCTGCTGCTGCCACTGCTGCTGCTGCCAAGAGCCCCCGTGGAATCACCAGGCTTGCTCTGGCACAGCGAGTGGCCCGGGACACTCTCCCGTCCCTCGGCAGGCCGGGAGAGTGGTTAAGGCTGTCACCTTGCACAGGCGAGGCTCTGCGCAACAAAAGGTAGAAAAAAGAATGGGCTGCTGTTGAGGGTTTAGTCAGGGTTTATTGAGGAAATGCAGCAAATGGATCCACAACCCAGGGGATCCAGTGAACTGCAAACCCTGAACTGGGGTGTGCAATGTGCTGTAAAGGGGGAAGGGAACAGGGGAGGGGCTCACCCACCCGCCAGTGGGGTTACAGGAGGGCATGGGGAGCAGGAAAACAGGCATTTAGGAAAACCAATGCGGGCAATTCAGGGGAGAGGCCTCGGGGCCTGAACCTATCACTTGATGGCCTTGGTAGAAGTTTCTAGAGGGAGGGGATGGGCCGTCGAGTAATGGACTGGACGCCAGGAGGGGAGGGGTTGAAGGAGTGACACAGCAATTTTTAGGGAACAGGGGGAGGAGGCAGAGTGATTGACAATGAAGAGGAGGGAGGAGGCAACAGGGGCAGAACCATTTTAACCGTAAAAATGGGACAAACTAAGGCATAACAGTGCAACTAAAACATACAAAGCCACAATACAACACTGCAGTGTTTCCCAGAGCACTGAACAACACGGTGGGGCTCTGGAACCTCACACGATACAGAACCCTCTGATCTCATGTCAAAGTGGTGTCTCTGAACTCCCCAATGTATGCCCACTTTGCCTGTGAATTCCTGGACCTCCCCTCTATTGAATTTCCTTTTCTGCACAGGAATGGAAGGAGCAAAACAGAGAAGGTTCGATGTATTCTGGGAGGTAGCACTGTGCATGGGAATGCAGAGGCACTAATGCCTTACTCCTCAGAAACCCTATCAGAAGCCCTCCATGAAGGCTGTTTTAAAAACCCAGATGCAAGTGTCCTTCTTTGGTAGTATTTATGTCTGACAGCCTTCTGGCAAGAAACCTGCTTTTCCCATTTCTTCTGCTACAGTTTCATCACCTTTGATGATGAAAGCACTGCTTCCATTCTCCACTGTCACGCCAACATGGGTGTGCAGTGCTCACGCTTCTCCCAAGTGAGCCTGGTTAATTCCCTTGCCACTTCCAATCCCACTTCAAGCTCACTAAAGGAGCCCCACTAAATCCTGAGCCAAGATCCTTTTTCCCTTTGAGGCAGATGTAGCCCATGTGCACCATCAAGCCTGGTGTCCTGTAGAGTAAGCCATGGTCAAAGGCCCACACTCCTACTGCAAACATCAGGGTGCCAGGGATTCACTTCTAGAACCTTCCTGTGTCTGGGTCACTGCAAGTGGGACAAGTAAATTCCACATGCACCCCAGATCCCTCAAGCTGTCATGCAGAGCCTCCTGTGACCAATATCACGTTCCTTCCCCTCTGTATCTCACACAGCCAGCCATCATCTTTCTGCTCCTTGATCCTCTTTGTGCTCACTGGGGAGGGACTGCCACATCCCCCATGACCTAAGTCACCATATCAGGTCTCCTTGATGTGCTCAGCACTGGACATCCCTCCTTCCCAGAACATCTTCCCTCTCTGCCCAGACCTTCCTGATTCGGGGCAACATCCCAAATGAGCTCCTAGACAAGTCTTTGCATGTCACTCCTCACCAGCATGTCCTTATTCTGGTGCAGGAAAGCCTTGTTCATGGGCGCTACTGTGAAAGCAGGCTGAGGCGGGCACAAACAGGTCCTGCACTGCAGTGCAAGTTTCTCAGAGCTCCTGTCACAGCCCCAGCCCTTCTCTCAGCTCTGCGCATTGTACCCCAACAGAAACGAACTTACAGCTTTTAGAAATCAATTTCTTTATCAAAATCAGAGAAAAAAGCTTTGTCTGCTAATACAAGGTATCACTATCATCATCACAAAAAGTATCCCTACCACTAAGAATATCGTATCTCTTATCAGTAAAATCAGCACGGTCCTCTAATATTAGGTGTCATTATTAGAAGCACTATCACTAAAAGAATCACTAGCTATCACTATCACTATCTATCACTATCACTATCACTAAAAGCATCACTATCACTATCACTCTCACTATTACTATCCCTATCACTACCACTGTCACTATCTATCACTATCACTGAAGAGTTCCTATTACTAGAACTATCTATCACTACCACTAAAAGAATCACTGCCACTCTCACTATCAGTATCCCTGTCACTACCTCTACCACTATCACTATCTATCACTTATCACTATCACTAATCTTCATCTTGGAACATAAAGTATTCCTCCTGGTACTGGTTACAGGGGCACCAGGAGGCTGTGGGCTGAGGAGACTCCAGGGAAATCCAGTAGTCCCGTGAAGTAGCCCCCTCAGCCAGAGCACAGTAGGGACACGTGGTCTGAGGTGACGGGTCTGCGCGCATGTTCTTGTATCGCTGGGTCAGCTCTGCTGCAAAGATCTCAGGAAACAGACGGCAGCTGTCCCTGAACCTGTTGGCTTGGGGTCCCATGCCGCTTCCTGGACCTTCTCCTGACTCTGTTTCATCTCTAAGCAGGCCACGGCTTTCCCAGGAAGAGTCCCAGCCCTGTCCTGATGCCTCTTTGTCTTCCTGGGCCCTCCTGTAGAAACAGATTTCCAAGAAGACTCCTCATAGATAGGAATTTGGAGCACAGTTAACTGCACTGCAGCGATTACCACAGAACTGCCTGGGCACTCCAGCATGGTGCAATCACTTCATTGCCAATGGCAGCAATGAATAACTCGCATGTCTCTCTTGGGCAGCTGACACATGACGATGTACCCAACTACTGCTGCAAGCAGAATCACAGCCGAGACTGGAAGTGATGCTAGGAGGTACTTCTTGCTGAATTCCCACTGTCCAAGAGTCTCAACTTTTTGCCCAGCAGGTGATCCTAGCAGGAGAAAAGACAATGTGAGAGACAATGTTTGCACTCTGCACTAGGCATAATTCCACAGTCTGCTTCACATGCCTGAAGATTATTTTGTTCAGAGATTTCTTCCTCTGGCTCTGGTGTCTCAGCATCAGGGACCAAGAGAAGAGGTTCTCATGGGGAAGAGCCCAGTGTGTGCCAGGGAGCAGCACTGCCCCTGTCTTTTCCTCTGGGCTGCAGGCCAGGCCTGTGTGCTGGGCAGCTGCAATTCATCCATGGAGAGCACTGCAGGGATACAGCAGAAATGCTGCTCTTCTTCCAAGACAGCATCGCCCAAGCACTCACCGAATATTCCTCAGGCATAGCGAGTTTGCTGGTGTCCCGTATTACTTCTCTTTCTTCATCTGAGCTTGGCTCACTGTTATTTTCTTCCACAGGGAGGGTCTCTGGCAAAGTCTCAGAATCTGTCTCTTCATAAAAAAACATTGGACACTTTAACCAGAAGCCACTGCCCCTTACCACAAGCATGGTGCCATGGCCTGGGAATTCTGGCAGGTGGCAGTGAGGAGCCTGCTGTGCCCAAAGACAAGAGGAATCCATAGCCGAGTTTTCTGCCATGCAACATGAAATGCAGACCACCCAAGACTTAATCAACCAAATGACCCAGAGAAAGAATGCCTTCTGGCTCATACTCATACTTGAGGTCCAGCTTCAACCCATCCCTGAGCCTGAGGTTTGGCAGGGGCAGCCAAGACTGCGTGGGATATCATTTTTGCCTTAGTGCTGTGCTAAGTGTTAGATGAAAACAAATTCAGCAGAGGCCTTTTGCCAACATCTGGCTGCCAATGTCTGCACACAGCAGCTCTGGCCAGTAATGGTACATCTGCAGCAGCAGCTGGAGATGCTCCTGGCAATCATCTGGAAGCACAGCTGTGAGCAAATGCCATGCTGGACCTTTTCTATGGCTCATTCCAGGAGCTGTGAAATGGGGTGTCCCTGCAGCAAGACTCTGACTGAACACTTCTGGCTATCCAGGATTCAGAACATCCCTAGCGGAATGAAAAGCTTTGCATCCCAGGCTGCAGGCTTAACAGAATGGGATGTACCAACCAGATGGGGCTTCATCCATGGCTGTCAGGAGCTCCTCTGCTCCTGACAGGGGAGGGAATCCTTCAGGGAATCCTCCAGGGAATCCTTCAGGAACCGTGTCATGATTCTTCCCTAAGTTAGATTTATAAAAGAATGTTACACCTAGGAATGTGTATTTCTCATGAATAACATGGGGAAAAGGAGTGCTCATGCTTGTGAAGGCACTAGAGACTGATTACTCACACTTGACGTACCAGCTTGGAATCAGCACGGTATCTGCCTCCAGCTCAGGGGCTGAAAGAGCACTCTCTGTGTCCATAACTACAGAACACGCACAAGAAGTTAGCATCACATTTACTTCTCTCATGGTCACACCTCAAGGCCTGCATGTGGAAGGTGCTGACAGGGCACACACAGGTGGGGCTGTATTCTCACAGCTGCACAGGGGTCTGGCTGCCCTTGGGACACTGAGCCGGCAGCTCTCACATGAACTGAAAAGCCATGGCGTGCCCACAAAACCTGTGGCTAGGTCAGCCCTGGAGCCAGGCCCCAGGAGGGTGGATTACCAGAGGTGAGCGATGGACAACCAGAGCTGAGTGACGTATAACCGGCTGCCCGTGATGAATAACCAGTGGTAGCCATGGAGAACCTGTGCTGAGGTTCTGGGCCTGAACTGCCCCTTCCCACCTCCTTGCTCTTTAGAACCCTCTGCCCATGCTGCACCCTAAAGCAGCTGCAGCCCCTCACTCCTGCCCTGGTGTGTCTGCCCCAGTGCCCACAGCGTGGTGGCCTCCTGGCTCAGCCAGCCCTAGTCCTGGCCCCGCTGCTGCCAGCCAGGCCTATGTGCTGGGCCCTGTCTGCCTACCTGCTCCCTGCCCAGCCGTTGGAGCACTCTGGGCATTCTGGGCTTGTAGGGCCAGGAGAAAGAGGAGCAGGAGGCACTGCCTCAGGGCCATGATCCCCCCTGCTGACAACATTCTGCTGCTGCCACTGCTGCTGCTGCCAAGAGCCCCCGTGGAATCACCAGGCTTGCTCTGGCACAGCGAGTGGCCCGGGACACTCTCCCGTCCCTCGGCAGGCCGGGAGAGTGGTTAAGGCTGTCACCTTGCACAGGCGAGGCTCTGCTCGGTAGAAAAAAGAATGGGCTGCTGTTGAGGGTTTAGTCAGGGTTTATTGAGGAAATGCAGCAAATGGATCCACAACCCAGGGGATCCAGTGAACTGCAAACCCTGAACTGGGGTGTGCAATGTGCTGTAAAGGGGGAAGGGAACAGGGGAGGGGCTCACCCACCCGCCAGTGGGGTTACAGGAGGGCATGGGGAGCAGGAAAACAGGCATTTAGGAAAACCAATGCGGGCAATTCAGGGGAGAGGCCTCGGGGCCTGAACCTATCACTTGATGGCCTTGGTAGAAGTTTCTAGAGGGAGGGGATGGGCCGTCGAGTAATGGACTGGACACCAGGAGGGGAGGGGTTGAAGGAGTGACACAGCAATTTTTAGGAACAGGGGGAGGAGGCAGAGTGATTGACAATGAAGAGGAGGGAGGAGGCAACAGGGGCAGAACCATTTTAACCGTAAAAATGGGACAAACTAAGGCATAACAGTGCAACTAAAACATACAAAGCCACAATACAACACTGCAGTGTTTCCCAGAGCACTGAACAACACGGTGGGGCTCTGGAACCTCACACGATACAGAACCCTCTGATCTCATGTCAAAGTGGTGTCTCTGAACTCCCCAATGTATGCCCACTTTGCCTGTGAATTCCTGGACCTCCCCTCTATTGAATTTCCTTTTCTGCACAGGAATGGAAGGAGCAAAACAGAGAAGGTTCGATGTATTCTGGGAGGTAGCACTGTGCATGGGAATGCAGAGGCACTAATGCCTTACTCCTCAGAAACCCTATCAGAAGCCCTCCATGAAGGCTGTTTTAAAAACCCAGATGCAAGTGTCCTTCTTTGGTAGTATTTATGTCTGACAGCCTTCTGGCAAGAAACCTGCTTTTCCCATTTCTTCTGCTACAGTTTCATCACCTTTGATGATGAAAGCACTGCTTCCATTCTCCACTGTCACGCCAACATGGGTGTGCAGTGCTCACGCTTCTCCCAAGTGAGCCTGGTTAATTCCCTTGCCACTTCCAATCCCACTTCAAGCTCACTAAAGGAGCCCCACTAAATCCTGAGCCAAGATCCTTTTTCCCTTTGAGGCAGATGTAGCCCATGTGCACCATCAAGCCTGGTGTCCTGTAGAGTAAGCCATGGTCAAAGGCCCACACTCCTACTGCAAACATCAGGGTGCCAGGGATTCACTTCTAGAACCTTCCTGTGTCTGGGTCACTGCAAGTGGGACAAGTAAATTCCACATGCGCCCCAGATCCCTCAAGCTGTCATGCAGAGCCTCCTGTGACCAATATCACGTTCCTTCCCCTCTGTATCTCACACAGCCAGCCATCATCTTTCTGCTCCTTGATCCTCTTTGTGCTCACTGGGGAGGGACTGCCACATCCCCCATGACCTAAGTCACCATATCAGGTCTCCTTGATGTGCTCAGCACTGGACATCCCTCCTTCCCAGAACATCTTCCCTCTCTGCCCAGACCTTCCTGATTCGGGGCAACATCCCAAATGAGCTCCTAGACAAGTCTTTGCATGTCACTCCTCACCAGCATGTCCTTATTCTGGTGCAGGAAAGCCTTGTTCATGGGCGCTACTGTGAAAGCAGGCTGAGGCGGGCACAAACAGGTCCTGCACTGCAGTGCAAGTTTCTCAGAGCTCCTGTCACAGCCCCCAGCCCTTCTCTCAGCTCTGCGCATTGTACCCCAACAGAAACGAACTTACAGCTTTTAGAAATCAATTTCTTTATCAAAATCAGAGAAAAAAGCTTTGTCTGCTAATACAAGGTATCACTATCATCATCACAAAAAGTATCCCTACCACTAAGAATATCGTATCTCTTATCAGTAAAATCAGCACGGTCCTCTAATATTAGGTGTCATTATTAGAAGCACTATCACTAAAAGAATCACTAGCTATCACTATCACTATCTATCACTATCACTATCACTAAAAGCATCACTATCACTATCACTCTCACTATTACTATCCCTATCACTACCACTGTCACTATCTATCACTATCACTGAAGAGTTCCTATTACTAGAACTATCTATCACTACCACTAAAAGAATCACTGCCACTCTCACTATCAGTATCCCTGTCACTACCTCTACCACTATCACTATCTATCACTTATCACTATCACTAATCTTCATCTTGGAACATAAAGTATTCCTCCTGGTACTGGTTACAGGGGCACCAGGAGGCTGTGGGCTGAGGAGACTCCAGGGAAATCCAGTAGTCCCGTGAAGTAGCCCCCTCAGCCAGAGCACAGTAGGGACACGTGGTCTGAGGTGACGGGTCTGCGCGCATGTTCTTGTATCGCTGGGTCAGCTCTGCTGCAAAGATCTCAGGAAACAGACGGCAGCTGTCCCTGAACCTGTTGGCTTGGGGTCCCATGCCGCTTCCTGGACCTTCTCCTGACTCTGTTTCATCTCTAAGCAGGCCACGGCTTTCCCAGGAAGAGTCCCAGCCCTGTCCTGATGCCTCTTTGTCTTCCTGGGCCCTCCTGTAGAAACAGATTTCCAAGAAGACTCCTCATAGATAGGAATTTGGAGCACAGTTAACTGCACTGCAGCGATTACCACAGAACTGCCTGGGCACTCCAGCATGGTGCAATCACTTCATTGCCAATGGCAGCAATGAATAACTCGCATGTCTCTCTTGGGCAGCTGACACATGACGATGTACCCAACTACTGCTGCAAGCAGAATCACAGCCGAGACTGGAAGTGATGCTAGGAGGTACTTCTTGCTGAATTCCCACTGTCCAAGAGTCTCAACTTTTTGCCCAGCAGGTGATCCTAGCAGGAGAAAAGACAATGTGAGAGACAATGTTTGCACTCTGCACTAGGCATAATTCCACAGTCTGCTTCACATGCCTGAAGATTATTTTGTTCAGAGATTTCTTCCTCTGGCTCTGGTGTCTCAGCATCAGGGACCAAGAGAAGAGGTTCTCATGGGGAAGAGCCCAGTGTGTGCCAGGGAGCAGCACTGCCCCTGTCTTTTCCTCTGGGCTGCAGGCCAGGCCTGTGTGCTGGGCAGCTGCAATTCATCCATGGAGAGCACTGCAGGGATACAGCAGAAATGCTGCTCTTCTTCCAAGACAGCATCGCCCAAGCACTCACCGGAATATTCCTCAGGCATAGCGAGTTTGCTGGTGTCCCGTATTACTTCTCTTTCTTCATCTGAGCTTGGCTCACTGTTATTTTCTTCCACAGGGAGGGTCTCTGGCAAAGTCTCAGAATCTGTCTCTTCATAAAAAAACATTGGACACTTTAACCAGAAGCCACTGCCCCTTACCACAAGCATGGTGCCATGGCCTGGGAATTCTGGCAGGTGGCAGTGAGGAGCCTGCTGTGCCCAAAGACAAGAGGAATCCATAGCCGAGTTTTCTGCCATGCAACATGAAATGCAGACCACCCAAGACTTAATCAACCAAATGACCCAGAGAAAGAATGCCTTCTGGCTCATACTCATACTTGAGGTCCAGCTTCAACCCATCCCTGAGCCTGAGGTTTGGCAGGGGCAGCCAAGACTGCGTGGGATATCATTTTTGCCTTAGTGCTGTGCTAAGTGTTAGATGAAAACAAATTCAGCAGAGGCCTTTTGCCAACATCTGGCTGCCAATGTCTGCACACAGCAGCTCTGGCCAGTAATGGTACATCTGCAGCAGCAGCTGGAGATGCTCCTGGCAATCATCTGGAAGCACAGCTGTGAGCAAATGCCATGCTGGACCTTTTCTATGGCTCATTCCAGGAGCTGTGAAATGGGGTGTCCCTGCAGCAAGACTCTGACTGAACACTTCTGGCTATCCAGGATTCAGAACATCCCTAGCGGAATGAAAAGCTTTGCATCCCAGGCTGCAGGCTTAACAGAATGGGATGTACCAACCAGATGGGGCTTCATCCATGGCTGTCAGGAGCTCCTCTGCTCCTGACAGGGGAGGGAATCCTTCAGGGAATCCTCCAGGAAATCCTCCAGGGAATCCTTCAGGAACCGTGTCATGATTCTTCCCTAAGTTAGATTTATAAAAGAATGTTACACCTAGGAATGTGTATTTCTCATGAATAACATGGGGAAAAGGAGTGCTCATGCTTGTGAAGGCACTAGAGACTGATTACTCACACTTGACGTACCAGCTTGGAATCAGCACAGTATCTGCCTCCAGCTCAGGGGCTGAAAGAGCACTCTCTGTGTCCATAACTACAGAACACACACAAGAAGTTAGCATCACATTTACTTCTCTCATGGTCACACCTCAAGGCCTGCATGTGGAAGGTGCTGACAGGGCACACACAGGTGGGGCTGTATTCTCACAGCTGCACAGGGGTCTGGCTGCCCTTGGGACACTGAGCCGGCAGCTCTCACATGAACTGAAAAGCCATGGCGTGCCCACAAAACCTGTGGCTAGGTCAGCCCTGGAGCCAGGCCCCAGGAGGGTGGATTACCAGAGGTGAGCGATGGACAACCAGAGCTGAGTGACGTATAACCGGCTGCCCGTGATGAATAACCAGTGGTAGCCATGGAGAACCTGTGCTGAGGTTCTGGGCCTGAACTGCCCCTTCCCACCTCCTTGCTCTTTAGAACCCTCTGCCCATGCTGCACCCTAAAGCAGCTGCAGCCCCTCACTCCTGCCCTGGTGTGTCTGCCCCAGTGCCCACAGCGTGGTGGCCTCCTGGCTCAGCCAGCCCTAGTCCTGGCCCCGCTGCTGCCAGCCAGGCCTATGTGCTGGGCCCTGTCTGCCTACCTGCTCCCTGCCCAGCCGTTGGAGCACTCTGGGCATTCTGGGCTTGTAGGGCCAGGAGAAAGAGGAGCAGGAGGCACTGCCTCAGGGCCATGATCCCCCCTGCTGACAACATTCTGCTGCTGCCACTGCTGCTGCTGCCAAGAGCCCCCGTGGAATCACCAGGCTTGCTCTGGCACAGCGAGTGGCCCGGGACACTCTCCCGTCCCTCGGCAGGCCGGGAGAGTGG